>NC_072000.2:88733920-89933920 GCF_028885655.2 Pongo abelii | reverse complement strand
GTGATGGGATTCCCAGTCACCTAAGGATTCACCTGTTACAATTCAAGTGCTTAATTACAACCTGCTCTGTAACTTCCTCAAGCAAGAGGCAGGGCTGTGGTGTGTCCCCTGCCTATGCATCTTCAGAACTTCAGAGGCCAAATCTGTTTTTCCATTGCCGAATTTCTAATTGGGAAAAGGCATTCCCACAAGACAATGTACTTAAAACGTATCTGTACTGGAAAAGGGCAAGATGTGTCCTCAGCTTCTATGAAATCAGTGGATGATACCAACATCCAGTCATTACTGATGCGTGCTTTCATTCAGTTTTTCTACAATGGTTTCGTATTTACCCAATCCTCAGTGACTCCAAGGCTTGAGAAAGGGCCTATCCCTGAGAAAATGGCTTGGAAAGGGGTTGTGTTACTACCTCCTGGCTTTCTTCTTACCGTATTTTAAATATTGATGGCTGATAAATGAACTATTTCATCTCCAAAATTAATTCCAATGAACAATGCTTTCTTTTTCCAAAAATTATATTTGCTTTTCAATGAATTGGATGTCTTGGAATTCCTTTCAAAGAGTTTTGCAGTTACTATCATGTTACCCTCCAAAGTCAAAAGTAAAAGGTATTACAGTAGAAGATGGTGTTTGCTTTCCCAAAAAAGATAAAGAAGAAATACATATGATTTAGTGACTCACTCAAGGCCACACAGAAATTCAGAGGAAAGAGTGATTAGAAGTCTGACTCAGTGAACACGTATCCCAAGCACACAATTAGGAAAGAGAGGTGAGCAATTTAAAAAATGCTATGGCTTAAGCCTGTAATCCCAGCATTTCAGGAGGCCAAGGTAGGTGGATCAGCTGAGGTCAGGAGTTTGAGGCCAGCCTGACCAATATGGTGAAACCCCATCTCTACTAAAAATACAAAAATTAGCCGGGCATGGTGGTGGGTGCCTGTAGTCCCAGCTACTCGGGAGGCTGAGACAGAGAATTGCTTGAACTGGGGAGGTAGAAGTTGCAGTGAGCCAAGATCGCACCACTGCACTACAGCCTGGGCGAAAGAGCGAGACTCTGTCTCAAAAAAATGAAATAAAAATAAAAATAAAATAAAATAAAAAATCTTTACTCTATCCCTTCTCCATATGCATGATACTGTGCAAATGCTACTGCCTTCACAATACATGGATCTCTATACAAGATTTAATTTACTATACCCACAAAGAGAAAAGAAGTATTCATCAATGCACTTCACCTATCATTGAGATGAAAAAGCAGACATTAGTGATTTGCTTTTCAAGTTCTAAACTCTTATGCTCAGATGAAAAAACAGAAGGGACAAGAAGACAGGTATTGTACAGCACATGGGTTAAGAGGAAGGAAATTCATCTAGGGCATTCCCAGGCTCTGTCACATGGCTAGCAAAGTCATTCTAATGGGGGTAGTTTTGCCTCACTGCCCCCCACCCCAAGGAAATTTGGCAATGTTGAAGACATTTTTGATAGTCGTGACTGGGGATGCTACTGACATTTGGTGGGTAGAGACCATGAATGCTGCAAAATCCCATAGGATGCACAGCTCAGCACCCTACAACAAAGAGCTCAAAAGGTCTATACTGTTATGTTTAAAATAAAAAAAAAAAAGAAACCTGAGCAAAAACAACAAAACTGGAGGAATCACATTACCCTCAAATTATACTACAGAGCTATAGTAACCAAAACAGCATGGTACTGGTATAAAAACTGACACACAGACCAATGGAACAGAATAGAGAATCCACACACCTATAGCACATCCACTTTTGACAAAAGTGCCAAGAACATATGCTGGGGAAAAGACAGTCTCTTCAATAAATGGTACTGGGAAAACATGATATCCATATGCAGAAGAGTGAAAATAGACCTGTATCCCTTGCCATATACAAAAATCAAATCAAAACCTATCAAAGACTTAAATCTAAGACCTCAAAGCATTAAATGAACTACTACAAGAAAACCTAGGGGAAAATCTCCAGGACATTGGTATGGGCAAAAATTTCTTGATCAATACCCCACAAGCACAGGCAGCCAAAGCAAAAATGGACAAATGGGATCACAAGTTAAAAAGCTTCTGCACAGCAAAGGAAACAATCCACAAGGTGAAGAGACATACCCACAGAATGGGAGAAAATATTTGCAAATTATCTATCTGACCAGGGCTTAATAACAAGAAGATATAAAGAGATCAAACGCTATAGGAAAAAAGCTAATAATCCAATCAAAACATGGGCAAGAGATTTGGATAGACATTTCTCAAAAGAAGACACACAAATGGCAATCAGGCATATGAAAAGGTGCTCAACACCACTGACCAACAGAGAAATGCAAATTAAAACCCCATTGAGATATCATCACACCCCAGTTAAAATACCTTATATGCAGAAGAGAGGCAATAAAAAATGCTGGCAAGTATGCAGAGAAAAGGGAACCTTTGTACCCTGCTGGTGGGAATGTAGATTAGTATAACCACTATGGAGAACAGTTTGGAGGCTCCTCAAAATACTAAAAATTAAGCTACCATATAATCCAGCAATTGCATTACTGGATATATATCCCAAAGAAAGAAAATGTTGGCCATTTGTATATCAAAGAGATATCTGCTTCCCCATGTTTGTTGCAGCACTGTTCACAATAGCCAAGATTTGGAAAGAACCTAAGTGTCCATCAACAGATGAATGAATAAAGAAAATGGAGCACTATTCAGCCACAAAAAAGAATAAGATCCTATCATCCATCCAACATGAATGGAACTGGAGATCACTATGTTAAGTGAAATAAAGCAGGCACAGAAAGACAAACATCACATGTTCTCATTTGTTTGTGAAATCTAAAAATCAAAACAACTGAATTCATGGATATATAGAATAGAAAGATGGTTACCAGAGGCTGGAAGGGTACTGGGGGACTGGGGTGGGGGAAAGGTAAGTATGGTTAATGGGTAGAAAAAAAATAAAAAGAACGAATAAGACCTATTTGACAGCACAACGGTGTGCCTATGATGAATAATAACTTAACTGTACATTTTAAAGTAACTCAAAGAGTATAACTGGATTGTTTGTAACACAAAAGATAAATCCTTAAGAGGATGGATACCCCATTCTCATGATGTGGTTATTTCATATTGCATGCCTGTATCAAAACATCTTATGTACCTCATAAATATATAAACCAACTATGTACCCAAAAAAAGTAAAAATTAAAAAAAAAAGAAAACTGAGCTAGTGATAGGACCTGGGTCAAGTCATTTAATTTCTAGAAGGCCAAGTCTTATTTGAGTAACACTATCATTAACACAGCATACCTACCTTGAAGGGTAGATGAGGGCACCACAAGAGACAATTCAAGCAAAGCCCTTCATCCAGTTACTGAAATGTTTATTGAATTGGAAGTATTTTTATTATTTTTGGTAATATTAATGCCCATCTGTCTTTCACTTAACAAGATATGAGGAGAAGAAAGAAACTATAAGAGGAGACAAAAATAGGCACTAATTTTAAGTGTATAATAGTATTAAGAAAATAAAATTCAGGACTCAAATAGTCACACTTGTTTCATTCGACAATATTTTTGTCTAATCCCATCATCATCATCAATAAGAAAGAAGCTGAAGTACTACTTGGAAGGCTGAGGCAGGAGAATGGCATGAACCCGGGAGGCGGAGGTTGCGGTGAGCTGAGATTGCGCCATTGCACTCCAGCCTGGGAGACAGAGCGAGACTCCATCTCAAAAAAAAAAAAAAAAAAGAAGTTGAAATAAAAGCAGTCCCCCAGAACATTTCCTCATCATTCACCATGCCAAAATTCCAGACATCTTGATTGTCTAACCAGGTGATTAGACAATACAGCATTGTGGGTAATATTTAATCATGAGAAATTTATGCTAAAAGAGGATGTTAAAAAAATTCTCGTATTAATATCATCTTTGAAATATGAGCTCTTCTTCCAAGGATGAGTTTTTATGTAAAGTCTTCAGGGTTTTGATTTTGTTCTTTTGAGCTGTCAATGGTGACCACATCTAAAGAGGCCACTTGTGTCTGCTGAACCTGCGGTAGGGTTTGAGGAATGGCAAAGTGTTCACTTAGAAAAAAAAAAAAAAATTCATGGTCAAGTCCTTTAATTTGTTGACATAGTTGGAACTTGAAGAGCAAGTTCCAGTTAAAATGACCTAGGAACTGAATATATTTTTTCTGTTTTAGGTGGTGAGGAGGGCCAAACCACAAGATTATACATCAAATGCACAAACAAAACAAATCAGGAAAATCTCGGACAGCTGAAGTAGCTTTTGCGTAGGAATTCTTTGGAGCTATTGGCACACTGGTGTCTGCTGTCAGTGCCAATTACAATGATCAAGATGAGCTCTGCTTTCTTTTTTTTTTTTTCCATTCCTTAGCCAGCTACAAACTGGATGACAAAGCAGTTTCAAGGCTAAAACCTACTCATGCCCACTTCCTGAAATACTAAAAGAATGTAAGTGCTGGTATATGTATGTGTGTGTGTTTTCAAGTATCATTTTGAAAGCAAAGTAAAGCAAAGCTTCCTCATTTGATGGTAAAATGGGCAATTGCAATACCTTTGTCTTAGGTAGAGCCAAGGGCTAAATATCAAGTTAGATACTGGTTGTAGAAAGTAATATATAATTGTGTATAAAATAGCATGTAATTTCCCTATGGCCAAGCAGGAGAATATATACTGGTCTATAAAGGAAAACCAGCTCCACCTAAGCTCAATGAAAACCAGCTTATCTTCCCACATCAACCTTTTGGATGTGAACTTCTTTCTTCTGACTTTGAGAAATAGCATGACCCCACTGTACAAATGACAGGATCACGACTAAACTGATTCCGTATCTACCATGCCCATGAGAATTTGCCTGATTGGCTTTAAAATTTCAGTTGCTAAAACAAAAACCTAAACAAAGACCTTTTTTATTTTTTCCTTTTTACTTTGAGATATGTGTGTGTGTGTGTGTGTGTACATATATATTTACTTCATATATTTACACATACATATCAAAATACCATATTCTCAATTCCTAAACTGTGTAAGAATTGTCACATAAATATGAGTGAGTTTTATCATGACTATAAAACATCAATTTTAAGTATTCTTTTTTTAAGTGTTCATTTTATTATAGTAAGAACATTTAATATGCTGTCTACCATCTTAACAAATTAAGTGTTCAATACAGTACTGTCAACTGTAGGCACAATGTCGTACAGCAAATCTCTGGAACCCATTCATTTTCCATAACTGAAACTGTATGTTATTGATTGAGCATTGTTTCTTATATCAGTATTGTCAGTGCAGTAAGCAGAGTACATAAGAAAACTCAGGCTCCATAGTGCCCTGGGATTGAAGCCTGACTCCAGTGTTTACTGCTGTGTGACTTATGGGCAAGTTACTTCACCAGCCTCTCTGTGGCTTCTTTTCCTCTTCTGTAAAATGAAGATAAAATAATTACGTATCATGGAGTTGTTAGAATTAATCATATTTATATTAATATGTAATATATATACATATGTGTATTATATATGTATTATATAAACACTGATTATATAAAAATATAATAAATATACAGACTATATAAAAACTGTATATAGCTTATATAACAAGTATAATATATATTTTAATTAAATATATATTTCATTAAAATATATGCTTTTAATGAAATATATATACACATTTAACTAAAAATATATATACTTAATTAAAAGCATGTAGAACCAATATCAAAGAAGTAAATTATCAAAATATCTTCTATCATTATCATCTGGTGCATCATTACTCCCGCAGAACATCAAGAACAGAAAATTCAGCTGCTCATCTTTGGTTCCCCAGCTCTTCACCTAGACAGACCTCATGGCAAGTGCCGCAAGGGCCCTTGTAGCTTCATATCTCCTTTTACCAAATATCCTGTCATTTAGATTTAGTTAAATATGAGAAAAACAAGGTTCACCCATCTTCATTCTCAAAAAAATCATTTATTTTACAGTATCAACAACCCTAAATAATAAAGAAACAGAATACAAATAGAATGCCCTCTATACACACGCACATGCATATAATACACACACTCGAGATTCTTTCTGTGTGCTGAGATTACAATTAGTAGTAATTTTATCCTTTAACTTTGGATTTTCCAAATTATCAACAATAAACTTACCTTACATTAATGATCAGAAATAAAAAGGTTTACATTTTTTAAAATGAAGATAATTTTGATATTATCAGTATAACTGAACACTGCTGGGCCCCGACAAATGGGGAAGGCAGCCTGAACGCAGTGACGATATAAATATTGTCCTGAAAAATAATAGTCTGGGATGAACCAAACCTGCAAGAGATTTATAAGAGAAATAAAATATTTGAGCAAACCATCTTGCCCTTTCAACCCAGGGGGCAGATCGTCACTTCCATCAAACCTGAAGATGGATGGCCATGAAGGAAAAGGCTTATTGAGTGTTGACGACAGATGATTGGACACGCATTAGGTCCCTTATTCCCACCTCCAACCTTGTAGGTAGTCATCAGGGCCACCATTTTACAAAGAGGAAAACTGGAGCTCAAGGTCACACAGCAGGTCAGGAGCAGCGTTAGAATGCCACCTCATTTCTTGGTGCCAAGTTAAATATCCTTTCCTCATGTCACAAAAGCCCTCGACTGCATCTGGTCTCTGCTTACCCTTTTTACATCTTTATCCATCATCTCTACCTTCCCCCCCACCCCACCACCCACCTCCCACCCCCACTCTACGCCTTTTGGATACGGCCCCATTTGCAATGAAAAGTAAGCAAGAGTACAAAAGCCTCATATAGCTCCCACACAGAAGGCCTGGCTAAGGTAGGGCCAGAATTGCCTGAACCCACCAGTATTCTCGCAGATGTGCAGCTGCACACATGCACACCGCCTCTGCAAGGCTCATAAAGCAGCTTTCAGCACCACTTAGAACCCTGCGTCAGCCAGCATCTGCAGGGGCGGCCAGCAACTGCACAGGAAGTGATTCTCTGCTCAGCCCGGGCAGGACCTGCCCTGTTTGCAGAGGAGCAGGCATGGAGGCCCAGAGAAGGATGTCTGTCCTCTGTGGCTCTGGGGGGCATACTGTCATGTCCTGAAAGACACCAAGGGGAGAAAGAACTGCAGAATGTCTAAGGAAAAACCTCAAAATCTGACTGTATTGAGCCACTCCATCTAGGCATTCAACACCCACTGCTTTACAGAAATACAGAATTAAGACGCAGCGTAAGAAAGGCCGTTCACAGCTTTGATTGGCCATCACATTTTTCTCTTTATACCTTTCAGCATTTTTTTAATATGATTTCTTTTGCTAATTATTTAAACAAGGAAATAAGTGCAATGTCCTGCGTCAATACTATGCAGCCATATGTGCACATCTCATTCAGAAAAGGCACTTTCTAGTCCTGTGCAAATATTAATCAACTTGTTCATTTTGCTAGGCAAGTAGCTAAGGAGCCCTAGTTCACCAGTGCTTAAACAGAGAGGTTAAAACAATAGAGCAATTTAATTGTAGAGCTTTCCTGAGCCTGCAGACTCACTGGTGAGGAAGTGAGGCAGCCCATATTCTCTGAGGGATAAATAAATAAATCCTATTGCAAGAACAAAGACGGTCCACTGCAACCACAGAGGCAGATCAAAACACTAATGCCAATCACTACCTATTCTTTTTGTTTGTTTTGTTTTGTTTTTAAGAAACAGTGTCTTGCTACATTGCCCAGGCTGGCTTCAAACTCCTGGGCTCAAGGGATCCTCCCAGCTCAGGCTCCCAAGTAGCTGGGATTACAGGCGCACCTTTGCATTCAGCCACCACCTATTCTTAAAACATCCATATATCCATTTTCAGATTCTGATTAGTTTAAGAAAAGCCCATTTTCTCTTCCTTCTGCCTGATTTTCAGGAGGCTCCTGCCTCTGCTCTTTCTAGGGCATGGCAATCAACATGCAGCACTCCATGTTATATAAAGTAAGTTATATCTTCTTCCATGCACCATGCCTTGAGGGAATATTCTTTAAGCGGACCAGGAGCTCTGATCCTGACTTTATCCTGTAGGAGTCTGGGGCTGTGCTAGGAGCGTCTCTCCACAGCATCTACTGCTTAATTCTGGAAGTACTTGGGGCTTAAGTAACTGTTGCCAAAATAGGAGCGTTCTGCTCCTAAAATTCATTGCTTTAATCCACATTTGAATTCTGTTCATGGGACAGAGTGCTCATCAGTTGCTCAATGGATTAACTCCTTGACAACTACAACTAGGGGAAATCTGGCCACTTCAGCACACCAGCTGCAAGGCTTCTGAATCGGTTAAGAGTGTTTGTTGAATTTCTGATTTAACAAAATGAATGTACTTTACCTATTCTTTTCCATTACCTTTATTTCTCTAAGTATTACAACACAGTATACAAAATGGAGGTGGACATTATAAATAAATAAATCTCCCTTGTATTTCCTATTAGAAGCGCTGGCAGAGACAATTTAACCTTCAGAGTTGATCCCTGCCAGTAATTTTCAGCATCCTATAAAGATTATCTTTCAACGATTTTCTGCACACAGTTCCTAGAGCCCTAACCCTTCACAAGGACAATTTCATTTCTCACATGGGAATTTTCCCTAGGTTCTTTTTTTTCAGATGGCTTTCTATTTTAGATAAGGGCAGGGACAGGAGAGTGGGGAGGTAGCTTAGCTTTAACCTCCAGAGCTGTGAAATCAAACAATGAGGCAGAAAATTATAGAAATATATAGTAAAAACTATATATATGTATAGTTGGATATATACATATATATATATATCCAACATACACAGAATCTTATAAAATGAGGTCCTTTCTGCTAGCCACTACTTAACAACTCTCAAAATTTGGTGCTGTCATCCTAAATTAATAATAAAAACAGCTAGACATGTAATCCATAAAAGGACTATATTAGTCCATAAGATAGACTATTATTCCCATTATACATATTATAGTAATGATTATAATGGCAACAGCTATGGTTTACTGAATGTCTAACTACGTACCAGGCACCTTATTTGAGATGTCTTCATTTAATTCATACAGTAGGATTATAAGGTCAATGCTCCAGTTACTCCCATTACGCAGATGAAGAAACTGATCCCAGAGAGGATAAATAATTCACCCAAAATCTATGCTAATAAATGCTAGGATTTAAACTCTGACTGGCCTAATTCTAGACTTCTTGACCACTTTGCTACAATGCTTCAAACAAACACTAATTACAAATCGCAATCAATTAGTAGTATAGAAAAAGACCTCTAAGAGTTATTGAACAAGTAATTTCTACCTCTTCCTTAGGGTCTCCATTCAAGCTTTCTGTCACTTTCACAGAGGTTCCTAAATTGAAACAAACCACAACTACACCCTGCATGCATATACAAACACATACGTCATATAATCACAAGGTTGTATTTCATATGTATCACAATAATGCTCATATGGCTACTCAACAGAATTCTATCAACACTCCATTTGTTTTTGCCTTACCATCAATATACAGGATCTAAGAGCAGGATCTACATGTGGATTCAACCTCCTATATCACACAGATTGTAGAGTGGTAGTTAACATTATGTAAGCACCTCCCATTGTTAGTGGTACTGTTCCACGCCCCTCACCGTATGGAAAGATAAAAGTTAATACCAAATTGAATCCATGTTTACAGACACAGCTGTCAACCATAGTCAGGATTTCATCCTTTCAAAGGCTAAGTAAGACCCAAGTTGAAGTGAAATGACATAGAATCACATGTGTCACACTTCCTAACTGTGGGTGGAAAGGCCTTAAGAAATAACACTACAAAATGATTCCAAACATTACACCAAGTTTTACTCAAATGAAACATGGGTCGAGAACTTTGGGGCACCAATCTCATAGCCCCATGAATAAATACACATTTTCCCTGAATAAAAATAAATAATTTCATTATATAAAATCCATTTATATAATGGATTATATAAAATAATACTGTATACCATTATATAAAATAATACTGTAAAACAAACTTTGTAAGAATGTATATAATGTTACCACTTTATAGAGCTAATTTAATGTTTTATTCCAGAAGAAAATGGAAGTCTCCATTCTGGAGTCAACTTCTAACATTAATATTCTTTTACTTGTGCTACGAAGGCCCATGAAGACTCAGGCTGTGAACCTAGGGGAAGGGAACAACCGCCATATTGCTCCAAGAAGTGGAGATGTGGTAGTTTTCTAAACTGTTTGAACTAGGACTCAATGGTACCATCAAACAATTATTTTCCTTTCTTTGACCACTAAATATAGAGATCAGTCTTCTCTGGGGGTAAGGGGTATCCTGTTATGAGCCACGTGAAGCCACGGGCTTGTCATTCAGAGCACTGCTTGCTCTGTTCTAAAATCTGGAAGACTCAAGGACTGCTGCTGCCCTCGACCATCTTCAAACAAATGGGAAGCTAATTTGCATAAGCCTCATTTCCATTTTATTCATCCTCTGCCCAAATCTAGATCAGAATGTTTTAATACCATCCCACTGTGGGTGATCGCGCAAATTTCAAGGCTATCTGTGGTCAACAATTAGAAGGCGTGGGTTTCAGAGTTGAGTTTATGTTAGAAATTAAAAGCCACAATAAGAGAATGCCTGTTGCAAGATGGAGAATAAGAAAAACAAAAAGGCCAGCTAATACATAAAACATGAAAGAAACCTGAATCATCACTGTGGACTTCTAATCTAATCTCTTCGGATTAGCCAGAACGCCACTACTTTTGGAATGCCTAGGATGTACACCAGGTACTTTACTTGTGTTTCCACACTTATTCTTTGAAAGTATGTAGATAAATGAGGGCTTTCTTTTTTTACTCCTTGATATATAAGTAAAATCCCAGAGGAAAAAGAAAATCAAAAGGCAGGCATTTTTCTCAATCCGCTAAATAGCAGAAGCAAGATTGAAATACAGGAATGTCTGGCTCTACACCCATTTCCTTTACTCACCAGCCCACATGACCTGGCTTCTGCTGACTGATTGTTTTCTGATGATAGCTCGTCATATAGCAGGAATATGTCCTAACAAGTGTACACAAGAAACTTCAGCAATTCACTCCACTTTTGGGTGTTTTCTTCTCTTTGAACATTAAACAGACTAAGACAAACCGTTAACTTTAACGAAACTCTACTAAGGTTTATGAACCAGATGTTTAGGTATGTGTGAATATTATTTTCTAAAAATAAATTGGCTCGATGCCATCTTAAAGGTATTATAATAAAGGTGCATGCATGCTCTCGCACATATATGAACACAAACTTATTTTGCAAATGTAATCCCATTAAAAAGGAAAAACAAAATTACTTCTGAAAACTTCTGAAAATTCCATTCAAAGGGAAAAACAAAATTACTTTTGAAAACTGCAAAAATCTTCCAACACCAACAGTACCTTCCCTGGCTCATTAATTCTAGCCTAAATTTGCTACTGTCAGGCAAACCAGGCACACTGTCCAGCAGACACCCACCTGCTATTAGGCTGAATGTGCCCGGCATCTTGACATTCTATTGATTCCAATCCAAAGCTTATGTAAAAAAGGCAGCTCAGAGTCCAAAAGGAATTTCAGCCACAAATACTTTGGGAGAAATCCAAGCAACTAAAAACAGAAAGAAAGACAAGATGCAAATCTGAGTGACAAAACTGAGACAACCCAAGCCAGACTGGAGAATGTTCAAGGACAAATCTCCAAATGACCCAGGCATCAACCTTTTGGATAACCACTTATTTAAAAAAAAAAAAAAAAATCTAATACCCTGTGCATGGAATGACCAGCCCTGACCCAATCTAGAGTATTGGTGGATATATTCACAAAGAAGTATTCAGTAGTATCCCAGTGGCATTGCTTTTAAAGACAGCCCTGTCATTTTTGCCCTGTAAATTATTCAGGGCAAAATTACATATTCAGTAGAAACTTTCCATCTCATAAATACAGTCTTGATAATGACAAAGAATTCAAACTATTAAGCAGTTAAAATGAACCAGAAACTATGTAAAGTGCTTAAGAATATCAGTCTTTGCATCTTCAAAACCACCCCATGGGCTAAGGATTTTATTTCCATTTTATAGATAAGGAAAATTGGGGTTCTGAGAGGCAAATTAATTTGCTCCAAGTGGCTGGAAAATGAGATACTAGAAAAGAGAGGACAACAGGATTCATTTATAAATTTTCTGACACTTTCCAGCCCTTCCCCACCTCTCCCAAATAACCTAAGCACAGATGAAACGGGTTTATGTCCAATTTCCAAATCCTGGTACTTGTGGCTTTGGTGGCGGCTGCTTGTCACAGTCAACTCTGTATGAATAAGCTGGCTCCAGAGGGTTCTTTAAAGCCAACCAATTCCCCCAGTCTTCATTTTAGCCAAGAGAAGACACACATTTCAAAATAAAAATAAATACATAAAAAGGAAGAAGGAGAAACCCATAATCCCAGTAAGCAGCATGGATTGCATCTGGTCCTGGTTCCCCCACTCCAGCCTCCCACTCTCACCAGCACACTGCACAGCTCCCACTGACTTCAAAGGCAGCTCCCGGGGGAAGGAGAAACAAAAGTCCAACAGGGCTGGCAGAAAGGAGGACCTTATCCATAGAGGGGGATGAGAGAGGAACAGAGATTCACTGCAGACGCCAGTCGTCTCAAAACAAGAATTCAAAGTGTTTTCCCAAAGCTGATTTCTATGAGGGGTGTTGGGGTGGATCAGAAGGTTGAGACTCCAACTGGGAGAGATGTGTTTCTGCTGCTCAAATATTTCCCAGGTTTGCAAGACATCTCCAGCCTTTGGAGTGCCTTCTGGTTTCAGGAGAAGGGATGGCCATCCAGGTCTCAATGAGACTCAATTAACTCCTCCCATGACAAGGCAGCTGTATTTCACCATCCAGTAGAGCTGCCTGTGATTTTTTTGTGTGTGTGCATCGATTCAATTTGAAGCAACACTCCTTTGGTGAAAGAATGCCCCCTGGGTTGAGGTACATAAAGTAAATATTTGAAAAAATCAGAAAGTTCCTTAAAAGAGGTTTATTATATCCCTCAACCTGTATCTCCCTACGATGCTACGATGACTATTTTCTTTGCCTGTGTCAGGGTTGAAAGCTTTGTCCTGAAGTCAGGCCTGTCCTCCTTCCCCGTGCTCTGCCTCTGATTTATAAGCTGACTTCTCCGAGACAGCACTTAGCCATCTGTCCTCGGTTTATCACCCATTGGTTACCACTGTTATTGTTGCCATTAGTATTCAAAATGATTATAGACTTATAAAGTTGTTCTCTTCTGATAATAATGTTTGCAATATACTTTTATACTGCCTAGTTAATATAGTGAGCCTGTGATTTTTTTGCTCTGGCACAAGTCACACAAAAACTGTTGCAGGAGAATATTGAGCAGATTTCTAAATGTCTACATGGAGAACTACGGGCTAAAACACAGGTGCCTATATATATATATATGCATAAAATATATATAAAATATATAAATATATAAATATATTTATATAAAATATATATATTTATATAAATATATATAAATTTATATATAAATATATAAACATATATAAATTTATATATTTTATATATAAATATATAAATTTATATATTTATATATAAATATATAAAGATATGTTTATATATAAATTTATATATTTTATATACAAATGTATAAATATATTTTTATATGTAAATATACATAAATATATTTTTATATATATAAATATATATATTTAAACAACAAACTGGATGTCCTTTTGTGCATAGGTGACAACAAAAAGGTGGCAGTGGATGCAACATTAGAAACACTGGGCCCTTTCCTGCTCAACTCAGTTTGACACAATCTCCAGAGACAGTGATAGCCATTTCCTGAATAAAGGCCAAAGTCTGCTCATGACCTTCTCGCACAAGTCCTATTGACAGTTAAAAAAATAAAAAAGTAAATCAGGCCCTAGTGTGGTAGCTCACACCTGTAATCCCAGTGCCTTGGGAAACCAAGGCCAGAGGATCGCTTGAGGACAGGAGTTTGAGGCCAGCCTGGGCAACACTGTGAGACTCCATATCTACAAAAAACCTTAGCCAGGTGCAGTGTTGCACTCCTGTAGTCGTAGCTACTCGAGAGACTGAGGCAGGAGGACCACTTGTGCCCAGGAGTTTCAGATTACAGCAAGCTATGACTGCACCACTGTACTCTGACCTGGGCAACACAGTGAGACCCTGTCTCAAAAGAAAAAAAATATAATCAGGAAAACACATATGGAAGGTAGGGCATAGTCCTCAGAGGCTAATAGCCAGACTAAAAGAGAGGAGACTGCCTAGAAAACAGAGTCTTGAAAGGGAGCATGGCTGCAGGGAATTAACAAAAATCCATGCATCTCCTTTTAGAGACAGCAGCAGTGAGCTTGTGACTAGAATTCTCCTCTTCATGCATGTGCTTAAGTTGAATGTCAACAGGAATTTTGTAAGAGCACTGCAGGGGAAAATGGATTCATTTGTCATCTAAAATGAATCATTTCACTTCCTCTCCTCCATTTTTATATATATTGACAAAATATAAAAATACATTTTTGAAAAATCAATCCAGCTTTGTAGTTTTCTACTCAAATGCAAAAGTAGCCACCAGAATTATAAGATTGAAAAGCCCTTCCCTATATTATTTAAATAGGGTTCCCCCAAAATGGGATTCCATGGGCCTCAGATTTACCAACCCCAAGCGAAAACCGCAAGTGGTAATGCATTACAAATCGCTCATCGTTTATTTTGAGGTTTGAATTTCCATTTTATTTTTAATAATAGCTTCACAGTTCACTGACAAATGTCCTGAACTATATTTAGAAGAATAACAGTAGTTAAGATAAGGAGCACACATGGGCAGAGCTGGCTTTCCACTTTTTCTAAATAGAAATACAAAACGTGTGCACATTTTGTGAATTTCATGTCAAAGATTTGGGGTCTGCCAGAAGAATTTCTGCTCCCCTCTGATGGCTGAACGTCAATGCTCTTTCAGATACATTTGGAATACTTTCAAGGTGTGTCTACAATACCTTTCCTCCAATGCAATAGAATATTTCCACCACCAAACAAGCAACTAGTTTTAATATGGAGAGCTGCAAATCTGAAATGGGTTTGAAAACAAATAGGTCAAACAGCTTGTTAACCAACCCCTAAAAGGTCCAACCAGTGTGTACTGCCATTGCATTTGGAATTAGATTTTCGGAAATTGGAAAACACTGTCTTTGGCTTTCCTTAAAAGAATGCTGGAGGCAGCCATCCCATTACTGGGTATATACCCAAAGGACTATAAATCATGCTGCTATAAAGACACATGCACACGTATGTTTATTGCGGCATTATTCACAATAGCAAAGACTTGGAACCAACCCAAATGTCCAACAATGATAGTCTGGATTAAGAAAATGTGGCACATATACACCACGGAATACTATGCAGCCATAAAAAATGATGAGTTCATGTCCTTTGTAGGGACATGGATGAAATTGGAAATCATCATTCTCAGTAAACTATCGCAAGAACAAAAAACCAAACACCGCATATTCTCACTCATAGGTGGGAATTGAACAATGAGAACACATGGACACAGGAAGGGGAACATCACACTCTGGGGACTGTTGTGGGGTGGGGGGAGGGGGGAGGGATAGCATTGGGAGATATACCTAATGCTAGATGACGAGTTAGTGGGTGCAGCACACCAGCATGGCACATGTATACATATGTAACTAACCTGCACATTGCGCACATGTACCATAAAACCTAAATATAATAATAATAAAAATAAATAAATAAATAAATAAATAAAATGGCAAATCAAGAAACAGAAAAAAAAAAAAAAGAATGCTGGAGGCAAGCAATATGCTGATTATTTTTCAAAGGAGGAGAAGAAGGTGTTGAAAGCTTTTAATAACATGTAAAGCTCCCAGTTTGCAAGCACCAAACACAAAACAATGGTAATGGTTTAGCACTTCATAAATGTATGCCATTCTGTCTACTGTTTGGAGACAGCAAATACTTTTGGACAAATTACAATGTCTGTGCCTTTATGCCTAAATAAAGGAAAACAGCCAAATACTTTGAGGCATCAGAAGATAACCATGGTGATGGAAATACACAGCTCTTGCCATGAAAGAAAAAAAAAAAGTAAATACTTATAATTAAAACAGCACTAGAGCTGAAAGAAACCCGGATAACTGAGGTCATGAGTTTTTGAGGCTGCCACCGTCAGCCAGAATTTCAAATATAGCACACATTTTGAGTAAAGGAAGATCATTTTACCTCATGCTTGGTCGTGGTGAGCTCCAAAGTAGGTTATTAATCAGAGGAAACACAGCATATAAATAAACAAGTCCATGAACAATCTCTTAATGAGTTAGTGCAATAAGTACCCTTTCTAATTCCAGAATATACCCTCACAAATGGAGTTTTAAAGGCAAGAGGGAATTAAGGTTTTCTGAGCTCCTTAAAAGCTATACCCCTCCCAGGCATTGTGCTAGGCACTTAACATATATTACTTGCTTTAATCTTCTCCATAGCCCAGCCAAGTAAGTGGCATTATCACTTCTTTACAGATGAATATTTGACACACAGACTTGAAGGCATTTAGCTGTGGACTAGGGCTTCAGCAGCTGGATGAAGGGCAACAAAGCCAGGCTCATTCTGTCTTCCCTCCTAAACACTTTCACTCTCTGCAGCTCTTCTAGAGGTTTAAATTGCTGCCCATTGTTCTTTATTCATTAGTCCATTTGCCCTATGGAAAAAAAAGTGCAGTTGAGGGAAGGATTTCCAATGCTCGTTGTACAAAACAGTGGTTTGGGGCCTCAGGGAAGCAAACTGTTCATCTCATTTCCCCACTGACTACCCTTTGCCTGGAATCACCACTGTGCCTGACCCAACACAGACAACTCTTTTATTTCCCCAGGTCCAATCTAACATGTGCTTACCAAAAAGTTAAGTAAATTTGGGAACACTTGGTTTTTGACCTGCAGAACCCCTTAATTCCTTCGACAACAATATTTTAAGGTGGAAAATCAGAAGTATTAGTAGATATTTTTGAGTTTGAAAAAAAATGTTTTAAGAACTAATCAAACTGTCCTCACCTGCAGTCACAGAAGCTGTTATTCCATCCACCCACATTCCACCCCAAAGCACCCAGAAGCAGCAGATCCTTGACAATCACAACCACCATTGCAGGCTCTGTGCTAGTATGTGCTATATTCACAAGGTAAGTGTGCCTATTAGGGGCCTAGAAAATCACATTTGAAAACTTATTAAATAAAAGCCAAAGCAAAAATATTTGCTTTCCGAATGGCCACAGGCCTTTTTTGCTGAGTCAGTTTGTAATAACTGTGGGTGGTACCCAGAGATCAATTTCAATAGAAATGAATCCTGGCTTTGTTAGTGCTGACCTGGTTTGCTCTTGAACAATGGCCAATGCCTTGGTTTCCTACCTTGTTTGGTATGTCTTGGGTAAATTTTTTCCAAAGGAGCCCAAAGAAGTACAATGTAACTATAGTAAGAAATAGTCTATTTGAAAGAATAACTATTTGTGAAGACAACAAATTGGTCTGTGAGGAGGTCTTAGATTTCTTACACACCTCACATCAAGATACTTTGCAATTTAGGAGAAGATGGCAGTATCCACATGAGAAAGATTGCAACAAATTTCTGTATGAAATGATGGCTTAATAGGAGCCATGTGGTTAAATTCCTTGACACTCTAAAAAAAAAAAATCTTCTATTTATTTAAGAAATAAAAGTGAATGCTGCACTGGCAAAATGCAACAGAAAGAGAAGAAAAGGAACCAAAAATTAAAAAGGCATCTCCAAATTTCCAGTATAATGGTTCTCAAAAGGACTCAGAATACGTTTTAATGGGCAGTACCAAAGCCTCTATAAACCCTCTGTCTCAAGGTCCTTTGTAACCTCTCAGCATTAGCTTTTGTGAAAGAATTGAGATTTTCCTGGCTGTATGGCATGAGGCATTGCCAAACAAGATAAAACAAGATTCGAATATTGCGTGGGACATAGGCATGCAAGAACATGCATTATCAGAAATTCAAATAGACCTATTTTTATTTATTATTTATCTTCTATTCTTATGTATTATACTATTATACATATAAAATGTATTTTATTTATATATAAAATATTATCATTTATCCTCTATTTTTATGTATTAAAACTATCAACTCTAATAACAAAATAATGAAATAGTCATGCGGAAATTTTGAATGAACTATTTTTGAGCTGGTTAATGGTGCAGCCCAGATGCCCTTATCACTAGTATGCTTCACGGTGTCCTGGGAAGAACTCTGAAAATCTGAACTACTGGGACCTTCCCCTGTGGATCCAGCCTCTTATGGGCCAAGCACCACTATGTTTACAAGCTCCCAGGTGAGCCTTGATGCACAGCCATTTGAAAATGATCTGGCAACTCAGACTAATCAAAAGAAATGAGGAAGACACAACAAGACAGATTTCTCTGATGGCTCAACTCACTCCACTGAGCCTTTAGATGTGGTATAAAAGTCTTAAATCTTAAAGCAGTGTTTACTTGAGATTGTCAAAAGGAGATCATGTAAACCCAAATAATGGCTGCAAAAATACTGTCCTGGACTACTTCATTACCCAGATGAGGACGCTGAGGGGAAAATCATTCTCACCCTAAATTAGCAGTCCAGAAACAAAACCAAGAATAGAACCCCTGACACCTGATGTCAGAATTTACCTCATGCTGTCACTGTTAAACAATTCCTCCTCACATCCTGTGTCTTGAACAGCTGAAAGGGTTGGCGCACCCAGCAGAAGGAGCTGAGACATTTTTCCAGGCTTAGCTGAAGTGCAAACTCCTTCACTACAAAGCAAATGGCCAATCACGGTGGAGCATAAAGAAACCCACATCTGATTCAGAAATTACCTCAACAGTTGTAAACTGCTTCTTCATTTTATCAGAGAAAGCTAATATAATATTAAAAGTGAGTAAAGAAAAATCTAATTGCACTGCCCTAAAAGTAAAACTCAATTACTTTTTGCTCCCAAAGGTGTGTGTGTATGTGTGTGAGAGAGAGAGAGATGTGTGAGTATGATGTATGTGATATGTGTGATGTGTGAGTGTGATGAGTGGGGTAGGAGTGAAGGGGTGGGAGAGGGAGGGTCTCCCTCTCTTAGCAGGATTTTTTTCTCTGTGATATATCAGCTTTTTAAAATAACTCGCCACCCATCCCTCTATTTACATTGATAGGAACTTTCCTCTGATGGAGGATATGATAGACAAATCTGGGTTGCTGACTATGAGTTTCAACCCAGTTCTATGCCCAAAATGATGACTCACAAAGAAATGTATGCACACAAAACTGTGACTAATCAGAGATAGGAATGACTAAAAAACTGAAGCATGGCATGTATGTAGTAAGAATTCAGCAGAGTGGAAAGTGGTGAGTAATAAAAACTCTCTCTTGAGAGAGTTACTCAGACTTGTGTTCAAATCCAGGTTCCACAGGCCATGAGACCTGGACAGGCTACTCAAACCCTCTAAGTGCCTTAGCCATCTGTAACATATAAATAACAGCAACTAACTCAAAGGGCTACTGTGAAGAGTAAGTCAATTAATATGTTTGAACTATCTTCCACAAGCAGGGCACAAGGCACACTAAATGTATAGAATGAGAAGCATGAATTTGTGTTTCTGTGGACCCAGTGGGTCAGCCAGTCACCATATACTTACAGGGACTAAAGCACAAAACTTACTCTGTGCCTAGCAACACGCAGGACAAATGAGCTATAAAAGAATAGCAAGGGCTACTGTCTGCACATAACTGTCTCATAATCAGTTAACCAACACATGCTTAATAACAGCCCTGCCATGAATATGGGATGTGAATAATTACACAGACAATACAAAAAATTACTGGATATACTGTCCTGCTCCCTATGTCTGGGTTGAGGAGATAACGCATACCTGCTTGAGAAGTTAATGAAAATGACAGTTAAATAACAACTACAAAAGAACATAAAAGTACACATGGCAGTTCCTGATGAATAGCCCAAAGTGGTATAATTGATAATGACTATGAGCTCCGAGAAAAAGGGAACCACCGTGAGTTAAAACAGTCTGGGAATTCTTCATGGAAGATAAGCCACTTAAGATTGGCCTTGAAAGAGGAGTAGGATTTAGATAAGCAGAGAAGAGGAAATCCTAGGTTTATGATCTAAGTAAAGACACAGAAATGAGAAAACACAGGGCTGAGTGATGACTTCAAGATATAAAGTACATGATTTGTGTTGTTTGTAGCAGTGAATGCCAGACACAACAGTGAGGTCATAGCTGTCTAGGCCAGGGGTTCTCAACATTTTATGGTTTGTCTCACCCCTATGCAGCTGTCAGATAATAATAGTGATCATTCTCAAGGCTCTGGACCCCAAAATATTTGGGGTTGCATAGGTAAGACTGGTTGCAGATTATAGGAAATTGCTAGTAAACTGGCACTATCCCATCCTTCCAAAACACATACACAGATACTCACCTTTCTGTTTCACTGAATGCAAAACAATGGTGTCTCTTGACAAATGGTTTAGGTCACTGTAGTGAGAAACAAGAGCCACTGAGAGCTTTGACACACCACATCATGAGACGCTTGATAAGCAAAAAAGTCCTGTGTTCTTCAGACATCAAATACACAAGAAATCAGAGAAGCTGTGCCTCCCTTCGGCTCTGTCCCTATGCTGACCCACCATAGCCCACCTAAATAAGATTCCTCCTACTCCACCATGGTAAGCACGTTGAGGAAATATTCCATACTGGTTGCATTTGATTCTAATTCTTGGAATCAATCTTTGGTATAGCCAGCCTTTGAGCATGTCGATCGAAGGGAAGAGCAGAGATTATACAAACCATTTCTTCTTCCTTACGTCTACATCAATCACCCCATCCACTGGTTACACTCTTCATGCTGCCAGTTGTCAACAGTTAAGTGAAAATGTCATATTATACATTATTCGACCACCTAATAATTCAATATTCTCCCCACCCCACAACTTTTTTTATAGTTTGTTAAAATTTCTGAAACTATTAAATAAGAAGGTGATAATTTCTTTTCTGAAAGAAATTACAGAATATAAAAACATGACAGCAGACCCTAAGTTAACATGATGGGATTCTTAAGATGACATCATTTTCTACAGAAACACATTCACAGATATCATCCAGGGCTGAAGTAAAGTATATCCATTGAAACCATCTCAGTCTTGAGCAAAGCAGATGAAGAAAAGCCCTGAGTTCCAAATCTTCAGGATGTTACCAGGACCCTAGATCTACTGTCACCACCTACCATCATCCAAATGCAACATTACTGAAAACCATAAACTTTAAGTAACAGAGGCTTTAAAATCTAAACTCTTGACTCAGTAAAGTGCAAAGAAAAGGCAAGTATAATGGAATACATTAAGCCACCAGAGTTGTTTTTTAAAAAAATAAGGAGAATTTGGCCAGGCACGGTGGCTCACACCTGTAATCCCAGCACTTTGGGAGGCCGAGACAGGCGGATCATGAGGTCAGGAGTTCAAGACCATCCTGGCTAACACGGTGAAACCCCATCTCTACTAAAAAAAAAAAATACAGAAGTTTAGCTGGGCGTGGTGGCAGGTGCCTGTAGTCCCAGCTACTCAGGAGGCTGAGGCAGGAGAATGGTGTGAACCCGGGAGGCAGAGCTTGCAGTGAGCCGAGATGGTGCCACTGCACTCCAGCCTCGGCAACAGAGCAAGACTCTGTCTCAAAAAATAAATAAATAAATAAATACATAAATAAATAAATAAATAAATAAAATAAAAATAAGGAGAATTTAAAGGGAAACACAAACCTAAAAAAGTCTGTAAAACTACGCACTTCACTCTTTGCTCTTTCATTAACTGTACAAACTGAAGCACAACTACGCAATGTTTTAAAAAATAATAATTGATAGCTAAATGTAAAGTCATTTGGATACTTCTAATACTGTAATCAGATTAAGGTAAGAAAGTAAGACTATGAATTCTAATTCCTAAAATGAAAAGGAAGTTGAATTGTTACATGTTCAATTTTCATATGTGTTTACTGAGTTATTTACAACATCCTCACATAGAATCTAATTTGGAGTTGGAATGTGACACCTATAAAAACCAAGGTCTTCCATCTTTAATATTCGATGCAAACTTGACAAGGAACCAGAGAACATTTTCAAAGGAGCCCAAGGTACAATTTATGTGTCAAAATAACAGCTCTACCCTCTTGGGTGATGGCTGTTAATATCAGAAGCTAGAGAACGGGATGGTGGAGATACACAATCTTACTTGGTATGAAAGCTTGTCACTTTCTGTTTTTGATTTCTGTAAGGCTGAAAGACGATATGCCCATTTGGAGAAAGGCTGTTTAAAGAACACTGTGGTAGAAAAATGGCCATATCAACATCTTACAAATATCACTAAGACCCACTGTCACGTTAACGTGATCCTACAATTCAATCTGGCCAAAACTTTTAAAAGAGAGTTTGGTCATGACAACACCTGTCATCATTTTTTTGGCTAATGCAAAATCCCTCCAAAAGCACAGAAAAAGAAAATGCTTTAATAACGTGATTTCAGGATTGGTATTCTGCTATTGTCTCATCACTGTGTAGCAAGATAAATGTATTTTTTATTAGCTTTGCTAAAACCAAAACAAACTGTGGTAACCAAAGGGCTAGGGGACAAAATAAACCTCATCTGAAATTCTTACAGTGCATTCCTCACTGTGACTGTCTGCACACTTTATGAGAACTCTAAAGTACACATCCAATGTCCTGGTTCCTAATGGTGCCTTTGTCTCTAACATTTATCTCTAAGGACCGAGTTGAATGCATCCAGTGTGGGTGGTGTTTGCTGCATGAGCTGATCTTTCCTTCCTGCTGTCCTTGCCCTGTCCTGGTCCCACAGTCCCAGCACAGAGGACTCCACTAGACTCTGCCCTCCCTGCTGCTCCTGGTATGGTTTCCTGGTCAGCTGAGGGAACCAGAGGAGCACAAACTTCCCCTTCACTCCATGCCAGGCTGGCAAAAGGAAACCTACATTGCCCACAGTGGGCCTGACAATCGGTGTGGGGGGATGGCAGAGCTGCTTCAGGCAGATTTCTCTTTTCTTTCTAGGAGAAATTCAAGAACAACGCTCAAAGGCAAAAATGGTAATCTGGAGTGGCTAAAATGTCCTCCTTTGTCCCCACAGAGCCCTCATGAGTTTGTCACAAAGCCTAAAAATCCACCACCTATGAAGTCTTTTGTTTCAGTGAAGAGTTGCAGTCACTAGGAAACTGCTACTATGTGTCATGAAAGGGTTTACTGATCCATCAGTACCACCATTGGGATTTCTAAAATAAAAGATAGATTGGCAGGCAAATCCTTAGGAGAAGGGAGACGAGGGAAAAGAGGAGACAGACGGAATGAGTGAGAGGCAGAGAGAGGCAGCTGATATACACCAGGCACTGTGCTAGATGATTTACATACCACATATGTTAACTTCTGAAGTCCGTAATGGCATCTCCAGGTTACAGGTAGTAAAACTGGGTTTCCAAAAGTTAAGTAGGTGAGAGAAGAAAGGTAAACATCCCAGAAACAGGGAGAGAGAGCAGCAAAGGTTGGGATCCGTAGTGAAGTAGCCTCATTAATTGTGGGGCGAAGAGTGCAGGATCAGGCCATTGAGTCCCTGAAGAAGTTCATGGAAACAAAGAGAAAAAGAACAACAACAACAAAAAGCAGGAACTGGATTTGAAGCCCAAACACCACCTCTTGTGCAATTTGGTCCAGAGCTGGTCCAGACTTCTTGAATGTGAGCACATTTTTTAACTAAAATCCCCAACTGCAGGATATACCAGAAAAAAAATTAAATTCATTCAGAAACATACCTAGCAATGACCACTGACTTGGTACTGATGCCTTACACATGGTCCTTGAGCCTGTCCAATCATTTTATGATTTCCATGTTCACTCTCCTTACAATAAGCCTTTCAAGTGCACAAGTAGGAAAGCAAAACTCAGCCCATTCAGCGAGAAACTGAATGACTTACCTAGGGCAGAACTAGAGCCAAAACTATGTGCTCTGCCTCCAAGCCCCACGATCTTCCCCCAGCAATCATCCCCCCGCAGATCAGCAAGGTCCTATGAACAAAGGCAATGCCTACCCCTACTTCCCTATCTCATCTTTATTTGTCCCCTTATAAAACAGGGAAAGGGTCAAATTCGCAAGGAACCCTCCACAAGGAGAACAAAAACAAATAAGTAGTCAGGCCTCTTTCCTGTGGTACTGTACAGGCCTTCTGTAACTCACCTGCTGAGAGGACGGCAAGTCATGCTGTTTCTAGGGGAGGTTAACATTCCCCTGATCTCTATAGAAAAAATAAAAATCAGGCCTTGTGCGGTGGCTCACGCTTGTAATCCCAGCACTTTGGGAGGCTGAGGCGGGAGGATCAAGAGGTCAGGAGTTCTAGACCAGCCTGGCCAATATGGTGGAACCCCGTCTCTACTAAAAATAAAAAAAAGTAGCCGGCCATGGTGGCGCGCACCTGTAATCCCAGCTACTCGGAAGGCTGAGGCGGAAGAATCACTTGAACCCAGAAGGCGGAGGTTGCAGTGAGCAGAGATCATGCCACTGCACTCCAGCCTGGGTGACAGAGCGAGATTCCGTCTAAAAAAAAAAAAAAAATCACGTAAGTCACTTCCTGTGTGCTAGGTCCTCTTCTAAGTCTTTCACATATATTAACTCTTTCAATCCTCACAAACACTCTAAGAGTAGATACTCTAACTATGTGCATTGTACAGAAAGATACTGAGGCAGGGTGATGCAGAAACTTACTCACGCTCCTGAAGAAGTGGCAGAGCTAAGATATGAGCCAATGCAGTCTGGCTCCAGAATCCATGCTCTTAACCAGCATAATGTGGCAACTGGGCACACACACACATTGCAAACACGGAGTGTATGCTTTTCTAGAAAGCCTCAAATTGGTCTAATAAAGGAAGATGCTGAAGGAAGCTTCGAGACTCCAGGTATCTTTGGAGCTTCTATTACATGCAGACACCCACCAGGGATGGGGAAACCACAGCCTTCAGGAAACTGTCCAGTGTCCATGGGATTCTGAGGGGACATGTCAAACATGGCAGCTCAAATATGATGCTTTCACCCACTTTCTTGAAGCCCAAACTTTATGCACGTGCTTGCAGGTACCTTCCCCCAAACCCAGCCCCTCTGATAAAATTACCATGAAGTGAAAGCATAAATACATTTTTCATTTAAACAGGTTCTAACCGATGTGTCCTTCCCCCAACTTTCAATGACACTGTTTCAATCATGAGAAATTTTGTGTGACCCATGGAAACTATGTTGATTACTTTTTAGGCACAACAGAAATATTAATACTGCCTCAAAGTTCTGTGCTGTATTACTCTTTATCTGGCAGAAACGGACCGCTTTTTCATCATGACTAATTCACAAATGACCAAACTGAAAAATATTTATGTTTGCTTCATTCCTGGGAAGCTGATACATAGAAGGGATACGTTCTCTTTTTTTCATGCTGAAGATTTCATAGTATCCAACACTGAGACTATTTTTCAGCCACGAGATGACATTTTCTTCCCCTGCAACCAGGCCAGGAACATAAACCTTGTACATTCTACCATATGTATTTGGATCAACTACTGAACAATACTAAATATTGCATTTTCCAAAGTGCTTTCACCTAAATAGCTGCAGAAATTTCTATCTTGCACACATACATACACACACAACAATGGAAGTTAAGAGGACTGAGTGTTCCTTTAGGATTCAACTTGAGAATTTACCTTTGATTATCTGACAGGCTGAGCATCAAGATAATTTTCTTGATTCCTTTATGAAGTCATTTTATTCTCAGAAAACAGTCCCTGATTTCAGTCTAAAGCAGAATAATACTTTGTTATGTTTGCTTCTTTTTTTCCTCAATAAAACCCTCTCTTGAAAGTCTCTACAATCAGACTCAACAGACATCTGGTGAAAACCATCTTCCCTGACCCACGCATGTGTGGCTCATCAGGGTACAACACTTTGACTCTTTCTCCCAACTCATATGGGCACTATTATTTGTCAGATTGTGCGCATTCTCTAAGGCCCTCAACCAAAATGAACTGGCCAAGTATCATTGTGATAGTGGGTCTCTATCCAGGTAGAATCTATTTTGTCTCCTGATCTCCAGTGTATGAATCATCAGATTACTTCATGGAAAAAACTACTGCTGGCATAACAGCACTTGCAAATTCCCCTAATTGTGTCATTTTCCTATACGGGTTTACTTGTTGGCATGGCTTAGACTTAGCAAAGGACAAAGACTCATGTTTCTTATTCTAATGATTGGTGGGAACACTGGGGTGGGAGGGGTGGCAGTTGACAAAAAAAATGGTGTATTTTTCTTATTCGTCCTTTCATCCTCTACTGAAATAATTCCCCAAACAATGAAGTTTCTATCTGGAGGACTAACAAAGCAATGTGTTTTCTCCGTTAAGATAAGACCTCATGGTGGGTATTTTATCATAAATTCCATTTCAGGTTCCAAGACCCCATGGATTCAATTGGTATGAAGTTACCAGTGTCATATCAAGCACATTTTCCCTCATGACCTAAAATAGCTTTCAATCTAGGATTCTTTTCATGCTACTTCCAAGTGTCTTTCAAGCATGACAACTCGAAATGCCAATTTTTATTTTAAAAGCTAACAATGTGTATTTTAAAACCAATAACCTCACCACAAGAAGCATATATATCTTAATACATCTGTATGCATATGGTTTCTAAAATCATTCAAAAATTTAAATAAATAAATAAATAAATTTGATCACTAACCATGCATGTAATGGAGAGGTAGTAATATCACTACTAATAACATTGGGAAACTATCGGGGTTCCAGATGCCACATAATATTCTGAATAGCAACATCAAGGTCATTATTTCTACATCCAGCCCAATAAAACAATTGTAGATTCCACCTGTCACATATCCACACTTTAACTTAAAATGAATGTGACAGATTACTTATGAGACAAATAGCAGCACACAAGTGATGTTATGACAAAAGCTATTTTTATGACTCCATACATACTCAGGTTATTAATATCACTCCTACACAAAAACAATATATGACACTCCAGGCTGCATGCTATTTGGGTCAGGAAGGCTTTCATTATCTTCATTCAGAAAAAAAAAAAACAAAAACTGTTTTTTAAAGTAAAGTAGTTCGTTCCCTTTCCCAAGATCCCTGAAAGGAATGGAGGTGACGAAAATGGAAATCTGATTTAAAATAACACTTTAGGATTTCTGTGGCTTTGTACCACTGACTGTTATACATACTATCTTACAAATTGCATACCAAGACTGGCAGAGTTCATAACTTTGCTACTCTTTTCCTGCTATCACAGAAATGGTAAGGCAGAGAGCCAAGATAACTAGTGATCATATGATGAGTCTCTTATCTCCTTCACTTGATAAAACTAGTGATCACATGATAAATATCTTATCTATCTCACATCACAACCAAAAACCCCTTTGAGATCAGTGCTGTTAGAATTCTCATCGTCCAGATGTAGGAGCTGATTTGCAGAGGATGTGAAGCTGCACAGTTTAAGAACTATTACATTAAATTACATATAGTTTGTTTCAATCGTGCTAGGTATAATAGTATTTTTCTGTAATAGTGTTACCCACGTCTTCAAAAGACACAGAAAACGGTGTGCATGACAGAATCTTACTTTCAAATACTGCCTTTCGATGTTATTTGAGAGTCTCATAACCCACCAGAAAACTAGCCCTTTTGCCAATGTCAAAATATCCTTGAATAAATCTTCCATGAATACATTTGGAACAATCTTGGTTGGTCCAATGGAAATGTAATGACTTAGGCTTTCAATTACCTAAATATATTTTTAACCCGGGTTACTGGTGATTGTATTTACTTGTTTAATTTTTGATTACTTTCTATTTCTCTAAGACGATTCATTCGTACTAAAATGAGGTAAACCAGTGTTTCTTTTAATACTCCCAAATTGCTACTCGACATATGGGTTAAACATTGTTAAAGCTTCTAAATTGATATAGGCAACTGAAGCCAATCCAAGCAATATATATTCGAGTAATACATAGTCACTGGCCAAATCAATTCGTGGGTTATGAGAAAACAATGCCATTTGGCTGAAATATTCCCTATGTACAGGCAGAGAAGAGCAGGTAGCCAAGTGCCACTGTGGTGTTCTGCCATGCCAACATTGAAAACAGGGCCATAGAAAAGCAAAACCCTCTGAGCACCCTCTCCTTCCCTTAATAAGGTCACCTATGTAGGAAGAGGACAAGTGCCCTGACTTCTGGCTGTCCATTTAAGTGTCAAATGTAGGGGCCCTTTCACACTAGGGCTTCTACATGAGTGTCTCCCTTTAAACTCTCATGTCTCCCCTGGAATTTAGATCAACTATCACCCATTGAGTTATGTACAAATAGCAGACATACTCATGGTCTCCACCTAAGAGGAAATAGAACATTTCACTTTTCTTGAGAGAAAAGTCAACTTTATCTATTTTTTTGTTTGTCTGTTTTTCTACTTTAAGATTACATAAAGTACTAGGGTTTGGAGATAAGAGATCTGAGCCAAGTCATGGTTTTGCTGTGTCCGCACCCAAATTTCATGTTGAATTGTAATACCCACATTGGAGAAGGGGCCTGGAAGGAGGTGACTGAATCATGTAGGTGGACTTCCCCCTTGCTGTTCACATGATAGTGAATGAGTTCTCGGGAGATCTGTTTTTTTAAAAGTATGTGGCACTTCCCTCTTCTCTCTCTTCCTCCTGCTCCACCATGTGAAGAAGGTGTCTGCTTCCCCTTCGCCCTTCTTCCATAACTGTAAGTTTCCTGAGGCCTCCCCAGCCATGGTTTCTGTGCAGCCTGAGGAACTGTGAGTCAATTAAACCTCTTTTATTCATAAATTACCTAGTTTCAGGTAGCTCATTAGAGCAGTGTGAGAACAAACTAACACAAGGTGTGTGGGACTCAATGTATCTGGCATTTGTTAAACAACATAGACCATGGAGTCAGACACATCCAGTCTCATTCCAATCTCACCATTAGGAAGTGGTTGTAAGGCCCTGGTGACAGGGGTAACTACTGTGATATTACCTGGGAACAGCTGTGATAACCCCTACTTCCCTAGGCTTCTGTAACTGCCAGGCAGCAATGCCCAGAGAACCATAATTCTCAAACTTAGTATGTGTTCCTTTTAAGGAGTGGAGGTCCAACAGATGCTTTTTGATGTCTAACTTTACATAAGTAAAAAAAAAAAAATTAAAAATCACACTGCTTTATTATTTATTTACATATACAACACTGTGGAAAGGGTGCTAGATAAGTAGAACAAGAAGCCCAGTTTCTGGTACATCCTGCTTCTCAGTCACCTCTAGGTCTCTGGAACTTGAAAGCTATGTCTCTTCTTGCAGGGTTCTGTTACAATCCTTGATTTTCCCTCAAGGTGTAAAGTTCCCTTTGCTTAGTTTCACTGGACTATTTCCCCCGGGTCATTCTGACAAATGATGTTCTTTGTTGTTTATACTGTCCAATAGATTTCATTTTGAAGAACATGATGCAATCATGTGATGACATTCTTTCCTGTTATTGAACCGTGTGGCCTGAATACTGCCCTAAAGGACAGGAAAGAATTGATGCCCATGGGCATAGTCTTTAATATATCTTGAGTCTAGATTCAAAAAAAAAAAGAAAGAAAGAAAGGTGGGTTAGGAGGAGATTTGGGAACTAGCTTCAAGTAACTAATATTATAGACCCACCTACTCTTTCTGATCTATTATCTCATCTGATCCTTAGAATGAGTTCATGAGTTGGTATTACTAACCTCAATTCTCAGAGGAGGAGACTGAGTTTCCCGAAAGTCAAATAACCTGCATTTGGTCTTCACAGCCAAAATGTGGCAGAGATTGCATTGAAACGCGGGTCTTCTTGATACCAAATGCCACACACCCAAGAAACACACAATGCAATGTAAAAATGTTATGTAACATTTGAATTACTTTGGATTTAACTGTCAGAAATGTCTATGTCTGTGTGGAAATGAAATATTCTCTTGGAAACGTGAGTGAGTCCCATGGACTAAAGAAGGTGACCAGATGTGTACTGAACAAGTGATGCCTTTCCTTCCATGGCATTGTTACTTACTTTCTCAGATACCTGCATTTAGTCCAAGGTTTTACTCATAGTTTTAAAGTGTAAAAACTGTCAGAAAACTAACACTAAGCATTGGTATTATTCCAATGTAGCGGGAAATTATTATTGGTATTATTCCCTGTAGCGGGAAAGAGTCTTCAACTCATCTTGAGACCAGTTTCGTTGGTAAGAAAGCTTAAGGACAGAAAAGAAATGAGTGAATGTGTCCATGAAAATGATGGAAGTGTCACATAGATGTGAGGATGAGAAGCTCTGGAATTTTACGGGCACTAAAACCAAACAACAACCACCACAACAACAAAATACAAAGACAATGACAGCAATAGAATTTCATAATTTTACCAAAGGCTTGGGCTGTCTAAAGAACTAATGATTTTCAAGGTTACTTCATTATACATTTTTTAAAAAGGGCAATTTGACATTCTAGTTGGAAAGGCTTCTGGTACGATTCTATTTTATCTCATTCCTACTTTATCATCGTATTCTAGGCAGTCATTCTGTAACTTTATTGGTTGTCAACAGTATCATCTGCTGTAATAACGGAGGGAGAATTTCCATGATGGCAGGAGCCGTGCATCAGGATGCCTTGCCATCTACCTGCCAGGGTGCTGTGAGTGTTCTAGTACACTTCCAACATTCATTCTGTACAATTCATAACCTAACAGATGGCACCATTAAGCAAGTGTCCCCGGTAGTCAGTCTCTTTGAAAATGAGGGCAAAGAAATGCAGAATAAAATTAAGTTGACTAGAATAATACACATGCTTATTCCTTACAGTATGTTGACGATAGCTGACAAATTTCTAGCGGATATAATCTCAGGGAACATGCATAGTAACGTTTTACAACAACATAAACTGAGATTGTAGGATACCTTGATAAATAGCTACTTTCTTACCCCAGGCTGGTTCTCCTCTCTCCAGATACGTGTACAGCTCCCATTACCATCAAACAGCCAGGAGAGAATTACAAACTGCTCAGGAGATAGCTTCTGAAACTGCGAGATGTTAAAAAGCCATATTCAAATCACGGGGTTGTGCAACACAAACATGTTGTACAGAATGTATTATCATTTTCTGAGGCAAAGAAATATAGACTGTGCAATAGAAAGGTAATGGGGAAAAACTTTAGTGCTCTACGTACTGACAGTGAGCCGTTAGCAAGGTAAAATTACCAAATATTAGTGCAATTTGGAGCATGCATTTTTCTGTTTGGGGAATTATGATAATGTGACAAGGTTATTGTTATAATTAGGAGAGTAATTAAAGTAACGGAGTAATTGCTTGTCTGCATTTTTTCTTAGTCAAGAAGATCTAATTGTACAAAAAGAAGAAAAGAAAATTCTTTGTATTTTTTTTTTAAGTTTCCCATCAGCATCATAGAGACCCTAAAGCAGGCAGGCTAGCCATACTGGCATATTGTGCCTTCTAATTTTTTTTTTTTCCTATGAAAACTATGGTTTCTCACCTGCTACAAATTCCTGGTCACATAGCATGCATTCTGTGTGTGAAGACTGCTTTATGAGGAATCGGCCCTTTTTTGTGATACCACTTCTTTTTTTTCTTTATTTTTTCTTTGTTTATTTTATTTATGTATTTATTTATTTTTGAGATGGAGTCTCGCTCTGCAGCCCAGGCTGCAGTGCAGTGGTGCGATCTCGGCTCACTGCAACCTCCACCTCCCGAGTCCCAGTTCAAGCAATTCTCCTCCCTCAGCCTCCCAAGTAGCTGAGATTACAGCCACTTGCCACCATGCCCTGATAATTTTTGTATTTTTAGTAGAGATGGGGTTTCACCATGTTGGCCAGGCTGGTCTTGAACTCCTGACCTCGTGATCCACCCTCCTCAGCCTCCCAAAGTGCTGGGATTACAGGCATGAGCCACCACGCCCAGCCTGTGATGTCATTTCTAATTCTGATGCGTTTCTCCTTCTGGCTTCATGATTCTAAACTTAGTTTCAATTAACTGTATGTTCACATCTTCTCACCTATAGACACAAGGAAAAACAAAACCTCACCCAATAGGATGTAAATCCACATGGAGTTGGAGACATGTAAGAACCAAAAAATAAACAAGTAAACCTACTCAGCCCCAGAGAGTCAGAGCTGGGACAGACAAGGTATGCCTGGCAGAAACACTTTGAAGTACAGAAATGACAAAATAGCATTAAGAGATTTGTTGAAATTCCTGAGGGGAGTGAGATGGAGGACCCGGCAAAGCCTCTAGGAAGTCTGCATTTTTGCTCAAATTCTATGGCTTCCTGAGAGAGATCATCAACATGAAGTGAGAGTGATCCAGGCAGGCCCAGGAAAGTCACTGACTAAATGCGGCTAATGCCATCAGGAGATCTGGATAGCAGAGATCTAACTTGTAACCTGTGATCTAACCTCAGGGAGGTAATGGGCAGCACAGACCTGAGTAAGAGCAGTGAGTCCCAGAACATCATTGGAGGGAAACTGGGCCATGTATCTCTGTGATCCTCCCTTTCCTTAGCTGAAAAATAATGATCATATTAAACTGACCTGCTGAGCTGCTATGAGGTTAAAAAAAAAGTGTAAAGGGGCTTTATAGACAACGTATAATCATGGGTAGATATATTACATATAGATATACATATATAGCATAGATACAATCTTTACTACAAGCATGTATGATTCAGCTCACTCTCTTTCCTCTGGGCAGTAAGAACAGTGCCTTTAAAGAACATCTGAACCATTTGGAACCAAAGGAACTAATACTCATTTTGGTGTAAATTTAGTCCCAAAGTGGTTACTTACTGCATCCAGTATTCCTTCTTCTTTTCTGCTCAGCTAGTCCCTGTTCTTTCACCAAGGACCAGCTCAAAGGTCATCCATCACCTCCTGGAGTCTTCCCAGGGGCCCGCAGGAGAAAGGGCCCCTCTTCTACTCTGTTTTCAGGCTGCAATGTACACAGCCTTCCCCATCATAACATCTCTGCTCCCAAGTCTGTCCCCACCAGACTGTGAAGAAGTTGAGACTGGGGTCTGAGTCCTCTGTATGCTTGTACCCCTCTGCTGAGCACATTTTCAAAAAGTATGTGTTGATGGGGCTGAATAGCAAAGTGTTCTGCATGAAGAGCTATGACAGTGATGTATGTGTACACATGCATGTGCACCGATCTATGTGTAAACATGTGCTTCTATGTGCGTGTATTGGTCTGTGTTAAGGTATTTAAATACAAGTTTATTTGATTAGAATACCAAAGCTTTAGGAAGCCACTAGCCACCTGTACACATTATCCAATCCAGAGAAAACTATGCAAATAACTGGTTCCTTTATTTCAGAATACATTATTTCCCGAAGGTTATTATCTGCTCTGGCAATAGCAGTATCACAGCAATCACTCTAAAGACAAACCATGTCAAATATGCATGATACAAAAGCATTCCAAAAACAAAATGTTGATCTAGAAAAGAATCATGTAGCAGGAACTCCCCGGTGAATAAATACCTCAGCGCTGCTGTGATGGCTGCCCTTCATCTGAGCAATTGCATCTTCCCCTCTCTTTTGTGATGTGATTTTAAACTGAAAGCATTAGGTAGCAAGGAGCACTGTAATTAAAGCTTCAAACAAAAAAATGATTGAAGAAACACCGAAAGAGACTTCTTTGAAACTGCATTTCAATTCTCCTCATGTCTCTAGAAGAAAAATGCTTCTGACAGTCTATACTTTACCACTGTTTCATTTAATAATGCATATCGACATTTATCCAGGAACATGCCTTTACTTCTCATTTTAAATCACCTGAACACCTGCCCATTCCCATGACTCCAAATTCCTACTTCTCTCCCACCTACTCAGTTTTTCTTTTATCCTTATTTACTTTTTTTAAAAAAAATTATTTTTGATGCAAAGATAAATGTTGAAGGATTAAAAAAAAAATTCCTGAAAAGCCTGACTATATAACTCTAGGGGCATATGAGAGCCCTTTGCCTCTTGTTCTGCTTACAAATTAAAAATAGGGCATAAACCCAAATGAAAATAAACACACAAGCACATACACATGCACATATATTCCAAGGGCAAACAGAATACATGGAGGGCTTCGATCTCCTTATGGTCTGTTCATACAACATCATCAGTGCTTTCTACGGAAGTCTACGGATGCTTTCTACGGAAGTCTATGGATGCTTTCTACAGAAGTCTATGGATGCTTTCCACAGAAGTCTACATTATGTGTTTCATTTCCTGAAAAAGATCCCAGTTTGACCATTTCTACAGTCACCATTTTCCTTCTACCATGAACTAGTGACATAAGCAAAGTAGCTCTGAGAAGTGTCTTTTTAGTTTGCTTTTGTTTTTTATTTATTTACTTATTGAAATGGAGTTTTACTCTCATTGCCCAAGTGGAGTGCAGTGGTGCAATCTTAGCTCACTGCAACCTCTGCCTCCCAGCTTCAAGCAATTCTCCTGTCTCAGCCTCCCAAGTAGCTGGGATTACAGGCACATGCCACCACACCGGCTAATTTTTGTATTTTTAGTAGAGATGGGGTTTCACCACATTGGTCAGGCTGGTCTCGAACTCCTGACCTCCGGTGATCCACCTGCCTCAGCCTCCCAAAGTGCTGGGATTACAGGCGTGAGCCACCGTGCCCTGCCGTGCTTTTGTTTTTATACTCTATCTGGATAGAATAGTGAAGATGCCACCTATTCTATCTCTTTTTTGAAAATCTAGGTGCCCTACTCATAATACTTCATATTCCTAATGTAACCTGAAGAAAAAAGAAATTCCAGAAGATTTATTAATTCAACACTTCAATACTCGGTTAGGTGCGGCAGAGGTATTACAAGATGAATATGATATGAACCTTGCTCTTAAGGCATTTCCAAACTAGTAAGGTAGCTGGCTAACAAAAAAATGCTTAAAAAAAAAAAACACACTGGAAATTAGTCATGGTTTTTAAGCTTCTACCTTAGTAAGAGGGTCTCTGTGTTTTGCAGGTTTATTCATGACATCTGATATGGTTTGACTCTGTGTCCCCACCCAAATCTCATCTTGAATTGTATTCCCATAATTCCCATGTGTTGTGGGAGGGACCCAGTGGAAGATAATTTGAATCATGGGGGCAGTTTCCCCTATACTGTTCTTGTGGTAGTGAATAAGTCTCATGAGCTCTGATGGTTTTATTAGGGGTTTCTGCTTTTGGTATTCCTCATTTTCTCTTGCCGCTGCCATGTAAGAAGTGCCTTTTGCCTCCCGCCATGATTCTGAGGCCTCCCCAGCCATGTGGAACTGTAAGTCCCATTAAACCTCTTTTTCTTCCCAGTCTTGGGTATGTCTTTATTAGCGGCGTGAAAACAGACTAATACAACGTGGTTTACCAGATCAATCACAAAAGGTACAGAAATTGTGCTAGTAAGGCATTACTTACAACTGATAGCAATAGCTAATATTTATTGTGTATACACCATGTGCCAAGCACTATTCTATGTATTAACTCATTTAATTTCTCAACAACTTTATAAAGTTGGTCTTATCTCCAGGCTCTACATGAGAAAACTACGGTACAGAGAAACAAGTAACTTGTCTACAGGTAGCCAATGTGTAGAAAAATGAGACTTTGAACCCAGGGAGACTGGCTCCACAACCAGCTGAACCATTTTCTCCAACTGCCTCTTGGCATAGGTGTGCCCTGCAGAGTAGCATATACACAACATTACAGGGTTGAATGTGGCTTCTCTCCCAGAAACATGTGTCCTCCCCAGATCAAGCTCAGGCAAGCTGAAATATTTTTAGCAACAGTATTTTATCACTTACACTTTGAAATTAGCAGTTCACCACTTGTATGTGAAATGGAGGAAAAGAAAAGAAGGTATTTGGGATGTAGGATAGAGCCCATTAAAGGCAAGCTAAAAATCTAAAAGAAATCTCCTACCAATGAAATTACTGTGCCATGCATATACCCCTATAAGCTTATTTTTCAATGATCCAGTGGGCATTTTCTCGCAAAATCTATATAGTTGTCTCTAGGATACCAAACTTTTTAAAAAAGTTTTAAATGTCCAGACAGCACTGCTTATTATTATTGCATTGATTATATTCCCTGTAGTTTTATGCAAGCCTAAAACATCTGTATTCATGGGATAGGATTTCCCAACTTAAAGGTAAATTTCTTAATTACATGCCTTCCGTCTATATTATACTAACATCTCATTGCTAGAAATTAGAAACATGTATACGTCTTAATGCTTATTTCTTCCTCAAGTCCTTAAAAGTGTTTTCTAGTTTTTAATAGTTGGCTTTCTTCCAATTTTCTTCTTTCCTCACTAGATTCATTTTAAGATCTCAGATGGAGGCCAGGCACAGGGCCTCACACCTGTAATCCCAACTACTTGGGAGGCTGAGGCAAGAGGATCACTTGAGGCCAGGGGTTTGAGATCAGCCTGGGCAACAGGGTGAGACCTCGTCTCTAAAAAAATAAAATAAAATACAACACAATAAAAAAGATTTCAGATAAGGGAGAAATAGTTAAACTGCTTGATATGGTTAGGCTGTGTCACCACCCAAACCTCATCTTGAATTGTAGCTCCCATAGTTACCACCGGTTATGGGAGGGACCTGGTGGGAGATAATTGAATCATGGGGTGGTTTCCCCCATGCTGTTCTCATGGTAGTGAATAAGTAAGTCTCATGAGATCTGATGGTTTTATAAGGGGAAACCCCTTTTGCTTAGTTCTCATTCTCTCTTGTCTGCTGCCATGTAGGATGTGCTTTTCGCCTTCCACTATGATTGTGAGGCTTCTCCAGTCACATGGAACTGAGAGTCCATTAAGCCTCTTTTTCTTTATAAAGTACCCAGTCTCAGGTATGTCTTTATCAGCAGCATGAAAACGGACTAATACACGCTGATCTGCTGATGTGTAACATCTTCTAGGAATCTATGCATATTCTCACATATTGACTAGTTCATCTCTAAATGTACAGCAAGGTTATCAGGACTGCTAACCTTTTTGGCCTCATAAGTCAGGATCTGAATCTACTGTGACATTTAAAGTAAGAAACTAAGCTTTAGTATACTACCACCTTAGATTTTAGCTCTTTCTTTTCCATTAAAGACAGCTTTTATACAAATAGTACAATCAAATTTCTAACTTGCATACTACATCTCTAAGGCCCAAAGTTACACTATCAAAGTGATGCCTATCTCCAATAGATAGGCATTATTAGATGATGTTATAGATCTTTAATCCACATCAGTGCATTCTGTGGAAGTGGCATGTGACAGATGCCACCGACGCTGCAGGACGGCAAACTACCACCTTCAGCCACAGGGAAAAGGGACCTTAGAGTCAACCCTTAATGGGCATCCTGTAATGATACAGACAGAATTGCTCTCCCAACCAGGCTGTTTATTGAAATTCATAGCGCAACCCTCTATTTTTATAATCAGAAAGGAAAAATTAAAGAGAAGTAACCATTCCTTGGATTAGATTAAAACCTAGACTAATATTCACAACCCTAATTATTTAGATCAAAGCCAGTGAATTCAATTTTACAAATAAGGGATCAAGTAGAAACCACAACTTGAGAAGAAAATATTCTCAACCCTATCAGGTGAGCTGAATTTCTAAGCAATTTTAATTGGAATGTGAGGTTTCAATTCAGGAAAAGACTAGAGGATTCAAAATAGGTACACAAACCACACAGAAGTGATCCGAGGGGATCTGAGAGCCATCTGTAGTCCGCTGGCACTTAAAGACAATGAAAATATTGTACATCCTATACAACCTGGACAATATTTCTCAGATTTACTAATATATCAGAAAATGAAGCACATACGTCCACTCTGTTGTAAGGGCACTTGTGGCCTGTGATGACTCACTGATAAATGTTTATCTTCTACGATGTATTTTGTGACATGACTTTGTTAAATACCTTAGGAAGACCATTTAAACTAGCACTTTGAACTTTCTGGTATATGAGGCTTCAGTAAATACTTGTTGATTGCTGGCTCACTCATGAATCCTTTTTTTTTTTTTCTTTTTTTACTTAAGTATGGGTAGTGTCCTGCAGAGTGTAACAAAGCCTTCGAATAAGTTATGCTCTTTGAAAAAGAATGAAATAAGATGTTCTCCCCTTTCTTCCAAATGAGAAGGAAAAGAGAAGGGAGGCCTTGCTTCATATTTTTGATGAGATTTTTCTTTCCAATGTAAACCCTCAAAACCACATTTGACAAGTATCTACCCTACTCTGTAAGTGAATGAATATAAAACTGAATCTATTGTTTTTAAAGTAGTTTGGACAACTGTGTCCATCTTATAGGCAGAGCTCAGTTTTAAGACACCTGAAAACTCATCTGTTAATGCTATTTCTTCAACAGCACAGAAACACTCTATCCTTCCCCAAAGTGACAATGCAGATGAAAACTAAAAACAACAACAACAAAATATTTATAGTCACCTATTGGAGGTAGGCTCTAATCTTTTTCCCTTTCTCTTTCTCCCTCAATTTTTCCTTTCTATCCTCACCCTTTCCTTTCACAAATATTTGTTAACTCCTGACTTGATGACTAATCAGTGCTTGGATCTGGGGATAAAAGTGTGAACCTAATGTCTGTAGTCCCCACAGGATTCAACAAAAGAAATAACCCTTAGATCAAGCTTGTCCAACCCATAGCCCATGGGCCAACAAAATTCATAAATTTTCTTAAAACATAAGAATTTTTGTGATTTTTTTTTTCTAGCTCATCAGCTATCATTGTGTTTTATGTGTGGCCCCAGACAATTCTTCTTCTTCCAATATGGCCCCAGGAAGCCAAAAGATTGGACGCCCTTACCTTAGATGGTCCCAGCAGCATAGCCTCACTGAGAGAGCACGTGGATTATTGGGCACAGGAATTTAAAAGTTGGCCACTACTAAATTCCGTGTCTGCATTCTAAAATTTTATCATCACAGAGTCTTTATTTGTGTTTCATGGCCAATAAACCTTAATGCTGCACTACACTAAATTATTTGCTCTTTCTGAAGGCTACAAAGAAGAGTTGGGTATGCATTTCATAACAATAACTAATGCAGATATTCACAGAATCTTAACCAAATCAAAAGAAAAGGGCCAATGGGTGAAAGGCGGCTGCTTTCTTAGGTATTCCCCGACTTATTCACTGTATCTATTTTACCTGAAAGTCTTTAATTCACAAAAATCCCATAGTTAAAATTCAATGTAGGAGTTGTATGTTGAGCACCACATGAAAAAATACCATTACTCCTGCAGTGTTCCACAACTAGATCCTGGGTGTCAGGCTGGCAAATTTTTCAGAGACTTAACACAGTGGTGGAAGCATCAGATACATGAGCAACAAGAGTCATTACTTACAGCAGCTTAGGTGTCTCGGAAGGATTGCAGGAATACCTCCTCACATCAAAGGTGCCACAATCAGCCCTCCAAATCTTGCCATCAACCCAAAGGTCTCCGTGTCTTACCTGTCTGCACCAGAAAACCCAACGAAGCGATGGAATTATCAACATTATCATCCTCAAACAATTGCTGAGCTCCTAGAGGGGCCATTTTTCTCTTTGAAGAGGCCTGTGGGACATTGTGGGATTAGTTATGATGGTTCTGCCGTTTAGAAAGCTTTAATGATTTGGGCATGATTCAGGCAGTTGGATCAGTCATATAGGAACCTGTTAATATCAACTGCTTTCTAAAAACATCAGTGATACTCACCTTAACTTTTCTGAATAAGCCGCAGTAGAAGATCTGCTAATCTATTGAGCACTTAATTGCATCAGGCACTATGCAAAATGCCTCCTGTGGATTATCTTATTTAATCCTCATGGCAACTCTTCAAGGGGTTTTATTACTGCTATCCTCACTATGCAGATGAGAAAAGTGAGGATTATATAGGTTAAGTACTTTGCCAAAGTAACAAAGCTATGAAGCAGCGAAGGTACCTACAAACCCCAGTAGACTAAATCCAGAGCCAAATTCTAACCACTAAGACAAGCTCCCTAGATTCTGAGAATCAGAGAATTACTAGAACTGCCTGGCCTTGTACAGATGAAGAAACTGTGCCTCCAAGGTTCAGTAAATTGACAGAAGTCACAGATTTTTTTAGGGGCAACATAAAACCTAGAATTTAATTCTCCTGCTCACTATCCTATTGATATTTTGAGTATTCCCCATTGCTTGACAGTCCAATTCGTGGCAAGAGTTGTTGATAAGGTGTCCATCTGCTACACAGATGCACAAAACAGAAAGGGACATGATCTTTGGTAGTTCATTTTCCTCTCTGGAAATCTAGAAACAGGGATAAATACATATACCTTACCTACTACAGATGATAAAGAAGTGAAATGATTATCAAAATGGAAACTTTAAGCAATAAAAAATATGTGAGTTACAAAAATGGAAAAGACTATGGAAAATGGTTCTCACCTTCAAGTTTCTCACCACATGGCTACCTTTTCTCACTGGCAAGAAGTGAATTAAGTCATCAGTAATCTCAGTCGGGTCCATTAAAATCTAAAATACAATAAATCTTAAAGTATTTCAGGGTGAAACCCCTATATATATTCATCCATTCCATGTGTCCATCCATCCATGTATGCATGCATTCATCTATCCATTTAGTAAAGAACTTAGGATACAATGATAATTAGCCAAAAACTTCATAGCCACAACAATAAACAGGACAAATGAAGGCAACACTGGAGCCATTTTACTTTTTTTATGAATACTCAATACATACCCCTTGGAGAAAGGTAAGAGCTACCATAAACAGAAAAGGAGATACTAGAAGGTAATTTCCACCAGTGGCACGCCTGTGCCTTTCTCAAATTTCTCTCCTGCCCCTCCCATTTCCTAATTTTTCCAGACAACCCCATTCCTTACATCACATCAGTTATGATCAAATGGTCCCATATACCACCTTGCACACCACTGCTCCTCCATCAGCAAGGTGCTTTTAATTTCAAAAAGAAAAGGAAATGGGATTTGAAGTTTAGATTCCTTCATTTTCTCTTTAGCAGTTCTGGTAAACAGGTAGAATCAGAATCACTTCTAAGCTACTAGCTAAATGAAATTAAAGATTTCTCACTAGATTTCATTATTTACAAATCTCTGTCACTTAAGGATAATGAATTATATGAATAGTAATTTTTCAGGAACCTATTTGCTATATATTTTCATAGAAATTCCATTCATGATTTCACAAGAGAGAATCATGGAGGAGGATAGGGTAATGACAAGCCAGCTTGTGTGCATGCCTGTCACAAGACCAAATTTAAGCTAAACTAGCAGATTAATTATTCTTGTTATTTTTAAGGGTAGCTAATAAAGGAAATGCTACAATTTTCCCATGAAACCCTCTCCAGATTTTCAACCTGTGTTAGACAAGGAGATCAATCCTTCAGCACAAAGAAAAATATAATCAAATGTAAGTTCTAATATCCATGTTTTAAGTTAAAAAAAATGTGTTCTATAGCTCCTTCTTTATCTTTTAACATTAAGTTTCTAGATTGTGGATAAGCCTTAAACTGAAATGTAGGTAAAGGCTAAAACAACCCTAACTTCTCTCCAAGCATCAGAAAGGAAGTCCACATAATTTTGCATGACTTTAGAGTTTTCATCTGAAACAAATACCTTCTTAACTTTGGATGATGTTAATATTATGCAGAAAAAGAAAAAAATACTCATTAGCTGATTGTAATTACATTAGTTATTCGTGCTAAATGAAATGTGTCTCATATCACATCACATTTTCCACAATGTGGTCTACAGTGAGTTCATTTACTTGATCTGCCTTTTTTTGCTTCCCTGTTTGAAAGGGCTCTCATTTCATTGTTTACCTGATTCCTAATAGCCATTCCCTAGGGTTTTCTAAGAGTAAATGTTCATTCTTAGAACCTCTAACTTGAAAATTCCACCAGTAGAAACACTCACAGCACTGTCCCCATAGAATATATTACGAATGTGGCTATTTTCTCGTTTATAGTGACAAGCTGAAATTTAGTAGAAAAAAACCTCCTTTTTTGCCTGTTGATAAGCCAGCCTCCTCTACATGCAGTTGTTTTTAAGAGCACTTTCTCTGGGTAATTCCCTTCCAATAATCCATGATGCCTGCTGTTTTTGAGGTGAAGAGATGGCTGAAAATATTTCTTTTTTTCCCAGAAATAAGTGGTTGTAAGAGTTCTTCAACAAGCATATCCAAATTGAGATAGAACAGTGACTACTTCTAAGGTACCTTATCTTCTTCTTGACCATAGAAATAAATATTGTTAAAAAGAAATTAGGCAAGATGTACTGTGGCCCCACAGGGAGGCCCTTTAGGAGAATGGTAACACAGCCTTACAGAGTTGCCTTATCTATGCAGGACAAAAAAAAAAATAGCTATGTGTAAGCCACAGAATTCATACCATTTTACATTGGAGGGCAAAGGGATAGGGATTTTAATGCATGCTAGTACTTGAAGTGTGGCAGATAACACACAATCTATTCAACAATTCGCCAGAGTGGTTCTATGAGTATTATTTTTTCTCTACTGAAAAATTGAGGAAGTAGACACAAACACAAGCACCAAGAAACATGCTGAAGTCATCCTAGCTGCTTGAGACAGAACCGGGATTCAAATCTAGTCTGTCTGATTCCAAACTCAATGACCTTCTCTCTACGTTCACTCTATATCTTTATGAAATGGGATATTCCCCTCGGACCCTTTGCAAGACTCGTGAAGGGGTTGGCTCATTTACTCAGCCCACAGCTCTCAACCCCTCATGGGCAGGGTAGCACACAGGTGAGCAGGTGCAGAGGCCAGGACAAGAGCTTCAGGGCAACTGGGCAGAAGCAAAACTCCGTGCAGGCTCATGGCAGCATCTAGGGGTTGCCCACAAGCCCCCAGAGTCCCAGAGGCCCTGTGTTACAGTGTGCTCTTTTAGTTTTGCCATCCATGGATGGCTTAAGTGTTAGACAGCTCAGTGGAGGGTCAGTGTGACAGTCTCTTGCACCCGCACCTAGGTCATTGTCTGCCATCCAGGAGGAATCAGGTCACACAAATGAATTGAAGATGGTAAACCCAGAGGATTCTACTGCTGATGGAAGTGGATGTCAGTGGAATGAGGAGCTGGAAAGGGGATGGAGTGGGAAGGTGGTCTTCCCCTGGAGTTTGGCCGTCCCTGGTCAAACTCTTCTCCAAGGTCCCACTGTCAAGCTGTCCCTCTGAAGTCAAGCTGCTTCTCTCCAACGTCCAGCTACTTCTTCTCTTCTCTCTTTCTCAGCTACTCTGCTGCTCTGCTGGTGGGGCCTGTGGTTATTATGGGTACAGGATGGGGGACAGGGCAGGCCAGTATGGTTTTGGAAAAGGCAACATTCGGGTGGGGAAAACAGAAATGCATGTTCTCACTTTGGGCCATGGGTCCAGGCTTGAGGGTGTGGCTCTCGCCAGGGACCACCTTCTTCTACCCAGTATTTCCCTGCTTCCTGTTTGTATCATTTACACAGCTCCTTTTTAAAAAGACTACAATTACGGAGATAATAAAAAGCATGTGATCGTTGTATTTTCCAAAACATCCAGATGTCTTCGAAGATTCCAGCAAGCTAGTCTATGGTTTTGCAGTATCACAAGCATCTCTTCAATATAAACTATAGCACAATTAATTTTGGCTATCAAGCCTCAGCTTAATAATTCAATTCAACATAATCAAGTTCTAAGGCCTCTGATTATTTCTATTTGTTCTTGCCTAGAGGCTTGGAAAGAGTACAGGTTTTAAAAATATAAACAGAGGACTTACGATGCATTTGGAATATTCTACCTTCCTGTTTTCAAAGCAAGAGGCTGCACTGCTTTGGAAAAGATTCCATGGAGGGAACAAAGGAAGCTTCTTCTATGAGATATTTTTAAAATTCATATATATCAGAGTTATTTGTGCAAACTTGGTAAATATTAATTTATCCAATATTTAAATCTAATGGGAAGTAGCATACATGAGGTAGACAGAGTGGTACTCTATGGAAGTTTTACAGAAGTAGGTTGAGGCCACACACCTGAGTTCAATTCAACACCTCAAACATTTATTCAGCATTATTTTCACCCTTGTGAAAGGAAAATAAATCCTGGGGCCCCAAAATCACTAAGCTAAAGGGAAAAGTCAAGCTGGGAATTGCTTAGGCAAACTTGGCTCTCATTCTATTCAGTCACCACTCTGCTCACTGAGATAAATGCATATCTGATTGCTTCATTTGGAGAAGCTAATCAGAAACTCAAAAGAATGCAACTATTTTCCTCTCATCTACCTATGATCTGAAAACCCCCTCCCTGCTTCAAGTTGTCCCACCTTTCTGGACTGAACCAATGTACATCTTACATATATTGACGGATGTCTCATGTCTCCCTAAAATATACACAAACCAAGCTGTGCCTCTATCACCCCAGCACATGTCCTCAGGACCTCCTGAGGCTGTGACATGGGTGCACATCCTCAACCTTGGCAAAATAAACTTTCTAAATTACTTGAGACCTGTCTCAGATTTTTGGGGTTCATACCCTAGATGAGCTTACCCTCAGAAAATAAAGACAAAGCGGCCGAGCAAGGTGGCTCAAGCCTATAATCCCAGCACTTTGGGAGGTCAAGGCGGGCGGATCACAATGTCAGGAGTTCGAGACCTGCCTGGCCAACGTGGTGAAACCCCATCTCTACTAAAAATACAAAAATTAGCCGGGTGTGGTGGCAGGCACCTGTAATCCCAGCTACTCGGGAAGCTGAAGCAGGGGAATCGCTTGAAACCGGAAGGCAGAGGATGTAGTGAGCCCAAGATCACGTCACTGCACTCCAGCCTGGGCAAAAGAGCAAAACTCCGTCTCAAAAAAAAAAACAAAAAAAAAAAAAAGAAAAGAAAAAAAGAAAGAAAGAAAAGAAAGACAAAGTATTTGGTGAAATTTTATATCACATTGGGGTACTATGCAGATAAAAATGGGGACACATCCTAAATTTAGGTCAGAAGGGAAGAATAACTTTCTTTGGAAAGATTAGGGAAAGTTTGAGAAAGAGGGACCTTGAAAGTCAAACTGGGGAGTTTAGACTTGATCCTCTGAACAATGGAGAGTAATATTGTCAGCACAAGAATGAGGAAGAGTAATGTAATTGGTGTGCAGGTCAGGAAAGGAAAGATGAAAGGGAGGGAGAAATATGGGCTTAATTACAATGACCCCAGTATAACCAAAACAGAAATTTGTTTTAAGTGCCTAAGACTAGTGACAGAACATGTGACGATGAATAAAAGACAGTAATCAAAGAAGACTCAAACTACTGATTCTACGCAGCATATTTTGTTTAACAAAGAAATGTTAATTCAGCACAAGTAGGACTTTATTGGGAATGTTTAGTACATTCTAAAACACACTTATTGGGAATGTTTAGTTCATTCTAAAACACACTGACACTGAAGTCCAATGGAAAACCCAAGTGAGTTCAGCACTTGGAGGGAAGGAAGAGGGACACCATGCTATAGGCTGATTCTTGACAGATGCATGTAGTCCAGACAAACAAGGAAGCCATTTCTAGCAGCAGAGACACTGGTACGTTAAGGTTTCGTTTATAGGGTCTGACCATTTTTCGGGAGCAAATTGCAGAGGGCAAGCATTTTGGTTCTACCCAATTCAGCTAAATTTGCACTTCCATAGAAGAAACACCACAGAATTCACCAGGAAGCCAAATGGTGCTGGTGCTTTCATGTGGTAATGGAGCTGGCTGGCTGTGGAGCCATTCACCTAACTGCTACCACACCTAGGTAGCACCTACTTCCCTAAACAGCCCCACCAAGGATTCCATTAGACTGGCCCAGGGCAGAAATAATTCATAGTCACCTCTTGACAGATAATGAGCAGATGGTGACAAAAGAACACAGAAGTGACAGAAGCCACAGTCTAGCTGCTTAAAGGGAAGTGAAGGAATTAAGGAATGGATCACATAATTTAAACAGTATTAATAATATTTACATAGAAATACCATGGGCAAATAACTGAAGGGTCTTAATTACAACCCTAGAATTCAGAAAACACAACTTTCATACATGTAGAGATGAGTGCAACCACAGAAAGTGCAAAAAGCGAGGGATGGTCAAAACTCTAATTCGATAGTGTAAAGATTTGCAAGCACATACTGTGCTTATTTTCCATTCATCAATGTGGAACAAGCCTTTCCCAGCCCATCTCTTATCATTTTTTCACCCAATAAAATTTACCGCCTGAGCAATTACATAGATTTCGAAAACCAGTGAAGCTGACCTATTAATAACACAGTCAATTCTCCATTTTTCCCAGGACCTCTCAGAGGCCACACAATTTATGCTATTATCTTCCCTCTGGTCATTCCGTTGTCCATTATCACCTCCACAGGGAAAAAGAGGTGAATCTCAAATCAATCCATTTAGCAGTGCTGGTAAAAGGTTAAGGGGAAAAAATGGAGACTGTTCTCTACAATAAATATAGCCCCTAATCATTAGGCATGTATCCACAAGCTTTCTTAGTACTGAAAATGTGCTAGAAGTTGTCATGCTTTGTTTTCAAATTAATGATTCTTCACTATTTCCATGTTACAGAAATACATTGAGAGACTCATGAATCTCTTTCACCCAAAAGTGGCAGACTAACTAATGATTTCTTAGGCAGTTATCTACTAGAAAAGACAAATACAGAAAGTTGGACCACTGGTTAGCAGCTCATTATTTATACCCACTGGACAGTGAGTAATCACCTCTGAATTTGATTTTTAAGTCACGGACAAATAAATTTCGAGTTGATTTTGGAAATTATCCAGTGTTCACCTACCCTTTTAAGACAATTAATAATAACTCTAAAGTAAAATATGCAATCTGAGGCAACTCTCTCTACTTCAGTTTCCCTTTGTGTAAAATGGGGCTATTCACAACTTTAATCAACAGGACCTACTTTATAAGGTTTAGATGGGATAATATACATGAACTGCATAAGCAGCACTCTAAATAAACCTTATGATCAATATCATTATTAATATTGTTGTTACTGTTGTTATTACTAGACTTCTGGATAAGAAGTTGGCCCTGCCAATACTCATTGTAATTCAAGAAATCAGGAGAGCACATTGTTTCTAAACAGTCTCATAAATTAACATGAAAAGATCTGGGGTGGTGTTATATGCCTCCAGTATTAAGGGGTAGTGTCTGATCAAAAATCATCTCAGGTGTTTTTTCACGTGTTTCCCACTGGCTTGGGAAGTATTCCCAACATGCAGACAGCCCAGATGGAACCAAAGGCTAGGAAGGGGCATATCAAACTATGCTCTATCCTCTTCTACTCCTTTCAGCCACTGAAAAGTTTTGTTGAAAAAAGGGGAGGAAGGGATTGAAGTGTGTTTAATATGTGTTTGCAAATACACCACTTGCATGCACGTCAACTTTGTCCATCAAATGGCAATCTACCGCGAAACTTAGCAAAGTATTGTTAGAATTTTCTTTTGGCCAACAAGAAGAACCTAAAGTCCAACTTCCTGTAACCATCAACATATTAAACCATATAAATTTAGAATTTATTGTAACCTTCCCAAGCTTTGTGCTGTACTCAATGTGCAAATCACGAAGACTAAGGGTGGATCCTGTTTTGTGTAGCCATATTAAGGTGTTGTGTTTTCTAGTCTTCTTTTCCCTTCTCTGGAGAGCCCTGGGTCCTCAGAGGCCTCTATCAGGAAATAATGGGCCTAGGATGAAATAAACAAAATAATAACAAGCAAAAAATAAAGAAGAGAGCAAATGCACAAAATTTCACAAGACCTTTGCTTTGCTCTTGTTAATTATGCCAAGACAGATACACAAAGTTAATGCTATGAGTTAAATTTCTCATTCTGTGGAAAACCACATTTGTGTGAACGTCTACTTAACTGACAGTTTTACTCAGTGCCAAGAAAGGCGTATCATCAAGCGAAATTATTATTCTTTAAACAGACCTATCCAGTGTGGCATATAAATTGCCTCATGTGTGGTTTGGAAAGCTCGCTGCTGATCGAGGTTGGGTTAACCAGCCAATATTTGTCTGACAAACCTGCTCAGAGTAAGGCAGAAAGGTGGTGGTTGTATTTCCCCCTCCATTGGGTAATCAATCTATGGGAATAAAAAAATACTCCTGAGGAAGCAGTCCTTCTCACTGGATTATGAAGATCTCCCTGTGTTCCAGGTCTGGCCATTGCTATTCCATTTACTAACTCAATTACATTTTTGCAGAATGTAGTACACTGGGCAACTTTGTTAGCACCACGGAGATGAAATGAATGGACCAAAGTTCCTAAAGTCTAATGAGAGAGATAGACATGTAAGCAGCCACATTTTATAATACAGCATAAACAGGGAACCAATCAAGGTTCAAAGAAAACTCTGTAGAAACCCAGAGAAAGGAGTGACCGGGAGGGAAAGTGTCATCCACGTGCCTCTTAAAGGAACAGTTTGCCAAATGGAGAGTATGCGATAATGTTCTAGGTAAATGATAAACAGCATGGGAAAGGCAAAGTATCAAGAGGGCCATGCCTCACCATGTTCGGCATGAGGGTACAGGGAATGGGTGCTGAACAATGAGGTCTGAGGAGTGGTTTGAGATCTGGATTGTCACGGATCTTCCATGGCATAATAACAAGTTTTGATGGGCTTTACCCAGAGGTAGAGGTTTCTAAAGGAGTATGATGTGATTTCTTTTTTTTTTTTTAGAAAATTAACTCTGGGGACACCAAGAACAGTACAATGGTTTAGGGGATACTGATGGTGGGGAGAACACACAGGAGACTGCCGCTACCAAGAGAGAAGCCAGCCCTGATATCTAGCCTCCTGAAGGTACTTTTCTAGCAGATGGAGTTAAATTGAGCAATATTTTCTATGTGGCAAAACACACAGAAAAACTTTCAGAAAGTCACAAGTGACTACAAGTCAGACAACTATAAAAAGCACTGATTCTCGAGGTCAGAAAAAAAATTCTAAAAACTATCTAGCTCAGTGATTTCCAATAACGGGAGCTTTCAAGAACTCACATTCCCAGGTTTCATCACAGACTTAACACATCAGAATCTCCACCAAAACAGGATCCACCTTAGTCTTCATGATTTGCACACTGAGTACAGCAAAGGGCATGAGAAGGTTTCAATAAACTCTAAACTTACAGGGTTAAATGTGTTGATGGTTACAGGAAGTTGGACTTTAGGTTCTTCTTCTTGGCCCAGGAATCTGTATTTCTAACCAGCTCCTTCAGTTAATTCAGGTAGATAGGTCAAGTTTAGAAAAGAGCGACTATAGGCCAACCTATCAGATTTTTCTGTGAGCAGGGACAAAGTCTTGTCTGAAAGAGTATCCCAAGGGCCTAGCACAAAATTTAGCATGGTGCCTGGCACACAGTGAGGACTCAATCTTTGTCAAATCCTCAGTTACAAGCTCGTGACTCAAACGGATATCTGCGTGGCATTCCTTCAGGACTCAGAGATTATTAGAATCGAATTTTAAATTCCATTGCTGTCAGCACCACTGGACTTGTTCTTTACCTATTTGAGTACAAAACTACTTTCTAAAACCATTTCCCAAAGAATTTTAATCTCTCTTACATTTCCTAAAGTAGCAAAACAAGGCCTTTTTGTTTTATGCTGGGTTGAATGTTGGTTCAGAAGCTACTTACTAAGATGTTAACAGCTTACAAAATACACTCTAGTGCCTGCTTCTCTCAGGTCCAATTTGATTAATTATATGTATATATTACATTATATATTATGTGATCTTAACAGAAAAAGCCTATGTGTTTCCTAGCTTGGAGGTCTGGGGCATGCCTAACATCTTGTTAAATATAGCTTTCCTACATCAATAAATTTACAGATTCATAGTGTTGAAAAAAAACAGGGGCAAATCTCAAATGTTGAGTGGAACACAGAAATTATACTATACATACATGCAATTATAATGATAAATGAAAAATAACCCCAGTACCATATATTTTTACCAGGACATCTGAACACTGCTATTTGTTCAGAAGTATCTGCAGTAGAAACAGTAAGAAGTTCCTTTACTTAATTGAAAATTATCTTCTGCAAGAAATAGTTCCACACTGAACTCACAGCCCAAGAGTATCATTCTGATTCCAACGTCCACAGCAAGGTATAATCATTCTATAAGGATAGAATAAGCCTTAAGCAAGCATAACGATAATTTACATACTAATATTCTACAATAAAATATTTTCATGACTCTGCCACGAGTCACGTATAAAGTGAATTGTGTGAGGGAAGTTGTTAAAATTCATTTCGATAAAAATCTTTGTACTTTGGCAAAGACATAACCATGGCTCACTGAGCTCAGTGTCATAGTCTAGACATGGAACTCCTTGGAAGCTGCAGGCACTGGTGTCATCGGTAGAAGGACCATGGCTGTGAGGTAGAAGGCATGGGGATGGGTATAAACACATTAATTGCTACAAAGGCTATGCTTTCAATGAACAAATAAAGTCTGAGTTAGGACTCAGTTCATTCCCCGAACTGAGACAAGTCAGTAGAAGGTATGGGTAACACAATGAAATCACTATCATTTTGGAGACAGAAGGACCTACAGTCGGCATTCATTAGGCCTCTCCTATGTGCCAGAACAGGTAGACATTTTAAATAATTATCTCAATCCTAAAATTAATAGCTCTAGGAGTAGAAAGTATTTTCCTCCATTTTCTACTTGAGGAGACAAAGAGTAAGACTGTCCATCTCCAAATGAAGAGCTCTTTTCACTAACACTATGTGTTTCTGGCATACTTAGTGTTGACTGCACTCCCTTCAATCTTGTATAAAACTGCAATGCAATTAGGTTTTGTGTCTACCTCTCTGCTCACCAGCCTAGCTGGCCTCAAGTGGAGGGATCATGCCTTACCTACTTTTGGCCTGTCCCATCTTACTTTATGCCCAGTTCATGGTTAGTGCTAAAAATCATCTCTTGAATGAATGAGCAAGCTTTCTTCATTTGGTGAAAACTCCATAAGAATATCTCCTTCATGAAGATCAGGCCAGTCAGACTTAAATATATTTTCTGATTGCATTTTGTACTTTTCTTCATTTACACAGTTTCCCTAAGACCTATTTGGAAAAGAAAATCACCAATTAAAAACTATTTGGGTTATAACATTATTTTTATCATATTAAGGACATATGTGCTAAACTGGCACCACCTAGCTTCAGGGTATAACCGTACTTCCTCCCCATAGTACATAAGACTTATATTTGTTGGTACATTTCAGAGATATAAACACATACTAACTCCCCACATACATACCTACAGATGATTCTCATTTTATTAGTAGACCTCTTTAAAGTAGTAGTAAATATTTTCTCTCTTCAAATATTATATCATTCAACACTGCCAGTACAAAAGGTATTCAGATTAATTTTGCCAAACTGTGCAAGTAATTGTCCATGTTAAAATACAGTTCTGTGGCCACATACTTTACAATGTACTGCTAAAGTACTAATCAACTTTAAAAAAAAAACATTAAAAAAGCAAGTGTCAGAACTCTGACAATAGCAAATCATAGATACAAAAGAATGTTGTTGGATACAGACTTCATACCTCAAATCACCAAAAGAAATACTCATTTTGGCCAAGAATCAGAATCCAACCACATATTTTATAAATATAGATTTCACCAAGGCATTTGTTTTCTGAAGCCTTCAACTATGCAACAGAAAAACAATTAAGAATTAACCTTTACAAAGGCCTAAATGTAAACAATTTAGCAAAGAGAAATAAACATGCTCACTCTTGGAACATTTAAAATTAAGTGTCTCAGTTTTGACAATAGTAAAAACAGAACTGAACAAAACATGCAGAAATACACTGTAAAGAACTGTTCCACAGGGTTTAATGACACTAACAGCAAAATAAAGCCAAGCTTTGGAATACACGTTGGCTTCATAATAAATTGTCTTTCTATTCACTGGTAATGGGTTGAGGAGGTTTGCCAAACTACAAAAATGACTGTTTTGCACTAGCCTGCCTTATTTCGCAAAACAAAATTTTAAAAAATCATTGTATTTCTATTGGTGTGTGTTTGCAAAAGGTAACGTGGATAGTTAAACTGTAAATCCAGTCAAAAAGAGAAACAACCTCATTTCAGAAAACATTGATGATTTATTTTTCCAAAAAAATCCTCAAAATTCTCTTTCCAAAATCAAAAGAAACGTTTGACCTTCGAAGTCAATTCACCCTAATTATCGTTTATCCTTAAAATGGATACTTCCATCAAAATAGCGCAAACTCAGAAAAGGAGATAATCCATTATTAACTGAATGGAAGAAATGATGCAGGGGCTACCAGACAGTGTATTGGTTAGACGATATCCCTTGAACCCATAAGAGTGAAAGCTCCTGAAAGGTAGGACTCTGTCTTGGTTACCATCTTATTTATATAAAACCTTGTCTATCATAGCACAAGACAGGCATGCAGTGATAAATGTTATTAATTTGAATAATGTCTCTTTATAGGAATATAACACTGTATTGTTATCAAGGTATTTTCACACACATTAATCTTATGTGACCTCTCAACAACTCTGTTGAACTCTGTAGAGAGGAAATTAAGTCTCCAGGAGATTAAGTAATTCATACAAGGCTGAAAATAGAAAGAAGTATGCTGACATGAGAATGTAGGTTTTCTTTTCCTTCCCCCAAAGCAATCTCATTTATGTCTCACTCCCCACCACAAAGTGCCTAATACCTACATCATAGGATTATATTCATTCAGAACAGGCAAACTTGTCATCTAATCTAATGCTGAAGAGTGAAATGCTATTATTTTAAATCTAAATATTTCTAGGCTTGTGATTTTTTTTACTGTTCTAACTAAAACAAACAACTCTCATCATTTTGGGTGGTTTCATAAAGAATGGAACTTCTCAATTCTATCTGCAGAATTCTACATCTATATGATAAAATGTAAAATGCCCAGCCTTAGTAACCCTTAACTTCTTTCTGGCTCCAGTTACCCAATCAGAAGTGAGGCAGGTAGGACTTTCTTGTATAAATTCAGAGGCAGTTGTGAGAAATAAATGAAATCCTGGATGTGAGAACTGGAAAATGTAAGGGCCCGGAGTGATGAGGTTGGATACGAATGTGCTCTCAAAATCAATGTTAAAAAGAGATTCCTGGAACCTCTGGCCCATAGGCACGCAAACAAACCTCTTACCTCCACTTTGTCTATTAGATGTGATGAATATTACAATTCCTTGCATTATTTCCTTTGTCTAAGTACTTGAGTCCAATTTTGGGAGCAAAGTGGGAGAGGAAATCATTACAGAGGCTGTTTAGATGCTGGATTCTGATGAAAGTGACATGTAGAGGCAGCTGGGGCTAAGAGTGACACCAGCATGTGAACCTATTTCAGGACTGATATGCGTCTAATGTTTTCCATTCAGCCATATGACCTCTGTTGACTTCAATGGACAGTATATTTGTGAACCAATTTTAGGAGCCACTGTTATTTTGCTCCCTGCTGAAGGTGGTTTCAATTGTTCTGAGGCCTAATATCATCTGTAAACTTTGGGACCTGATATCTTTTCAGTGAGTTTAAATCCAAAAGCCCTCAGGTTCTTAAGGGGTTCAGATGGAAGATTCTTTTATCTGTGTCTTGAAAGCTCTAATAAAGAGAACTGAAATATAACAGTATGACATGTGAACCGAAGGGAACAGAAGACCTTTTTCCAAGTTTCTTGCACATTCCCTTAAAAGCAACCTGGGAACAAAGTGGGGGGAAAAAACTGCTCAGTTCTAATGAGCATCTAATGGTTAGTAGCTCCAGAGAGTTATTTTGTGAATGCTTCAAAAATGGTTGAGGTCTTTAACCATTAAACTGCCAGAAAAAGCATGTCCTTATTAAGTATCAGTAGAATAACTGACCAGTGTTTGAGAATCATCAACGTGCCCTTTTGACTTTCCAAACTATATAAGAATATTTTCTTTGACCTTCCTTGATTAACAGATCCGGATGTAACAATGACACTGCTTTTGTTTGGGTGACTCAAGGCACATGGCACTGCACACTTTTGCAGGAACACATCCTACATTAAATTAAGTTAGAGGTGGTATTTGAAAAATAAATAAATAACGGAGTTCCAATTCACTGCAAATGGTATAGGAGGCCAGTAAGTGGGAGGCTTGCAAGAGAAGGACTTCTTTTAGAAAGATATTTTACAGAACGTTTTCTGCATCATTAACTCTTCTGGAATCCTGAACGCAACATGATGAATTTCCCTGAAAAAGTAGCTACTGTTTAATTTTGAATCACTTCAAAGAGCCACAGTAGAAGAAATCAAAGAAAACCAAAAACACCAGTAGATGTGAAATTCGCTAAGGAAGAAAAAAAAAAAAAAAAAAAAAACATGAAGCTTCTAACAGATTTTGACCATGTACTCAAAATACCACCGATTATTTTACTAGTACAGTGTTTTACTGTTCCATGAGACTGAAATAAGTCTCTGTATTCATTAGAACACAGGATATTTTTATTACAATATTTGTGTCATAGCCTTTAAAAAAGGAACATACTTAAAACCTTGAAAAGAATCTCTGTCTTAAAATGGTTCTTGATGTATGTGTGTGTGTGTTTTACTATAAACAGATACGTAATTGGAGGTCCTTTATTACTGAAAGGAGTAAAAGTATACTGATACTTCAATTCGCGACATGTAGTTTTAGAAGAAAGATATAATTGCACAAAAGCAATTTGGAGAGTAGAAAAGGTAAGAAAGTTGTCTGAAGTAAGACAATGGTTGTTTAACTTTAATAATAATAATAGCTAGTCTTAAAAAAGTCTTTTGTGTAAAAATTGCCCAAGGGAAAAGAAAGAAAACCTCCTAAAAATTCCATATCCCCAAATACCACTAGATCAAAAACCATCTGGAAAATGTCAGATAATGGTATCCACCCACCTAAGAAATTCAGTAAACTTTGTCTTCAATTAGCATTTGAAATAATCAGCTAAAATTGAAATTTCTATCTGAAAACCCTCACAAGACAAACCTGGATTAGGAATCAGATTTTTAAAGTCTCCTTAAAAGGACCATCTGTTTATAAATATTCTTCTCACACTCTTTGATCTGTACCATAAGTTCACAGTAGAAGCACAGCAGAATTTAAAGACATATACACACAGCTACCAAGAAGTCCAGTTACCACATACATATTCTGAGCTCCTCTCAAGTTTCCCTTGTTATGTAAGCACTTAGGAGCAATAAAATTTCACTTACATTCAGCAGCATTGTGAGTCCCAAAACAATAGTCAGCCTGACTGTACAATCCCTTCATTGGCAGTGGATAGCTCTGGTGTTTTATTTATGTTGATCACATTGTCAATGCTATATGGAATAACCATTTAGTTGCCTCTCTATTAGTCCATAACATTTTTATTACTGTAATTAAATGTCATTATCCATATTGAACTCTGTATTGGAAAAATCAAATTAGGTAAACTGAAATATCCAGAAAGAACTACAGAACTGTTGGGATTCACCCCCAGCACCCTCGACATCACCTTCAGACTTTGATGAGAAGGAAAAAAAAAATGAGTGTTCACTTCTCACAGATAGAGGTCACTAATGGACTGAATTTGAATCACTGCAGAAGAAACCACAAAGTTATTAAAGTAATCTAGTGAAAAAGGAACTCGAATTGAAATTAAAGATATCAAAAGATGATTATCCAGAAAAGTCTGACCTGAATACAAACATTACATCACCTTGACCTTTTTTGAGTCTTCTAAACAGAGAGCAAAACCAAAAGCCGCTCGGCACCCTTGCTGTTTTTTAACTTCAGACGCTTCAGATCCCAGAAGCAGGAATTCTTCCTTGTAAAGTACAAAGCTCAAGAGTCAAACTAGATCAGATGTTCACACTGGGTCTCTACAGAATAAAGTTTCTGGACTTGTACGTACTTGAGCCTTTCTTAAAACTACAGCTTCAAACTGGGAAAATATAAAGTTGTCTAAATCCTAAATCCAACTCTCCAGCAGGCCAGAATATAAATGTAACCGGCATCAGACAAGGTTCAAATTAGATCCAGCCGGTCAAAGTCAAACTCGTATATGACCACATCATCTGAAACCTAACATACAGGAAAAGCCAGGACTGCTTTGGGAACTCCAGGGTAGCCCAGCATGGTGTCATTTGGGAATCTACTTTCTTCTGCTAAAAGCATCCCCTGGAATTTCTAAAACTGCAATGAAACTACTGAAGTGTTAAGACATGCGCTTTTTAAAAAAAAACAAAAAAAAAAAAAAAAAAACAAAAAAAAAAAAACAGCATTCCTTCCATGCTAGGTTTGTAATAGGTTCTGCTACAGTACAGCTAGCCCAATTCTTTTTACAATTTCTTCTATCTACTGGCAGAGACGTGGAATAATGTTTGAAATTTCATCTTCCAACCTCCTCCAGTCAAAGATATTTGCAACTCAACATGACAGTATGGTGTTGCACTGTCTTCAGTGATTATTAAAAATCCCTAAATGGTTTAACCCTATCCTGTTTCGGGCTTTCAAGGAAGGGAGGAAGAGAAGTAGTATTCTCAGACGCAATAACGCTGTGGAGAAAGAAGCAACTTTTCACGGTATGCGTATTACCCACAGATTGATTCTCTGCTAATATGGTGACTGGTGGCCTGCCCGTCGTAAGTAGCTGGCCCATGTTGTTCAGTAATGAAAACAAATCAGAATCTAGTTCTAACACTTCAAATACGGACCTAAAATTTTACATTCACACTGAACAACCTAATATATCCCTGGACAAATGCCAATCTGCATTCTATTTACCTCAAAATGTTTTTTTTTTTTTTTTTTGGGAGCGGGGGCTTTTCATTGGGTATTTATTAAGGTCATACCGGTTAAGTCTACAGACAATATCGGTCCGATATGGAAGCTAACCTTCATATTAGCTTTTGGTTGTGAGAAGTTAGACATAATAAATTTAGCAATAAGTCTGTGAGCGAGTGGACATGCTCCAAAGCGCCCTGAAACCCTGTGTGATTAAAGAGCCTCCCAGCTGAGTGGGGAGCAATAGCTCCCATTTAGAAGAGGCTTTGCATAGCAAATGCAGCATGTGAAGAAATCTAATCAGCACCTTGCACTCTTGAGCGAGCGTTTACACGGATTTGTGCTTTGCACTTGGTTAGCTAACTGTAAGCTTTACAAGAGATTCTCTTACTAAAATTAATCAAAAGCTCTTGAAGACTGATTCCCATTCACAGGAGAAGACAGGATGAGTTTCCAGGCGAATAAATAATGATCATAATAAAGATAGCAGCAGCAAACGCTGAGCTGCTTTGAAACTAAAAACTCAGTTGGGGGAAAGGGGGCGTCGGGTGGTTGGGGCTGGAATCTTTTTGCTTTTGGAGTGAGCTGCAGCTATTTTCTTAGCCTAAGTAAGGCTGCCGTTCGGGAAACGTGACCGTCTTCTCTGCGCTGCCGCCGCCTCAATGCGCACACGCGGCCACTCACTACCTTAGGACCACTGCGCGTCAGGCCACCGAGAAAAATTCCGCCTCTCTGCAACACCACTAACCCCCTCCCCCAAACACACGCACACACACAAACACACATACGGACAGTCGTGGCAAATTCACATCACCAATAGCTAACACGTTTCACCTCACCCCTGAATGAAAATGTAACTTCTAAAGTTCCTATTTTATGATACCAGAAGGTGAAGGGAGGGAAGGAGGATTCCAGGGATGTCAAAAGGGGAAAGGATATTTTTTCCTCTTTGCTTGCAATATTTCACCCCTGAAATTTGCTGTCCAGCTAAACGAAGCAGGCGAGTAGGGAGTGGGCTCCAATCATTTTTTTAAAATGCTAAACGGCTGACACTGTGAAGGGGGGAGCGTGCGGTAAGTGAAATCCGTGAACCATTTCTCTGGACTGAAGAATACTAAAAGCCCCTGGATTCACATTCCAAATTTCCAAAGAGCTACAAGATGAGGCACCAGCTGGGGCTGAGGGTTCTCACCCACTCCTGGGGGGATTTGCCTCTCAGCACAGCTGCCTCTCTAACGTAACTAGTGATCTGCCAGCGCTCGGTGCTCATCCCCGGGATCTTGAACTTCGCCTCCCTCTTACTTTCTGCCAGACCCGCGAGGGCCAGGAAAGGCTCTGGGAAGAAGCGGGAGCGCAGCGGCGGGGCATGGAAGAAGAGGGTTGGGGGCGCGCGTTACCTGCAAAGGTTCTCGAGGTCTCCTTCCAGCCCTGGCGGCAATCCCGCTCAGCGCCGCGCCCTCCCCCAGATCCAAACTTTTGCTGGGTCCTCCGGGTGGCGGCGGCGGCGACGGCGGCGGCTGCTGGAGCCAAGCCCTGTCGCCCGCAGCGTCGGGGCGCGGGGGTGCGAAGGCCGGAGCCTCAGAGCGGTGAGCGCCTCCCCACAGCGGGCCGGGGCCGGGGCGCCCAGCTCGCCTCGCTTGCTCTCGCCTACGTCCCCTACGGAGCTGCGGCATCGTCTTCCCCCGTCCTCCGCCACCTCCGCCTCCAGGGTTCGGGCATGCCACTTTCTCTTGGCTTCGGCCGCCGCGGCCCCCGTCTTCTCTCCTCTTCCGCCTCCCCCTCTCCGCTTCGCCAAGCCAACGAACCCCAAAAGAAGTACAGCGAGCGGGGAAGGCGGCGGAAAGCTGCCCCGCGGCGCCGGAGCTCCTCGGATTTGGAGGATCCCGGGACTCGGCGGGAGAGCTAGGCGGGCTCTCCTCCGAAGCGTGTGTGCGGACAGCTCGGAGCCGGGCGTGCGGCGCTGCGCGGGGGCGGGCGCAGGGCTCGCTCCAAGTGCTGCGCCCGCCCGGCGTGGGTCTGGAGGCTGCTCAGACCACACTACTGCCTCAATCCGACGCGGCTGGGCTAATGTAGGCGCCGCGGCCCCCACCCCCACCCCTCCTGACACCCCCGGATATGTTTACAGTAATGAATTCGCGGGATCGCCTCCGCAGCTCCCGCGCTCCTCCTCTCCCTCCGTCCCTCGAGCTCTGGGGCGCTCCGCTCCTGGAGCCCTCTTTCTTTCCCTCCCTCTCTCCCGGAGTCCCTCCTACTTTTCTGGTTTAAAGAATGCTTGGGAGGCGCGGCTGCTACCCAGCGATTTCCAAGAGGCAAAGTCAGACTTGGCTTTTAACCCTGTCCTCTCTGAAAAGAGTTGCAGAGCGCCTGGCTAACCCGGCAGATGCCACGCTGACCTTCTCTCTATCTACCCGGCACATGCCGTTCCTACCACCAACCCTTAGGGATAATGTCACCATCTGAACCCTGAAAGGAGATTTTCCCCATACCTGCTTAATGGTGTATTGCCAAGAGGGAGGATCTATTACTTAGACACTGAGAAATGATCGAAATGTGAGATTAGAGGGTGAAATACAGCAAACCTCTCAACCAAAATGGCGTTATTTCAAATGCAGGCAACCTTGGTGATGTGCCCGCCACTCCTCACCCCATCACTAGTTCCCTCATCCTGGACCACCTTAAATGACTTTAACTGGGGGAGTAATCCAAAATTTAATAGGATTAATTTAAACACCCCCACTTTCTTCCTTCACCCTGGCTGCTTCTGGCAAGAGCGTTGTTAAATTTCCCCATAGATTGCAGCGGACAAAGAGAGATTCAGCCTAAAGATTAGGAAACAGTCTTGACAGCTAAGAAGCCTGATTTCTGTACAGGCAAAACGTTTCCACTTCGCAGTCTCTTTCCAAAGGTTAAAGGGTAATGTAAAAAACAAACAAACAAGTAAAAAAACTAGGTGCACGTCTCTATTTAGGAAGGAGGAGATGTTTTTGGTTTTCTCATCTTATTTCGTGCTGCTCCTCCTGCCTCCAGTAAGTTGCTGTCATGTTGTAACAAGTCCGGTGAGGCTGAATCTGAACAGAAGAGGGAGAACGAGCCCGCGCCAAGAGCTACGCCGAGACGCGCCGTCGGTGGGGCCACGCGAGATGCAACCGGAGAGTTTAAAACTAGCCCAGGACCAACCCCCCAGGGATCTGCTCAACTCTCCCCGCAGAAGAGTTTAACTGGGGCGGTGGCCGCCACAGGCTGAGGATGATTTCCGGACGCGCCCCAGGCGCGACCGCACTCCTCGTCCTCAGTTCAAAGCCTGAGTGACTTGGCTCCACTTCCTCAATTGTTTTTTATTTCCTTCGCATCCCTGTTGTGTCTACCGCCTTCACGTATTTGAGAGCCTAAATCATGTTAAGACGACTTGGAGAAACGCCCGATTTGCCTCCCAAGCCACGCAAGGATCCACCCAGACGCACGCCCGCGCGGAGACGCACGCTGGCACACGCGCTCACACACGCGCGCACACACACGCGCACACTACCCGGTTCGTGCGCGCGGGTCGCTGTTCCTGTTGCATTATGCAAAGGTGGCTAGGAAAGCGCGTTAACTTACATTTACATAGCCCATCTTCTCCCCACAGTGTGTGACTAATACGTATCCCGGGGAGGAGGGGGCGCGGCTGGGGGTGCTAATCGGAAGGGAACAGACAGTGAGTGCCATCTTGCTGGGAGGTTCCAGAAGCAAAGCGCCAACGACGACAGTAGCGGTGGCCTCAGCTCCACCAGTAACTGCCGCTGGCAGGAGCACCACACGCTCTAGGAGTTTCCCGGGTATCAAGTATGGGTCCAGCCCGTCCCAGTCATCCTCTTCCCCTATGGCTTCATTCCCGTTGTCAGTAACCCGACCTCAACTTGCAACCTTGATCTTGGGCTTGATTACAAATGACGAAAGACCGCGGCAGCCCTCAAAGTGCGGGAGCGAGCCCCATACTGGTCAGCGCGGCGGAGGGATCTTTCCAGGAGGCCCCAAGCGCCCAAGCCTGTGGAGAGACTTGGTAACAGCTGGCAAGGCCCTGCTCCAGCCACCCTCGCTGGCTCCTTGCCCCTGCATTCAGCGCCTGGGGGCGTTATTCGCTCTCTCCCTGCGTCCCACGCACGCGGCTCAAGGAACTCGATCCCGATTCCACCTCCTGTGCTCCCCGAGCCTTCGCCACCTCCGCAGGCGCTCTAGAAAGGCGCGATAGCCCCAGCTCAGTGCCCGCCAGCCCGAAGAGGACAAGCAGGGCTGGAAGGGAGTTGGTTTTGGAAAAAGCACCCGCCCCCCCAACTCGAAGGAAAAGGAATTAGTATCCACTGCATCTGTTCAACTGCTAATAGATCCCAGATTACGGGCAGGTAGCAGGCTGGTGTCTTTAGATAAAACAGCCTGATAATAACGCTGGTGACATTAACAACAGCTTGTGGAGGGGAGAGGGTTGTTACTGGTGAAAGTTAAGAGATTCAATCTAAGGAAGTAGGAGACTGAACTCTGACAAGGTTAGGGGCACTGAGAACCCCAATTTAGCATCGATGCATCTACCAGGCAAGAAAATTTGCGTTTTGACCCAGAACTCAGTCATGATGCTCCTTAGAGGAGGTGGATTCGACCAGCAGACAGATGTCCCCAAAGTCGAGAGAGAGCTAAGCTGCCTATTTTCTCTCCAGGTGAAAGACAAAGCCTAGAACACCCCACTTAAGATGACCACCCCCAGCTCTTTCAAAAAAAAAAAAAAATCCCCCGAAGAGACAGCGTGGTGCCAGCGTAGCAGCAGCTCGGCCGGTTACTGGAAACTTCACCTGGCACCGCAGCCCCTTTTACCTGACGGCTGCGTCTTCTCCTTGCAATGGGCTCATCCGAATCCGACAGGGTCAGGGAGGTGGAAAGGGAAGACGCTGGCGCGGCAGCAGCGGGGATCCCGGGGCATGGTATTGTTTTAAGGGTCGCCGCCGAGGTCCCTCCTGCCCATCGTTGAGAACTGCCACCCTGATCCGAGGGATCGGTGGACACGGCGGCGGGAGCGGAGATGCCGCCTCGCCGCTGCTGGGCACCCGGGACGGAGTACCAGAGGCGCACCTCGGAAGGGAGTAGCGCAGCGCCTTGGCGCGGAGATTTGCGGGCACTGATGATATCTCGAGCGCTCGTTCCTCCGCGGTGACAATGGATAATGCCAAACGCGCAAGTGACGGCGACAGGTTTCGAACGTACAACTAACTACAAGGTACTCAGCCTGAGACAGTATGCTGCTTTTCCCCTCCTCCTCCTCTCCCTCCTACCAGGGAGGGAACTAACTTAACCCTGTGTGCGCCTGACACTCCCTAGAGAAGCTGGGATCGACTAGGAAACCGCAGGCAGCGGCTCCCGGGGGCGAGAGCTTTGTTCACGTGCGTTTCCAGTGGGTGTGTTGCTGTCTAGGGGCACTCGCGTGGCAAGACGCCCGTGGCTGGCTTCCAGCGCCCAGATTCAAGGATGGGAAGGAGCCCTAGCGTTTCATCCGGACAAGACCCATCCCTCGGAGTCTATTTTTTGCCTCCAGTTACCGGATTTATTGAAGTTGCCAGCGAAGTTGGTTTTATTCCTTTACTTCTCTGCTCTCCGCCCCCGTCCACATCCCCCAACCCTGTATTATTTCCTGTCCTAGCTGCGCTTTAAAGATTCGGAACGCTTCACTCGTTCTAGCTACAGATTTTAACTGTGTTCCGTGTGCGAGACGAATTGTGGAGGGCACCCACCCACCCATGCCAAGTGTAAATGAAACCGCAAGAAAAGCTGCCTCCCACTCACCCATCCAGTGTCCGAGTAAGCCTAATGACACACATTCACATAACTAAGAAGACACCGGAAGATAGGGGTGCGGAGGACGGAGTTTGATGTGTGAATGGGAAATGGAGAGAGGGGAGAGCGCGCGCGAGAGACAGCGCGAGCCTGAGCCTTAGAATGGAATAAACGGGAAACACACACAAGAATGACGATGCAAAAATGTATCTAAGTCCCAACATTGACAGCAGCAGGTCAGCTTTAAGCGCCTACATTTTGATCCGCGAAATTTCCCAGCTTTTTTGGAGGCGGTTACATAGAGAATACAGGAGCCTCTGCCTTGGCCGCCCAGATGCTTTGCATTTTATAAACAGCTTTGACTAAGTGCTCTGGACTTCCAAGAAGTTAACTGGAGTGGAAGGCGAGTCATATTGTGGATGCAGAATGGAAGCTTAGACAAGAAAAAACAGTCAGCAGAGCGCCTCTGCTGCCACCGTCACACCCAAATGAGCCAGGACGTCGCTCAGGGCGCAAACTGAGATCCACACACGGACATCTTCAACCGAATCCTTCTTCTGTCTCCATTCCAGACTAAGGAAAGAAGAAAGAAATACGGAGCCTTTATAGAGCATTCAGAGGCTACACACATGGATCTTGCTGAAACGGAGTTATTTAAAAACAGAGAAAGTGTGTTTTCCCATGAGATAGATGTTATACTTTCTCTCTGAAACATACCCAAGTCTATGGGTGTCAATAATAGCCATTTCAAATGCCTCTCTGAGCCTTGCCAGCCCCAGAAGAGGCTGTGGGAATGCTGCTTCCAGCTTTCCCTGTGCAGAACTCCGTTGTAAATCCTTCTGAGTTTCCAAGGTGGCAGCAGAGCATAGGGATAGCTCCTCAAGCTCCAGCATCAACAAGGAAGATCACATTTTAGGACAAATACTCATCTACCTGCGTTTAAACATCCATTTTCATATGTAAGTGTACATAAGTATCCGCAGGAGGTTCTTCCTTTGAAATCTTGATCCAGGAAAGCAGCATAATTATTTCATCTTTAAGAACACATTTTTAAAAGGCAAAGCAGGATCTTTAAAGCAACAAAGGTTTTGCTTTCTGATTTATGCTGCTAGAAAATGAATGAGATTGAAAATGGGGGAGGGGGTTGCTGCAGATGAACAGAATTCATATTTTAAATTATTGCTGTTTCTAAACCTTGAGCAAACCATGTTATGAGTATGTGCCACCTATTAAAAGCTATTGGTTGCAGCTATTGTAATCAGGACAAGGAAAACTAAGTAAGGAAAAATATCACGCCAAATTACAAGCAGAATCGTAACAAATTTCATATGCACATGACCTATGAGTCAGCTTTAGAAATGTGTGATGATGGGGCCAGAGGAAGCAAACGAATGGGAAATGTGGCTCAGGGACTGCAAAGAGCAATAATTTTGCAGACTTACAAAACTATAACAATTAGGTTACTTTGTTTTTCTTAGGAAACTCACTGATCCATAAGAGAAGTGGGTGAAAGAAAAACAAAAAGCAAATCTGCAAGCTTCAAAAAACAGAGGGTCAGCCCACTATTCTTAAGACTTCAGTCCTCGATAGTTTTCCTTTCAGTTGAAATTGATTGTCATCTCAAATTCTTTAATCCCCCATCCGCACGTTTCTTACATCATTCCCCATCTATACACACATATGTACATTGGCCTTTCTCTTCTAATACTTTGTGAAAGTAAAAATAACACAATATAATAAGATCATGATTTCAGCTCAGTTTTGATCTTGGGTAAATTCAACTCTGAGGTGCCTCTTCATTTATAAAATGGACATTAAAAAAATCCCTGTTCTGCCAGCCTTATAACATTGTCCCACCATGAGTCAGCATATATGAAAGTGCTTTAGAAATTTGACTTGTTGTTACTGCTAATGATATTATCATTACATCACACCGCATCAGCCTTCAAAATATTAACAAATTATATTAGTGTAAACATTGTCAGTTTCCCCTGATGTTATCATCTCACATTACCTTAGAACATTTATCAAAACTAAGAAACCAGCTACATTGCTATTAACTAAAACTTAAACTTTATTCATATTTCATCAGGTTTTCCACTAAGTCTCTTTCCTGTTTTAGGATCTCATCTAGGATACCACGTTGCCTTTAAACATCCTATCTCCTGTATTCTGTATAATTTTTCAGTCTTTTCTTGTTTTATATGATCCTGTAAGTTTTGAGAAGTGATAGTCAGGTATTTTGTAGAATATCTATCACTTTTGGTTCATCTAAAGTTTTCTCATGATTAGACTCTAGCTATAGTTCTTGGTGAAAAGCATCAGAGGTGGAATGCCTTACTGGTCACATCATGTCAGCTGGCATATGATATCAGCATGATGCCACTGATGACATTAACATTCTCCAAGATATTTCATACCAGGGTTCTCTACTATAAAGTTATTTGCCCTTTCAATACTCTGTTCTTTGAAAGTGAGTCACTAAATCTGGCCCACCCTCATGAATTTAGAATTTTTAAATGAGCAAAATAAGCGTTTATGACTTGTAAACATCTCAAATATCAAATTTACTCGGGAATAATCTCTCACGAAATTTTTCCTGTATGCAGTTTAGAGAAGTCCTCCTGTATTTCCTTAGGAAAGTGCTGAACAGGCCGGGTGCAGTGGCTCATGCCTGTAATCCCAGCACTTTGGGAGTCTGGGGTGGGTGGATCATGAAGTCAGGAGTTCGAGACTAGCCTGGTGAAACCCTGTCTCTACTAAAGATACAAAAAATTAGCCGGGCATGATTATGCGCACCTGTAATCCCAGCTACTCTGGAGGCTGAGGCAGGAGAACTGCTTGAACCTGGGAGGCAGAGGTTGCAGTGAGCTGAGATCGTGCCATTGCACTCCCTCCTGGACAACAGGGTGAGACTCTGTCTCAAAAAAAAAAAAAAAAAAGAAAGAAAAAGGAAAAAGGAAAGTGCTCAACAATCTCCTCTGGCTACATATTTTGAAGCAATTTTCAGTTAGTCTGCGTTTTACAATTCCCAAACCCAGTCATTCTCCAAATCTTGGTAAAGTTTTTTTTTTTTTTTTTTTTTAATTCTCCCTTTTTTCCAGTCCCATTGCCACATTTCTGGATGGTTCAAAACTCCAACTTCTCTATGAAAAGATAATATCTATTACATCCTAAACTTCTCTCTTACATTTTTCCACCATTATGATACTCATTTCATTCTCCCTTAAAGTAATATTAGCAATCTACATGTTTAATCTCATGTCTAGATCTTATTGACTCCAAGAGTTAAGTTGGTTTCACTTTTCTATTCTCTTAGTGTCCAGTATAGAACTTTCACCTGATTGATGCTCAAAACATGGTTGCTGAGTTCACAAATAAGCTCCTGTCAGGTAGAGAGCATCTTTTTCTCCAAGATGTGGACCAGTGTAAGGAAACCCATGCCTACCACACTATGGAGAAGAGGGTTTTCTTTTCTCTTATGAGTATAAAGTACTCAATCTATGACATCCTTTAGTGAGTGTGACTTGATTCACATGAATCTGTGACATTGAAATGCATACCTTCTGATTTTGAAACACTACTCTACAGTAAATGGCTCATCCATTTATCCAACACACATCTGTAGAAAACACAAAACATGTAGCAGGCTCTTAATGAATAGATTCAGTCCCTATCTGTCAAACCTCAAAGTCTAGAGGAGACCCATAGAAAAATAATTATCCTCTCTTTAGGGAAATAGAACAATTTAGATATATGCAAAGTACTTTTGTGCCCTGAAACAGGTTCTCTCTAGAGAAAAGGCCTCATTCAAATGATGATGAGGCTCTTTTGACAATGTACTGATTTTACTAGGGACTTTGTAGCATTGTTTTATATCCAGCCTTCTGCATACAGCAGTCCCAGCTACTGGAGTCCCCAGTCTCAAGGAAAGTCCTTTTGGCCAAGAATTGGAAAATCAGCGTGGAAGTAATTGCTTGAATATCCATTTCCTCAAGCCGTGGTTTCTTTGCCTTTCTGTGCAGGTTACAAGATGATTATGCGTGAACAAACACAGAAGGTACATACTGGCAGGAAACAAAAGCACGTTAAACCATGGAGATTTCCTCTTACATAAACCTGCCATTTGTTAAGCAGTTGCTCTCTGTTCCACAGGGAAGCTGGCAAAAACTTGATCAAACATTCTCCAACTGCACTGGGAGGAATAAGTGAAGGTAACACCTTTTTAAGAAGGGCATACAAAGAGATAAAAGATCTACCTAGGGACTTATTCAAACGTAGATGCTAACATTGTACAAAATGTTACCGAGTCTACCTATATCTAACTATAGCTCTGATAAAGAGGGAAGTGATGTTTTAATCTGGGAAAACACACTTAATCAAACATGTAAATGAGATTCTGAATTAAAATTCATATGTACTTTCTCTCAGTATCTATCAACGTGCTAGAAAAATAAAATTGCCTTCTTTGGAAGGACAGGGGCAATTTTCAAGAGTGCTTATTCACAGAAAAAAATGAATATTTGCACTCAAACTTTATGCAGTTAGAAAGAGCTCTGAGCTTGGTCTTGGAAGATCTTACTTCATGTCTCCATCTTACCAGGGAAATCACGTAACTGCTCTGAGCCTCAGCATCCCTTTTATCAAAGAAAAAAAGTGTAATAAAGATCATCTGTCAGGGTAGGTATGAAAAGATCAAGTAAAGTGAGGTGTTTCAAAGCTCAAAATAAGAATAAGCTGTCATTATTTATATAATTAATGTGTTTATATAATATATAAATATAAATGATTTATATATTTATATAATTTATATAATTAAATAATATAAATTATATAAACATAATTTATATAATTAATGTGAACACAATTTAGTGTGAGATATATTTTAGTTCATCTAACTTTCAGCCACTTCATGGAGTTTTAATTGCATTGCTACTTCCTGCTTTGTTGGTACCCTTGTTCCATATAACCTCTGAGAGCTTCAAAGGTGTAGAGATGCTTAGTTCCTGCACAGTTAACTCTGCAGTGCTTTCAGGTGCCACCATTTGCTACCCTAGAAATAAACTTGACCTACCCTAGAAATAAACTTCCTCAAACCAGAGAATTCTGAGCTTGCCTTTTCACTACATGTATTATTTAAAAATTCATATAATTGCTTAGCCAATTTTCTTTCACCCTTCTTTTTCTTAGCTAATAGAGGTAACTGTAAAGTTTTTCAAGTGAGTCTTTTATTTTGCTTTTTAATTTTATTCTTGAATTATTTTAGTGCTTGAGTTTTCTGGATTTAGTCAACTCATTTACTTACATGGTTGGAACACTTGGATTTTATGTTTCCTTTTTCTCTACATAAAACATCTTTGAAAAATAAAATTAACACTAAAACTTGATAAGAAAGTTAAACAGTTCCTCACAAATAGTGCCTGTTTCTCTGTCTCTGTCTTACCTTTGAAAGTTTCGTTTAGTACAATATTTTATAAATAGGCTGGACAATCACTTACTGTGAATAAAAGTGAATTTATTAGTATTAGATTTTTGCTTTTTATTAATCATATAGGGAAAGGAGTTAAATTCTTCCCAAACACAGAAGAGCTAGTCTGGACCAACCGCCTGTTTTGTAGGTTGTCAAGGCCTAGGGGCTCTTTTCTATGATAAAGAGCTTGATTTTGAAAGTCCTTCTCATTTTCCTTGGTATTTTGAAGAGATGTCTGTCTAGTCAATCCCAAGCACAATATCAAACCACAGAAAGGTCAGCATTGTTCAGTTTTTGAATTATTTATTTATTTTTCCTTCTAGTGATTCTGCTGCATTTTCATGTTTATATACTGGAATTCCTTCTTCCTTTTCCTTTAATGCCTTATAAATAATATAGTGTTAGATTATTTTTAAGTTCAGCAGATACTAGAACATGGATTATAGATCAGGGTTGATAGAAAGTCAAGCAGTAGGCATTAAAATGCCTCTATTTGTAGAGCCTTCATCCCTTAGAGCATTCCTAAATGAATTATTTTATCTGAAGGCCTGCCACCCACACCCTCCATGACATGCTATTATGAGTTAAGTGTCAACTCCTTATCCAGGGTCACAGTGAGGTAGCTAGTAGTGAATGCTAGGTCTTGAGAAACCTGTCCAGAGTTGAGCCCAGTGACCTACTGTGCATCTTATGCTCTCATCAGCAAGAAAATTTGTTCTTGTCATTATGGATAAAACCAAAAGTACTTTCAAAACTTTTTAAATATCTCTGAACTAAAAGCCAGATCCCATAAAGTGACAATGTCTTCTTCATAGGTCTGTCTTAAGCATGAGGCTTTAAAAATTATAGAAGTAAGCCTATAATAGCTAAAGGGGCCTCAGCATCATTAAAGAAATGCAAACCAAAACCACAATGAGATACTACTCTAACCCATTAGAAAGGATATAATAAGAAAAACAATAACCAAGACTTGGCAAGAAAGTAGAGAAATTGGACCCCTCAATCATTCCTGATGGGAATGTCAACTAGTGCAGCTATTTTGGAAAAAAGTTTGACATGATGGTTTCTTTAAAAGTTAAAACATAAATTTACCACATAACCCAGCAATTCCACTCTTAGGTGTCTACTCAAGAGAAATGAAAATATGTTCATGCAAATAGTTTCACATGAATGTTCTTAGTAGCATTATTCATAATAGTCAAAAATTGGAAACTACCTAAATGTCCTTCAACTGATGGATAGATAAACAAAATGTGACATATCCTATGATGGAATACTATTTGGCAAAAAAAAAAAAAAAAAAAAAACCTCTGGATACATGCTGTAACATGGAAGGACCTCAAAAACATTATGTTGGATGAAAGAAGATGTACACAAGAGACCACATATTGTATGATTTAATTTATAGAAATCTACAGAAAAGTCAAAGCTATGGAGACAGGAGGCAGATTATTGATTGCCAGAGGAGTGGGATTTGGGGGAGAGAAGAGGGAATAAGGGTTAACAGTAAATACTCATGTGGGATCATAATGCTGTGATGAAAAGGTTCTAAAATTGATTCATGGTGATGGATGCATAACTTAGTAAACTTACTAAGAAGAGGCTGGGCACGATGGCTCACTTCTGTAATCCCAGCACTTTGGGAGGCCTAGGTAGGTGGATCACCTAAGGTCAGGAGTTCGAGACCAGCCTGGCCTACATGGTGAAACCCCATCCTGCTAAAAATACAAAAATTAGCCGGGCATGGTGGCACGCATCTGTAATCCCAGCTACTCAGCAGGAGAATCACTTGAACCCGCGAGGTGGAAGCTACAGTGAGCCGAGATTGTGCCACTGCACTCTAGCCTAGGTGACAGAGTGAGACTCCATCAAAAAAAAAAAATTACTAAAAAGATGTATGGAGAGCTATACACACAAAAAGAACAAATTATATGATATGCAAAATATATCTAAATAAAAGTGTTTTTTAAAAAGCTAGGAAGGAAGGGTCAATACCTATATCTTGGTCAAATTCTTGTTAGATCCTCATACATCATCAATAAATAGGACTTGAATTATCTTAAGAGGATAAATAAAGAATATGAAATGTATCAGAAATAGTAAACAAATATACAAGTCTAAACAATTTTTCCTGTAGTTCCCTAACTTTTCAAAACAGCAGGTAATTTCCAATCTAATTAAATACACTTTTTGATCTGTAAAATTTAGATCTAAAATAAGCAAAATACAAAGTGATATATCTCTTTTAATCTATTTTCTTTTTTAAAAAAGTTAACATTTTTTAAAAGTTTATGAATCACCAAGAGTAAACAAATTTTCTGTATTTGTAGTAAGTTCTCTGCTCACCAGGCTCTTCTGCCAAAAGATTCTTCTATTTTTACAACCCGTGGTATGTTTGTTTACTATGGCCCAAGTTAACATGATTGTTTATTAATAAAAATCTATCTTTCATAATATAGTTAAGAAGCATTTTAACATATTCAAGAATGGTTTAATTCCTTCAGATATTCATCAGTCATGTGTTTTTTACTCTGTCCAGTTAGGGCAATATAAATACCATTTTGTGAGGATGTCGAATTTTTCTTTTTTTTGGCAAAACAAGAAAGCATAAGACAGATGGGTTAAGAAGAAAGTCAGACACAGTATCAGTTGCCAAAGGGGGGAAAACAAGTAAAGACAACATCTTGTCCATCAAGGAACCCAGATAAAGGCTCTTTCTTCTCTCAAATGATGACAGCTCCAGAGCTGTGAGCAACGAGAAAATAAATAAGCACAACCACCAAAAGTGCTTCTCCATGGTTTCCACTGTAATATCTGGAATAGACAAACATGTCATTTTACTGGGAAGATTACCTGAAAAAAAGTAACCAAAATAGAAAAGGAAAAAAGAAAAAAACTGAATAGGGTCATATCATGTCTATTACATCTGGGTAGACGGTTATCATGCTTTTCTAGATGCAACTGATGAAAACATCCAGGAAGAATAATCCACATCCTGTTTAACAATATAAAGAGATCCAAAGCACCAATGTGTGATCCTGACACGAGAAGCTTCAGGACAACTGACATAGTTGCTCTCAGTTGAAAACGGACCCTAGTTGGTATTCTGAGTTTTTTTTTCTCAAATAGAAGTTTGCCCACAAGATGTGGTAAAATTGAGTTTGTACGCTCTTAAATGGCCTTTTTACAGGCAAGAAGATCTTGTTTGTCAGGCCTCAGGAAATTGTTGATAAAATGAAGGAGGATAGAATTGTTACTTGATCTACTGAACCTGTGAACCATCCATCACCCATTTACAATGGTATCCCAAATGGAAGAGAGATGAGGGTGAGCACATTTAATGAGATGTGAGCTTTGAATGGACAGAAAAACACAATTCCGAAGGTTTTGAGATCAACTTCTTGAATTAACACAATGGAAAATATTTTATAGTGAATATAAATTATCTTTTTAAAAATTCTTTACATTACGCAGACTTTAGGAAAAGAATAGAAAGTAGATTCAAAGATACTAAGAAAATTTGCTAATTGCCCAGGTTCTTTTGCTAATTTCTTATAGGGTATGTTTAAGCATAATAGCATGTTGCAGTCTATTTGGAATAGAATCAGGCTGAGTTTTGGTATCAAATATGTTTCAAACTAGCTGGGTATTTAGGAAAGTCACTTAATCTCCTTATGCCCCAGATGTCTCATCTGTCACAGGTGATAATAATTTCTGGCAAACATGCTTTACATCATTTTGTAAGTATAGCATAAAATGATAAATGTAAAAACATTTAAAGGAAAAGCATTTCCCAAAGCAAAGGTGCCATTCTTATTAAAAAATGAGAATGTCTCCTCTTTAACCCCTAAGTTTACTTGAGAATAAAAGCCAAGGTAACTCCTTTAGGAAATGATTAGGTTCTGGTTTACATTTCTTATATGGGGTGATAAAGGCTGATCTTTAGACATGACAAGTACAAAGTCCTATGCTTGTGCTAGAGTTTGAAGAGTCTCATTAATCATGCTCCATTGTGTTACAGGTTCCGTAAACATTGCAAAAGCATAAAGTACAGCCCTTCTCTTAGTGACATCTTTCCAGCCTAACTCCAGGAAGCCTTTGAGATTTCTTTAAATGACTGGATTTCATTTCAGTCATTAGTTAACCCCGCCTAGTGGGTGACTATGAATCCCACCAGGCAGGAGTAAGGGGATATGTATTCAAACAGTTCAAACATGGTTTGTCCCCGTCACATAACCATTAAGAACAGTAGGAGGGCTTTCCTTTCTTGGGGTAAGTCAAGTCGTTTATGTGACTCAGATAATATTCCACATTTATTTGCCTTTAGAAACCAATGCTATAAAGTTATAGTTAGAAAAGAATGCTGACAATTCTTTCCATGGATATCTTAAGATTAAAAGACAAATGTTATTTCTGACGGATTCATAAATTCTATTGGCAAAGTCTTTTATGTAGGAAGAGGCTACTTTGAGACAAGCAAGAAGCCAGACCACCTTTGGGACTATGGTCAGAGTACACTCTTTATTCACTAGGACTCATTTACATAAGGTTCCTTTTTATATTTTGGTTACACCTAGCTTTCCAAACCCTCTAAAATTCTTTCATTTGTGAATGTTTTATTATTTATTTTCTGATATTCTATTCATATTTTCCTTCCTAAAAATGTTTTAAAGTATATCTATTAGTTGGAGTATACTTTTGTTTTGTAGTTACACAAGCAAAGATTCCAACAGGATTAATGCTAACAAGACCATTTAAATAATTGTGTGGGTGAAATTTGTAAGAACATATAAAAGTATATTTCAATATAATTAATATTACAATATTTTTGAAGAAGACTATATTCAGTCCCAATTTCCAAGTTGTTTTGGGAGGGCCAGATACTCTAAGCTGAATTAAAACATTAATTTCCTGGCTGCTTTTCTTGCCTGTGAACCCCTCCATTCATTTTACTCCAGGTAAACCGACGGTTACGGTGGTTAGGGATTGTTCTAATGAGGCAAATGGAGTTAATGTGATAGGCAAGCTGTCTTCCTTCCATTTAGGTAACATAGAAAACTTCAGGCCAGGCGTGGTGGGTCATACCTGTAAACCCAGCACTTTGGGAGGCTGAGGCGGGTGGACCACCTGAGGTCAGGAGTTCGAGACCAGCCTGACCAATATGGTGAAACCCCGTCTCTACTAAAAATACAAAAATTAGTGGATGTGGTGGTGCGCGCCTGTAACTCCAGCTACTCCAGAGGCTGAGGCAGGAGAATCGTTTGAACCCGGGAGGCAGAGGTTTCAGTGAGCCGAGATCACACCACTATACTCCAGCCTGGGCGACAGAGTGAGATTCTGTCTCAAGGAAAAAAAAAAAAAGAAAGAAAACTTCATATGTCTCACAGGATGATATTCATACATATGGAAAAGGCATACAGCTATATCTGAGACAATTCATTACCAACTACGAATAAACTAGTTAAGATATAGGATATGCTGACAATGGGTCACCATCTGTAAAATGTGTTTATGGAAAATAAAGCGTGTATTTCCTATGCTTATACCTGCAACCTTCTTCTGATTCAGCAGCAACCCTAATGTCTCTTCTTCTACCTTCTAGAAGTTTACCGCTTTCATGCTACTACTTTTAACATATTTCAAAACAGTGAGATTCAAACTATGCAATTTTTTAGAAGAAGAAGAATTAATCAAAATGTATATCTAAATAATTGCAGTGGGTAAGTTAGAATCATTAATAACAAGAAAATGTGGATGTGGAGACATCCACATGCTTATAATGATGGACAAAGCAGTGTGAAATACAGCTATGGAATTGTTTCCTCTTCCTTGTATATCATAATCCATAAATGTCTAGTTATTACATCATTACCTCTCATAGCTATATCATCACTTTCTCAGATTTCCCTAATGTCTCAACAAAAATTCATGTTCATTCTACCAGTCCTGGGCCTTGCGTACTTCTCCTTAACAGTTGTTTTCTTTGCACTTTTCCAGATTAAACTTCATCTTGATATTATAGATTTTTTCTTTTTTTTCTTTAGTATACGAATGGTATCTGCATTTTATTACTTATGTTATTAAATATTTCTGAAACCCTACTATGTGTCAGGTGCTGTATTTGATTCCATTAAATGTGGCAGCAAGGATGCTAGCTCTGCAGCAGATTATTGCAGAGGATTCAGACAAATAAGTAAAATGACAGTGCAATTCTAGTAAGGACTAGATTAGCGGAAACATAACGTTCTATATAAGGGCATAGAAGAGGCACCTAACATATTCTTTTGGAGCCAGGAGCTTTTTCTGGTATGGCATGGAATACTGCAGAAACTGATTTAATGTCCTTCACACTTTGCCTGAAATGTCTATGTGGTGGAAGGGGATAAAAGAAGAGTCAGAGGTAGAAATAGGCTCTGCAGGTTGAATTTAGAAGAGTGAGCTTTATATTGAGGGAAATAAGGAGGATTGAGGGTTTTTAAACAGGAGGGTAAATTTGTAATTTTGCTACTTAACTCTGTCATAGACAATATGTAAACAAATGAGTGTGTTCCAATAAAACTTTATTTACAAAAAAAGGTGGGTGGCTGGAACTGACCCACAGGTCAGAGTTTGCAAAACCTAGAAAGCTGCTGATAAGGTAAATTGCAAGGTTTTAGTCACCTGCTAGAAGTAAGGGAGACAGAGTTGGTAAGTTTCTGGCTTAGTCAATGTGAAGCAGATAATTACCAATGAATAATTCTAAGGCATGTGTGTTAATATACCATGTAGAATGTTATAGAAAAAGGCAATGATGCAATAATAGAGGTTATTATAATTTGGAGTATATCCTGAAATGCCCACACAAACACAAAGTTAGAGTAAGCATTGTAGTATGAGAGTGTGAGCTAGCCATTCTATCATCTAAAAAATTATGATGTAACTTTACACCTATAAAATGTATAGGCATTTTTAACATAGTAGTTAGACAGTATTTATTTAAACACCAAGTTCTAAAAATAAAAGGTGCTAGATACAAGCAAAGTATTACAACCTAGTAACATGTAATATTTTGAAATGCTTAACAAAGAGTCATACATAAGCTGCAGAGACAGGAGGAAATATGGAAACATTTAAAGAAAGGATGTGACTCACAGGAAGAGAGCCAATCTGAAAATTCAGAGAACACAGGGAGGAGACCAAGGAGAAATCCAGAGTGAAATGAAATAACGGTTTGGGGAGCAGATGGTGCAATATCTCATTCTTAAAAGATAAGATGAGTGAAGAATCTGCCTTTTCTCCTTTGAAAGTTACATACCTTCCAGTTTCTATTCCATTTCTTTCTTTCTTTTTTTTTTTTTAGCACTGGTTTCATCTGTAATTTATCTTTATCTGCAATTGGATTTATTCCAGTTTCCCAGATAATATCACTGCTTTCGCCTTGATGACCTGGTGTTCTTATGCTATTTTTTCTCATTCGTTCCATCTCCATTTTTGCTTCCATCCTTCATTTTCTGCAGATGAACATGAAGTCAGTGAGGTTGTGCCATAATATGCCAAATGTGATGTTAAAATGTTTTGGCAACTTCTAATTACTGGGTTCTGCAAGACATTTGGGAGATATTATACTCTTACAAGGAAAGGAAATTTCTTTGCTCCTCCTTTTTGGCACGCCTCTCTTGTGGGCCATCAGAGCCCATCAAATGGAGAAGACGCGGCTTTTAAATTTCTGGCAAATATAACTTGGAACTTCCAGCTTTCATTGGTTTTAGCGTCCAAAATCTGGAGATTCTGCCCATATCCCCACTCCCTGCCACTCTACCAGTTCCTATTCTCTGAAACTTTAGTGTCAATATCTTCAGTGTCTGCAAACTTTTGGCATGGAAACCACTATCAAACAATGAAACATTTCCTTCTCATGTAGATGGAGTCACATCCATGTGCCTTAGATCTCCAGAACCCCTCCAGAACTGTCTAAATGCCCCTATTTTAAAGAGAGGACACTGATACAAATGTCATAACCCAATGACAGCAGGGTCACTGCCATCTTGAGTTCTTAATTTCAACATGACAAGCCCTGAGGATGTCCAGATGTGTGAGAATAAGGTTTCATATAGTGTGCTCAGAAAATAACATGGAGGCATACAGTTGAAGGCTATTTATTTGGAGTGTGTGTGTGTGTGATGTGTGTGCGTGTGTGTGTAGTGATGTGTGTATGTGTGTGTATATATATACACACATATATGTATATATGTATATATGTATATATATACACACACATATACATATATGTATATATGCATGTGTATAAATGGATGCTTTCTCTATGTTCCAAAAGGCAGAACCTAGGGTTCACTACTTTTTAAAAATTGTTTTATCAGCTTTAAAAGATCCTGTTAGTTACTGTCTGTCATGTAGACACGACTACACAGGTCTAACAACATATCCTTGAGTTTTTTCTTTAATGACAGGGTTCATTTTAATGAAACAGGGCATACATACATACACACACAAAGGAAAGAAAAACTGCCTGCTTCTCACCAAGTATATTGTTAGAATAAAGCTGGGTCTATCCAGGTTCAAGTCCAAATGTCCCTGTAGCTGTTTCATCTTATTCAAAGTATAAGGAATAATCCCATCTATTGCATCTGAAATATAACTGTAAAGATTATCAGACTTTTGCTTCAAAAATTATGAAGATTCACATATAATATTGTTTTATTGTCTTAAGTTATACAAATATATACCTACTCTGACTTAGTAATGAGGGTTCATATGGCTTCATTCTTATTTAATTTTCTCATAGCTAAGTGTTTGTATAGAGCAGACAAATTACCATATCTTTTTATTAGGTTCATTAAAACCACCGAAAGGTGATATTTACAATTAGTTGAAAAAAACATATTGCTTTGGCTGAAATAAATCCAGAGTAAGTGATCAAAATGGTACCTCTTCAAAATTTCTTAGCCACAGTGCACAGAATACATTTTAGATAATTTGAAACACAAAATCAATGCTTTAAAAAAACCCACTTTAAAAAGTCATATCTCACCAAATAACTACCCAGTTATGTGGAAAATATTCAGAGATTCACTGCTTAAAATATGCTTATTAATCTGTATTATAATAAGCTGGAATTTGTAATTTAGCAAAAATTACCCCATCTTCTTTGTTAATCACATCAATCTATGGATAGAAATGCATTGCTGGTAACTTTTCTAGCCCCATTGCTCAAAAATTGTCAGAAGGCAGAGTCTGCATGCTTTCTGGACTTTGCAACTATCTGGGCACAGATTTTACACCCTCAGACATATCTACAAGGCCTCCAAGAAGAGGGCTAGAGTTTTTCATCCCCCTTATTGTTTAAATCTCTCAGAAGTAAGGTAGCTGTTGCACGTTGCCTAGATACTCAGAAAACGATAACCTTACATCAGCAAATAGTATCTGAGAACGTACTACATGTGTACTGAGCACGTATGCTAGGTGTTGGAGATGCAAAGCTGAAGAGGAAGCTGTCCTAGCTGTAAGCCTTCAGAATTTGTTTGGTTGCAACTAGTAGAAGAGAACATTAAGCTGCTTTACTTGACAAGAATGTATCAGATAAAACCTGTCAATTATTGTCCTACTCCAAATTATTGGCTTGCTTTTGTTCTAGATCTAATCTTTTTTAAAAAAACAGGTATCTGCTAGTTTCATTAGCTATTCAAAGCTTGTCAAAGTGACAAATTATTCTCATAGTACTTCTTGGTTGATTCCAAGACAAAATATGATTTTAAAACATGTTGAGCCTGTGCTTTGCACTTCACTGTGAGTTTACAGGACAGACGATTAAGTTAAGAAATCATTCTCTAGTAATTAAATACATCTCAAAACCTCTAAGGTTCAGCAAGGGTAATTGCCGAGAGAGAGAGGAGATCGCTGACTCTGCTTACCACAGATAACATCTTCCTCTTAGGGTTTTCCTACTTTCAGTGACTGCAGCCAATCTACTCCTCAACATCACCTGGGTCCCTTAGCTGTACCTGCAAATCTTTTATCTTAATGTTCACATGTGAAACCAAAATCCCTCCCTTTAATTGTCTATTGGTAAAACTGAATTACTCTGGAAGTTCCCCAAATCTTTACTGAATATTAATAACGAACAAATGGGAACTAAATGTTAGAAAAGAAAAGAAAAAAAGAAGTATTTCCCCTGATACGGTAGAGATGTGTGTGTTCATCCTATCTAGCTTTCCTGAGCATCTGCTAACCTTATCTTTCTCAACTAGTTAATTAACTGCAGAAATTATCATGAATAGTAATGTCAGTGGGAAGGAAGTAATAGGGCAGGTGGAGTATCTAGGCTAGACATTACATAGACAGTTTTACTTTTATCTGTTATGTTTACCTTTCAGGTGAAGTTTCTTTTTAAGAAAGTTTTCATGAGCTAAGAATGTTTAAAACCACAACACAAACTATCTGAGCTGGGTACCTCTGGTCCATATGTGACAAACATATGACAGGAGCACTACTTGTTATTTTCCTTGCTTCCATGGAAGGTTTCTGATATAGTTTGGCTTTGTGTCTCCACCCAAATCTCATCTTGAATTGTAATCTACAACGTGTCGAGGGAGGGACCTCTAACCCCCAGAAGTGGAGAAAAGTAAGCGATTGGATCATGGGGGTGGTTTCCCCCATGCTGTTCTAGTGATTGTGAGTGAGTTCTCATGAGATCTGATGGTTTTATAAGGGGCTCTGCGTGCTTCACTGGCGCTTCTCTCTCTCCAGCTGCCTTGTGAAGAGGGAGTCTGCTTCCCCTTCTGCCATGACTGTAAGTTTCCTGAGGCTTCACCAGCCACGGGGAACTGTGAGTCAATTAAACCTCTTCCCTTTGTAAATTACCCAGTCTGGGGTATTTCTTTGTAGCAGTGTGAAAACAGACTAATACAGTATAACTAGATTTATGTAAGCTCACATTGATTCCTGGTGAAATCTTAGAATCCTTCTCAACCCAGCATTTCAGACAGCTATAATAATTGGTTAGTATTGGCAAATAGGTTAAGCATCATCCTTCTTTTAACACTTTTTTAGAGTTCCTTACTTCCCACCTCCAGGCCTATCTTGAGGTGACAAGAACATCTTGAACCTTAAGGATTTTCCCTGTGTATCACTGTCTGCTCATTGTCTCAGCTGAAAGTCTAAAAGCTAATTCTGTCAACCCAATAGCTCTTAGATTAACCCACTGCCAACTTTTTCCCCTGAAATCTTACCTTACATTTCTTACAAAGTGTTCTTTGGAACACATTCCTGTAGTATAAGCCATGAACAATTTCTGTAGGCAAATATACTTGCAACATGCTCCTTGTGAAGGGTCACAATGTGCAAATAGCTAAGCAAAGATTCTGAGAAGTGCTATAGTAGAGAAGTCAGTCTGATTTAGTTTAACTAAGCTTTGTTCAAACTTACTTGACCACAGAAGACTTTTATCCAATGACACTCCGTAACAAGTCTGAGAATGCATTTTGGGAAATACTCCAACAACTTTACTCAAGCTTCTTTTTCTTTCAGTTCATTTTATTTTCTGACACCAGGATTATCTTTCTAAAATTATATGGCTGATAACATTGTTCCTGGCTTCAAAAAGCCTAAATGACTTCACATTAGCTATAGAATGAGTCCAACCTCTTGACCATAGTGTTCAAAGTTGGAGGTTCCCTCTGCAATTCATCTTCACCAGTTGCACATATGATATGGTTTAGCTGTGTCCCTACCCATATCTCATCTTTAATTGTAGCTCCTATAATTCCCATGTGTTGTGGGAGGGACCTGGGGGGAGATAGCAGAATCATGGGGGCAGTTTCCCCCATACTGTTCTTGTAGTAGTGAATAAGTCTCACAAGATCTGATGATTTTATAAGGGGTTTCCTCTTTCAGTTGGCTCACATTCTCTCTTGTCTGCTGCCATGAAAGACATACCTTTTGCCTTCCACCATGATTGTGAGGCTTCCCCAGCCATGTGGAATTGTGAGTTCATTAAACCTATTTTTCTTTATAAATTACTCAGTCTCGGGTATGTCTTTATCAGCAGTGTGAAAACGGACTAATACAACATAGTAGACACTTTATGAATGAATATGTCACATGCTTCTCCCCAGCCTCATGTCTTCCTGATTGTTATTTAAGAGACATTGACATTCTCACTCACTTTTACGTCTCTCTGCTTTCAGTCTTTCTTCACCTCTATCAACCAGGGAGCTCAAAGATCACTTGAGATCTGAAGTATTTCTCTTGTCTACTCCACATCCCTAAATAAACTAATCACCACCTCAGATATATTCCCATGATACTCTGAATTCTTCTCTTTCTATTTTGCTCAAAGAACATAAACTGATGGCTCCTTAAAGGTCTAGTCTGGGGTTTCTCAGCCTCTGTTCTACTACGTTTTGAGCTGGATGACTCTATTACAGGGAAACTTCCACAAATATAATAGGATGTTTAGCACCACCCTTGTGTGCGTCTATGCACAAGATACCAGTAACACCCCCACCAGTCATGATAATCAAACATGTGTCTAGATATTGTCAAAGGTCTCCTAGGAAGCAAAATTTCCTGGAGGTCAAGAACCATTATTCTAGATCAAACCTTTGCCTCTTCCTGGCTTTGGTCCTATGACCACCAAATAGTCACTGAATTCAACATAAATACGAATTGCCCTTATTTGCCTCTTGAAGGATTGATTGTAGTTGACAAGGAGAAGGGGAAAAAAAAAAAAGAAAAGAAAGAGGAAATAACATATTCTAAAATGCTGCCATTTGGGAAATCTTGTGAGCATCATTGTTTTCTAATTTTAGGCTTATCAAACCTGAGAGAATGCAGGACGAATCCCCGCCCCTCACCCCCCATTGAAAGACTCTCCAGACCTTTGAAGTCTATTACTCATTTCTAGGATTTTGTAATTCCAAAGTCGTCTTTCGTTTTGTGTTCTCTCAAGTTTTCAGATTTGGCGAAGTGAATACACAATTGAGCCATTAAGACTTGTTAACTGCATTGATTTATCTTTTTCTTTCTGTTTCTCTTTCACTAATGACATGTAGCAATTTGTCTCCGGAGACTTTTTTCATCTTTTCAGAAAAAAAATCTCATATTTTATTTCTTACAAAGCATTGTCTCGTGGCATGAAGACTCATCAAAGTCGTAATTACATTTCGTTTGTCCACATTGAACTGTCTGTCATCTGTAAGCATTTGAGCCTGGCCTTCCTGCGCTTGTACTACATTTTGCCTGGTTACTTACCCCTCTGTGATGATTCGTTAGAGTAAGCTACTTTTGGCACTCTCTGCCTTTAATTTTTCTGGTTACATAACAAGGTTGTTTATAATATTCTAGGGGTTCCCAAGCCAAGATGATGATGCCATTTGTATTTTTAGTTATAAAAATTACTGAAAAGTACTCTTTGCCAGCAACCTTCATGTTTATATACTCCATCTCTAAAACAATCTCTAGGCTTTATCCGCAAACACCCAACTCCCACGTTAGATGGAGGTGTTGAATTAAAGAGGTTCAAAAGAATCCAAACATTAGGATCTTTATCTGAACCTTATCTAAATGATCCGGGCTTCCTGAATCTCACATCTCAAGTACTGAGATTGAAATTGGAGAGCAAGCTCTCTCATAGGCTTCATGCTTTGAAGAAAAGTAGCTAATTTAGGGGGAGTTTGTGTATGCAGGGAACTTCTGCATGTGAGCCTTTGATATTTAATTAAAATTACAACCTACACTTTGTCACTTATCTTTGTTTAGCACGATATGCTATTTTGGACCAAAAAAGAATCCTAATTTAGGATGCATTTTAGGGCCTTCAATCTACAAAAGCAGAAACCTTGGCTGAGGCACTTTAAGTAGTTTGCATTTTTGTTTTGTTTTGTTTTGTCTTTTGGAGACGGAGTCTTGCTCTGTCGTCCAGTCTGGAGTGCACTGGAGTGATCTCGGCTCACTGCAAACTTGGCCTCCTGTATTCAAGCAATTCTCCTGCCTCAGCCTCCTGAGTAGCTGGGATTACAGGTGCCCCCAATGATGCTCGGCTAATTTTTGTATTTTTAGTACAGATGGGTTTCGCCATGTCAGCCAGGCTGGTCTCAAACTCCTGACTTCAGGTGATTCGCCTGCCTTAGCCTCCCAAAGTGCTGGGATTAGAGGCGTGAGTCACTGCACTTTTAAAAGAAAGATAATACTCAAGTTAAAAAAGGAAGGCTTTACAATGTTTTCTAATCCTCCAACTTGACTCTTTAAGTTCAGGCTGAGAGGTGAAGATCAGTGGTTTGCACTTTTCATTTCCTCTGGTTTTGCTCCGGCCAAAGTACAGGTGTTTAATTTTAACCCCAACACAAAATATTGGTAAAAGAATAGTCATAGAGTTGGCCCCCTTCCTCTCATTCCTGCTTTTACCTCAATTTTTATATAGCTCATTAATCCCACATATAAAGGCAATCAAGTATATCTTCACAGGTACACTCAGTCATCTGGACTTTTATAGTCACTGGAAGACAAAAGCATTAACCACAGTTACCACCTATCTCCACACTTATTACATTTTGGGATAAATTTCATTTATTCTGTATATTTTTCCCTGTCTTAGAATTAAAATGCAATAATTTTCTCAGGATTTTTATTAGCTTTTTCTAGTTTAATTGCATTTCTTCCATGAATGTGTAAAATTTTGAAAACATTATCCCCTTTGTAGAGATCAGTGTTTCTGTGAGGGTGGTTGTGTAGACTGTGTGTGCCAGAATTAACTCAACATGCCTGTCAAAAATGCAGATTCCGGAAACGGCTCATCCTGGAGGTACTGAATGAAAATCTCTGCGCACAGATACCAGCAGTCTGCATCGTAACAGGGTCCCTCCAGGGAGTTCCGGTATAAACTAATATTTGAGGTGACTGCTTTAGAAGGTGACTTCTGGATTCCAAGTGTCACGCCTGGTGGCTTATGTGCACTCATCCAGGTATCTCTTTTTCTTTCACACTCTGCATCTAAATCTGTCAGCCTATTCAAAACAGACCCAGATTCTCACCCTCTATCTCTGCTCTACAAGTCTGGTCTGGTAAAGCCACTATCATCTCTTGATGAGATCACTGCAAATACCTCCTAGCTTCTGCTTTTCTTCTTTTTTCTTTTTTTGAGACCAGGTCTCACTTTGTCACCCAGGCTGGAGTGCAGTGGTATGATCACGGCTCAGAGCAACCTCGACCTCCTGGGCTCAAGCAATCCTCCTGCCTCAGCCTGCTGGGTAGCTGGGACTACAGACATACATCATTATGTCCAGCTAATTAAAACATGTTTTTGTTGTTGTTGTTGTTGTTGTTGTTGTTTTTGTAGAGACAAGGTCTCACTTTGTTGCTCAGTCTGGTCTAGAACTCCTGAGCTCAAGCGATCCTCCTGCCTTGGCTTCCTTAAATGCTGGGATTATAGGTGTGAGTCTCCGTGCCCTGCCTAGCTTGTTTCTTTCTTCTACTTTGCTCGTCTGCAGTCTAGCTCAACACAGTCACCAGCAAGTTCACTTTTGAAGTAAGGTAAGTCCTATGACCTCCATATTTAGATGCCTTCAAGGGCTTCCTGTCTCAGAGCAGAGGTCAAAAGTCATTACAATGGTCCACAAAACCCTTGTGATGTGGATGCTGAGCTCTTGCCCCTCACCCTTATTGCCTTTTCCTTTGCTCCCTGCCCTCCAATTATACTGAGTCCTTATTCTTCTGCAACAGAGCTTCTCCCTCGTGGTCACCAAGATTGATTGCCCTTCTTCCTGTTATCTGCATGGCCTACTCACTTACTTTTTCCAGATCTATGTTTAAACTTCTCAGCAAGGTTTTTCCCAACAATCCTATTTAAAAAAGAATTGCCCTACTTCTGGGCAATTCCCGTCCTCCTTTCTCCTTTCCTTCTTTTCTGTTTCACCTAAATTAATCACCATCTGCCATTCTGGACATTTTACTTACCTTATTTATTGTAGTCCCTCCCTACAGCCAGCTATAATCCATAAGAGCTAGGCATTTTTTTTTTAACTTGTTTTGCTCATGCTGTATTCTGGCCCCGAGAATAGTAGAACATGAGAGAGACAATAAATACTTGTAGAATGAAATGAATAAATTATCGCATTGTAACAATGCCACACTGTAAGTGCTATTGCCTCTATTGACAGATAAGGAAACCAAGGTTTATAAAACAGGAATAAATAACTCACTCAAAGTCACATGGCCTGTCTAGAGCTGGGCAGAGCTTTACTCTGATACCAAAGCAGCCATTCTTTCAACAATTCCTCCATGTGCCTTATGGATTCTCTTAGTTCCATTTCTTTGTTCTCCAAATAAGAATGTGCTTTTAGCCAAAACCATCACATCATCAGAGTGAAAGAGAGAAGGTGGGACTCCATACGGTTGCAGTGAATAGAAGGCAAACCTCCTCCCTGTTTCTCTCCTCAGAGCTATGAGCTCTCCCAGCCCCCTCTCAGGGGTTCCTCATTGCGCCAGTCCAGGTGTATTTACCTGAATCTAAAGTATATTTTCTGTTTTTCCTCTTGATCTTCAGGTGCAGAGATTTGAGATAATCATACTTTTCCATTTATGTCAAATTATTATTGTGAGTTCAAGCAAGTTATCTGTCCTACTTACATACTTTTAGTTTTCTCCCTCCATCCTGAACCTCCCCTCCCATTGCTTTATCCTGTAGACACTTACTATGGTGTGTTGGGTATATGTCATTAAATATATATGTAGTTTTGCAAAATAAATTGATGTGGTGCTGTTGTTGATGTATGTGTTATCCTTACATGAATGGTAGTGTGCTACAAATGTTATCACTATCATTTTAATGTTACCAAATCATTATGTCAAACAATGCTGAGAAAAATGTTTATGTACCTCGACCCTTACTGACCCCTAGGAACAAGGTGCTTGAAAGTCATAGGGTGTGTGCTGAGTTTATTTCACTAAGTATTAAAAAACTGCTTTCCAGAATGAATGCTGGTTTACACAATCAGCAGGTTGTATGGCTAAGTTTATTTCTACATGATCTCACCAAAAAGTAGGTTTTACAATACTTGTGAATATAAAATAGCATCATTATAATATAAATTTATTTGATTACTAATGAGATTGGACCTCTTTTCATGAAATTTGTATTTGAACTTTCCCTTCTGTTAATTGCTTTTTAAGTATTTTTGACCATTGAAAAAATAGGGATTTCTGCCTTTCTTTAAAATTTTGAGGGTTTTTTTTGTAATTAAGGAGAGTATTAGTGTGTTTATTTTAGACGTTTCAAATATCTTTTTCCAGTCTCTTATCAATTAACTTTGTCTATATTACCCATTATTAGATAAAAACCCATCTTATTTCAATTATTTTTTCTTCTTCTCTAAGTCACAAATATATTTTGGAACATTTGCTGCTATTAGTTTAATGGTATTACCTCTCGAAATTTTTAAAATAATTTTTATGGAGTATGCTTTTGCATTTTGTATATAGTAGAGAACTGTTTAAATTTTTTCTGTAGAAGGATCTTGTTTTACCAACACTATATATAGAACAATCCATCCTGTCCTCTTTGCTTTGAAGTATCACTGATACATATTTCTTTTTCTTTTTTTTTCAAGAAGACATTTTATTAACTATAGCACTATGTTATACAATAGATCTCTTGATTAACTGAAATTTTGTATCCTTTGAACAACATCTCCTAAACCCACCTCTACTCCTCTGCCCTTGGTAACCACCGTTCTACTCTGTTTCTGTGACTTAGAAAACTAATAACTAAAACTCTAGACTTTATTCAGATTTCATTATTCTTTTTTTAACTTGAATTTTATTTATTTTTTTAATTTATTTTATTTATTTATTTATTTATTATTATTATACTTTAGGTTTTATGGTACATGTGCGCAATGTGCAGGTTACTTACATATGTATACATGTGCCATGCTGGTGCGCTGCACCCACTAACTCGTCATCAAGCATTAGGTATATCTCCCAATGCTATCCCTCCCTCCCCCCTCCCCCCCACCACACAACAGTCCCCAGAGTGTGATGTTCCCCTTCCTGTGTCCATGTGTTCCCATTGTTCAATTTCCACCTATGAGTGAGAATATGCAGTGTTTGGTTTTTTGTTCTTGCGATAGTTTACTGAGAATAATGATTTCCAATTTCATCCATGTCCCTACAAAGGACATGATCTCATCATTTTTTATGGCTGCATAGTATTCCATGGTGTATATGTGCCGCATTTTCTTAATCCAGTCTATCATTGTCAGTGTGGTGATTCCACAGTGATCTAGAACTAGAAATTCCATTTGACCCAGCCATCCCATTACTGGGTATATACCCAAAGAACTATAAATCATGCTGCTATAAAGACACATGCACACGTATGTTTATTGCGGCATTATTCACAATAGCAAAGACTTGGAACCAACCCAAATGTACATATTTCTTTGAATAACGTATGTTTTTTTGTCTAAATAGATCTATACATAATATACATAACCTATGCATTCTGTTCCACTGACATTTTTGTTCCTTCACCTATGTCATACTCTTTGTTTTATTTTAACCTTGCAATATATCTTTGTTTGTTTGTTTGTTTGTTTGAGATGGAATCTTGCTCTGTTGCCCAGGCTGGAGTGCAATGATACAATCTCGGCTCACTGCAACCTCCGCCTCCCAGGCAATTCTCCTGCCTCAGCTTCCTGAGTAGCTGGGATTACAGGTGTGTGTCACTATGCCTAGCTAATTTTTGTATTTTAGTAGAGACAGGGTTTCACCATGTTGCCCAGGCTGGCCTCAAACTCCTGACTTCAAGTATCCTCGGCCTCCCAAAGTGTTGGGATTACAGGCATGAGCCACAGTGCCCAGCCAACCATGTAATATATCTTAATATGTAGTAAATTAATTCTGCCTAACTCAACCTTAATTCTCCTTTTTCAAAACCAATATAAATACTTGTAGACCAATATTATTTTATATTAATTTTAGATGGAGTTTTATCAATTTTCTAAAAGTATCAGCTGGAATTTTTATTGTGATTGCTTTGAATTTGTAGGACAATTTGGGAAGAAAGACATAATTATCGTAATATATTGCCCTATCCATGTAATTGGTTATCTTCCATTTATTCAAAATTTGTCCAATTTCTCTGTAAATATCTTTTTCTTTGTTTAGTTGGTTGCTAAAGTTTTGGTGTGATATTAAAGAGTATTTTATTTTTCTATTGGTTGTTATTAGTAATTACTTGTCCTTTTTTGTTGTTGTTAGTAATTACTAGTTCTTAAGGGGTAGGTAGGACTTTGGAAAGGTAAAGTTGGGCAAAGAACATTCCAGACAGAGGAACAAACCTAAGTAAAAATCCACAGCCTGCAAAGATTAGAATATAAATTGGCAATGGAAGAGTTTAATTTGTTTGGAACGAAAGATAGTCGAGGAAAGATGTTGAAGAATGAGGATAAAATACATAGTGGAAAGACATAAATGGAATGTTAGAGAGTTTAGGTTTCAAAGGTAACCCGGATGAAAGTGTGAATTCTGGAGTAAGGCTGTGTATATTACTCGCTCTGTGACTTATTAGCTAGGGGATTCACAGCTCTCTGGGCTTGTTTCCTAATAGTGAATGGAGATTGTGACAGTGCCTACTGCATAGAGAAGAGTGAAGATTAAATGAGTTAAGACATGTAGCACCTGGTGTATAATAAAGCATTCAATAAACGTTAACTTTTATTGTTTTTGTTGCTATTGTTATTAGGAAATGGGAAATCATTAAAGATTTTGATGTGACCCAAGGTCAGAACACAGCTTAGCAATATAGCAGAAAGAAAGACTTAAGACTCCTGATTTCCAGCATAGAACTCTGCTTCTAACATTTTGTGGAAACAAATAAATGGATTAAAAACTATTTTGAAGAAAAGGCCACTTAGTACAGTATTTTACAGAGCCCACTGATATCAAAGTATAAATGCTATAGTATTCTCGATAAATAAACTGGCATAATATACCCAAATTATGCATACATTTTAGAACACAAATGATGCTTGTGTATCCAAGTGCCAAATTTACATAAAACACTATAAAAATAATTTCAAGCTGCCATGTTCTGACAAGTAAAGATGATATAGATATACTTTAAAAAAATCAATTCAAATATTTCATCATGTATTATACCGTGAAGAAAAGGAAACTCTTAATCAAATATTTACGTTAAACCATAGAAAAGATTTCATTGGCACCTTTGGTAGTGAGTGGCCTCTTGGAAACAGAGAATGGAGCAATAAAGAAGGATTCAAAGGTGGAGTTTAGTCACCCTAAGCAACATAACCAGGTCATGAAAATTAAACTAATTATTAGAGACATTTGCAGAAGATGGCATATCAAGAAAAACTGGCTAACACTTACTATGAACGCTTACTAGCTATGAAACATAGTTTTGAAATTTAAATAATATAAGTTCTTTTAGCTTTATCTTTTTTTTTTTTTGAGACAAAGTCTTGCTCTGTCGCTCAGGCTGGAGTGCAGTGGTGTGATCTCGGCTCACTGCAGTCTCCATCTCCCAGGTTCAAGCAATTCTCCTGCTTCAGCTTCCCGAGTAGCTGCAACTACAGGCATGCGTCACCACACCAGGGTAATTTTCGTAGTTTTAGTAGAGACAGGGTTTCACCCCTGACCTCAGGTGATCCTCCCACCCCGGCCACCCAAAGTACTGAGATTACAGGCGTGAGTCACGGCGCCCGGACTCTTTTAGGTTTTCTAATGAATAGCATAAACATGGACAAAATTAGTTTATCCTTTACTGTCATAATACCTCACATTCACTTATATATGAATTATTTTAGGATTGAGGGATTGACAATAAGGGGATTTTTTTGCTTTTTTTTTGAGACGGAGTCTCGCTCTGTCGCCCAGGCTGGAGTGCAGTGGCGTGATCTCTGCTCACTGCAAGCTCAGCCTCCCGGGTTCACGCCATTCTCCTGTCTCAGCCTCACGAGTAGCTGGGACTACAGGCGCCCGCCACCAGGCCCGGCGAATTTTTTGTATTTTTAGTAGAGATGGGGTTTCACCGTGTTAGCCAGGATGGTCTCGATCTCCTGACCTCGTGATCAGCCCGCCTCAGTCTCCCAAAGTGCTGGGATTACAGGCGTGAGCCACCACGCCCGGCTTCTTTTGCTTTTTAAGTCAGACAATTTGTGCCATTCTATGCCTTTCCTGCCTCCAACTTTGTTATTTCTTATGTGTTAGATCTGCTTCCACCACAGACTTGTAGATTGCAGGTCTCTTTGAGGGCAGGAAATATGTGTTATAAACATGGAATACCCAGAAGGCACTGTGCAAGTTTGTCACATGGTAAGTAGCCAATAAAAATGTAGTGGCTGATGCCAAAAAGGGCTGAATTAATTTGCTTTCAGTGAGAAATTACTAACATTTCTGAGTAAAGAGGTTTTAGTTTTGTATAAGATCTAGAGAGCATGGGGACTTACTTTTCTACTGGAAATCACAGAAAACGTGTGGGGTAATTATTGGGGGTAGTTGCTTTTACCTGCAACTGATTGCTCACTGCAACTGATTTGCAGACCTACCAGATAACGCTTTGCGTTGTGTCACCTAGGTACTACAACATCCCACTAGGTTTAACATTTCCCAAGACACCACTGAATAGAAATTCCATCAATTCCTCTTCCAGTTTTGTCTTTAGACCACTCAAATCCCAAGTACCCCACCCTCACCCTCCCTCATGGACACACAATATTCATTCTTTTTTTGTTGCTCCCCCTAAAACATTGATAAAAATAAAGTTATTGAAAGCCTGAATGGCTTTCTTTAAACAGAATAGCACAAATTCATACACAAAAGCTGCTGCCCTTGAATTCCCCCTGGGCCTGATTCTAGGACCTCTATTCTTTGGGTAATAACTCTAATTTGGTTAATAACTAGGATAGGAATAGAAAGAAAAAAAAGAAAAACAATTCAGATAAAGCAACCACCTCTCTAAAACCTATCTTTTAATGGATTTGAAATCTGAAGGCCAAAGACCACTATTTTTTTTCTTTCTTTTGCATATTTTACTTCCTTTGTTAACTCTCAACAGGAAATGTAAAGCATGTGTACACAAAAATATATACCAATCTGGCCTTTACATAAAGCTTCTTTCTTCTGCTTTAATGTTTACTGAAATTTTAACTCAAGGTAACAACAAACATTTAGAATTTTCCAAACAGCATATCATGCTGTTTTAAAGATATATGGAATAAATGATACTGATCACATTTCTAAGATTTTCTAGTTGTAGATTCATACTGAAGATGAGGGATTTTAGTTATCAGAGTTTTAAGAATGATTTATTTCGAATCTTAAACTAACAAAAAAATTTTTTTAAGAAATGAATATAGTTCATTGATAAACGCTTTTGTTGCCAAGGGACAAAATAGACCCTTTGTCTGTCTTGGCTCCACTATTTAGGAGCTGGCATCTAAGTAATTAGTTATCAGGGTTGGAATCACACAGCGAAGCAATTCCCTTTTCTCCTGATTATGGATTGCATTTTGATGGTAAAATTGTTGGTTGTGTCCCTCCTTAGTGACAGATTTTGTGTGATTAATGTCTCTGGGGTCTATTTCTCTCTGTCATCTTCACACAATAGATGCCACAAAATCAGCATCACCAAATCAAAATGTGCTTTCTATCCCCTTAGAAATGATCACCCTTCATCTTTTCTTGTTATGGTTGATCTTTAGCTTCATATATTTGAAAATAAAGAATGAAATGAAAGACTGTACCTTTGCTACACCTACCTCTGTCAGGTGAATTTAAATTACGGCTATATAGTTCTAAGCTTCACTAGATTTTCACAGAGACAAAAATCATTTGCAAGTAGCTCATTAAATGTATTTGTTTTAACAAAATGCCATTCAGAGAGACACTGTTGTCTGCAATTGCCCTAAACATTTAGTTGTTTAACTGTGATTCGTACAGTTTGTGTTTGTTGATACCCTTAGGCAAACACACCTGACTTCACAAACATTTGCTCAAATGCTTGAGTAAGATACATTTTTTATATCGTTAATGTAAATATAACCTCCCAGTGCACTTAGCCGGTGAATTTGTTAGACTAGCTTGTTTGCAAGGAAAAAATAAGAATATATTCAAGTTACCTTAAAACAGTGGTTTATAGACATATTGGTATGTCTAGGAAGCAAGTCTTCTCTTGAGACTGTGATTTATTATCACAGCTTTTATGCTCTTTTCTTGCTCCAGTTTTGTTCCCCTATAAACTAACTTCATCTGCATTCATTTTGTTCCCTGCTGCTCCTCCTTCTTATCTTTGTGGTCCACATGGTCCTTCATTGCCATTCCTGGATCATTCTCTGTCCTAAGCCTGTCCAGGGGCTCAATCTCTCAGCATTCCAAAACCAAATGCTGGACAGAGGACTCTTACTGTCTCACCTCGCTTCTTTGAATGAGGCTATAAAGATGATAGATTAGTTTACAGGACTGTGTATTTCGGTGTCCTTCTGTTGTTGCTCATTCCTGGTCTCATCGATTAGGCGCAGGAGAAGCATCATCGTATGGAGTAAAACATGGCTTTCTAAGCCAATTCTTTAATGTTGTGTGGCTGGAGATGCCCCCTTAGAAAGGGAGGCTTATGTGGATGGTGTCTTAGCCCATTTTGTGCTGTTGTAACAGAATACCTGAAACTGAGTGACTTATAAACAACTGAAATTTATTTCCTCACAGTTCTGGAGGCTTGGAAGTCCAAGACCAAGGTGCTGGCATCTGTTGAGGGCCTGCTTGCTGCATCATCCCATGGCAGAAGGGCATAACAGGGTGATAGGAGACAAGAGAGTGAACTCACAGCCTCAAGTCCCTTGGCATTAACCCATTTATGAGGGTGGAGTCCTTATGATATAAACATCTCCCATTAGGCCCCACTTCCCAAAACTATTGCATTGAGAATTAAGTTTCCAACATATGAACTTTAGGAGACATACTCAAACCATTGTATATGGGTAACCTAAACTGTGTGCGGCGTAATTAATGGGTTATTTCTTCCTTCCTAACTAAATTTACCTTCATTTTTGTAAATGAGTTCCATGATATATTTGAAAGCACAGCCAACAGATTTGCTGTTAGACAGGATCTGGATGTGAGTAAAACACAATTGTTTTGCCTGGAGCAAAATTGAGATTTTATTAACTGAGATTTAAAACCTGTAGGAGGCATAGGTGAGTTGGAGGTGACGGCAAATTTTTAGTTTACAATATGTTAATTTTGAGATATCTGATAGACATCCAAGTGTCAGTGTTTTGCAGAAAGTTGGATATTTTGGTCTGGAGATCAGAAGATAGTTTCAGGTAGGAGACATAAATTTGATAGTCATCAGCATACAAGTGGTAACTAAAGCCAGGAATCAGATGAGATCATCTAGGGATAAAGCACAATTAGTAAAGAGGATGAGTTCACTGACTGAAGCCTCCTAACATTTAGAAGTAGATAATTGAAAAGGAGTGGAAAAAGGAGATGAGAAAGAGTGGGTAGGAGAATAAGAGAAGAACTAATCAGTTGTGGTATCCTGAGTGAATGTTCAACTGTATCAGATCCTGCTGATAGATAAAGTAAAACTGGATGATGAAAAAAACTATCATTGAATTTGGTAATGTGAAGGTTGTATTAGTCTGCTAAGGCTGCCATAACAAAATTCAATGACTGGGTGGCTTAAACAACACAAATTTATTTTCCTACAGTTCTAGAGGCTGAAAATTCAAGGGGCTGGCAGGGTTGGTTTCTCCTGAAGTCTCTCTCTGTGGTTTGCAGACAATGCCTTCTTACTGTATTCTCACATGGGCTTTTCTCTGTGCAAGTGTATCCCAGCTTTTTGTCTTTCTTATAAGGATACCAGTCATATTGGATTAGAATCCCACCCTATGATCTCATTTAACCTTAATTACCTCTGAAAAGGTCCTATCTCCAAACAGTCACGTTGAGGGTTAGGGCTTCAACATGTGAATTTGAGAGGGACACAATTCTGTCCATGACAAAGGTCACTGATGAACTTGAAAACAATAATGTTCTTGTCATGGAGTTCTGCTGCAGAGAACCTGACTTTAGTGACTTCAAGCAAGAAGGGAAAGTGATATAGTTTGGCCATGTCCTCACCCAAGTCTCACCTTGAATTGTAATAATCCCCACATGTCAAGAGTGGGGCCAGGTGGAGATAATTGAATCATGGGGCCAGTTTTCCCCATAGTGTTCTTGTGATAGTGGGTAAGTCTCATGAGATGTGATGGCTTTATAAATGGGAGTTCCCCTGCACAAGCTCTCTTGCCTGTTGCCAGGTAAGATGTATCTTGCTTCCCCTTCTCTTTCCACCATGATTGTGAGGCCTCCCCATCCATGTGGAACTCTGAGTTCATTAAATCTCTTTCCTTAATAGATTACCCAGTCCCAGGCATGTCTTTATTAGCAGCCTGAGAACAAACTAATGCAGAAGGAGAGACATGGAGACAGTGGATGCAGGCCATAACTATAAGGAATTTTGCCATTAAGGGAAGGCAAGAAGTGAGGAAGTCCCTGAGCAGAGAAATAGAGAGAAGAAAGAGTTTTGTAATACATTTTTTTTTTATTCGGTGAGAAAGATGCTATTAGATGTTTGGTTATTTCAAGATTCAGCTGTCTCTTGTGTTGAATAATTTTCTGCTTTTGTGTATGTTGACATTGGAGTGACCAGCAGGGCTGCAGGAGGCTACAGAGAAGTGGAAATGGAGGTTGAGAGGGAAGTGAGCAGAGTATACTTGAGGGATTTTATAATTCATTTGAGTATTTCAAATTTTAGTTATTCGTAGGATACTTTAACATGTTATTATGGTATAAAATACTGTTTATTTATTTGTACAAACATAACATATTATTTCTCTATATAAACGTGTTCCTTTCTTATTATAGTCTCTGAAGGTCCTAAAGAACAAACATTTTAAAAATGTTTGGACAGTTTGTTACCCATAGTCACCTCAACTCAAATGTAAATAATTGCCATTTGTTTAGGTGCTTAAATAGCACTCATTTATGATTGGTAATGAATAAGTCAATACTTGGTTAATTGTATATCCACTAGCAATTCTGAACTTTCATTGGTGTGTGTTTCTGTACTAGGAAGAGAAAGGAAGTGTCTCTGGCCTTGCATTGGGTACTGACTGTTCTAAGTACTTGCCTATCCATGAGTGCTTCTCTCTAGAATTAAAGTGCGTTTACAGCATGGTATTTTAAGAAGGGCACTGAGTGTGCAGTCAGCAATCCCAGATCTGCATTTTAATAGCCTTGTTGGCTAGCTTACTGTATCTGTAGTCCTAGGTTTTGTGTCTGTTCAGTAGAGATCACGGTACATGGTTTTATGAAATTTATTTTAAGTTACACTTAGGCTCACACTCAGACCAACTTTTATCTGAAATGAAACCAACCTTGAAGTATATTGGTCTTAGTATTGCAGATCCATTTGTCAATAGTATGGTTTAGGATTTTCTGTCAACTACTGGTCATTCCGGGAATATAAACCAGCATCCTCAAGGCAGAAATTGCCATTGAAAAGAAAAAAGAAAAGCTGAAAGCTCAATGCTTACTTTAGGAACAAGGATCTAATGGGGTCAGCGATTTTAGCTGTGGAATGCCAATAAAGAAATATAGACTTAGAAAAGCAAGTCCTGAAATTTATGGTATATCTACAAAGACAAAGCGAACCAGAGACTTCAGCTAATTCTACTACTAGAGGCAGCAAATATGGATGGATTTGCCTGTGGTTTTCCTATCTTATAAAACTACAGTGGCAGGTTTAGAAGAAATTGAATGGAATCAATTTTTTTTCTTTGCCTTTATAGACAAAAGGGTGCTTGGCAGGGGAAAAGGTAGCTGGGAAAATGTTCTATAACAGAGAGAACTCCTGTATTGTGATATATCCTTCCTTTAGTTTTTGGATATAGAAAAAGGTAACTATAGAAAAAAGGCAGAACGTAAATTAAAGTTGTTTTAGAAAATGCAAGTATTCAGGTTTTTCTATTATTCCATCATTATTTTTGGCTAGTTGCAATATATCAAGTTTCTTAATAATTGAGGTAGCTCTAATACATACTTTATTCTCAGAGACAGAATAAACGCCTTCCTACAAATAATAGGCAAAGCTAATTAGCAATTTAGCACTCTTATTTTGGCCAGAAGCCACCTTGACTGAGTTCTCTAATTTGTGAATATAACCTAGCTCTTAGAGTGTTAATTAATCTGTTCTTTCAATAGCCATATTTTCAAAAGCTAAGGTTAGGGTATTGTTAAAGCCCAAAGCTTCTTGTTCCCCCTTTCTCAGAAAGGGTTAGAAATATGGCATCGAATTTCTTTATAGGGTTTTTTTAGAGAAAAACTGTGTCCTTGAAAGCTGAAATTTTTGAATTTTTTTTTTAAATTGTGGGAAATGTAGACGTTTCTGGCTCATATGTGAATGACAAGGAAGAAAAATGTCACATTTTAATGAGAGTTAGAATCTTATGATATAATTAGATCTGCAAATCATCTAAATTCAATTTATTGAACATGACTGAACACACGTTGTATCAGCCACGTGGAGATGCAGAGGTGAATACAGTTCATACTGTGACTATAGAGACATTTAGTAAAGCAACAGTTTTCACACTGGGCTACATGTACTTTGCAGATGTGTATAAACTTTCAGGATAGTAAGAGCAGTCAAAGAATTCTACAGACATCACTGTCTAGACAGTCGACTCCATCGTTACATGTTCCTAAAATCAATCTATCTGAGATGGAACTTTCCTACCTCCCTTTCAGGGTAGCTCTTCTTCCAGTTACAAGAAAAAAGCAGGTCTCTGAGGTTCTACTTAGATGTGTAAGAACTTTTAACTAACAGAGCAATGGTGATAAGAAAACAAATCACTAAGAACTGTGTAACTAATCCCTTTGCGAATCTAAATGATTTCCAATTATTTGCTTAGAAAAAAAAGAATGGGAACCTAATACAGTGGAAGAGTGAGGAAACATAAAAAATATTTTTAGATGTTAGATTACAAGTTAATTTCTGTGGTGAAACTCCAAGGTGGGCTATGAATTGAGTCTCCCCAAACTCTTCTATTCCGAACTACTTATTTATGATAACACATTTTCTCAGTTCTACATCTAAAAACAAAGACAATAATGAAAAATGGGGAGAAAAAACCTTGATGCTGAGTCCTGTGCTATTCTATCAGTAATTAATATTCGTTCAAAACATATGAACCTAGAAAAATAATAGATTAAAATAATCCAGTTTATCTTATTACGGATGCTTACATAATAACATTTCCCTTTTTATGTTTAATAATTGTAATCAAATCTACAACATAATACCATTGTCTGGTCAATTGAACATTATTAATCATTGTAATGACAACTTATTCTATGAGAAAAAATGTAATATTTAAAGATTTATAGTTATAGAAAATTTTAAAATAAGTCTTAATTTATCTGCATATTTTTGTTGTAGGCTATATGACTGAGCAACAATAATAATTATTGGTGCAGAGGTGGGAGGGGGAAAATGTTCCAAGCAGGTGACAGCATAAACAAAAACTCAAAGTAGAAGGACATCAGGTTCTAAGTTCTAAAAATAATGTCTAACCAGGATTGAAAATATGGGATGTAAAAGGGAAAACAGAGATGTGGGAGTAGAGACCAGAGGGGTTTTCTCAAGCAATATTTTTATTTAATTTAATTTTTTTTTTTTGAGACGGAGTCTCTCTCTGTTGCCCAGGCTGGAGTGCAGTGATGCGATCTTGGCTCACTGCAACCTCCACCTCCTGGGTTCAAGTGATTCTCCTGTCTCAGCCTCTGGAGTAGCTAGGATTACAGGCACCCGCCACCATGCTGGCTAATTTTTGTATTTTTAGTAGAGATGGGGTTTTGCCATGTTGACCAGGTTGGCCTTGAAGTCCTGACCTCAGGTGATCTGCCTGCTTCGGCCTCCCAAAGTGCTGGGGTTACAGGCGTGAGCCACCATGCCCGACTCTCCACCAATCGTATCAATGACATTTATTCATTTACCACAGGGATCTACCTTTTCAGGAGTTATGAATGATTGTCTTGAAAAAGATGCTTTTTCATTTTTCTTTCAGAGCAGAGGTCAGGAAACATTTGTTTTGTGTGTGAAGAGCAAGATAGTAAAACTTTGTGGTCTCTGTTGCAAACACTGCACTCTGCTGTTGTAGCCAGAAAGCAGCCACAGGCTATATGTCAATGAATAAATGTGGCAGTGTGTTGATCAACTTTAGTTATGGACACCAAATATTGAATTTTATATCATTTTCACATGTCATGAAATATTATATTTTGTATGTGTTTATTTTTCATTCTAACTATTGAAAAATGTAAAAACCATTCTTAGTTTACAGGTTGTTCAAAAACAGGCAGTTGGAAGAATTTGGTCCAAGGCTGCAGTTTGTCCACCCCTGGCCTAGAATTTTTCAAGGATATTGTCATCTTCTATCTCACATCCTGAGCTTACACCCCCTTGAAGCCTCACGAATCTAATTTGTTTCTTCCCTCTTAATACCTGAATTGCATGAAAACCAGGACTCCTTGACACACAGGTGTGTTTCACATTTTGGAAAAGTTGAGGCTTATTTACTTACTGGTGATCTCTGCAGGAAAGCTTTAACAATTCTGAAGTTGTTCTTCATTTTAGCAAAGATCTATCGAGAGGATTATTCTCCTTAATGACTTGAATTTTGAACTTAACAGCTTTTCATCTATTACTGGCATGAAAAATTTCATCTAAGAGTTTAAAAATGTGTTTTTTGTTTTGTTTTGTTTTGTTTTTTGAGACGGAGTCTCACTCTGTCACCCCGGCTAGAGTGCAGTGGCACTGTGTCGGCTCACTGCAAACTCCATCTCCTGGGTTCAAGCAATTCTGCCTCAGCCTCCCAAGTAGCTGGGGTTACAGGCACCCACCACCACATCCAGCTAATTTTTATATTTTTAGTAGAGATGGGGTTTCACCATGTTGGCCAGGCTGGTCTAGAACTCCTGACCTCAGGTGATCTGCCTGCCTAGGCCTCTCAATGTGCTGGGATTACAGGCGTGAGCCACTGCGTCCAGCCCTTTTTATTTATTTATTTATTTATTTATTTACTTATTTGAGATGGAGTCTTGATCTATCGCCCAGGCTGGAGTGCAATGGTGCAATCTCAGCTCACTGCAACCTCCATCTCCCGAGTTCAAGCAATTCTCTGCCTCAGCCTCCCTACTAGCTGGGATTACAGGCGTCCACCACCACGCCTGGCTAATTTTTTTTCGTATTTTTAGTAGAGATGGGGTTTCACCATCTTGGCCAGGCCAGTCTCTAACAGAATAATATAGTGGAAAGACCTTAGGCTTCACGGTCAATGACCTGAGTTTGATTCTTGTCTCTATTATCTAGTTCTTGGGCAAATTACATCACATCACTGAACCTCAGTTTCCTCGTGTATAGCAATAGATATGGTAATAATAGGCTTTCTTCATTGTGTTATCTGGAGAGTTTAGTTAGTACATGTGAAATATACAGCATGGGGTACATGATAAGCAGACATTATATTTCAGTTACGAATATTAACAGTATTCTTTTTTTTTTTTTGAGACAGGGTCTCCTTCTGTCATTAAGACTGGGGTGCAGTGACACAATTACAGCTTGCTACAGTTTCAGCCTCCCAGACTCAAGCCATCCTTCCACCTCAGCCTCCCGAGTAGCTGGGGCCACAGGCATGTGCCATTGTGTCCGGCTAATTTTTGTATTTTTTTTGTAGAGATGGGTTTCGCCATGTTGCCCAGGCTGGATATTAACAGTATTCTTACAAATATTTTTACTTTTTGTTTTTAATCCATAGATCTGACTAAATCGCAACAGATTTAAAAATTCTTCATGCTTTGTTATTATTATTATCAAATTTTTATTTTAGTTTCAGTGGTACATGTGCAGATTTGATAAATCGATAAATTGCTTGTCACAGGGTTTGCTTTATTGTTTTTGACCCATAAATCGGAAGGCCTAAAAGTCTAGCTATTTGAAACTATTGGAGATTTCCATCTTCATCACTATTATCTGAAACTGAGTTTTCCTCACAACTGATAACATCGGATAGCCAAGGAATTCCTGAACACTTTTCTTGTTGATTTCAAGTCCTGCCTGATTCTCTAGCCTCTGTAACCTCTTGTTTCTCACAACTCTGGCATCTTCGTCCCCCTTTTATAAGCTAGTTCTTTCCCCAGTTCCAGAATCAATTTGAACCAGAAGTTGACTAAGTTTGAAGCAGTTCCCAAGCCACTTCCTGGTACATCATACCCTGGAGTCGCCCAAGAATTACTCTATCTCTATCCCCAAAGTTTTCCTCCAAAGGACTCAGTCAGTTCTATCATACCTACCTCTTGGCCCTGCTCCTTATTTCTCATTCTAGTGACTTCCCCAAGCACCTTATTCCCTTCTTAGAGCTGAGGTCTTGAGTTATTCTTGGAAGTTTCCTTTCCAGAGTCTTTGTATCTTGTTTGTTCATGAATTGCCCTGTGTAGCTAGAATTTTGTCATTTGCTGACACAATTTAGTCTCCTCTACAAGCTACTGAACCTCCACTTCTTGGTGCTGACTTTCCAAAATTTTTTTCTGGCTATGCTTTAATCCTGGGAACCATCAGATCATTCTAATTCCTGTTGTGGACTTGCTACTTTGCTAGGACTTAGACTTGATGCTCTATCATACTGATGAAATTTTCTAATCTGTAAAACAAAGTAAATAATAGTACTTACCTCCTGAGATCCTCATGAGGTTGATATTGATACACATGTATACTTAGCTAAGCACCTGCACAGTCAGTGTGCTATATAGTGTGCGATAAATAATTGCAGTTGTCGCCATTGCTGTTATTAAAGCTCTTTGGAGCAGTGCTCCCAAATTTGTACTTGAGTCATGTCATTATTTTTCATCATTAGCATACTACCTGCACTACCATTTTTTTTATTTTTTGGAGATTGAGTCTTGCTCTGTTGCCCAAGTTGGAGTACAATGGTATGATCTCGGCTCACTGCAACCTCTTCCTCCCGGGTTCAAACGATTCTCCTGCCTCAGCCTCCCAAGTAGCTGGGACTACAGGCGCTCACCACCACGCCCAGCTCATTTTATTTTTGTATTTTTAGTAGAGATGGGGTTTCACCATGTTGGCCAGGCTGGTCTTAAACTCCTGACTTCGTGATCCACCCACTTGGCCTCCCAAAGTGCTGGGATTACAGGCGTGAGCCACCGTGCCCGGCCTGCACTACCATTTTTTAATGCATTTTTTTCATAGACTGCTTCTTTAACTTAAATAAATGTAGCCTTCTCCTTAAGCAATCATTAGATCCAGGCTGCTTTGATGTGCTACATTATTTTATGAATCAAAAATGTCATGGATTATAAGAAACTATTATTTTTCTAATACTAGGAAAAAAGTACTGTCAACTAAACTATGAACTTCCATTAATTTTAAGAGGCATTTTGATTTAGAGACGTTAAAATGTTATAAAAAAGCTTTGAAATCATTGAATTGTTAAATTTTTCTTAGAATCACTTCCTAGCAATGTTTTAGGGGGAGGACACTATGCATACTCTCTCTAAGAGTTCTAAATCACTCCTGCAATTTAGTAATCACTTGCATACTGATGACTCCCAGCTCTCTATGTTTGGGCAACATCTGTCTTGAACTTCAGTTTGTCTATTGATCAAGCTGCTTGACATCTCCTTCTGGATATACCAAAGGCACACCAGAAATTTATTCCTTACCTTTCGCCTCATGTCTGCTCCTGAGTCTCTATTCCTTATCTTGATGATCCGTCTGGATATACCAAAGGCACACCAGAAATTTATTCCTTACCTTTCGCCTCATGTCTGCTCCTGAGTCTCTATTCCTTATCTTGATGATCCGTCTGGATATACCAAAGGCACACCAGAAATTTATTCCTTACCTTTCGCCTCATGTCTGCTCCTGAGTCTCTATTCCTTATCTTGATGAGTAGCAGCACTAGCCAATAAATGCCCACGTCTGGAAACTGGGGCTCCTCCATGACTGCCTTCATGGCTTATCCCTCCATCTAATTAGTCCCAGGTAGTATTAGTTCTATTTCCCTGATTTGTTTTTAAATCATGCCCTCCATACACCTATGGCAGCTTCAGTCTCACTCTGTCGCCCAGGTTGGAGTGCAGTGGCGTGATCTTGGCTCACTGCAAGCTCCGCCTCCAGGGTTCACATCATTCTCCTGCCTCAACCTCCCGAGTAGCTGGGACTACAGGCACCCGCCACCACACCCAGCTAATTTTTTTTTGCATTTTTAGTAGAGACGGGGTTTCACTGTGTTAGCCAGGATGGTCTTGATCTCCTGACCTCGTGATCCACCCACCTCGGCCTCCCAAAGTGCTGGGATTACAGGCATGAGCCACCGTGCCCGGCCTCCTTTTTTTTTTTTTTTTTTTAATGTAACTTTTATTTTTGGTTTAGGGGGTACATGTGCAGGTTTGTTACATAAGTAAACTTGTATCATAGGGGTTTGTTGTACAGATTATTTTGTCACCCAGGCACTAAGTTTAGTACCCATTAAATATTTTTCCTGATACTTTCCCTCTTCCCACTCTCCACCCTCCAGCAGGCCACAGTATCTGTTGTTGTCCTCTATGTGTGTATGTGTTCTCATCATTTAACTCCCACTTATAAGTCCCTTATAAGTGAGGCATTTGATTTTCTGCTCCTTCATTGGTTTGCTAAAAATAAAGGCCTCCAGCTCCATCTATGTTCCCACAAAGAACATGATCTCATTCTTTTTTATGGCTGCATAGTATTCCATGGTGTATATGTACCACATTTTCTTCATCCAATCTACCATTGATGGGCATTTATGTTGATTCCATGTCTTTGCTATTGTGAATAGTGCTGCAATGAACATATGCATGTATGTGTCTTTATGATAGAATGGTTTATATTCCTTTGGATATATACCCAGTAATGGGATTGCTAGGTAAAGTGGTAGTTCTGTTTTTAGGTCTTTGAGGAATTGCCACACTGTTTGAAATAGTCTACCCTCACACCAACAGTGTATAAGTGTTTCTTTGTCTCCACAACCTTGTCAGTACCTGTTACTTTTGACTTTTTAATAATAGCCATTTTGGCTGCTGTGAGATCGCATCTCATTGTGGTTTTGATTTACATTTCTCTAGTGATCAGCGGTGTTGAGCTTTTTTTTCATTTGCTTGTGGGCCACATGCATATTTGCTTTTGAAAAGTGCCTGTTTGTGTCCTTTGCCCACTTTTGAATGGGGTTGTTTGTTGGAACCACCTCCTGACAGAATCTCTGGCCTTCCGCGTGGCTGCCTTCTCCTATTGTCCATTGCACACTGCTGTCAAATAGATTTACCTCCCCGAGTTGCAAATATGCTCCTTTAGTTCTTCCTTTTACAAAATTTTAGGAGTTCTCCATTACCTTCAACAGAAAGTCTAACATTCTCAGCCAGTTACCCAAGGCTCTATAGGATCTTACTCAAGCTTACTCTAACCCAGCCTCCTTCTCACTCCACTACGCCCGCCACACTCGCACCCACTATATTCCTTTCTTCAGGTAACCCACTGTACTCACCTGGTCCCAATTAAGCCATTACCTCTCATGTACTCCCCCTTTGCAAGAACTTCTCTCCCCTTCCTTCTCTCCAATTCCCTTTCTCCATTCCCCTCCCTGGCACCTTCTCCCTCTTCCTCCCTCTCCACATCCTTCCTTGCTCTTTCGCTGTTCTCTGTCTCATCTGTTGCCACCTCTAATGAGCCTTTCCCATCCCCAAGTCTGAGGAAGTTGTTGCTGCTTCGTGCTCTTAGAATTCCTTATGTTTATTTTAACTATAACTTTTTTTTCTATACTGAATTTGGTTACCACTTTACTACCTTGCAATAGAGCTTCTTGTGGGTGGGTATTTTAGTTATATGTGGCTATATAACAAATCATTCCCAATTTAATGGCTTAAAACAACAATTATTATTGCTCTTGGTTTGGTGGGTTAACTGTGGAAAGGCTCTTTCTTGGGGTCTGTTAGAGAAAAAACGATTCAATGATATTGTTAAAGCATCATTAAAGATAGCTTATTCAGGACCCTTGCAATAGGTATAGCAATCACTGCAATGGGGTCTCACAGTGGAGGAGAGAGATTGGGCCAAACTTGACTACAACATGGGCAAATGGAAATTTATAGTGAAGAAGCAGGGTGAGGGGCAGTGGATGAAAAATTACAAAGAGGAAACATCGGGGTAAGGAAGATTGTAGCTAAATAAGAATTCTGAGTAAGAGAATTCTCACTGGAGACAGGCCATGGTGATCAAAAATCACCTGGAGGAGGTGGAGAATGAGGAATCTAACTAGATATTGTGGGTGATCAGAGATATCGAGGGTAAACGGTTCTGACTAAATCGACTTAACAGGGTTCTTTCCTAAAATTGGATTTTACAAAGAAGTGCACAGATGGGCCTACAAGAAGGTTCAGGAGCCTCACTAAAATCTGGCCAAGCAAAGAATTTTTGTCAGGTATCGTTCGAATATGGTCAGATGGCAGCTGGGACTGGAGTTGTCTGAAGGCTGGACTAGGCCAGATGCACAAAATGTTCATTCCTGTATGTGCAGTTGATGCTGGCTGTTGCCTGTGGGCTGGACTGGGTCTGTCTGCTGAGCACCTATGTGAGTCTTGTCCATGTGGAGTGGCCTTCTCTCAGGATGGTGGCTGGGTTCTTAGATGTAATACCCCAACAGCAAGAAATCCAAGAAGCCCAAGAAGGAGCTTCTCGTCTTCCTTAAGATGTGAACTCAGAAGTCTCAGAAAGTCTGCTGTATTCTATTGGCCAAATAAGTCACAGAACCCACCCAGATTTAGGGGAAAACAGTAGACTTCAAACACCCATGGGAAGATAGGAAGACCATAATGCATCAGAGCTTGTAGGTTGAGAGATGTTCTTGTGATTGTCTTCAGAAACAGTGTCTACCATGACAGGACATTGACAGCAAACTCTACCTTCCCAGAGTCAAGCACTGTGCCGGCACAGAATAAATGCTGATTTATTAACACACTGGTTAAAGGCACAACCTCTGGTGCCAGATCTGCCAATGTTGGTATTTTGGCTGATGCATTTTTCTGGCCCTGGGATGTTTGGTGAGGCATCCCTCAGTGATCACAGTGAGGAAATGGAAGTGGAATCTACCTCATAGTGTGCTTGTCTATGTATATGTGCTAATCTATGTAAAGACCTTAGAACAGTGCCTGGAACATATGCTTTGAAGTTAGCTACGATGATAAGGAAGAGGGAGGGAGAAGGGCCGGCCCTTGAAGTTGATCTCTAATCCCCATTCCGAGTTTCAAATCTTCCATATAAATATGTTCTCTCTTATAAACCAGCGGGCAATGCCTGGCTGAGCCCCAAGATACTGTAGCAACTAAGTTCCTACATATGACACCACATATTGGTAATCTAAAATGTACTGTATATTCCTTTAGTGACATATATAATAATGCCAAACATCTCGAGATTTGTTAGGTGCATGCTATTCATTAGGTATGCCCTTGTTTCAAAAGTTATTCAGAACTCTCAAGCAGTTCTGAATTTCTTCAAGGACAGGTAAGACCGTGCTTTGTGCTGCCTTGCACTGATGGCCATAGAGTCTAGTACAGTGCCAGAGATACACCAAGCATGAAGTAAATACTTGTAATTACTTTATCAGATTATTGACATGCTGATAATTAAAAATTAAAACGCATCTGAAAGGAGAATTCCACTTATCACAATTTAATAAGGAGACGATTCTTGGGATTTTCCTTTTTTTATTATTATACTTTAAGTTCTAGGGTACATGTGCACAATGTGCAGGTTTGTTACATATGTATACATGTGCCATGTTGGTTTGCTGCACCCATTAACTCATCATCTACATTACATATTTCTCCTAATGCTATCCCTCCCCCATCCCCCCACCCCACAACAGGCCCTGGGATGTGATGTTCCCCGCCCTGTGTCCATGTGTTCTGATTTTTCAACTCCCACCTATGAGTGAGAACATATGGTGTTTGGTTTTCTGTCCTTGCGACAGTTTGCTCAGAATGATGATTTCCAGCTTCATCCATGTCCCTACAAAGGACATGAACTCATCCTTTTTTATGGCTGCATAGTATTCCATGGTGTATATGTGCCACATTTTCGTAATCCAGTCTATCATTGATGGACATTTGGGTTCGTTCCAAGTCTTTGCTATTGTGAATAGTGCCACAATAAACATACGTGTGCATGTGTCTTTATAGTAGCATGATTTATGATCTTTTGGTATACACCCAATAATGGGATTGCTGGGTCAAATGGTATTTCTAGTTCTAGATCCTTGAGGAATCACCACACTGTCTTCCACAATGGTTGAGATTCTTGGGATTTTCAAAGAGAAAAGAGGCCATAGGACATCATTCTTAAGAAAAGACTGGAGTCATGCATTCAGCAACCTTTCCATAGTTTCTAAGAAAGTAGTGTCCACCCTTGCTGGTACACACTTGCTCACATCTGGACTTTACGCTGGCTCTCCCCCAGCTGAGTCACTGAGTGGAAACATGTAGCATTTGGCAAGGAAGGGTCATGCCTCTCAACCTCAGCTGGAAACCTTTTAAATAACTAGTATGTGGGCTTTTTCTTAAACTTAATTTCTCCAGGAGTCGTGAACACCCTGAAACTGTATGCCAGATTTTATGTGCATGTGTAAAAGTGCATTTCTTCAGAGAAAACCAATGGTTTTCATGAGGCTCTCAGAGTAATCCCTAAGAAATGAAAGGTTAAGAACCACCGGTCATGAAAGCCTGGGCAGGCTTCCCTAATCCTTTACACATCCTAGAGGTAGTTTTCATCTGACCAAAGCCTTAACAGTGTATTTGCTTACCACTTCCCTCTCTTTTAGCATAAAACCGAAGGACAGCATTTACAAAAATCCCATTAAATCCATTTATGGTACTTCCCTATCCTAGTGGTCTGGACCGTGGGTAAACAATAATTTTTTGCAGGTAATATCTGTCTAAAATTTAAACCACAGGAATTTGTGGGCAGAGGGTATGTCTCTGACTTATACATTTAGCTTTAAAAAATTTTTGGTACATTTAAAATAAAGACAGACAACTCTAGGCCTTATCAATTTTAAAAGTTCTGTTTTTTTCTAATACATACACATATTTGTGAGTCTGCATGTATATATATATGTACTCTTTTTTTCCCTGAAAAACATATAATCTTGTAAAATGCCACAAAATTGTTCGTTATGTTTTTTAACTGTTCTCAATATGTGTGATTTATGGGAAGACAGATTTATTTTAAAATGATCATAGGAAGACAGATTTATTTTAAAATGATCAGAGGCTTGTATTCTGCTAACTCAGAGAAATCCCTGTAATTACAACTGAGAATCCTATCCTTATTATCTTCACAGGCAGAATTCCTGGGGATTTTAATCCTTACTCAGGTTCCATGGCTAAAAAACCCCATATAATTGCAGTTTATTTCCTGAATTTTTTTAAAAAGAACACCCAATGTCTATAATAATAGCAGCAATAATTACAATAGTAGCTGTCCATTGAGCACCCACTGTGTGCCAGATTCAATGCTAGACATTTGACATACATTTCATAGGTAATATTTAGTCCTTTATATGTACCATATCATTCTGAAATTACTTCTTTAGATATTAAAAAAGAACGACATTTCATTTCCTGCTTATTAACAGAAGTTGGTTGCTGTTATAAAACATAGACACCTCAATAGTAATGTCTTCTATGGGTGGTTGAAGCCTCCTGTAATTTTCTCTAGGGTCTTTATTTTCCTAACTTTTATTGAATATACACTGTCTTCTAGATGTAGTACTGGGCTCTAAGTTAAAAGAGTGAGCAAGATAGGCATTGTCCCTGACCTCAAGCATTTTATGTCCTAATCAGTGTAGAACACAGATGTAACATAAACATGCGTTTGTGGACAAATTGGGCATTTTAAACTATGTGCCTGGATTAAAGTGAACAAAAAACAAGCCTACAAAGTCTGGGTGCAGTGGCTCATGCCTGTAATCCCAGCATTTCGGGAGGCTGAGGTGGATAGATTACCTGAGGTTGGGAGTTCAAGACTAGCCTGACCAACGTGGAGACACCCTATCTCTACTAAAAATACAAAATTAGCCAGAAGTGGTGGCACGTTCCTGTAATCTCAGCTACTTGGGAGGCTGAGGTAGGAGAATCACTTGAACCTGGGAGGTGGAGGTTGTGGTGAGCCGAGATCGTGCAATTGCACTCCAGCCTGGGCAACAAGAGCAAAACTCTGTCTCTAAATAAATAAATAAATAAATAAATTCCACATAGTCAAAGCAATACTAAGCAAAAAGAACAAATCTGAAGGCATTACATTACCCAACTTCAAATTATACTACAAGCCTATAATTACCAAAACAGCATGGTACTGGTATAAAAATAGGCACATAGACCAATGGAATAAGAGTAGAGAGCCCAGAAATAAAGCCAAATACTTATAGCCAACGGATCTTCAACAAAGCATACAGAGACTTAAATTAGAGAAAGGACACCCTATTCAATAAATGGTTCTGGGAAGACCAGCATGCCACATGCAGAAGAATGAAATTGAATCCCCATCTCTCTCCTTATACAAAAACCAACTCAAGATAGATCAAGGACTTACATCTAAGACCACAAATCATAAAAATTCTAAAAGATAACATCAAAAAATTATTCTATGCATTGGTTTAGGCGAACAATTCATGATTAAGACCCCCAAAACAAATGCAGCAAAAACAAAAATAAATAAATGGGACCTAATTAAATGAAAGTTTCCGCACACCAGAAGAAATAATCAGTACACAGACGACCCACAGAGTGGAACAAAATATTTGTAAACTATGTATCTGCCAAAGGACTAATATCCAGAATCTACAAGAAACTCAAATAAGTAAGCAAGAAAAAAGAAATAATCCCATCAAAAAGTGGGCAAAGGACATGAATACACAATTCTCAAAAGAAGATATACAAACAGCCAACAAACATACAAAAAATTGCTCAATATCACTAATTATCAGGGAAATGCAAACTAAAACCACAATGAGATACCACCTTACTCCTACGAGAGTGTCCATAATTAAAAAGTCAAACACAATGGATGTTGGGATGAGTGTGATGGAAAGGGAACACTTTTATACTGCTGGTGGGAATGTAAATTAGTATAACCACTATGGAAAACTGTATGGAGATTCTTTAAAGAACTAAAAGTAGAGCTACCATTCGATCCAGCAATCCCAATACTGAGTATCTACCGAAAGGAAAAGAAGTTATTATATGAAAAAAGACACAGGCACAGGCATGTTTATAGCAGCACAGTTCGTAATTGCAAAGATATGGAACCAACCTAAGTGCCCATCGACCAATGAGCAGATAAAGAAAATGTGGCATATATACTCCATGTAATACTACTCAGCCATAAAAAGGAACGAGAGCATGTCTTTCGTGAAAACATGGATGGAGCTGGAGGCCATTTTTCTAAGTGAAGTTACTCAGGAATGGAAAACAAAATATCATATGTTCTCACTTATATGTGGGAGCTAAGCTATGACGATGCAAAGGTGTAAGAATGATGTAATGGACTTTGAGGGGCTTGGCAGGGTGAGGGATACAGACTACAGAGTGAGTACAGTGTACACTGCTCAGGTGACCAGTGCACTAAAATCTCAGAAATCACCACTAAAAGAACTTATCCATGTAACCAAAAACTTATCATACCCCCAAAACTACTTAAATAAAAATAATTTTTAAAAATTTATTGTGTCCTGCTCTTGAAGGGACACTAGCAAATGGAATTTTTCTTTGAACTCCCCTGCTTTTGGAGAATATGTTGCTGCTATTTCTTTTATTAAGTATGTCAGAAATACATTCAAATTAGTGAATCTAATTGGCTGTCACTGCTGACTAAAAGCTTGTAAAGTAGAGAGGATTGTTATACACTGGATCCTGGGGCTCGTTGTGAGTAGGTAGGAGGAATAGGCCTGTGATTTTGTGTTACTCTTGCAGGCATGTGGCTATGGCTGTGGTGGTGGTAGACCAGAGTCACTTTTGCTGCAATAAAATACAGTCTTGTTGATGACATGACTGTTTCCTGAGTATTTCTAAACATTCTTACTCAGCACAATACAAATATACTGGAGTTAGGCCTAGGGAAAAAATAATACAGTAAGTAGAAGATAGCAATAATAATTGATGGTAAGACTAGAGTTGTTTCCCAGCTTGTGGTTTTGAAACTACCTGCTTAAAATCACCTTGGGTGCTTGCTAAAAAGGTAGATTCCTGTGTCCCACCTAAAATCAATTCAATTTTAATCTCCTATGGCTTCAGGCTCTAATTTTGATAGTAAGGACAGCTTCCTGGACCAGAGAAAGGGCCAACGTAGCTCAGAAAGATTCAGCATGATGACACAGAAACCTCATCTTACTGTCAGAAGAACTAAATTTTGGGTCTCATATATGTTGTTAACTAACAGGACATCTTTGGGCTGAATCATTTTAATTATCTGGCTTCAATTTCTTAGTTCTCTCCCTCCTCCTCCTCCTCCTCTATCCCCATTAAGTTGTATCAAAACATGGCACTCTGATAAAGACACTCTGAGTAATTAGGCAGCATTATTCTCAAACACAGTGTCAGACGAAGACAAATTCTTTAGCCAACCAATTAGCATTCAGCGAACACATAATGTAGAAGATTTGCGACATTATAAGCCAAAGTCAGTGCTTTCAAGAAAGTACTAGGGCTTTTTGAAAACAAATTTTGCTTAAGCCAAGACAAATAATATAATGTGGAAATAGTTAATGCAGACAAGTACTATATGAGATCAGAGTCAGTCCTCAGCTAGAGTTCTCAGATAAGATTTCATCAAAGCAGACTCCAAATGACACTTACAGGGTGACCGAATTTAAACTGTTGAAAAGTACTAATTGGATAACCCATATAAAAGTCAAGGAAGCTGTGATTTGGTTCTCAAAGAGTAAAAAAAAAATGTTGTATGGGAAGAACAGTCTTAAGTCACTAGACCACAGTGTTAAGTCAATGCTCATCACAGAAATTTTGAAAGATTATGATTCTAACTTGGCTGGTCATTATGTCTGTTAATGGTAAACCATACCTATGACATTTTAACTGAAAGAATCTGTCCTTGGGTGCTGGCTGTGAGAGAGTCAATATTTGCTCCTAGGCAACCAGCAGTATAAGAGAACAGAAAGGTGTATCTACAGACCTCAAAGGACATAGATGTCGGGGTCGGAGGTGTAGGGAGAAACATCCACTCTGGCAAGACTACGAATGCCAAAATTCATTCCAAAGTGCCCACCTGCTCAAGTGGATTATGCCATGAATTTAGATGCCAAACGCCACTACCACGGACTACCTTGAATGAGTCCCTTTGAGGCTATTATCACAGTCTGAGAAACTCACATGGGAAGTAATACTCACGCAAAGAAAGGGATAGATCACAGTATAAGCCATCCAGTGTCAGAGGACAAGAGTTTTCCAAAAAGTGGGCAACTGATTTTACAATAGAGGTTAGAAAAAACCTAGAAGAAACTGGCATTTTCATAGATTGATATGAAAGCTACAAATACCTAAGCAAAGTTAGAAATTAGAGACTTCCACATGAGGAGGAACTGCTTAAGTCCAAAGATGCTTATCTTCCGTATTTGGAGATTCACTTATTCCCCCATTTCTCTGGTTTCTAAGGAGAAGAGCATTTTTTTCTAAACATTCCTGGCCCCCTGCCCCACCCACTCACTTACACTTCTCCCAGGGAAAACGAGGGAGTTGTCAGAATGCTGAGTTTGGGTAAGGAACTCATAAGCACAGGGTACCCCTGCTTCTTTTCTTCCCCTTGAGAAGTAGTATGCCCACAGAGAGAATGCATTCTGCCTGTTCCTCCCACTCCACGTGTGACAGGGACAACCTCAACACAGGGAAGCCTGTAGTTATTCAGTGCTGCCTGGGCTTAGGGGCATAAGGTTTTTTCTGGGGTTCACTAGTAGGAAGTCCATTGTGGTCACACACCTAAGCCATATCCTCAAATCTGATTTTTATTAATTAGTATAAAGCAGCTATTTTAATCTCCACTTGCCTAACTTTATTGTTTAAAAATTATTCAGGAAGAATAGTATGTATTGGGACACAGAGAATTTGAACTATAGGAAAAATTGTGTTTCACACAGACAGTTTCTAGTTTGACATGTTTTGTCATCATTCACTGAGGTCAGATATATGCATAACAAGCCATGTCACCTGCCCACTGGTGCCTATGCAGAAAGCAGCTTCCTACCAGAAGTTAGTAGTAGCACCGGCCAAGCTGAGTGAGATAAGAGAAGCAATAATTCATGGTCAATAGTTTATAAAGATTGTGAGATAAAGTCCTTCTTTTACCATACATACCAGGGGAAGGGACATTTGAGGAAAAAAGTGGGTAGGGATTTGTGTTTCACTAATGTTTATACCTTTGGAGGTTTTGAATATGTTATGAGAAAAAATAAAATAAACATCTACACTGGAAGTTTATACTATCTCCAGAGTTTCTTCAGAAACTCAAGAATAAACTTAGTCCTGAGTTTTCAGGAATGGCCAACACTGCAGGGCCTTGCCATCTTTGCCTGCTTTGTTCCCCGACTCCCAAGACAACTTAGAACTACCTTGCTATCATGTAAGAGGGTTTTGATGAAGATCAGATCTGAGGTAAGAACTGCAAAGGGTGAGATGGCTGGTCTACTTATCTTCTGAGTGAGGCAGGTCACAGGCCCTCCCAGAGGTTTAAAGGAAAAAAGAGGCCTGAAGATCAAATCCTTAAGAACATTCATGAGAGAGAGTTAAGGTGGCTTCACTGAGGTAGGTTGAGTCTTGGATTTGAAGTTTTTTTATGCCGAGTTAAAATGCCAACTCAGCCTTTCTGGCTAAGATGGGATCTCAAAGCAGGTCCCTTAGCTTCTCTCAGCTTTGGAATTAAAAAATCTATAATATGGGGCTAATAATAACTCTTACGGGGAAATAATCCATGTAAAACTAAGTTTTATACCATAAATGCCCAACATATTTGGTTGGATCAGACATCAGAAAGGATGAAATCTCATACTTGGAAAAGCCTTTAGTGACCATCCTGCCCCTCATCTCAAAGGAGAAAGAACGGGTAATAGCGAATAGGTTTGAGGTTATACAGCATGGCAGAGATTCAGTGCTGGAAAGTACTTGACAATATTTATGACAATGTCCTATTTTGAGAATCCATGGACATGAAGCAACTTCTAGTAGTCACACAATTCAGCAAGTCAGAATTGGGCTGATAATCTAGACTATTCCATCCTCATCGAATGGCTTCCCATGACTTCGTGCCTACACCTTTTATTCCATGGTTCAAACAACAGCAGAGGCACAGACATGTGACATTCCTGATGAGTGAGGACAAGCCCCAGAATTCTCTCCCCAAATTTCACTACCGCCATAGCCAATGTCAACAGTGTGGAAGCTCTGGGTGTCAGACAGATGAGAAATTTCCCTTAGTATGATCTTATTTTTAAGGCCAGATCCTTGAAGGAACAGCATGAGAAAGAAGGCAAACTTTTGAATTTATAGATTCATCCTTAGAATATGGATTATTTTCTTTTATAGGATCATACTAGGGAAAACGATATAACTCAAAATCACTGGCCCCTCCTTTATCATTTGGAAAATTAAAACCTAGTGCATAGATATAAATCAAAGGAGGTCTTGCCACTTTCCCTACTACAGGAGTTGATGTTTTCAACATAGAGTTTTAGATGTGCAGCAGAGTGACTAATATATGACTTGATGCAAAACTTCTACTATGCTGGCAGTTAGGCACATTTCTTATATTATCTTATATTTTCTGGGAACTGTCCACAATTGTAAGATGTATGGGAGGAGCATCCTCACTTATCTCTGAGTGCAAATGACTAATGCATTTCCAAGGACTCTGAGACACTCAACAAAGGGTGCTCTCTATCATTGGAGATGGAAGTAATGATAAATTGGTGACAGTAGCCTAACTCCTACCAGATGCTGCAGGGTGTTAACCCCGTTGTCAGCCACTTCTCTTGTCATCTCTTGGGACTTAAAAACATCAAGTTCTAAATTCCATCTACCCAGTTTGTGCTGTCTTAGCCACAATTCCGATAGAAAAGTCCAGAAGCTAGCAGGAAAGGGCAAGAAACTACACACCCAGGCTAAGTACTACAAACAGTTTTCTCATTCTCCTCTTTGACCAGCGGCAAAGGAATATGATGCCTTTGAATATGGCAGTTTCTATCATGCAGCCCCTTGCATTTGCTTATACACACGATAACTAGACTTAAATTCTCTTCCAGGCTTTGGTCATTTTCACATTATTGTGAATTGTGACTGTAATACCATACAATCAGGTTTTAAATCTGTCAGTCCATGACATTTTATTTCCAATCTACAACACTTTTGCCGACTATTCCCACACTTCTAGGTGTCAGGCTGATGATGCATCTATTGATAGCATGGGTCTCCTGGAGGCACTTTCTAGTTCCTTGTTAAAGCAGAGCTCTCATCTCTTCTGGGTTCCGGGGCCACAGTCTCTCTGTGCTAGGGGTTTTTGTTGTTTGTTTGTTTGTTTGTTTTTGGATTGTATGAATCTGGAAATAATAGTTCTCAGAGAGCCTCTTCATGACAGAGCATCTGCCAAATCATCCTTGGAGAAAAGGTGATCCAAAGAGAAAATTGCCCTAGGATTCAGTGGTTATTGGAAATATCTCAAAATTTCAAAGTTGTAGTAGGTCAGAATGTCATACAGGAATCTACGTTTGTACATATGCAGATAGTGATTTCTGCCTCTCAAAACACACAGTGGAGAACATATATGAGTGTACTTACTATGTTTTCATCCCACATGTAGGCAAGATAAAGCTCATTTCCTGGTGAATGAAGCCATTCTAAATGATTATGAGCTCGATGCCTGCAGTATATACTGGAAAGTTTCTGACTTTAAAATTTTGTCAATAAGAAAAAAAAGGCTTACCGATTAACATATAGTGGCTCACTTCAAATTTATTCATTAAAGACATTAGGAGTAAAAATAACATTTACCATCATCAATATTTCTTAAAGATAGGAAATACATAATGATGGTTCTTTAGATTAAATAGTTAGCTTTATTTATGAACATTATTTTAATTTTTCTCATTTTGCCATAGGTGGCTTAAAATTTAGTCATGGATCAGAACCAGGCTGTTGACCTACGCTTAAAAAATACTATTATACACTCTCTACTCTCTCCATTCACAGCATAATCAATTTCTGTCCTGTGAATTGAAACAGCAGCAAGTGTTCAGAGAATGGCCATTTTCATCTTTCCTGATTCAAGTGAAAATATGCAAAGGCATTTGTAATTACTAATTAGCTAGTAAAAAAATTTCCTTCAAAACATGTCATTAAACATCCCTTTTGTAAGTCAAATTTTTTCCCAAATCTTAAATTTGCTTTCCTGATTTCCCTTTACATATCTATAGCTATATCTATATCTATATCTATATCTGTATCTATACATACACATATATATACACAATACATACATACATATATATATGATTTTTTGAAAAATGTACTTGTTGGCTTAGAAAATAAAAGAACCACCTGGTCACTTCTTACTCTTTCCACTTAAAAGCAAATTTAGTTTCTGGGGAGCAGGAACCCTCATATTCCAAATTTGTTTTGCTTTCCTCCTGGGGAATGTAAATCTGGTATTGAAACAACCAGGTCCTGCTAATGGGAAATCTTGCAGCAGAAGCTGGCTGAGTGCTTTGAAAATTTTCTCCTCCATGTTCTCCCAGTGGGTTATCATTTCCTCGGCACCAGCCAGCTTTCTTAGAGACAGAGCGCCTGACCTTTCTGGAATTATATGGCTCAAAGGACTGCAGGTAATTTCTTTTGACTAGCAGAAGTAGAAACTCTTAATAGTCTCTTGACTACAACCTGTTGGTAATTTTTTTTAAATCATCTTTTACAGTGTTTCATTTGGCAGAATATAGCTCTTCCAGATTTGTTACAAATTGCCCATGAAGATAAATATATTGAGGGCATTTTATTTGAAATGCTATTTTTCAAGTTGCTCAACTCAGGCCAGTGCTTGTAGGAGACAAGGTGGCTAAGAAGTAAGCTTTTGGGAAATAGGTATTGCAGGCTAAGACCATAGGAGGTTGAAACAGTTAAACACAATGTTTTTATTTTTATCATATCCAATGTGTTAAAACACTGCCATTGGGATCTCAATATTTGTGACAGATTCTCTTAAAATTGCATTAGATAGTGTTAAATTTCAAGTTTTTCATTTACAATAGAACAAAGCCTAAAATAAGGGTGGGGAGTTAACGTTTATTCACCATGGTTACCTTTTATATATCACATTTGCTCTTTGTTAGAAGGAAACTGTCTTCGTTGATGAAATATTTCATGGTTATCCCTGATATCTGTTTGTTCTTAGCACAATATTTTGAGCAATTTTTGAGACTCTTGAGTGATTTCAGATTTTCACCTTTCTCACAGGTGCACAAATTATCAAGGAATAGAGTCACCCACCAAAGATTTAATAGGACCTTGTGGTCTTATTACAATTTACCATTGTAATTATAACCCGAGGAGAAGGTGGGTGGAGGGATAAAATATAGAATTTTAGTCCTTAGACATCACATCCCAAATTACATAAATGTATATAAATTAATATATCTTCTTTTTATAAGCAAATGCTTCATTCCTGCTCTCCATTCACTCTGTTCATGGTGCAGAAAAAATTGAAGGTAAAATACTGCAAATCGTGATACAGGCTGCCCAAGGCATCTCTGTTTTGGGGAATAAACTCCGTAAGCATAATATTGACAGCAAGCATGTACTGAATGCTTTTTTAGTGCCAGGCACTGGACTGAATGCTTTGTATACATTAAAGAAATTAATCTTCCCAAGTCCATCGTCAATATCCCTATTTCACAGGTAAGGAAACTGAGATTCAGAGAGATTACTATCATGGGGGTAATCCCCACCTATGAGGTAGACCAGAAATAAAGTTATGAGCTATCAGTTATTTAAATATATACTCTTGACTTTTGTGCTCAAGTTGAGGGCCTGGAAAGTTGCACGTATAAATGCAAATGTACACTTGGACCACTTTTTCCCATGCATTTTCCTGAATGCTACTGGGAGCATGGGGAATGGATGGAAAAATGTAGAGAACTAGGGTAGGAGGAGGGAGTTCTAGCCTTTGTAAACTCAGCATCCATATCCATTGACCCATCCCTGTACCTCCCATTATATCCTGCTTATTGTCCATGCTTCCATTTAGATCTGTCTCAGCCAAACATCTTTCAGGAGATCATCCTGTCTCATAAATCCAACTCTCCCTCTACTCTTTACCTTCTGTGTCTGCAACATAGCCTCAATCTGCACTGACATATGGCTTCAGAAACAGGCTCTTATTTAGTGAACGCCACTTCTAGTTTCCCAATCAGAACACGTGCTGTTTAAAAGCAGAGTCAAGATCTTCTGTTTCCATGGCCTTCCCCTCGACCTTGACCACTATCCTGAGTGTTTACTCCTAGGCTTAGAGCAGTGATTGTGCAATATGTACTTTTGTACTTGTGATTATTCTAAGACTCAGCCAAAGGGAATAGCCTTGAGTTTGGCAACATGGATATAAGCTATAACTTCTCCATTAGAAGTGCAAGGAAATACAATTTCTTAGAAGAACTTTTAGAAAAGGTAGACAATGTTCCAGACTTATGTGGAAAGTCTATAACACCAAAAGGCAGAATATTCCCTTCCCCAACAAAAAATGAAGTACTTGTTTCTTTGAATTAAGTTTTCTGATTAAAAACATCTTAGAAAACAGCTGGTACAAAGTCATTAAGTCAATTGAAATTCAAAGTTCTGATAACTTCCGCGCTTAGGCCTATATTTCACTTTATGAATTCAGATAATACTGTTTTTAGTCTTGCTGTTTCATGTTAAAAATCCAGGCAAGTTTAACAAAGATTCTTCTCTTATCTCTCCGTTATCCAACTACTGAAAACAAAAAATAATTTTTAAAAAAGGAAAAAACAAAAACCTTTGTGATCAGCTTCTGAGACAATAGAAAAATATTCAGACAATAAATAGCAACATCATGAAATATTGAAATACCAAAAGAGGGATTTTGCATTTTGGGATAAGCGTTAAGGCTTATGCTTTACTTTTAAATAAAGTTGAGCCAGGGCTCATGTGATTAATCTGCTGAGTTTCCTGAAGATATCCCCTAATTCCTGGGGAGAAAAAAAGTATTTCCTGTGCAAAAGCATTTTTAATAGCTCTCCCAGTGAACAAAGAATGGTCACCCTTATTGCTCTGTTCAACGTGCCAAAATTTCTGGGAAAGTTGTTTCTCATTGTTTCAGCATTAAGTCAACATTTGAAAAATGGAGGCTTTTTTTTTTTTTTAAATTGTAGGATTAATATCCGGGTCATGGGTAATAGAAATTTCAACAGCTTTGGTGCACTGGGCTTGTGAAATTGAAACAAGTGGCTCTATTCATTATTAATAAGAATATATGGTTGTGTTTAAACTAAATATCAAAGTCCTGGTTGAGTCTTAGGGACCAAGGGACTTCATGATATAAGGTCCTCTTGCTGCCCTTTTATGATTTTCTGCAGAGCTCTTCATACAATTTACAGCCTTGTAATCAGTGGGGTCCTATAGATCAAGGCGTAAGCAGGATAAAATATGTGTTGTTAAACAAAAATTGTGAAACACTCCATTGTGGCATATAAATTACTATTTCTTCCCTACTTTTCTGCTTTCAGATTTATAGCATTTATCTGGAACATTTTTTAATATAGAAGAAAATCCAATTACTTACATTTGTTTAAACGAGGTATGATTTAAAAATACCATTGCTTGGGATGTTAAAACTTTGAGCCCAGTGCTGTAGTTGTTCTTGAACAATATGACTATTGGTTGTTACTACGTGAAAAAGTAGTTTTCTTATCATGTCTTTGTACATAATTTGGCAGGAAAATGGGAGTGTCATTTAGTTAGATGTACTACATAGCTAAATAGTTCATTTTATTGCAAATAAAACTGGATACTACATGTCACAAATCTTTTATTTGTGAACTTATTTAAAAATATTACATCATATATATAGAAAGACAGATAGATAGATAGATAACTGGATAGATAGATAGATAGATAGATAGATAGATGGATAGATAGGTAGATACCAGGTGTAGAAAAATTCTTGGTCCACTTTTCCCCATATTTGTCAAACTTTGTTTGCATCCATTGAAAATTTGGTAAATTATTTGCCCAATGTTCTGCACTATCAGATCCAAATGTTTGGAGACATGATTAATTTTAGGCTTTGAATATATAAATCATTGTAAAAAAGGAGAATTTTCTTGTTAGCCTAACATTCTGGAGCTCACCCTAACATGGGATGCTATATTGACATTAACTTGAATGGATGCCACTGGTTGGAGAGTTACCAGGAAATGAAGAAAGGCGAAGTTGAGAAAGATATTTTCGTCATCATGAATTAATATTTAAGAGATGATTATGGACACAGATTTAGATCCGTGGGAATGTGAGCACCCTAACACTCTTAATGCATCATGGCATTCTCAATAACTTCAGAATAATCTCACACCATAATTAATTAATATTAATACTACTTACACTAAAATAGCATTTATTAAATCTGTCTTCTCTGTTACGGTAAGTACTTTACTCACCTTATCTCATTTGATCATAGGAAATAATTTTATGAAACAAGTATTATTATCCCATTTTACAAAAGAGAGAACTAAGTCTAAAGTTTCTGCTGAGTGAAGCCCAGGATTGCTCCATCTCAGAGCCCATGTTGTTAATTCCTGTCCTGTAACATCCTTATCCTCAGAGCCTTATCCCATATGATTCTGCTGTTTGGCATCCCCCCCAAAATTTTCTAATAAATGAGTTTATTACTTCTAGAAATTCACCTAAGTTTCTTTCTATCTTTTAGTTGAGCCGTACCTGTTAATGTTTAACATTAGTTTTTTTTAATTATTTTTAGAAGATAAGCTACCTCCCAATGAATCAAGCTTTCCAAAACTTGTATGAGTTAGTTTAAATTATTCTCAAAGTAGCTTGAAGGTAAATTGGACTAAGGTGGAATCTTTAGTCAGTTTCACAAGCAAAGGCAAGAAGGGACTTTGAATGGATCTAGTCTTTGCTTTTTAAAAAGTTTAGTCACTGTGCTGGGCAGTTTACATCATTTAGACTTCAGAAGATGGTTAGAAAGGTTTCATTAACCCCATTTGAAAGAAAACTGAGGCTTTCTTTGCAGCTATGTAGATGAAGCTAAACCTAGACCATCTTCTGATGTCAAGGACTCCTTGTGTATCACATTCCCTTTAAAGTACTTCCAGACACAAGAACTTTGAGTATTTATCTTGTTGTGGTTGCTGTTCTCAGTAATCTACAATACCTTGTCAATTCACTCAATATTTTACGATTCTGCTTCCTTAATGGACAGAGGAAAGTATCAAGAATTTATTATGAGAGAAGGGTAATAATGATTGATAATAACATTAGCATTCAGGAATTGATTTCACAAAACAAGTGTGCTTCTTTTTTTTTTTGGTTGAACCAATTTTAAAGGTCTAAAGACCAGATTAAACAAAGTGTTAGAAAGATAGAAGCAATTTTATAATTTAGCCACAGTGTTTTGATTCTATGTTAAATGGTTTGGTGAAAACTAAAATGCAATGTATATCTGAATGGACTATTCTCCCCAGCATTATAGCCTATAATATTTCATGTCTGCTTAAGTTTTTCAGATATTAAAAAAAAAAGACATTCAAATATACTCCATAAAGATTACACCTTTCTGTTTCTCCATTTATTTTCTGCCTTTTCACACAGACAATGTAATTTCATTAATTAACCCAAATGGTCATAAGAACTGTTGCTTACTATTGTGCTATTACTGTTTAACGTTTCTGCAATGTGGTATAATGTAAAATTCCTGCACAGCAAAACTTACCCAGGATGATCAGAAGCTGAATTTCCATGTGTTGGCAGTATGTGTTAAAATTTGACCAGTGTTAAGTCCCGTGAATAAGACTTATGAAACATACTATAAGAGAAAGATGAACTATCTTAGATAAAATACATTTACTTCTCACTTCTGCTGTTACTAATACTATTTAGCCTGTCATAAATCAGTGCTCTAAGGCACAGAATAATTAGGTATTTCCCTACATGGTAATAAATGGCCCTGGAATATTTGCCTTTTATTTATTCTGTGTCTTTTGCTATTTTATCATTTTTATTGAATAAAAAGTTACCTTAAAAAAGGATAGAATGAGATGGATTGTTTCATATGAAGCTTATAGAGGCCATTTAACACATCTCAGATTTATGAAATTACTGTTCCCAGAGTTAGCATGAATCCCATTTAACTCAAAAATCACTATCCTTTTGGCCAGGAACTCTGACAAGCTGAATAAATACATAAAGGGGAATCTTGGAAGTGGGTAGACAGACTGGTGACTCATGACGGGGTCAGAGCCTTTGCTATTTGCTTAGAAACAGATCTCTCTCTCTCTGTCTGCCATGAGGAGGAAGTGATGATGGAGAATAGTTAGTTCCAGAGCGGCATGGTCCAGGCAGCTGGAGGGTCAGGGGTTAAACATGTGCTATCTCAGCTATGCTGGGTGCAATAACAACATTAGGCATCAGGAGAAGGATCTATCAGGGCAATTAGTCAAGCAGGCCTTGTGGTAGCCCAGATAGGCCCGGCTCTGTTTGCATCTGTTTATCGGTTTGAGATAAGAATCTTTGTGAACCTTTTTGTTACCTTGAGAAAGTAGACACCTGGATGGTAAACATACGACAACAATGTCTTTAAAAATTGATTTTGAAAAATGACTATGGCTCCCAGATGGGATTAAGTAATGTTTAATTCTGGTTGTTAAAAAAAAAAAAAAAAAAAGACAAAGAAAGGGATGGTGGGAGAGAAAGAACAGAGGGAAGAGAGAAGTAAGAAGAACAAGACTTTGCTTTTTTCTTTTTTTTTTTTACATGCTTCTCAGCCCATTCTCCCAAAAGCAGAAGTTACAGAATTGGACTTATTTTCATCAAATACGAAACTTGGCCCAGATGCCTTGGGAAATGGAGAAGATAATTTAGATTGTTGTGGTTTTTCTTTTTTTTCCCCCAAAGATTTTCCTGCAAATGCCACATTTTGCTGTAACGTGTAAACTGACTCAGACGTTCAAAACGTTTGTCTTTCTTCGTTCACACTGACATAATATTTCTTTCCTCTCTTCTGATCGTAAACTCCTAGAGGATACCATTCTTTTCTCCTGATGTTATCAAACTAAGTTACACTAAACTCAGAAACTCATGAAGTGAACTTTTATAAGAACTATCTGTGAATAATTGTAATTGCAGTAAAAACTCCAAATCAGAAGCTTCAAGATGATAGTTAAACATTTATTTATTTTTATTATATTTATATATGTTTGAGACAGAGTGTTACTCTGTCACCCAGGCAGGAGTGCAGTGGTGCAGTGGTACAATCTTGGCTCACTGCAACCTCTGCCTCCTGGGTTCAAGTGATTCTCCTGCCTCAGCCTCCTGAGTAGCTGGGATTACAGGCACCGCCACCACACCAAGCTAATATTTGTATTTTTAGTAGAGACGGGGTTTCGCCATGTTAGCCAGGCTGGTCTGGAACTCCTGACCTCAGGTGATCCACCCGCCCTACCCTCCCAAAGTGCTGGGATTACAGGCGTCAGCCACTGCGCCCGGCCTAAAAATTTATTTTGAATAATAATTTGCAGCGCCCTGAAAACACAGGCTCATGCATCTGTACTTTGTTTAGATGTTTCTCTGTGCTTAGAATATTCTTCTGCTTCTACCCACTTTGGCATGAAATTGGATAAGCCCTAAAACTTACCCAGAAGAGGAGAGTGCTTAGGTCTTCACCAGCAGCAAGAAAACTGATGGGTGCATTCTTGTACATCTCTCCTAACCCTGTTGGAGCTTATTTCATAATTTAATTATCTCATCTGGCATTACAATTTTTAGCTACTTTCAAAACTAGCTTCAAAGACTGTATTTACATTTCACTTTTTTTCAGGAGAGTAAAGAGTAAAGCATATTTGGGTAGAAAGGTATTCTTTCTTACAACCTTATTTATCCACTCCAAAAAAAAAAAATCCAAGCAGAAGAATTGGCTACTCAGACATGTGCAAAGTCTATTTTTATCCCTCTGACAGAAACTATCTGTGTGACTTTGCAGTATTTAATGAACCTCTCTGAACCTCACTTTTTTCCTATTTATAAGTTGATAATACATGTAGGACCTATTTCCTGAGGTTCTTGTGAGGAATCAATGAAAAAGTGGGCAGGAGTTCCTCATGCAGTGTTTAGAATACAGAAAGCATTGTAGAAATGGCCCACCTATAGAATCACTTAGTACCTGCTGAGCAGATACATTGACCTTGAGGTGGATGAATTGCCTTATGTTCCTGATATTCTAAATGTAAACTTACATTATTTTAAAAATTATGGTTTCCATAACAATTAAGATTATTTCATCAGATCGCTTTTTAATTTTTTTTAAATAAACTTTATTTTTAGAGTAGTTTTAAGTTCACAATAAAATGGACTGGAAGGTGCAGAGATTTCCCATAGAATCTCCTGTCCCCACATATGGGTAGCCTCCTCCATTATCAAATCCCCCACCAGAGTGATACGTTTATTACAACTGAGGAACCTACATTTGACACATCATAATCACCCAAAACTCAAAATCTGCATTGGGGTTCACTTTTAGGATATTGAGTACACGCTCAATGGTATCTAGTCACTAATTCAACTATTAATTACTATTTTTATTTAGCAAATTTACTTCTATGAAACGGTGACATTTTCTGTGCTAATAAGAGGTGATCTAGTGCTTATCATTTTTATCCAAAATCTATTCTAATTCATTTTTTAAAGGGCATATTATTTTACCACCCATGTGGAGTGCAATTGTAGCAAGCCCATGTCCTATAATTACACACTTAAAAAGATTAAAACATGTAGGTTTCTGTCAAAATATTAAAAAATGCATTCCTAAACCTTACGATTCATTCCTGCAGGAAGGAAGAAGAAAAATTATAACTCTGTTAATTTGCCATTGCAAAGCATTTTAAATACAACCCTTTAAAAGTTTTTCTAGACAGATGCTTGTCTTCATTTTTAAGTTATTATTAGACTCTAAGAACACATCAAAGGCCAGCTACAATGCAATCTGCTTTAGCACAGAGTTTGGAATAATGAAGATCTGTTTTGGCCCTCGGATTCTCATTTAGAGTTATCTTTCCAGAACAGGCCTCATTATGAAATACTGTGCTGTCAACTCCACTGTGGGTGACATGAGGACCCTGCAGACACTAAGAAAGTGTGTCTACGCTAGGACAGGGCATCTGCGTGGAGGAATGTCAGTTTTCATGTCTGAATCTGAACCAGCCAGGCCAAACTGCCAGTCATACGGGGTAAGCCTTAAACCGACAGGAGATCTGGTATCTGTCTTTTCAGAATCAACTGCTTTTTGAGCTTTGGGATAGAAGTGAAGCAGATGGAACAGAGAATTGGGCAATACAGGTGATATGGTTTGGCTGTGTCCTCACCCAAATCTCCTCTTGAATTATAATCCCCATAATCCCCAAGTGTCATGGGAAGGACCAGATAGAGGGAACTGAATCATGGGGGGCAGTTTACCCCATGCTGTTCTCTTGATAGTCAGTGAGTCTCATGAGATCTGATGGTTGTATAAGCATCCGGCAGTTCCTCTGCTCGTACTCACTTCTCTCTCCTGCCATCCTGTGAAGAGGTACCTTCTAACATGGTTGTAAGTTTCCTGAGGCCCCCCAAGCCGTGTGTACCTGTGAGTCAATTAAACCTCTTTCCTTTATAAATTACCCAGTCTCAAGTATTTCTTCATAGCAGCATGAGACTGGACTAATACAACAGGATCAACACATTGAGAGCACAGCCTCCCTCACCTTTGCTCCGGTCACTCTGTCCTCCTCAGTGATCCTCAATGTGATACATTTCCTCCTATCCTGGGGTTTTGGACATATCTTTTTTTTTTTTTTTTTCTGTCTGAACAGCAAGTTTTCCCCTTAACTTGATTAAATAGTTCTCCTTTTCAGTTCTTATTCAAATTTTGCTTAATTAAGGAATCCTGATCTCCAGACTACACCTGGTGTTTAAATCTAAATCTGATAAATCTAAATCTAAAGTTAAATCTGGTAGATCTAAATCTAAATCTAAAAACTAAGTCAAAATTTATAAATAAATCTAGTATTTAAACTATTATTGCATGGTTTGTCATAAAATATGAATAGGATTATTGTGGTTATTCAATTAATTATTGTTTTATCTGGTAATCTCTACTGAGTAGAGTATAAGTTCACATGGCACAGGTCTTGAGTTTCCTTGGCAGTGTATCACTAATACCTGACATGTAGAAGATGCTCACATGCTTGTTGAATGAATTAAAGAATATATGTTCTAGGAGCATTAAAGGTAAAAAGGAATTAAAAATTATTTAATACTTAGATAGACTTTTCTCTGTATACAAAATGTTATATTAGCCTGACGTTAGAAATTTCAAGAATTCTGATTACAGCATAAAGTAAAATGAAAATGAATAAATGTCACCATGGAAAAGTGACTTTAATTGTGATTACAAAACTATATTTAAATTTTTGTAATTTTCATAAGGTTCAAGTCAATGTAGACAGTGTCATTTACTCTTGCTTTGTAAGAATTTAGTTATCTAGCTTTCAAGATGAATGAGGGCATCATAGCAAATTCCCCTGTTGCCCCCTACTTATCTTCTTAGAGAAGCCAAAGTGAAATACAAATAAGTTGTGGGAGTTGATGGGATTTGCAAGAACAAGGAAAAAGTCAGAAAATATTCAAATATTTTAGTATTTACCTACAAACTGGGCAAAGTACAGATAATATTAATTTTTGATAATAGTTTATGTTGTTATAGCTATTGAGTAAAGAATCTATTTATCAAACATAGTACTCCTCTTGAAAATACTTACTGTTTCCTTGCATGACAGTGATGTGCAAAGACAAATAAAAGTTTAAAAACTCATGAGCATTGGTTACTTTAAGATTTTTTTTTTTTTTTTGATTCAGTTTATTGAACTGGTTCATTGAAATGATATAGAAAAACTGTTGAAAATCAGATTCTAATGCTGCTTGGTAAAAAATGTGTCACTCAGAGATTTGGGATTAATCAAATTATTCTGGATAGACAAGATAAGTTAAACAAATTCTTATCAAAAAATCCTGACCTCTGAAATAATTTAACAGGCAGAAGAATCTAAAATATCTTGTGCTCTTTGTAACTGCTGTAGAGCGTACCACAGTTTGAGATGAGTTATTACGATTTAATATTTGCTAAGCATTGCCATGCTTTAGATGAATACTACCAGAAAGTGTTGGCTCAAAGGAGCATGAACTCTTGGTATAGTAGGAGAGGAGGACAGCATCAGATGGTAGACAAAGTCTAGGGAAGTAGAGTGTAATGGAAGAAAAAACCCATGATAACACGGCGAGTCAGCTAGTAACCAGAGAGCCAGTCACAATAGGAAAAACATGGCAGATAACACGGGTCAGTCCACAGATGCCAGGAGATAATCCAGCAAGGGAACTGTCAACACTGCCACAAGCTTCCAGGACAATAGATCAAGAGGCATTGGAAAATAAGTTGCTGCCAAACTAACTCATTTTCATCTTTCTGCATCTGTGTGCCTTTTCAGAAGATTATCAACCAAAGCAAATTTAAATTTTTTTATGATTGCTGTATTTATATATAAATATAGCAATATATATATTTATATATAAATATATATTCTATATATGTTTCTATATAGTAGGTTTATATATAGTAGGTTAAATAACGCGAGTATAGTAAAGAGCATGTTTTTCTTTTTATTTATTTTTTATTTTAAAATTATGTTTTTTAAATTGACAAACCATAATTACATTCATATTATGGGGTACAGTGTGATGCTTTGGTATATGTATACAACATACAATGATTAAATCAAGCCAATTAATATATTTTTTATCTTGTTTACTTATCTTTTTTCTATGATGAGACATTTGGAATTTACTCTCAGTTATTTTAAAATTTACAACACATTTTATTGACTACAGTCACCCTGTTGTGAAACAGATCTCAAAATGTATTCCTTGTGTATAAGTGAAACTTTGTATCCTTTGACCAGCGACTCCTCATTCACTCCCTCCCCCGCCCCAGCCTCTGGTAACCATTTTTCTACTCTTTACTTGTATGAATTTAACCTTAGATGCCATGTATAAGTGAGATCAAGGAGCATGTCTATTGATTTTTCTCTAATTAGCCCATGTTGTGTTGATATAAAGAAATACTTGAGACAGAGTAATTTATAAAGAAAAAAGTTTTGTCTTGCTTCTGGAGGCTATACAAGCATGGCACCAGCATCTGTTCAGCTTCTGGCTAGGCCTCAGGAAGCTCTTACTCATGGCAGAAGGCAAAGGGGGAGCAGATGTGTCACATGGTGAGAGAGGAGGCAAGACGGATGCCAGGCTGTTTTAAACAACCAGCTCTCACGTGAGCTAATAGAATTCGAACTTAAGCATTCCCATGGGGTTGGCACCAAACCCTTCATGAGAGATCTGCTCCTATGACCCAAACACCTTTCACTAGGTCCCACCTCTAACACTGGGGATCACATTTCATGACATTTGCAAAAGACAGATATTCAAAGCATATCATTCTGCCCCTAGATGCCCCCAAATTTCATGTCTTTCTTACATTGCAAAATACAATCATACCTTCTCAATAGGCCTCCAAAAGTCTCAACTCATTCCGTATCAGCTCAAATGTCTTAAGTCTCATCTGAGACTCAAGGCAATTTCCTTTCACCTATGAGCCTATAAGATCACAAACAAGTTATTTACTCCCAAGATACAATGGTAGTACAGTCATTGGGTAAACATTTCCATTCTAAAGGGGAGAAATCAGTCAAAAGAAAGGGGCAACAAGCCCCCCGCAAGTCTGAAACCCAGCAGAGCAGATGTCAACCCTTAAATCTCCAAAACAATCCTTGACTCCGTTTCTTGCATACAAAGCACACTGGTGCCAGGGGTGGATCCCCAAAGCCATCTCCACTCCCATGGCTTTTCTGGGTGCAGCCCATGTAGCTACTACCATCAAGGGTTAGAGTCAAATGCCTGCAACCTTTTCAAAGCTGAGGATGCTCTACCATCCTCATGTATGTAGGGCAATGACTTGATTTCCACAGCTCCACTAGGCAGTGCCCCAACAGAGACTCTGTGTGGGGGCTTAAACCCCACATTCCCTTTTGGCATTGCCCTAGTAGAGGCTCTATGTGGGTGCTCCAGTCCTGTGGCAGGCTTCTCCCCGGGGTACCCAGACTTTCAGTATTTATCCTCTGAGATCTAGGTGGAAGCTGCCAAATCTCCTTCACCCTTGCATTTTTATGCCTGCAGACTTACCAGCACATGAAAACCACCAAGTCCTAAAGCTTGCACCTTCTGGAGCAGTGGCCTGAGATGTACTTGGGCCCTTTTGATAGCTGGCCAGAGCCATAGAGGCCAGATGTGACAAGCAGCATCTGACGCTAAGCAGGGAAGTGGGGTCCTGGGCTAGGATTGTTTCCAAGGCCCCTGAAACTATTCCTTCCTCCTAGGCTTTAGGGCCTGTAGTGGGAGGCACTGTCTCTAAGATTTCTGAAATGGCTTTGTGACCTTTTGCTTGTAGTCTTGAATTTTAGCACCTGGCTCTCATTCAGTCATGCTAATCTCTCTAGCAAAGTGGTTGCTCTGCAGGCCTCTTGGATCCCTCTTCTGAAAATGTTCTTTTCTTCTGTATCACATTTCCAGGCTTCAAATTTTTTTACACTCTGCTTCTGTTTTAATTATAAGTTCCAATTTTAAGTATTTCCTTTGCTTCCATATCTGATTGTAGGTTGTTAGATGCAGCCACATCACCTCTTGAATGCTTTACTGCTTAGAATTTTTTTTCCCAGATAACCTAGGTCATCATCCTTAAATTCAGCTTTCCACAAAGTCTTAGGGCATGGACACAATGCAGCCAAGTTCTTTGATGTGGCATAAAAAGTGTAACCTTTGTTCCATTTCCCAATAAGTTCCTCATTGCCATTTCAGATCTCACCAGCCTGGTCTTCACTGTCCATATTTCTGTCAGCATCTTGATCACAACCATTAAACCAGTCTCTAAGAAGTTCCAAACATTCCCTCATCTTCCTGTCTTTCTCTGAGCCCTCCAAAGTCTTCTAACCCCTGCCCATTACCCAGTTCCAAAGCCATTTTCACATTTTCAGGTATCTTCACAGAATTGCCCAACTCCCTGATATCAATTTTCTGTATTAGTCCGTAATGCATTGCTATAAAGGAATATCTGAGACTGCATAATTTATAAGGAAAAGAGGTTTGTTAGGCTCACAGTTCTGCAGGTTGTACAAGCATGAGACAGCGCCTACTTGACTTTTGGTAGGCCAAGTACCAACTGCAGGTTCAAATAATCCAACAAGAGATTACCTGGATTATTTTTATTCACAGTCCTACTAGCAGCAGAATGCATGACAATATGTATGGGAATATCAGGAAGCTTTTCCTGACGGCAAAAGGCAAAGGGAGAGCAGGCGTGTCGCATGGTGAAAGTGGAAGTCGGAGAGATGCCAGGCTGTTTTACACAACCAGCTCTCAACGTGAACTAACAAAGCAAAACTCACTTGTTACCGTGGAGACGGCACCAAGCACTTCATGAGGGATCCACTCCTCTGATTGAAATACCTTCCCCTAGGCCCCACCTCCAACATGTAGGATCACATTTCAGCAAGAGATCTGGATGGGGCAAATATCCAAATTGTGTCAAATGGGTTGCCTAGATCTTCTTGTAATAGATAATTTCCACTCTAATCTATTTCCATGATTTTCTTTCTAGATTTGATTGTCATTATAGCTGTAATCTTCCAACTCTCGCAATACTGTTCATGCATTATATAACCAATATTCTGTAATGCAATTGGCCTTGATAATCCAATATTTATTATGAAGGTGAGTTCCCCAAAAGAGTACTTTTAAATGACCAGTACTTTTAAGTGACTAATATAATTTTTTTTCTCATGATAATTTGGTTTCACAAGTTTCAAAGGGCACATGCTCCTTATGAAACACAGTTAGCTATATACATTTGTACAAAGTATCTAGGTTAGGATAAGAGGCTTATGGTCTCAAAAAGTTTCTAGGGTTAGAAATTTACATAAGTTCATATTTAGATGATCTCATGAGTTTTAAAGAAATCTCTAAGGATTGAAACTTGAATTTCATGTACTTTTTTTTCTAGGCCAGTTGAGAAATGAAAACATTCTTAATTATTTCAAGCCTATATAGTGGTGTACAGTGTAATTAACTCTGATGTGTGTTTCACACCCAATTAGAGGATATTTTAGCACCAGGGTAATTGGACCCAGCAACACCTGGGAAGTGTAATCAAACAAATTTAGCACCATATGTTATTGTCCTATGATCTTCTGCACTTTTAAAAAAATGCTGTGCATAAAGAGAATGGTCAAGATATCTGATAAAATGGTGCCTATTATTGAAACTTTACTAATGTCTGAATCCAGTTCAAAGTATTCCTGTTTATTTAAAAATCTCTAACTTTTTTCTATGGCTTCATAATCCTTTTGCTACTTCTACAAATGATTTCTTCTTTGCTTATCACGATGATGACACCCATCCACTTGCCTTGGTAGGCGGTGTTTTGTGATATTTTCTCAGCAAAAGGGGGTGGTAATCTGCTAATTTTTTTTTTAGGTTACCTGGGGATCAAGTGCAAAACTGTAATTGAGGATGTAGTCCATGTCCTGTAATTTTCAGACACCACCAATACAGGTTCAAATAATCCAACAAGAGGTTTGTATCTAAGAGTGTGGTCTGTGGACCTGCAGACTGGGAGACTGTTAGAAATGCAGATTCTCAGACTCAGCCCAGGGCTGTTGACTCTTCACTTTAATGAGATCCCCAGATCATGCCTATAGATGTTAAAATTTGAAACACGTGGATCTAGCTAGCATAAGAAACCCTTTAGGACAGAGTACCTGTATTATTTTTCTTCATAGTCCTAGTAGCAGCAGAATGCATGACAATATATATAGGAAGAAAGTAAGAAGGAAGAAAGAAAGGAAAGAGGGAAGCAATGAAGGAAGGAAAGAAGAAAGGAAGGAAGAAGACAAGGGAGGAAAAAAGGAAGAGAAGGAGGGAGGGAGGGAGGAAGGCAGGCAGGCAGACAGGCAGGCAGGCAGGCAGGAAGGAAGACTATGTCCTGGTAGTCATAGGTCGGATGAATCAAAATAGGTGGAGGAGACTTCAAGTAAATCTGAACACAATTGGTCTCAAAGTTCACCACTCTTAACCTTGATCCTTGTTCTTTCCAGTCCTGGTGTTTCCATCTTGCTGCTGACTCGATGCTGCCCAAATCCAATATTTAGATCCTTAGCTCAGACCTGAGCTGTACCTTGTGAGTCCAGGCCCTCCATTATCAATATGTAATGATATGACTTTCTGACTTAAGAAAATGTAAACAAACACAAGGCCATAGTCATCCTTTTTCTCTATAAATATTCCAAAAAGCAGGAACAATACTCTTAGCCAAGCTTGTCTAGATGAAGACTTTTTTCTCTCCTTGGCCCTTTTTTGTTCCTGGTTTTTGTCTAATGTCATGAGAAAGTCCTGGCAACTAACACTCACCTTAAGGAAAAAATACAGCTCCCTACCCTGCCTCATGTGGAAAATCCAATTTCCTCATAGCCGGTGGCTTTTATACAAGGCAAACACACCAGATTCCTGTAATCCTGGCTTTGTTTCTGTAGGCAAGGAAGATCTTTTTTTCTTCTCCAACATGTTTTTTTTTTTTTTTTTGACTGTACAATCATTTATAATTACTTTAGAATATTTGCCAGTAAGGTGACTTTTAATAACACATTTTGGCCCAACTTTAAAACATTCACTGAGTCGAAAAATAGTAATACCAAAATGAAAGCGGAAGTGGAAGAACCAATTACTGAGAATTTAATGCCTTGGATTGTTCATTTGTAATTTTAAGTTTTTTTGTTTTATGAGAATCTAATATGTGCTAGTAATCTTTAGCACCCAATAGATTTTCCAATTCTACCATATATACATATATATATGGGAAAGAGAGAGAGGGGGTGGGGGAGAGAAGGACATTGCCTTTGGGAAAATAACAATGTATTTAAGAAAAAACTGGGGACATAAATTGTACATGTAGTAAATAAGTGTCAGGAGAGGCTTTTAGACATCAGAAGAAAGGACCACTGGCAGCTGGGTTGATATATGAAGGTTTCATAAACAGAGGATAGTGGAGCCCAAAGATACTTAAGGCAAATACCAACTAATTGCCTGGAAATTAGATAAAGGACTTGCCGTGGCCATTTTACACTGGAAAAGTGATTAAGACATGTAAGAACAGTCACTTCTGAGTAGCTAAACCAAGCTACTGCTTTAACCGTATTCCATCCCTGGGCATTTAAGATGGGCTTATTTCTGGGAGATAGAAAACAAAACAAAACAAAACAAAACAAAATCTGCAATATGTTTCAACAGACTCACATAGCTTTATGGTCATGGTGACCAGAAAACAAGGCAGCAAGAAATAGATATAAATCTATGTTTATTTCAAGAAAATTTCAGAATCTACTTAGAAGAAAATAAAGTTTTGTTTCACATTACAGTTAGGTGTTCTGTGTGTGCACCTGGGTACACGTTTGTATCTATATTTTATATAAAGCCCAAGTATCTTTTCTGATTAAAATTTTTACTTTTCAATGGGCCCAGACACTCATAGATATATTTTTAATACATTTATTGTCTTTACTCTTTACTCAGTAGCTACATGGTTAGTGTTTTGCAAATTCTCATAGGTGAGCCCAGTTGAAAGAAGGTTTATAAAGAAGTTCACCATTATTTGCCCCCCTGTTGCTCACTGTACTGGAAGCCAAGATGGTGGTTTCTAAGCCCTAAAGTTTTGTTTTCAAAAGCATATCCCATTTCTCCAAAGAAGAAGAAAGAGAGGAAGACGAAGAGGAGGAGGAGGAAAAGAAGAAGAAGAAGGAGGAGAAGGAGGAGGAGGGGGAGGAGGAGAAGAAGGATCAGCTGAGGTCAAGAGTTCAAGACCAGCCTGACCAACATGGTGAAACCCTGTCTCTACTAAAAATACAAAAATTAGCTGGGCATGGTGGTGTGTGCCTGTAATCCTAGCTACTCAAGAAGCTGAGACATGAGAATTGCTTGAACCCAGAAGCCGGAGGTTGCAGTGAGCTGAGATCATGCCACTGCACTACAGCCTGGGTGACAGAGCAAGACTCTGTCTCAGAAAAAAAAAAAAAAAAAAAAAAAAAGATCTTTAATGTAAAATGTTTAACTGTTCATCTCAGTATCCCTATTGGGAGCTTGTATTAATGCCATCCTTTGCACATCTTGGGCAGAATGATTTTATATTTAATAAGCTCTTGAATTTAGCAAAGTGTTTAAATGTTAAAAGCTTCTTGAGAATTTCCCCATTTCCACCACCACTGTGGGTGTACTTCCTCCCACAACTGTAGACTCTCACAGTTGAATTTGCAAAAGCCTTTTTCCTTTGACTCTTTGCCTTCCATGTTCTAGCTCTTCATCTCTTGACTTTCCAGATTTGTGAACAGCCAGAGCAGATTTTAAAAACCCAACAGTGGTTGACTAACATAAACTAATTTTCAAGAAATATCAACACACTTGTTATGATCTACAATTTTTCCAGCTCTGACATCTCTGCTCCCCTTCTGTGAATGACTCAGGGCGTAGACTTAATGCTCTGAGGCTCCCTGGATGCCATTCTTGGAAGCAGATGGGCTAATAAATGTACATGATATCTCAGAATCCAAACCGTGAAACAGGTTTAAATTTAGAACCCACTCCCCATGAAAATATAAGGTTTAAAAGTATGACTCAGCGAAAGGGCTTTTAGAACTTTAGTCTTTGAAATATTTTAGTGAGTATATGTACGTGTGTGTTGGGGTGGCATTACCAGTAATAGAGAATTCTAGAATAAAACATTTATAGCAGGAAAAGTGCTGGGAGCTCAGGCATTTATCTGAGTGATTATGGTTGTTGAACACAAATAGGGAAACATTTTAAACCACTGCAACACAGATAACTTCCTAGGGATTTTCTTTTGCTGGTGTGCAGTAGTAAGTATGAAGTGTGATGGCATTTGGGGACTTGCTCATCATAAGGCTTACTGCTAACAAGGCAAGAGTCTTGGTGCTTCTATCATTTGAAATACAGCTGTTTAAATAGAGTAGGCTTAGACAAGTGACCTGAAGGAACATTTGCACTTGAGCTTGCTTCCTCAGAGGATAAAATAAAAGCTTTATTTTAACATGGTGGAAAAGGGCACCAGGAATGTTTCTTCAACAAAGGGAAATGAGGAGAAAAAATAATTATATTGAACAGATTTGAGCACAGCCTTTCAAAAGATAATGCATTTCTTCTCTGCAGTAATCCTCTAATATGCCCACCTGATTTCAGCAGGTGCTGTGCTTGCAAAGGTGGAAAACATTTTATCAAGGTACTTTGAAAATAACCTCTCCCTCTCATAGTACCACTGATTCCCTTAGATTTTTACCTCCAAGGAAAACATTGGCACTTTACTCTGGGTCCATGAAGTTAGTCTAAATCTGTGCTTTTACACAGATATTTTGCTTTAAAGAGTTTTTGTGTCAAAATCTTCGGAATGGATGGCTCAACAAGTAAAGTAAAATGCAAATGGAAGAGACGGCATATTACAGAGGTTTCTATTTTTGTATTTTTTCATTACCTATATGTTTGACAATGAGCAAGCCAGCTCTCTCTTCTGTGTGTCCACAGACTGTAAGATCACACACAGGCCTTCATTTATTCTTTTCCAGTTTTAGGGGCCCAATAAACCATAGGAACATATCTGAAGGAGGTAAATTTCTGTTGTGCTTCTTGCTATGTTGTACTTAAATCTTTAAGTAATTGCTTGTTGCTAAAGTCTTTAATTAATTCCTTCTGTGTCAGTGCTCTTTCCTCTGCCTAGAACTTTTTACAGTTCTCTATGCCACCACAAACAATGTGGCTGTCTATGTTGTATTCCCAGTGATAGCTGTGTATTAGCTGATTTGTTAACTCCTCTATTCCAATATACTAGGGAGCATATGAACGCTGACATTGTATCCCTTCAAATGAAATATTTGTCCTCAGAAGACAGAAGCTTTAATGCCTCTAATGGTGGGATTGGGAATATCACAAAAGGCTGGCACCTAGTGAAGGTGCTTGAAATCCCAAAGAAGGTGTTGGGGACATAGTGTGATGGGTCATCTCATGCACCGTTGGCGGGAATGTATATTGGTATGGCTATTCCTAAACGCAAATAAAACTCAAGATCTCAAAAGGTTCACTAACTTTGGTCTAGTTATTCCACTTCCAGCAGCCCATCCTCAGGAAATGATACAAAGTTCAAAGAATTCTTTATTTAATAGGGATGAAGAAGAGAAAACAAATGTGTTTAATAATATTAACCACTAATTTTATTAAGTACCTACTATAAACTGTGAAAAACAGCCAGCATGCCTTGTCTCATTTAGTCTTCCCAGCAAGCCTCTGAACTAAGTTAAATAAACACAGCTAGGGAGCGAAGAAGCTAGGTTGTCTGACTCAGGTCTGAAGCCCTTGTGCAGTGCACAAAATACAAAATTGCACATGAAAGCCCTAGTTTGACTCTAGGGATCACACTTTTATCCTCTACCTACTTTTATCCAACTGTCTTTTCCAGAATGTTCATCTCACATTTATTAAAGACCCCTCTAAATTGCCCTGGTTAGATACTAGTTTAGATCCCATAACAATAATTGAGAGGAGGTTCTGAAAAGAACAGAGGACTGGGAAATAGAATTCCAGTGTGTTATTCTCTTGGGCACATGGTAGATTTATATTTCCTGGTCACATTGTGGCTGGTAGAGCTCCATGTCTATCTAGTCCTGCGTAATGGATTGGGAGTGGACAGGACGTATTTCTTCTCTGGGCTAGAGCATCTAATTTCCATGGGAGGTTCCTCAAAGAGCTCTTTCCTGCAACAGCACACTGCAATTTTCTAAGTTGTGGCTACTCTTTTAGTCTTGGTGCCAATGTGAAGAAGACAATGACGTTAGACAGAGCCCCAGTCGATCCACATAAAGAAGAAGTAAACCTTGTTCATTCAAACCACTAGGATTTGGGATTATTTTTTCCACAGCATTGCCTAGTATATTAGACCATTCTTGTGTTGCTATAAAGAAATACTTGAGATGGGATAACTTATAAAGAGGCTTAATTGGCTCACAGTTCTGCAGGCTGTGCAAGCATGGCGCTGGTATTTTCTCAGCTTCTGGGGAAACCTCAGAGAGTTTTCAGTCATGATGGAGTGGGCGCAGTCACATCACATAGCCAAGACAGGAGCAAGAGAGGTGGGGTTGGGGATAACTCACTCACTATTGTGAGGACAGCACCAAGACATGAGGGACCCAACCCCTGAACAAAACACCTCCCACCAGGTCTCACCTCCAACTTGGGGGATTACATTTCAACATGAGATTGGGGGAACAAATATCTAAACTATATCATCTAGCTTATTCCAATGGAAGAAACCAACATTCTATTTCACTGTCTACTACTAATGTTCTGATCAAAATATTTATGCGCCTGTCATTTTTTGTCTATAAAATGAGGCCATTAATACCTTCTTATAGGATAGTTGTTGAGATCAAATGAGATGAATTGGTACACAGATAGAAAATATCACTCTATGAGATGGTTTGTTCCTTTGTAGTTTCTGGAATTGTATCCTATAGTAATAATCAAAGTTAGAGAATGACTCAGGGAAGTTTTGCAGTTATTAAGTTTAAAGCCTACATTGAACATAATTTTCTAACATTGAACACAACGGCATGCTATTTTCTTTTTATAAAATGATACTTGCTTGAGCCGTGGTAAATAGAAAGGTGGGATCTAGTGTCTAGATAAGAATCTCAGAAAGTAGTGAGGTACTGCAAACCAAGAATGCCTTCATGAACATTTGACAAATATCTGAAATGATAGCTTAATATCAATAAAATCACAGTTAAAATTATTATACTCTGAAAATAACACATTTTAAAAAGATAAGCTTTTTTTTTTTTTACAATTTTATTCAGAAAATTAATCCGTTATCTGAGGGTACGTTTTGCATCTTAACCCCATTGATGGCTGCATCAAGAAGTTATCCTGTTTAGTTTTATGTCTAAGATGATTTTTCTATTCTTTGGTACTGTGGATGATTAAGAAGTTAAAAGTTGTTTTTAAATAAAAAATTAGTTAAATTTAATTCAACAAATGTCTTTTAAATGCCTAATATAGGCCACATCCTTTGCTAGGTACCAGGGATTTTACAGTAGAAAAAAATAGTCAAAATCTCTGCCTTCAGGAAGATTACCTGAAGTTTATGGATACTTATTTAAGTAATTGAAGCATATATAATTAGACTGTATGTTACAAAACACTCTGACATCAGAAATTGTACCAATTATAGATAATCTTGGGGTTATTCTACTTACTTAGTCTTGTAAATATCCTAAGTATACCTTGAATAAAATTACATCAATAGAAAATCATACACAGGGACAATGTTAGTGATGCCCCCTGATTCTCTTGTTTGTGCTTCAGTATAATAGCCTTAGCCATTATCAACAATTGATCCTGAGACAACCGAATGAGACTCACTTTTGTATTTCCTATAAAATTAGCGTTAGTAATAAACCTATGTTGTTAATGTTGCCTTCTGTTTATAATTCCATATAATAAAATTATTTCCAAAAATTTTTTTAAATACAAGGTGTGTATTCCAGGACATTTGTAGTCAGTAGTTGGTGGGTTATTTACATGCATATTTTGAATATATATTAATTTGTGTGTGCATTGGAATTATATGCCTTAGGTTGAGCCCCTGTTTTAGAATATGACAGTCAAAAACATTTCTTTTAAACAAATGCTGTATTAATTTTTATGAGGTAAAAATTAGTACAATCTATTTTTTTCTCCAGCTGCCAGGAAGCTCAAGTTCAAAAGTCAGGTGGTTGATAATATTACTTCCTTTATCCTCAATAGCTGAAATATTTATATTATTCTTTAATTTATGAATTTAATTTCCTGTTCTTATTCTAATGAGACTTGTCTTATTGAATATGCCTTTTATTGCATACCATCTCTAAACTATTTTGTAGTGAGAAGAGTTACAAGGAAATAAAGATACAATGACCCAAATTTATATTATTTGGCTATTCAGTAGTTTTTATTTTGGTTGTTAACATCTGAAGGAGCTTTTGAAATATTTTAATTCACTGTGTGGTTTAACATCCCTGTACCTCAAGGCATCTTAACATCCAGTAAACTATTTAATACTCAATCATTTTGTGAAATAAATAAGGGAAGTCGCAGCCAATCAGCTTAGATAAAGGTAAGCCAGAAACAACCTACAATACTACCTTTCTTTCAATGAGAGAAAGAAAAAGCACCACAGATTTATTAGAAATTGATTTAAAATGACCTGGGGTTGGTTCTATTGAAGAGGTATATTTCACAAGTAGAAAAGATGAAAGAAAGCCTTTCAGCTTTGGATTTATAGCTCTTCTCTTGTAACCCAAAGATAAAGCATCACTGAGTCGCCAGCTGTTTTGTATCTCATGTGGCAATCAATAATTCAGGTAAACATTAACTTGGAGTAAATCTGGTATCTTGGTACCTTCACTTCTGCAGGTCGAAAGCGGCCAATCTTTTCCTAAGAAAGACATACCCGCTTTATTAGAGCTCTTAATAGAGCAAAACTGTTCATCTGAACAGCCTTGCACACTTCTACTGAAAGGTCACCTGTATCCCCTCCCTTCTTGAGCAGAACCTGGCTTTACTCTGCCCCCTCTCCAAGACCCACAGACAGTGCAGATCAACTTTCAACTCTTTGGAAACACAAATTACCAACACTGGAGAATGTGAAGTAGCATATTTCTGGATTAGATGGCACTAGTAAGGCAACTTACAGGGAGTTACATAGATTGACATTTTATTTTTTAAATAAAATAAAGCCTCAAAATGGAGAGTAAAAACATGAATGAAATCATTGGTTCATCCATATAAATTCTAAATCTCTGTCTTTTCATATTTCCAAAACCGAAATGACATCTGCCAAGGATTTCTGTAGTTACTGCCCAAACGGAGTGAGATACACTGCTGTTATTGTCTTAATTCAACTCTCATAGTTTCTGCCAGGGCTTCCCATTCGTGTGAACAGGCAGCCACCCACCCTGCTAGCACAAGTTTCAGGGGAGAGAATTCACTGTCTTTTGAATATATCAAGAATTTGCCAAAATGCAAATAGAAATGCCAAATACAAAGGGAATTGGCTGAAATATTTCCTTGTTATTGGTGTTTGAAGTGAAACTTTTAGCACAGTTGAAACCAGAAGCTTATTATTGCTCTGATTAGTCACTGGTTAAGTGACACAACTTATATTTCCTCCTCCTCATCTATTTCTTCCTCTTTCTTTTTCTTTCATAGTGTATAGATTATCACCATCTGGCTTAAAATAAATTCCACCATTCAAAAATAAAGGTTGTGCTAAAATCAACCTTGAATGAGCCTCAAAGCAGATTATGTAAGACTCCATTCTGTCTTGTCATTAGAAAGCAAGCCTTTCTAGCTCTTTTGACATACCCATAGTTTTTTCCTTGGCTCTTCTGCTCAGCTAAATGAGGGCAGGTTCCAGATTTCTCAGATCTGCTCCCAGGCACCCTCTTCATTCTTGTTGCTATCAATCCAGAAATATCCTAGTATACATGTCAGAAATACTGCCTGGTTTCTTCCTCTTCCTTCCTTCCTTCCTTCCTTTCTTCCTTCCTGTCTCTCTCTCTCTTTCTTTCTTTCTCTTTCTCTCTTTCTTTCTTTCAGATGGAACCTCACTCTGTCACAAGGCTGGAGTGCAGTGGTGAGATCTTGGCTCACTGCAACCTCTGCCTCCTGGGTTCAAGGGATTCTCCTGCCTCAAGCTCCCGACTAGCTAGGATTACAGGAGTGTACCACCACACCCAGTTAATTTTTGTATTTTTAGTAGAAACAGGTTTCTCCATGTTGGCCAGGATGGTCTCGATTTCTTGACCTCGTGATCTGCCCACCTTGGCCTCCCAAAGTGCTGGGATTACAGGCATGAGCCACTGTGCCCGGCCAATACTGCCTGGTTTCTTCAGCCTTAGAGGCTTTGTAGCCAAGGAATGGTGTTATTATTTCTAAAGTAAATAATTGAGCCATCCAAAAAAAAAAAGACGGAAAGAAAAAAGAAAAAAACCCAAAACCCCTGAGAGAAATTGAACAATGTTGTACTTGCTTCCCACTCTATTTCCGTAGCAGCTGTTTATAGTTCTATGCCTCCTAAAGGATATAATGAGAACATTGTAAAACAATCATTATCTTTTTTAAAACATTTTTATTGAAGTGTAGTTTACATACCATAAAATTCACAGACTGTAAGTGCACAATTCAACAATTTTTAGTAAATTTATAGAGTGTGCAACCATTGCCACTGTCCAGCTTTAGAACATTTCCATCACCCTCCACAATTCAATCAGGCCCGTTTGTAATCAATTCCCTTGGGCGGCACAAGGCTGAGAGGAAAAGAAGTTGTTCCCGGGCAGTAGGTCAGTGCCATTTTACCGAGTGTCTGATGAGCAGAATGGATGCTTGGACAGTTAACTTACCATAAACTTGCAGCAATTGAAGATATTGAGGTGGATAATTACTTCTAGTGCCCAGTAAGTGACCATTGAAGGGAAGATGGGAGAGGCTGAAACTTCATGGGACACACCGATGATAGTAATGTAAGCAAATATTTACATAGTGCAAACGCTCTAACATGTCGTATTCTAAGCGCTTTAATATACGTTCACTTATTTAACATAGACAATAACCCTGTGAGATACTACTGCTGCCACCCCCATTCTGCAGATAAGGGAACTGAGGCCCAGACAGGTATAGTAAATAAGCAGAAAAGGGATGAAACATAGATTCAAACCCAGGAAATCTGACTCTAAAATCCACAGTTTCACTGACTACCCTCTGCTTCTTCCCCTCAGTGTTGCTTGGGTTAGCAAACCCCATTAAATCAATGGCTGACATTATCTGAGTTGGAGCCAATTGACTAGCAAGTCAGTTTGGGGACCCAGAATACACAGACCAGGGAAGAGGCATCCTTGTGCCATGGTAAGGCTATTTCACCTTGGCTGTTATACTGTAACACAAGCAGAGGTGTTGGTGTAAAGGAAAAGTTTTTTGTGAAGGCGGGAGGGAACTGGCTTAATGGGTAGCAACCAGGCAAATACACGTGCAGCAATTTTGTGTCTTGGAATGAGTCTTCTCTGGCCAAAGATCATGGTCTCCATTTTTGTGAACAAAGCAATATCCACTAATGACTTTGCATCCATGTTAGCTTGATATTTTTTCTATTCTCCCCTTTTTATGATCCACTCCATTAATATTTCCCTTTTCCTAGGCTTCCCCTCACTACCTGGCCCTCACTAGACTCTTTTTCCAGATGTGGGTCAACCACTTCATAGTCTCTAAACATATTTTAGGCTAATTTGTTTAATGGCTATGTGTTCTTTTTGCTGATACTGGAGGATTTCAAAAGTCTAAGGAGACTTCCATGGATGCTGTTCCACGGTAACTTGAGTCCCAAGTTTGTGAATATATATCTTGGCAGCATTGTGAATTCAAGTACTTCCTGAAGTTCGGGGCCAAAATGGGAAATACAGCTGGGGCAGATGTTCTGGGATTAAAGTTGCTTTCTTGGTTTTAAAAGTTGAGAAATTCAGATATTTTGAGGGGACTCAGCAAAGCTAAGCCCAGTGAAACAATGAGAGCAGCACCAATACATACATTTCCATATACTTACTGCCATGGACTGTTAGAATTATTCCGACAATACTTTGTAAAGTAGCTAGCATATTTGATGCCTAAAATAAGTAAATAAGGAAGAGGAAATGAAGATGCAGTATTATACACAATAATAAATGGTACATAAAAGCTATCCCTCTGGAATAATAAGCAGTCTTGGAAGACCTAGTTACAGAAAATTGATTCACCTTAAAGAAATTATCTAAAACATCATAATAATGCTGTGTTTTTAGGAACACAGGGAAAATAATATCCATTCTAGTGGTGTTTCTTTTTAAATATGTAAGTTCAAAGTTCTTGTTAACTTTTATCAATCAAACCACATTATCGTAAAATGTTGTGTTTCTGAGATGACTGAATTCCTCCACAGAAAATAGACTCCTACCCATTGAACATCTATACAATTATCTATTCAGCTCAGTGCTTAATTTTTAGCTGTTATTTTCTAAGACAAAATATGTCTTTTCTGAAAGACAAAGACGATAAAAACAGTTTCCCGGGTTTTTGTTCATTCATAGCTTTTAAACATTTTCCTAATGAATGATTACACTATATCATGTAAAAAAAAACTTTCATCAATCATCAGTTTAAAATTGTGGCTCTGTAGAAAGCATTTTTTTTTTTTTACTTTTTTTTAATTATACTTTGAGTTCTGGGATACATGCGCAGAATGAGCAGGTTCGTTACCTAGGTGTACACGTGCCATGGTGGTTTGCTGCACCCATCAACCTGTCATCTACATCACGTATTTCTCCTAATGCTATCCCTCCCCTAGCCCTCCACCCTCCGAGAGGCCCCAGTGTGTGATGTTCCCCTCCCTGTGTCCATGTGTTCTCATTGTTCAATTCCCACTTATGAGTGAGAACATGTAGGTTTGGTTTTCTGTTCCTGTGTTAGTTTGCTGAGAATGATGTTTTCCAGCTTCACCCACGTGCCTGCAAAGGACATGAACTCATCCTTTTTTATGGCTGATAGTATTCCATGGTGTATATGTGCCACATTTTCTTTATCCAGTCTATCATTGATGGACTTTTGGGTTGGTTCCAAGTCTTTGCTATTGTGAATAGTGCCGCAATAAACATACGTGCGCATGTGTCTTTATAGTAGAATGATTTATAATCCTTTGGGTATATACCCAGTAATGGGATTGCTGGGTCAAATGGTATTTCTGGTTCTAGATCCTTGAGGAATCGCCACACTGTATTCCATAATGGTTGAACTAATTTACACTCCCACAAACAGTGTTAAAGCATTCCTATTTCTCCACATCCTCTCCAGCATCTGTTGTTTCCTGGCTTTTTAATGATTGCCATTCTTACTGGCATGAGATAGTATCTCACTGTGGTTTTGATTTGCATTCCTCTAATGACCAGTGATGATGAGCTGTTTTTCATGTTTGTTGGCTGCATAAATGTCTTCTTTTGAGAAGTGTCTGTTCATATCCTTTGCCCACTTTTTGATGGGGTTGTTTGTTTTTGTCTTGTAAATATGTTTAAGTTCCTTGTAGATTCTGGATATTAGCCCTTTGTCAGATGAATAGATGGCAAAAATTTTCTCCCATTCTATAGGTTGCCTGTTCACTCTGATGATAGTCTCTTTTGCTGTGCAGAAGCTCTTTTGTTTAACTAGATCCCATTTGTCAATTTTGACTTTTGTTGCCATAAGCATGCTTTGGCATGCACATCCAAAATAGTAAATTAAATGAATACTTATTGGGTATTTTCAGTGTGCTGAGTAGACTGTCAAGTATGAAACTCTCTAAACCAGGAGCAGTGGATCTCGTCTCTAGTCTTGAATTTCTAGCTATGTGACTGTAAGCAAATTATGTAAGTTTCAGTTCCTTGGTCGCTTCATCTGTCAAATTACTTTTCTTTTATTAGGAAGCTTCTAGATCAGAGTTGTATGAAGCAGAAACCAACTCTGGCTAATTTAAGCAGAAAATAAATTCATTAATGGTTATTATAGGATAGTTCACAGATCCTTGGGGACAGTCAGAGGCATATTCTTAGAAGTCAAGGAAGGATACCTGATGTGAAAATGAAGCCACAAGTTGGCTCCTGAAGGACAGTGTTTTCTCATCTTTGTGTATGGACTTTCCCATTTGAACCACTTAACCAATAAAAGCTTATTGCTAAAGCCACCATCATTTCTTTCTGGGGAAACTGAGTGTAGTTACTATAGTTACCACCACAATTGTATGCAAGGGTATGGAGCAGCCTCTGCTTCTGTGTGTCCCTAGTTTGCCCAAAGAATGTCTGATTGGAATGGTCAATGACCTATGCCTATGCCTCAGCTGCAGAGGGGCAGCACAACACAAAGATCTTGCATTGCTCCCTCCAAAAGATGAGATATGCTCTAAATATAAAAAAGAAAGTTCCTATGTGGCACAGTCCAAAATCGTGATGAAACATTTCAAATTCTGGCATCTTCTAGAATACTGATTACAATTTGGGCAATGATTTGCCTGAAAAAGTCTTGACAATTGCCTGTTGTATTTCTAAATAGCACCTCATTTCTCTCATTTACATCCTGGTTTAAAAGATAAATTATAAAGTCAACCTATTTACGATGAATGCCATCATATCACAAACTAGGAGTATAGGTTTGCAATCCATTACCGTATTTATATAGATCTCAATATCTATATAAATATTTAAGATAAAACCTTTATCTTGAATTGTGTTTACCTGTAGCATATGTTGCTATCCTGACAATGGTTCCATGGGGTAGCCAGGGGAAGCATTATCCATCCCTTTTGTAAGTAAGAAATCTGTTACTTGACAAAGGTATGCCAATGCTATTTTGTGAGTGGCAGAGAGGGTATTAGACCCTGTGTCTTCTGATTGCTCTAACCTTTGGATCAAGCACACCAGCTTCAGTTATTAAAGGGTAATCAATCTCACCTTTAATTCATTAGATTGCCCCAGGAAGACAGTAAAGATGGCTTAACAAGTAAGAGGTTGAGATTTCAACTGTCATATTCTGTGCTCTAAACTAGAGCTTCTTAGCTCAGAGGGGGGGACCCTCCATGCATGGGTGTGATGAATGGGTGCTCCTCCAGTTCTCCCGGCTGTCAGGGCCTGTGGCATTAGCCTCAAGTGGACAAGCTCCCTCCCCGTCCTTTTCCCCATTGTACTCTGATTTGCCCTGATTGGAAAATGGTTGGAAAGGATGGCTCTAGGCAATCTAGTACAGATGTTCCAATCCACTTGAAAGATATTTCTCATGCGTTTATTCATTCAACACTGATTTACCAAAGGCTCTGATGTTCCAGATATGGTGCCAGATGTGACAAATACAAGGGTAAAAGACTCAGCTCCTGCCTGTGTGTGGGTAGTTTGTTGTCCAGCAGGGGAGGCATCAGACACAGGGGCAGACTCAGAGCAGGTAACAAAGGTGGTCATAGGAGTAGGTACAAGGGTTATAGGAATACTTAGATGGGACTCTTAGAAAGGTTTGGTTGCAACGGAGTGCATGGGAATCTTCTCAGAGAGGATGGTCTTTTACTTGAACCCTAAAGTAATCGGAGGAATTTTCCGAGCAAAAGAATGATAAGTGAAGGGAGACTGTGTCCTATGCAGAATCAGCCATGGTACACAGGGTGGAGACCCTAGAAATCTCCCTTTTAGGGCATGTGGACATTTCAATATAGCTGAAGAGCAGGTGCAAGGTGGGCGGGGCTCAGAGACCAGGTAAAGAAGTGCCAGTTCTTGCAGGGCCTTTTAGATTACAAAGGGTCTTCTGTGCTAAAGTCACAGTCTCTAATCTTATAATAATAAAATGCAGAAAAATAAAATGTTTCTTCTCAAAGAGATAATGGCTTAGAAGTCAACTCAAATGTTTCCAATGAGGATGCCAATAATAGCTACTATCTATTAAACTTTGTCTATGTGCAACCATTGTTCTAAGCACTTTCTAGCTATTCAATTATTTGATCCTTCCAACAAGCACATGAGGTAAGTAATATTATTCTAGTATTACAAATGAGAAAAATTGAGTCATAGAGATCTTGTCATAGGTAGCGTAGAACTGGGATTTGAATTCACCATAGTCTATTTTCCAATTTTTTCTCTTAGATACAATAGTACACACTAGCACAAAATTCCACTTTAGATCTTTCCATCATGAGAATATGTTTGCTGTAGCAGTTCATGTGAATAATGTTATTTTGAATAATTTGAAATTACAAGCACTAGAGCAATATTACTCATGCTTCAGAATCCTCAGACTTACTAATATTATAATAAATGCACTCAATAAGAAAGCATACTTTCTTGCCTCCCAAAAAATTGTTTCTCTTATGGCACATAAAATCTCTGAGTTTTAGTTTTTCATATGGAAAGCAAACATGATAAGTTGGCACAAAAGTAATTGTGGTTTTTGCCATTAAAAGTAATGATTTGAATACATTTGTATTCGTTTAATGGTTTTGCCACTAAAAGTAATGGCAAACACTGTGATTACTTTTGCACCAATCTAATAATATCCTGCTATTAAATGAGATGAACAGGGGGCAAGTGACATGTACATAGCTCAAAATATAATATCCGAAACTGAATCTGATACTACAAAGCCGGACATTTGCAACAATCTCACGCTGCAAAGTGATGGGTCATCTACTGACATATGTTTGTAAAACAGTGGAGGTTGTGTTACCTTGTCAACAGATGTCTCATTTAGCTTCAGATAATTTATTTATTCCTTCATTCTTTTTATTTAAAAAACTTGCTTCAAGATACTTTGTGTCTGCCTCTGTCTTGGGTGCTGGGGACATAAATAGTGAACATTAAGTAATCTCTGTCCTCAGAAGTCTCAGTCTTGTGGAAGAGTCCAATGCAGGTGTAAATAGAAATTACAAAGCAATATGCCAAACACACTGACAGTGCAATGTATAGGGTTTAATAGCAGCCCCAGTCAAGGGGATTCAACTCATCCTAGAGCTACAGGGGAAGATTTCACTGTAAAAGGGGTACCTTCAGCTTTTGCCAGAATAAGAATCAGCTTCACTGTAGTTAGAGCAAGATAGAACTGGTTACAAGAAGAGCAAGAGTCTAATCCTTCCCCTCTGCTAACACACAGCATTCACCAGGCAAGTTGGTGAAGCCATTTCTATTTTTAATTGTTTCCCTCTCTGGCCACATTTGCCATATTCATTTTCATACTGTCTAAAAACTGGATCAGGGCCGGGCGCGGCTCAGGACGTGCGCAGTGGCTCACGCCTGTAATCCCAGCACTTTGGGAGGCTGAGGCGGGTGGATCACGAGGTCAAGAGATCGAGACCATCCTGGCTAACATGGTGAAACCCCGTCTCTACTAAAAATACAAAAAATTAGCCTTGTGTGGTGGCGGGCACCTGTAGTCCCAGCTACTCAGGAGGCTGAGGCAGGAGAATGGCGTGAACCTGGGAGGTGGAGCTTGCAGTGAGCCGAGATCGCGCCACTGCACTCCAGCCTGGGCAACAGAGCGAGACTCCGTCTCCAACAAACAAACAAACAAACAAACACCAAATAACAACAACAAAAAATACTGGATCAGGTTCAGTCTGGAATTGCAAAGGTCCCTGTGTACCCTTAACAAAGCAACCTTACCAGCGGTCATCAATTCTAGGCATATGCCTCTTCATTTGTTCCCAGCAGCCAGTGCAAAGACATTCAGGCCCCTGAATGGGTGTGGAAAGTTTAACACAAATGCTGTGAGGGTTCCACTTTGAGAGCTTTTGCTGGATACATGTTAGAATGAGATTCTTTTTTTTTTTTTTTTTTTTTTTAAGCTGGTGTTATCCCATCCAAATAATCCTTCAGAGGGTTTGTAGTCCAATGAGGGCTCCTAATACAGCACATATATTTGGTTTATTTTCAAAAATAGTATTTCAGAAACACATGTAAATAATTAGATAAGAGATTGTAACAATATCTTCTCATCCTGGGCTTTGGGGAGTTACTAGAATTATATAACATTTCCAACAATGTTATTATGGTTATAAAAGTACACAGTTATCTGCAAGCGGCCCCTTTTGTATAGAGAAGAGATATTTCAACTAAGTTCTCATTTCCCTGTTTCCACACCATAGATCATTATTTCCTAAGTTCCAGTTACTTCCTGATGCTTCCCTTGAACTCTTAAGACAGTTTCTTCATGATCCTCCCAAAATATCAAGTGCATTTAGTTTCTACACTTGGTTAATGTGTAGAATTTCAAAACACTCTTCTCCAGTCCCAATTATCCTTTTCTTGAAGGCCCATATCTTTTCTCAGCTCTCTTATAAAGTTGTATCTGTGCTCCATTGTGGGGGCGGAGTAGATTTTGTGGTCCTCATTTCTCAGAGTAGGTGAGGCTGTGCTGTGGAAGCCAACAAACCCCCAGTCCCAGATGCTATAAACAACAAAGGTTTTTCCAGTGTTCTAATGCTGCATCATGGCCTGGCTGGAGATTGTTCTGCTTCACCTCACTCTGGCACTCTGGCTTTCAGAGAAGCCACAAGCTGGAAACTTGCCAATTGCAGGGGCAGAAGGAAAGAAAGCTCTGGAGAGTCTTGCAGTAGCACTTACATGCTTTATCCAGAAAGGTGCACATGTCACTGTGCTTGGAACTGATTGGCTACTGCTAGACCCACGATCCCTCCCAATCACAGGGGAGACAGGAAGTGCAACCATACCACGTGCCTGGAAGCAGAGATCCATAAATATTTGGTAAACTGCACTAACGATAATTCTTGGGGATTGAATGGGGAATTTGGCACTTACTAATGACTTTGACTCTGAGCAAGTGGTGTAACTGCTGAACTGCTTTCTGCCTCAGCTTCCTCTTTGTAAAAGAGGAGAATCCTTTATTCTTCGATGATTTCTAGAAAACAATTATTGACTATATAACTCATCTGACAGATCTAATCGGCTGTAACTCTTTGTTCTTAAATAGTGTGATGTATGTGTTTGATATCCCTCATAAGAATGCAAGCTTGTTCTGTTGAATTGAGCTCCTCTAACATTTAAGGAGCATTAGATGGAAACTAATTTAGTGTACAGCACTAGGCAAATGAAATTTGACTCTCATCTTGTTCGTTAAGGAAAGAAAGAAAAATTAGAAGGGGCATGAGTTGAATCCTCAGGGTTGTTAGAAACTTATCTTTTTGTCTCAGAAAAAAATAGTCTCACAAATACCTCATAAAATGTCCCTTACAATTCAATTTTTGAAAGAGTTTTTCATTGAGTTCATTCTTCTCAATGAAGTAATTATGTATAAGTCAATGAATGGTGTTGGGTTTTATGGATTTGGTAATCATGTTCCAATTTCTGCTCGGTCATTTTTAATCGACACCTTTGTTGTATCTGTTGCTAAAGAACAGATTTATGCATTGTTTGTCGTCAATGAGCATTACAAGAAATCAGGCTAAAGAGTTACAAAGGCCCAGGTTATTTTTCCTTAGGCATAAAACAGTCAGTCGGCTTCAAGTCAGAGCTGAGTAAATTATTCATCTTAGTGTTGTTGATTTAGGCCCACCTGAAGAGATGGCCTTGATGACCTACAATAATACTGGTATGATTAAATATTTCTCTCATCTTAAATCTTCTTGCAGTTTTCAGGCTTTTGTGTACCATGAGCTCAATAACCTGCATGCATCAAAAGAATAGGCTGAGTCATAAATAGCAGTCATTAATTGCAGCTGCTTTTACACCTAGTTTGCAATTTCTCATCTCCACAATTTAGAAAATATGTATGTTTAAATCAGATGTGACGTTTTATTGCAATTTATAAGACTACTTAATATTGAGCTTTAAAATTTTAAATATATTGTAATATTTTCTGGACTAACACTTGTCTTGCCATCTTTGAGCCGCATATTAACATATTTTCACCTACAGGTAAAATTAGTCTATTCCAATATTAGTGTATTTTGGATGACGTCTAATTAATCATAGCCCTTAGACCAAGATGGCTGTGACCTGGTTATTTATTGAAATGTTGATCCAATACAGATAACTGGGCAAAAAAGTCTTCTGGTTTTTTCTTTCCTGCAGTCAGAATTAAATCATTGATTCCAGAAGAAAGGAACCACCACAGTGCTACGGAAAACAGGAATTGTGAGAAGTTATGGGATCAGTTTTAGCTTGATTTACTCACAGCCTCCTTAAGCACACTTTGTAAGGTAATCACAGCTATATTTTGTTTCCCAAACTCCTCAGGCTATTATGTCTTCTCTATGCTGTGTCCTCTGCTAGACATGACTGCCTCTATTTCCTCTTCTAACTCTGAGTCATCAAAGTTGCAAAACTCAGCTCCAGCAATATGCCTTCCAAAATGTTTTCTCCAAATTTATTCCAACTTCCCAGTTCTGTGTTTCCATTAGATGGCTCAGTAGTCTGCACCTATCAACCATTTATATGTCTGTTTGCTCTACTAGAATGCTAGCTTCTGGACCACAGATCTTATGCATTATTTAAATATTGGCTGGGCGTGGTAGCTCACGCCTGTAATCCCAGCAGTTTGGGAGGCCTAGGTGAGCGGATCACTTGAGACAAGGAGTTCGAGACCAGCCTGGCCAACAGGGCAAAACCCTGTCTCTACTAAAAATACAAAAATTAGCCAGGTGTGGTGGCGCATGCCTGTAATCCCAGCTACTTGGGAGGCTGAGGCAGGAAGATTGCTTGAACCCAGGAGGTGGAGGTTGCAGTGAGCTGAGATGGTGCCACTGCACTCCAGCTTGGGCTACAGAGAAAATCTCTGTCCCCCTCTCCCGCCGAAAAAAACCTAAAAAACAAAAAATATTTACGACCAGTTCCTTGGCGTGGCATAAACTTAATAAATGTCTGTTGAATGAATGAATATTTGTTGAGTGAATGGGTGAATATTTTAGAACCATGACTTTATTTAACTACTATATTTATTAGGAATATTAATTGCTAGCATGTATGGAACACTGTGTGCCAGGCACTGTTCCTTGCATTATATGTTGTAACTCATTGATGGTGTGTGAAACTCCTGAGAAATATTGTTATTATCCCATTTCACAGATGAGGAAACTGAGACACTGAAAGAGGAAGTAACTTGCCCAATGTCACTCAGCCAGGAAGAGGTGGAACCCAGAATTGAAATCCAGACAGTCTAGCTCCAAAACAAACAAACAATACCACCATACTTTTATCTTTCATGCTACACATTTCTAATGGCCAACGAAGAAAACAAACTGAAAACAAAATTCCTCCTTCCTGCTCTTGCTTATTCCTAATGGCTGTTCTTTTTAGCTCATGTAGAAAATAAAGTAGTAACATGTTTCAGTATTTATTGTAGCTTTAGTAATTTCGGCTTGTAAATTTGCTTTGGAAGACTTAGTGTTTAAATATTAATCAAAGAGATGAAACCTTCCAAGCAACTGTTGTCAGAGAACATTAGTTAGATTTTTACTTACAGACAAGTTAAAAATAAGATTATGGTAGCTTTCCTACCTCCTGAAAATCTGTTGGTCTTTAAGCCCCTCGTGAGATTCAAAAGAAATACTTTGCACTCTACTTTAAAGCAGAGATACATAAAAATCAGCAAATAAATGAAAAAGTGATTAAATTCTTTATTAAAGATTTACCAAACAATAATCCTTTAACTATGTAATCCTACAATTGTTTTCAAATACAAATGATTTTCCCCATGTTTAGATGAATGTATTTAATGAATACAACTCAATATAATGATCTTCCTAAAAAAGCCCCTTTTGTTTCCTTTTCAGAGACTTCTAATATATAAAAAAAAAAAAATGCCAAAAAGCTTTTATTAAATTGTGAAAAGTTTTAAATTTCCACACTTGTTAAAGAAATACTTTTAAGCACACATATGTGCAGTGATTTGCTTGTATTTTTCCCCTGACACTAACAGGATTTATAAAGATGTTATTTTGTAGCTCACTTTTCTAGTTATAACACTTGGGGCATTTGGGATCAGTTACTTAAACTGTCCCTGACTCCTTTTCTTATATGTAAAATAGAGGTAATAATATGACTTACTTTAAGAAATTAAAATACCTAGAACAGTGCTCATCAAAAGTTCAATAAATTGCGATTAGTGTTATTATTGGCATTGAGCAATGTGGTTTCATAAAAGAACAAGCATTTAAAAAATGACAAACATTGGCTGGGCACTGTGGCTCACTCCTGTAATCCCAGCACTTTGGGAGGCTGAGGCGCACAGATCATGAGGTCAGGAGATGGAGACCATTCTGGCTAACACAGTGAAACCCCGTCTCTACTAAAAATACAAAAAAATTAGCCAGGTGTGGTGGCTGTGGTGGCGGGCGCCTATAGTCCCAGCTACTCGGGAGGCTGAGGCAGGAGAATGGCATGAACCCCAGAGGTGGAGCTTGCAGTGAGCCAAGATTGTGCCACTGCACTCCAGCCTGGGCAACAGAGCGAGACAATGTCTCAAAAAAAAAAAAAAAACGAAAACAAATATCATTTAGCATGTCAGGTCATCTTCTGTGACCACAGCTATGTGTTAATGTGCTCTGGTTACCACAAGAGAATACCACAGACTGGATGGCTTAAGCGACAGAAATTTATTTTCTCACAGTTCTGGAGGCTGGAAGTCCAAGATCAAGATGGCAGCAGCATTGGTTTCTAGTGAGGCCGCTCTTCCCAGTTTGCAAATGACCACCTTCCCACTGTCTTTACACAAGCTTTCCTCTGTGTGAGTGCATTCTTAGTGTCTCTTCCTCTTCTTATGTTAATGTTAACATAAGTTCTATTGGATTAAGGCCCTATCTTTATGACCTCATTTGACCTAAATTATCTTCTTTTAGACCTTATCTCCAAATGTAGTCACATTGGGCCTTAGGGGTTCAACATATGAATATTGGGGGGCACCATAGAGTCCATAACAAGGTAGAACATCATTTGGGGATATCGTCAATGTCTGAATTTGAAGTTCTTTGTATAAGGCCTAAGTCAAATTCCACTCCCAGCCCTCCCTCCCCATTGGAAGGTTTAAAGAGGTCATCTGATTCCCATTTTCAATGAATGACTTCGGCTCCTGTTTGGAGTTCCACTCATTAATATGCTTTCTTTCTTCAGTCCTGTATTAACAGATATTTCTGTGGGGTTTTCCATTGGTTTTATTTTATTTCTTACAGGACTGGTGGGGAGCTCGATTACTACTTGACGCCAGGAAATAAGAGTTTCAGAAATGGAATAAATAGGGAACAGTGGAACATTTGTCTGGGCATGCCATCAGCCTCAAGCATGTCAAGAATGTTGCTGGAATGGCTTTGCCATCAGAGGAATGGTTCTAGCACCACACATCAGTCCTTCACTTGGGGAAGTGTGAAATTCCTAAGGTTTTAAAAATAACAGAACAATGTAATAGGCTCTCATTGCAACAAACTGAATCTCACCCACAATTATAATAAATAAGATTTGGATAATGATGACATTTTAAATTGACACCAAAGTGTCTCCAAACAGAAAGCAGTAATGACTAATTTCGCATTGTGCAGAATAACTCATTTGTCAGGGAAAACCTAACTCCTATGCTTAGATTCTCATTGTTCTTTTTATGATAACTGCCCAGCGTCTCTGTTTAGTCATGATGTCAGTTTGATATACTATGTAATATTAACAGCTCATCACATAAAACAAACAGCGAGCTAATTTTCTGCAAGTGCACAAGTAAATACTGAATTATGGTTAACCCTTAGAGCAATGCACTTGAGAAAACTTCCACTTTCCTTTTACAGTCTGCCAATCTTTAAAAGAATTTCCACCATCCCACCTGTTTTTTATAAAACCTGAAATGGAACTATCGTTTTATTTTATTTTATATGGCTAGTGATTCTATTTTTAAGTACTATTATGATCTGGATAAGCTAAGTAATCTACAGGCCTTAATGGTATCTTACAGCCACTAGATCTTCAGGTAGATTAGATAAAACATTAATTGTTACCTATAGGAAGTCCTTGGATGGCTACATTTTCATAAGTCCTAAAGAGGTGGATCATCTGAGGCTAGGAGTTCGAGACCAGCCTGGCTAACGTGGTGAAACCCCATCTCTACTAAAAAAGAAAAAAAAATTACAAAAATTGGCCGGGCGTGGTGGCATGCACCTGTAATCCCAGCTACTCAGGAGGCTGAGGCAGGAGAATTGCTTGAACCTGGGAGGTGGAGGTTGCAGTGAGCTGAGATTGTGCCATTGCACTCCAGCCTGGGTGACAAGAGTGAAACTCCATCCCAAAAAAAAAAAAAAAGGAAGAAACGCTCTATTAAAACAATACCTTTTGGCCCACATTATAAAAACAAAGTAGAGATATCCAAGATGGAGATGGTAGTAACAGACAAAGTATCCCTGCATAGAAATCTAACTCATACAAATACGTGGCTTGACCAGTATTATTGGTTGCTGGTTTTTAACAATTCTCACAGCCTGGATCTTCAAAATATGGGTCCTCTATTTTTCTTTCTTATTCCAGATCTGACAGACCCAAGTAAGTAGCAGACAAGTAATGCTAGAAAAAATCAGCCAGCACATTTCTGGCAGCTGGGTTTTATGGTCAGGCCCTGGGGAAAGTGAACCTACATTTGTCTCCAAGAAAAGATGAGTAGGCCATAGGGAGAGAAACTGTGTGCGAGAAAATCAGGGCAAATGTTAGTGTGATTCTGGCTATGCATGGCTTGGTCTCTCACGGTGGAGTCTGTTTTTCTCTTTGGCTCACAGTTAAATGACAACTGTTTCAGGGAAAAACTGTCTTACACTACGTTTTTCCTCTGCTCTCACACCACCACAACAATCATCAACACAGAAGCCTTTTGTGACCAAATGTGTGGGGGTTTCTCCCCACACACCAAGCAGAGGGTCCTCCAATTCAGTTCCGACACTGTCTACCCAGAGATGGTGTCAGATCCCACAGATTGAAGACTCAGTCCCACAAGACCGCCCCCCTCCTTCCTCTCAGTCACCAGTCCCGGCCTCCAGAAATCCTGACCAACTGGCTTCCAGTTGGGATTCCCACGACCCCTTCTTTGAGTTCAGTTAATTGGCTAGAGCAGCTCCCAGAATTCAGGGAAACACTTCCTTATGTTTACCCATTATTACAAAGGCTATTTTAAAGGATACAAATAAACAGCTAGATGAAGAGATACATATGGTGACGCCTGGAAGGGTCCCAAGCGCAGGAGCTTCTTTCCCCGTGGACTTGGGGCGTGCCACCCTCCGGGCACGCGGATGAGTTCTTCACCTTCCTGATGGCCGCCATGTGTTCAGCTCTCCAGAAGCTCCCTGAACCCTGTTCTTTGGACCTTTTATGGAGACTTCGCTGGTTGTGTATCACTGAAGCATGAATGATCATGTGGAAATGTAATTGGACACAAAGGATAGGATCTAAATCCAGCAAGACCTGTCTGTTCAGATTCTTCTTGGCCTCTCTGTGCAGTGTTCCATCCCCCAGAATATGCGGCAGGACCCTCTCTGGGACGAGGGTCTTATGACCCACAGTTAGATGAGAATCTTGCCTTGGGCAGATGAAAGGAGGACAAGAGAAAGTCAGAGAGAAACGTTGTGCTTCTAAAACCTAAAGTGCCCCCAATTTTGTAACAAGACCATAAGAATGGAAAATGGTAAATGGGAGTTATGAGCTAGGAACTGTGAATAAAAACCTATATGTACATATATGATCAGAATTTCACACAGGAAACCCAGCATTGACTGTAAACTTTTATGGTTGTTGTTGAGCTTTTTGGTCTCCTGTACCTTCCACCTTCTCTATCTAATAACTGGGTGTTTGTTCCAGCCTCAACCTTAAAGTTACCTTCTCCAAGAAATCATTCACCTTCCCAGCATTTGGAATCAGTGTTTTATGACACAATACATGGAAAATAATACATATACTATATGATAATCTTTGAAAAAAAAAAAGAAGGCTGACCAAGCAGGGAGATTGTCTGGCTTTGGAAAGCTATCACGAGTTGGCAATTGTTAGAGAGTGACTCAGCTGTCTGGCTCTATCTACCTTTCAGACAGATTTAGGTGAGCTGGAGACAGATTCAACAGTAAGGCTTATTCACACATAGGCATGCCTGAATCAGCCAAGTCTCATCAGCATACAGGAAGGCCAAATATCCATGATTGCATTAGGCAAATCCTACCTTTTCTCTGTTGAAATGCCATCAATTTAAACTTTCTAAGCTAAGAGCTGTCTAATTATATTTAAGCATATATTTCTACATATTTCTTCACACATTCATTATGTTTTTAGTTTATTCATTTACTAAATGTTTGCAATGTAACGGTGTCAAATGCATTTAATGATTATGTAAGAACATTTACACTCATTTTACAGAGGAGATAGAGGCTTAGAAAGGATAAATGACTTTCTCCAAGTCACATTGCTGATTTATGCTAGAGAAGAGACCAGACTTAATACTTGTTTGTACATCTCCCACTAAATTCTTACTTAGCTGTCTTTTTTTCATTCAGATTTTATATAATTCCAAAATACTTAAGTGTATTGAGTGCCTTGTGTATACTAGGTTCCATCCATACTGGTCCAGTTTCTGAGATTGAGAAGAACACACACAGAGAATAGCAAGGAAGAGGAATGGAAGCTCATGGGGTCTTCGATGACTTCCCTGTGTCCTGAGCCCATCCTGGGGACATGTACCTCCACTTTCTCGTCATGCAAGACAGTTACATGCCCTTATTGTTTATTTAAATCAATAGTTTGTCATTCTCTTATTTGCAACAAAAAGTTTTTAACTAATAGACTAAAATAATAAAGCTAGTGCAATGACAAAGTAAAATAAAAGGGTTTTTTTTAAGCCTTCAACTTAAACAAATTTGCAAAAACACAACCCCATTAAAAAGTGGGCAAAGGACATCAACAGACACTTCTCAAAAGAAGACATACATGTGGCCAACAAACATATGAAAAAAAGCTCAACATCACTGACCATTATAGAAATGCAAATCAAAACCACAATGAAATGCCATATCATGCCAGCCAGAATAGCTATTATTAAAAAGTTAAAAAACAACAGATACTGATGAGGTTGTGGAGAAAAAAGAAAACTTTTACATTGTTGGTAGGAGTATAGATTGGTTCAATCATTGTAGGAGACAGTGGGTGATTTCTCAAATACCTAAAGGCAGAAATATCATTTGACCCAGCAATCCCATTACTGGATATATACCCAAAAGAATATAAATCATTCTATTATAAAGATACATGCACTTATATATTCATTGCAGCACTATTCACAATAGCAAAGACATGGAATCAACTTAAGTGCCCGTCAATGATAGACTGGACAAAGAAAATGTGGTCCATATACAACATGGAATACTATGCAGTTATAAAAAGGAATGAGATCATGTCCTTTGCCAGAACATCAGTAGAGTTGGAAGCCATTATCCTCAGCAAATCAATGCAGGAACAGAAAACCAGACACCGCATGTTCTCACTTTTAAGTGGGAGCTGAATGATGAGAACACATGGACACAGGGAGGGGAACATCACACACTGGGGTCGGAGGTGTTGGAGGGAGGGAGAGCATTAGGAAGAATAGCTAATGGATGTTGGGCTAAATACCTAGGTAACGGGATGCTCTGTGTAGCAAGCCACCATGGCATACATTTACTTATGCCACAAACCACATCCTGCACATGTACCCTTGAACTTAAAAGTTGAAGAGAAAAAAAGCCTTAAAAAAAGTCTATACTGAACATATTTGAGTTTGTAAGAGTCATGTGTGAAGAGGCTGTTTTGAATTTACACAATGTGGTTCACTACCAGAAATGCTAGGAAACTCTCATTATAAAATTATTCATTTTATAACACAATGTCAATTACAGGTACTCTCATTCTTTTTCATTTTTTAAATTATACTTTAAGTTCTGGGGTACATGTGCACAACGTGCAGGTTTGTTACATAGGTATACATGTGCCATGTTGGTTTGCTGCACCGGTCAACTCGTCATTTACATTAGGTATTGCTCCTAATGCTATCCCTCCCCCAGTCCCCCACCCCCCAACAGGCCCTGGTGTGTGATGTTCCTCGCCCTGTGTCCATGTGTTCTCATTGTTCGACTCCCATCTATGAGTGACAACACACGGTGTTTGGTTTTCTGAAGTACAGTTACTTTCAAAACAGATTTGTACAGGGACGATGGTGGACGATAGAGGACGACGGTGGATGATGGTGGACGATGGTGGACGATGGTGGACGGGTCATGGACTGAAGATACTTTCCATGAGAAAATGTAATTCAGACTGTGCCTTGGAGATCAGCATATGATATAAATGGCTCAGGTTTCTAACATCCCAGTATGAGAAAAGTGTGCAAGACAAAATTTGATTGCATTTTCCATATCAGGAACACCTTTGTGGGCACCTGATTTCAAGGATTCATAAATATTAGGTCTGTTTCATAAAGAGTTGTTATAGGGCAAAATAAGATGTGACAGTGTGTATCATCGCTCTGTAATGATCGGTGATGTTGATCCTTTTTTCAGATGTTTCTTGGCTGCATGTATGTCTTCTCTTGAGAAGTGTCTGTTCATGTCCTGTTGCCACTAATGAGAGGTGACATTTGTGGCATTTACTATTTTCCATGCGCTATTCAAAGTGTTTTTCATGTCTTTCCCTAGTAGAGCCTCATGCCCTTGTTAGATAGGATGCTTATAATCCCTCTCTTTATATACGAATAACCTGTAGCTTGGTGTAGTGAAATAACTGGTGTAATACCATTAAACTAGTAAGTAGAAGAACCAGGATTTGAACGTAAGCAGGGTGACAATCTCTACTCCATACTGTCAATTGCAATGAAATTATAAGCATTTTATACTACTTGCACACCAAATAGATCATTTCCCTGAGTGCTGGTTGTCTGTTTTCATGTAGTGTTGCCAGATCTTGAAGACCTGAAGTTTCTTATCCTTGAAAGAAGACAAAAGCCACCTTAATTGTGATTGAGATAAGAGACGTGGTGAAAATAGGAAGGAACATTGTGTAGAATAGCTGAGGTTTTGCTTCAGTCTCTTTGCTATATGCTATCATGGGCACATGTGCAAGCTTGGGTTAAAGGGAAAAGGAATTAAGTGGAGAAATTGAAGTAGTCCTTCTCCTTGTCACTGGGCATTATCACCCATTAACATCTGGTCATGTGGGAAGCAGAACAAGTGAAATCTTTAGAATCATATAAATCTGAGTTTAAATTCTATTCCACCATTTTTCTGGCTAAGTCTTGGTTTCCCTACGTTCAAAACTATGAGCCTAATGCCTACCTTGTAATGTCATTGAGGAGAATTGTATATGTTTGTAAAAGTCTGTGCATTTATCAAACAAAATGCTTGGCACAGAGGTGAAACAACAAACAATAGTTATAGCTCTTTTATATATATGATTATATAATTGTTATAAACATTCAATTGTTTTCTATTATTATTACCTTGCTAACTACTAGTTTATTTTCTCATTTTGCCTTTCTAATCTCACCTGGCTGCTCTGACTCTTAATGACCTCTCTAGGAGTTGAATTATTTTTCTTTTTCTCATTTTCAGCTGAGAAGATTTATTAACTGTATCATTACAGTTTGAATTAAAAATATTTTAATCAAAGTGCTTCTAAAGTCAACCAATTCATATTTCTAGCATGCTCCTATTCCCTCTTTAATATTGCCACCTTTTCTTAAAATGTGGCTAAGAAAAAAGGATATGATGTTCATATAAGCTGAGGCACAGAGTCCCTATCAAGGAAAACCTCCTCTAATTTTTCTGCTTGTTACAGGTGATTTAGAGAACTATTAAGTAAGATAGTGTGATTTTAAAATGATGTACTTGGCCAGGCATGGGGGCTCATGCCTGTAATCCCAACACTTTGGGAGGCCGAATTGGGCAGATCATGAGGTCAGGAGTTCAAGACCAGCCTGACCAACATGGTGAAACCCCGTTTCTACTAAAAATACAAAAATTAGCTGGGCATGGTGGCACGTGCCTATAATCCCAGCTACTTGGGAGGCAGAGGCAAGAGAATCACTTGAGCCTGGAAGGCAGAGGTTGCAGTGAGCCGAGATTGCGTCACTGCACTCCAGCCTGGGCGATGGAGACAGACTCCGTCTCAAAAAAAAAAAAAGATGTTCTTGTAGACAAAGGACTAGACCAAAGAATGGCTTAGAGAAACTTCTATCTTAAAATTCATGATTATATTCAGTTTGGATAACTCTATTCATGGTTCACGATGGCTTCCATCTCACTAAATATGTTTCGACAATTAAATAAGATAACACATATGTAGCACCCAGCATATAGTAAATATGTATAGTAAAAACCTAGCATGTAGTAAATGCTATTAAATGCTAGCAATTACCAGTATTGTTTACTCTGTTGTGGAACTACAAGTATAGCTTTGCAAACAGTAATGGTAAGTGACAGGCAAATTAATACAGGTTGTTTTCCTTTTGCACCAGTTATTAAGCTATTGCCTTTCTCAGCTTTAAACCCTCCCTACTATGTTTTGCTTTGTATTCTGGAGAAAACCACACTTCTTTGCCAGCCATCTTCTGTTAGGCTCTGACAATAGTCAGACTTAAAAGGAGATTGGAAGGCAGGAGGAGGTACGGACCTTCTTCAGGAGACTCTCACGGCTCTTCAAGTAGAGGGCACCTTCCCCAGTAACAGGGAGTGTTCTCTGCTCTTATCGGCTGTCCTTATTGGGGTCATCCTTGAAATAGCTCTTCTCACTTATGTCAAAAGTAGATTCCAAAAGCTGCAATTGGTCCCAATTTATAGTTTATCCACATGCTAGAAATAACCTCTTAAAGCCTCCTCAACTTTATTAAAGCCAGCTAATCTAGGTCCTAACTCCATGGGGGTCCCTTTTTTGAACTCTTGATGTATTAGTACCAACTAGCTGAGACCCCTTCACCAGAATTTTAGGTCCAGGCTCTGCAAGACTCTTCTCTAAACTTCTAAATTTTAATAATACCATCCTCATCCCATTAGTTCCTGAACCCTAAGGGAGATAGTTGCTCCCTCCAGTAATTACCTATGTGAATCCACATTGTCACTCTTTTGTCTTTCACTTCTGTAATACTTGTTTGCCCATGCTTTATAATAACTTTTTCCATTAAAATAACTAGTAGACTTTTTTCCCCTGACAGGACCCAGACTAATAGGTGATCCCACTTTCTGCTCAGGGCATCATGCCCTGATAGCAAATATTGCATGCCTAGGAAAGCCTTTTTTTTTTTTTTTTTTTTTTTTTTTTTTTTGAGAAGGAGTCTTGCTCTGTCTCCCAGGCTGGAGTGTAATGGCATGATCTCAGCTCACTGCAACCTCCACCTCCCTGGTTCAGGCAATTCTCCTGCCTTAGCCTCCTGAGTAGCTGGGATTAAAGGTGCGTGCCACCACACCCAGCTAACTTTTTGTATTTTTGGTAGAGATGGGGTTTCACCGTGTTAGCTAGGATGGTTTTGATCTTGATCTCCAGACCTCGTGATTTGAAAGCCTTTTATTATGTGTAAACTAACCTCAAAAGGTGGATTTAAGATTATAGCATATTAGAGTATTTAAAAGTTAGATCTATCTTTCTAATAATTGTGGTTGCACACATTCTCTTCTTAAGATCTATATTGATATATGTGTGTGTGTGTGTGTGTGTGTGTGTGTGTGTATACGTATGTCTTAAGATTACATATTATCTATCACTTAGAACCCTGTGATTTGAAAGAAAATTCTCTCAGGTTACAGTGCCTAAGAATATTCTTGGATTGGAGGAAGGTTTATGCTCTTTAACTTAAAATGTCAAGAAAAATAAAATGAAGGATTTTTTTCCTACAAAATATTTGACTTAACCTTTATCATGTAACTTTAAATGAACATGTGGATTGTTAGTGACTTGGGGGCCTTCCTGTTTTTAACTTTTATTTGCACATTTTTTAAAGCTTATTTTTCTCCTCCAGTCCTCTGCCCCCACCCACATTTAATCTATAGTCATCATTACTTTTTTCTTTTTAAACACATTCCATTTATAAGTTCTTGCATTGTTAAAAACTAAGAAACTTAATACTAATCTGGCAACTGTAACCAAAGTAATGATTTCAGCATTACAATAAAAGCATAGCAAATGTTGGAAAACATTAGAGAGGAGAAGCAGAGCCAGAAGTTAACCATGTTGCGAATGACTGATCTCAACACAATCAAACTGGCTGCTCTTCTCCTGAAGTTCAAATAAAGTCTAATACTATACGAATTTAAGACTACCATACCTACTGCATTGACTCTCTCTCTCTCTCCATATATATATATCCACATATATATACCATACAGATATATATACGCACACATATTTATACACACACACACGTGTGTGTGCATTCAAAGAAATTGAAGAAATTGTATAGATACAGAAGCAGTGCTTTCCCAAACTAAATCACATCAAAGTATGATATGCAGATATATATATGTGTATATGTATATACATATATATAACTGTGTGTATATATTAATATATATGCACACATATACATCTATGTATATATATACACACATATATACACATACATATATCTATATAGTACATATATGGGTGTGTATATATGTCTATATATATCTGTATATATATAGTCATGCTTGAATAACTTACTTACAGAAGTATTCAGAAAACTACAAATGAATCTCTCAAGATGAGCCAACTATAAGATAGATATTGACTTTTCCTGTGTCATGGGTAAAAATAACTTAGGGATAGGCTGGATCTTTCCACTTCACTTGATCTGTTGAGATGTGAATTGAATCTGATAATATTTGAAAAATGTTTAAAAGTAAATTTAGTGGAAAGCATCAAGGTTTATTAAAGGAAATGAAAGCTATAATATTAATCACTTCAGTTAAGAAAACGTGTGCGCTCAAGTGGGCACTAACTGAGTTATAATTGTAATGGGAAACAGAAATGTCTTCTTATGTGATATATCTCAGTTTTAATTTAGAGCAGAGCCAAACAAAATTAATTACAATTACTTGGCAGTATATGCAAAGCCACATTCTATGCTTTCTATAGATACTATAAAGAATTACTGTTACTTGGCTCCATCCTGAGTACCTTCTTAAAATGTTTGAATTTACCAGTCAAATTCATGGTATAACTTCCAAAACCATTTATCAATTTACTAAACTTATTAGTACACTTGCATGTTTCCTAGTATAGAGAATTCACTGAGGTTCATTGCCTTATTCTTTTTGTGTTGGTTAGATATTTCTAAAAGAAGCAGCATGTTCAAGTAGAAAGTTGAGTTTAAGTCATTAATATGGTTTAACTCTGTGTCACCACCCAAATCTCATCTTGAACTGTGATATGAATTGTAATCCTCAGGTGTTGAGGGAGGGACCTGGTGGGAGGTGATTGGATCTCCATGGTGTTCTTGTGACAGCTAGTGAATTCTCATGACATTTGATGGTTTTATAAATGGCAGTGTCCCCTGTCCTCTCTCCTGCAGCCTTGTGAAGAAGGTATATATTTCTCCTTTGCCTTCTGTCATGATTATGTTTCCTGAAGCCTCCCCAGCCATGCAGAACTGTGAGTCAATTAAACCTCTTTTCTTTATAAATTACCCAGTCTCGAATATTTCTTTATAACAGTGGGAAAACAGGCTAATACAGTCACATTTCCCCCAAAAGAAAGTATATAACAGAATTATTATGGGTTTTAAATGACACAATCCTCTAGAATATAGTCTCCACGAGGACAGAAATTTTTGCCTGCACTCTATTCCAACAGCCTAGAACAGTGCCTGGAACATAATAGGTGCACAATAAATAGTTATGGGCTGGGCACGGTGGCTCACGTCTGTAATCCCAGCACTTTGAAGGCCAAAGCAGGCAGATTACTTGAGGCCAGAAGTTCAAGATCAGCCTGGCCAACATGGCAAAACCCTGTCTCTACTAAAAACGCAAAAATCTGTTGGGCATATTGGTGCATGCTTGTAATCCCAGCTATTCGGGAGGCTGAGGCATGAGAATTGCTTGAACCCAGGGGGCAGAGGTTGCAGTGAGCTGAGATGGAGCCACTGCACTCCAGCCTGGCCAACAGAGTGAGACTCTGTCTCAAAAAAATAAAAAAAAAATACATAATAAACAAATATGGAGTGAATGAATAATAGTTTTAAAACCACAGAGTAAACTGGAAAGCTCTGTGAAAATATTATTTTTCACTGGTATGGTTTGGCTCTGTGTCCTCATCCAAATCTCATCTTGTAGCTCCCATAATTCCCACATGTTGTGGGAGGGACTCAGGGGAAGATGATTGAATCATGGGGGTGGGTCTTTCCCGGGTTGTCCTCATAAGTGAATGGGTCTCATGAGATCTGATGGTTTTGAAAACGGGAGCTTCTCTGAACAAGCTCTCTCTTTGCCGGCTGCCATCCACCTAAGATGTGACTTGCTCCTCCTCACCTTCTGCCGTGACTATGAGATCTCCCTAGCCATGTGGAACTATAAGTCCAATAAACCTCTTTCTTTTGTAAATTGCCCAGTCTTGGGTACGTTTTTATCAGCAGTGTGAAAACAGACTAAACGTCCACTAACATATTTTGATGTCAAACCTGTTATCAAATGTTATTGAAACTCAATAGATAATCCCTGCCCTTTATTACAAAATAAATCCCACCTTGGATTTATTTGGTTTTGTGTCCTGCTCGAATACATAAGCATTTTGCTACAAAGAAGAATTTGTTTAGGTACAGAAGCAGTGCTTTCCCAAACTAAATCACATTAAAGTACAAAAGGGTAGTAGTGTGTATGCATGTTTGTATCTCTGTGTATGTAAGTCTCTCATTTGTGAGTGTATCTGTGAGCATGTGTTACTACTACTTTGATCTTTAGTCTCTCACACATATGTGAGATGCTAGCTTGTGAGACTCTTAGAACTGAAGGACCAGCCAAATACATAGGACTTTACTTTGCCAAGTCTTAATTCAGCACTTTCCAAGACCACCTATCATAGAAAGTTTAAAACTGAGAAGGGAAAAAAGGAAAGAGAACAAAACTAAAAAAGATTTGTGCATTAGGTAGAACTGCTTCTATAAATCTTGAGATAAAACAAATTACAAGATGAATTCACTTAGTCTTCTGTTTTTATGGCTTGCCATGAACTGAGTCTTCCATCTTCTCAAGTTCCTATATGAGACACACGGTACTTGTGGGAACACCAAACTACTCCGGAGTCTATGAATCCTCCTTTGTACTTTTTGCAAAGGCTATATATTTTCTAACTCTATGAGTGGGAGGCACTTCTTTCCTTATTCAACCTCATTCTATATAACTCTATCTAGAAGCTGAATATACTATTTTGCAGGCAGCTATGAGCAACATCCCTGTGATCCCTGTGGATATAATGTATGTATTTTTTCATTCTTTTTATTATTATTATTTTTAAAAACATCTTCCCTTGTGAATCAGCACTCTTGTCATGCTCTTCCAACAAGCTTATGACTACCACATGGTCAGCTTTAATAATGAGGTTTAAAGATAATTTAAGGATGGTAATGTTTGCTATTCTGCCTGAAATAAAGAAAAGGGTCTGCAAACCGACTAGGATTGCTCACTACACCTATTGTTGTGAGGGTTTGTTTCACTCTACAAAAGAGAAACACATTTAAACTAATTCAAGTCAAGATAAGGAAGCAAGTGAAAAGAAAATGGGGAACATCATAGAATCCACAAGCAGGAAGTACAGACAGTAGTACTCTTGAGTCTGGGGAATTAACAATCAAGCAATTTTTCATTCATTCTCTTGCTCTCTTTCTTCCCTTCCACCTCATTCTTTTCTTCCTTTCTTTTCTCTTTCTTTTTTCCTTCAACAAGCATTTATTGAAATTTCTGTCACCTCTTTAAGGAGCAAGGGAAACACCAGTGAACAAAACAAACTAAAAAATTCCTTCTCTGTGGATGCTATAATCTTTGCATGTGTTTGTGTGTGTGTGTGTGTGTGCATGTATGGAAATAGTAAATAAACAAACACGTAAAATACATGATATAATATGTCATAATATATCGTATGTTGGTTACTAGTAGAATCTATGGAGAAAAAGAAGAAAAGAATGGGGACCCAGAGAGCAAATGCAATTGCAATTAAGGAGCCAGTAATTCAGTCTCTCACCTCTATTTTTCTGCCATGATTTCCACAGCTCTTATCCTTTGCTTTCTCTTGATCCACGTCACTCTTCCTACTTCCTCTCCTCAACTCCAGCTGTGTTTATGTGTTCTATGGACTCATCTTGTGTCCATTTGGTCGAATTTCACATGGTCTTTTAACTCAAGTGCCTGCCATTAACTACAGTATAACTTTGGATTCTCTTAGTACCAATCCCTAAGAGGTTCTTAGGGCTTCAACTGGACTCTGTTTGGACAAAACCCTTCCTAGAATGGCACCGGTCCATAGGATACTGTTGAGCCAATGAATTAAATCTCTTGATTACATATTTTGACTCCCTTGTGTGGATTTACCTACTGAGTCTTGAGGACCTCAGTATAGAGTATAGTTGGCTTTCTGTATTCATGGGTTCTTCATCCGTGGACATAACCAACTGCAGATAGAAAATATTTCTTAAAAATTGTGTCTGTACTAAACATGTACAGACCTGTTTTCTTGTTATAATTCCTTGTACAATAGAGTATAACAACTATTTATATAGCATTTACATTTATTATGTATTACAAGTAATTGAGAGATGATTTAAAGTATATGGGAGGATGTGCTTAGGTTATATGCAAATATTATGCCACCTTATGTCAGTGACTTGAGCATCTGTAGATTTTACTATCTGTAGGGGGTCCTGGAACCAGTCTTCAATCGATACTGAGGGATGACTATATTCTACTTTGGATATATACTCTACTTTGCCCTATATAGTATTTACTATTCTAGAGAAATAGATTAAAGTCAAGTATCCAATTTCCTCTTTCTTAGAGGAGGGCAAGATAAAAAGGCAAGACTCACATATATACATATCCATATTATTTTTTGGTAGGTAAAGAATTATAGATGGAAAAAATAGTATTTTGGAACTTTAGTATATAATACTTCCTGAAATTATCTGCTACTGTTTTGAGTATATATATATATATATCAGAAATATCAAAAGAAATAAAAGATAAAAACTCAGTTTTTAAAACTTTTAAAATATAATCTCAAAATACTATAGAGACAATTTTTATGGAAGAAAAATTTAATTTTTGTTTGAAAGTCTGAAGTTTTGAATATTAAAAACCATGGGCTTGATGACACAAGTTTTAAGTAACAGACCGGAGGTAAACTTTCTCCCTCTGTTTTCCCAATTACAGAAGAGACACTATGCATCTGGGTTGGGAGAAAAGAGGGGCGTCATCAAGGAAAGCAGTTGAGTGAAATGGTTATGGGGATATCTGAGAAAGGGCTGCAAGCTCTGCTGCATCTTCCCTCTCTGGACCGCATCCCAGATTGATGGTTGGGACCTAGAGCTAACCAATCATCTATGGGTCAGTGCATTACTTGCCTGGATGGAAAGTGGGAAGCAAAAGCCTGTTAAGACTCCACTGCCTTCATCTCCTGTCCTGCCTGAGTGATGTGGCAGCCACAAGTAGAAAATGTGGTCTGTTCAATCTACGCAGACTGAATAGTCCTCTAATGGTCTTCGAGTTTCCATTCACCAGACTTGGAACCAGAAAGTGGACGAGAAGAGCATCCAGAAGTTTCTTGTGGTTTCCACCATGCTGAGGGATGTGAAAGTGGCTGAGAAATGGCCATAAGAGCTAATAATACTTCATGATAGTGATGCCAGTGACTCAGGGTTACCTCTGAAATGTCAACCAGTGATACCATAGGAAATTGGATGCTTGGCTGGGGCGAGATGAGAGGTGCTAAGACAGGAAATCCGACAGGGTAGTACATACCCTAGTAGATGAAGGATTATACAGGTGGGACTGGGCCAGGACTTGGACACTGTAAAAAATTCATGGAATTTGAATCAATACAGGGAAATAGGAGCAAGAGTAAAATCTGGAGCTGAATGAGTTTCCCCAGAACTGACTTCAGTTTCGGATTTTTGATAAGAGAAACAGTGACTATTCCAGGACAGAAATCAAGTAACAGAAAAATAAAGCTACATTCTTGGCACATCTGAGCCTGTGACCTGGGAGGTTCATGCCCAACACACATTTCTAATGCTACACCAGCTTCATTTTAGAAATAAAGCTTTTGCTCTCATTTTATCTAGGGTGATTCATCACATTTCTCTTACAAATGGTACATATTTGATAATCTCCAGCACATGGCCCCCAGGTAAATGGAGAGAACCCACATTTCTCTTCAGCTTGATTAATTTGGAGAATTATGTTTTTTATAAAATCATTCTGATTATATATCCCAAGTTATTGTAAACAGCTGTTTTAATGCCTTAGCCTCTGAGCCTTCAGAGCTGATTTCCACATTACCTTTGATACATATGTCTATAATTTAGTCTGATGGGATCTTCAGCTCTTTAAAGCAATATGCTTGCTCCTTCTTTTTTCCACCATCATAACTCTGCATTCTTATTTCAGCTTTAATTTGTACACAGCTAGAATACACCTGTCCGACCAGATGCATGAGTTAGCTACTTCACAAGAAAATTTTGAAATGCTGCCTCCATGTCAAAACTCTGTAATAAGCATTTAAGGATTCTACCCTCAGCCCATCCCACCAAACTCACAAAAGCAGAGAGAAAGAGAATGCCATGCTCCTTTTCTAGTAATTATTCTGGACAAGACCATAAATGGCCAGCAGGACACAATGAGAATGGAAAACAAATGGTTTCCAAATTTCTAAAGCTCAGTGTACAAAGCATGGAGAAGCAAAGAAAGCCTGCTCTCCATCCCCAACTTTTCCCCCTTTTACTCCTGCCAGGCATTTCCTTTGTTCTATTTTCTGTCTCACTGAGATTAAAGTGCTGATCTCCCCCTTTTTGAAAATGATGTCACCTTTTTTTTTTTTGCCTTGGCAGAGAGCAAGTTCATTACAAATCTGCTGTGTGACTGATGGCTTTGAAGAGATAAGGCAGAGGGGGAAAACACATTTGGGAAGGGTATGAAACTCAAGAGACAGGTTGACAATTAAACAGGCAGTCAGAGAGATGATGAAGGATAAGAAGAAATAGATGCAGGGTAAATATCTTTTCCATATTCTTTTTTACAGCCACTGAAAAACTATTTTTTTTCATGATAGTTTTATCTGGAAGCAATGCCATAGATGAAAATTCATTTCATGTGTTTTCTGGTGTGATCCGTGCACTTTTGATGACATTATTACAGGCAGGTCATCGTGGATGTTTTTGATGTTCAGGGTGAGGAAGACATTTCCTTCTGCCATTAGGAAAGGTAAAAGAATTTGGTACTGAATTTGATTTACTATAATTGCTGATCATTGGACGATGTGGCAGTTTATATAAGAAACATTTCAGATGTAAAACCAGATTGAAAGCGTAATGCACATTCTAGCATCATGTATATTATTTACAATTATTAGTGACAGATGCAGAGCCTGGGAATCTCAGAATGTTTTATCCCCCAGGTTTAATCATACCGGAGGCAGTGGACATATACGTGGTTTGCATAGGCCAATTTACTGAAGTGTTTGACATCTAGAACTTAAACACACACACACACACATACACACACACACACACACACACACACACACTCCCCTAAAGCTGTATTTTCACCATACAGTATCTTATGTAAATAACTTTGTCATGTGTATACATCTAAATGGATGTTAAAAAGCCCTGGTCTTGCTGGGCATGGTGGCTGAAGCCCATAATCCCAGCACTTCCGGAGGTCCAGGTGGGCAGAACACTTGAGGCCAGGAGCTCCAGACCAGCCTGGCCAACATGGCAAAACCCAGCATCTACAAAAAATACAAAAATTAGCTGGGCATGTTAGCGTATGCTTGTTACCCTAGCCACTTGGGAGGCTGAGGCAGGAGAATCGCTTGAACCCGGGAGGCAGAGGTTGCAGTGAGCCAAGATCGTGCCACTGCACTCCAGCCTGGGCAACAGAGGGAGACTGTCTCAAAAAAAGAAAATAGAATTAAAAAAGCCATTATCTTTCCTATGGATGGATATTTCTGCAGATGAAAGGATATTTTTAAAAATATGCTTCTGGGTTAACGTTGGAAGTAGGATGTTTCAGAGAAGTAAGTAGTGGATAATAAAATAGAGGAGGGGCCGAGAGACAAATGTTTGCCAGGCTGCGGCATATCTGACAAGAACACCAGCCATTCCTTCTCATCTTCTCCTTCTCATCACCATCACTCACCTCCTGCCATCACTTGTATGTAATAACAGAAATATTTATGATTGCATCCTGCGTGTCTGAGAGGAGGGTGTGTACGTGGAAGATGTGCTTGTCACTCCCAGCCCTGAGGCCTGAAATATATTGCATGAATTTTACTTTTAGTTTCCCATTGGCCTTGAGGAAACCCTTATAAATAACATATGCTATGCTGTTATTCCTCTGTTCACCCCTCCCCAGTATCTTCCTGGGCTGCCATTGCCTCCAGAATAAAATCTCAGCTATTCAGGTCTCCACCTTCTGGTTCCTGCCAATTTCTCCACTCTTGCTTCCGGCCATTTTCATTACGCATTTACTTGAGTCCTAATGAAATGCCTGGTTCTTGAATGCACTTGGCTGTTTCATTCCTCTGAGCACACTCTTTCCTCTGACGGAGATGCCCTGTTGGCTCTTCACCATCTAACAAACATCTATCTCCATTTCCTTCTAGTCTTGAGTACAAGTATGACCTCCTCTGTGAAATTTTCCATGTACTCAGAAAGAATTGATCACTCTTTTCTTCTGGCCACACCTTACTTTCTACTTCTACTTTGAGTTTAGTATCTTTATTGAATTTTTCAAAATTTATGTGTCATGATCTAGGTGATTGGGTATACCCAGCATCTATAAACCTGCCCAGCTAAAAGCTAGTGCTCACTTTATAAACGTTTGGTGAATAAATGGATATATACATCCTGGTATTTGAATTCAGGTTAAAGGATTTCAGGACTGCATATCTGCTTTCTAAGTTAAGGATGCACCCGTTTCCTTAGAAAATAAAACCCTAAAGAGACTATGAGTTAATACAAATTCATACGATATTTAAAATAAAAACAAACCAGACAGAAAGGTGTTGTGGAATGGCATGCCTTATGTAAGAGCAATACATTTTCTTGCCCATACATTATCATTTCTTTCACAGTTCATTGTTCATGAACATTATCGTTCATGAGGTATAAGCAACTGGTCCCTCCAAACTCTCTACCCTACCATTCTGATTCTGTTTGTAAGCACAGATGAAATACTTCCAGGCAAAGCAAAAGTGGCAATTCAAATGTCTTTAATACATGCAAATGCATCATTCCAGAATTGGAAGTTATTATCTTCTTGATAATCTAGAAAGGCCCTTATGACGTGTGTCTTTCTTTTTGTGTGTTTGTTTTTATTTTATTTTGTTTTGTCTTTCCAGTAATTGCTGGAGTGGCTGAGTTAGAAATGCTGGAGTCTGAAGCAGAGGGTGGTTGAAACTGATTGAGGCACAGGGCTGTGGCCTCCCACTTGGGCAGGTGTGTTACAGTGTTGAACCAGGGATGAGGTGAATGCCAGGAGTATGGATAATATACAGTTATCATCCATCTATTTTTTAAAATTTCACATATTTATTATTGATTCAAACAGTTTATCAAAATGTTTAAAACGTTCCGATTTTCTCAGCTCATCTTATGTTAGTACCAGAATCAGCACATCAATAACAAGTATCACACGTGAAATTGCAGAAGCCAATGGCTTTCTACCATTCTGAAAAATTAGAGGGGTAATAGAAATCTCAATGCTGCTGGAGCAATGATAATTATTTGATGATCCATGCATCAGAATGATTTAGGCATTTAGTGAGTGCCGTATATTTTTATAACTAGCATTTCTTTTAACATGAGCCATTTTGAGGGGTGGTAGGTAGTCAAATTCTCATTTGAGGTATAGGAAATAATTTCAAAATGTAGCATTAAGATGAAGAAGGGTTCAGAGTTTAATTCAAACCATGGTCCTGATACCATGCTACTTTACTTCATCAAATAGACTTCATAACTATCTGGTGGAACGTTTAGGCCACATAAATATCGATGAAGACCCTTTTTCTATAAAGAATAATAAAGTGTTGGCTAACATCAAGATGGCTGACTGGATTAGGGCACTTCATAAATGCTTTATCAGAACTCACTCCAGCTTTCCCAATTTCTCAATTTTCATCATTATCCCGGATGTGTGCATGTCTGATTTAAGGAAACTGGTTAGATATGCAAGCACTTATTTTATTTTCTTAGAGAAAAAAATTAATTTCAAGCTCTTTTTTAAAAGCTTTTTTTTTCTTACATACCAATAATATGTAAAAGAAGAATGCCACCCACTCTTACTCTCAGAAGATATTTAAAGAAATCTGCTTAGTGGGTTCATTTTGGAGTATGGCAGACCCAGAGACAAGGATTCAAGTGCAAGTTATTTATTTGGTATGTGGTTCCTGGAAATGCTGATAATGAAGAAGTAGAATGGGGAGGAGGGGAAGGCCTCATAAAGTTAAGAAAACTTTCTTTCCAAGCAAGTTTCCATTGAGAGATTGCAATTCCATCCAGATGGGTTCTCTGGGAGCCAAAGCATCATAAGTGGATCTGCAACACCCCACCTCAAGGGTGAGGCAACTGGTGCATTTTGCACCAACTCCCAGTCAGTCACTGGCGGAGGGCTGCTCCTTGGGGCCTTTTTTTCCCCAGTACTACAACAGGCAGAGTGAGATCTTATGACTAGAGAAGGGCCTCAGGCAAAGTGAAACAGACTCGCAAGTTGAAAATTAGCCCTGCAGGCACTGACATGGTAAGGCCCAAGGGCATCTGGCCCTTGCAGCCTCAGCTTCATCTGCTGCTACCATTCACTCAGTCAGGAATGGCTTGAGTTCCTTAGATACTAACTTCTACTGTGATAATGGTGAAATATCCTCTGTGGAGAAGAAACCTGCCTGTAGGACTTCCCGCAACATCAATAGCAATGCCATCATCATGGCCTCTTGAGCCATTCACAGATATTTCAAGAGTGTTAATCACAAACCCTTAGACAAAGACTCTGGAAAGCACCTTATTCTTGGGCAATACCCCACAGGCATTCATACAACAGTCTTAAAAATTCATCTGCTAGGTCAGTGGCTCACACCTGTAATCCCTGTACTTTGGGAGGCCAAGGCAGGCGGATCACCTGAGGTCAGGAGTTTGAGACCAGCCTGGTCAACATGGTGAAACCCCATTTCTACTAAAAGTACAGAAAACTAGCTGGGCATGTTGATGAGTGCCTGTAACCCCAGCTACTAGAGAGGCTGAGGAGGAAGAATCCCTTGAATCTGGGACGCAGAAGTTGCAGTGAGTCAAAGGTTTCAGTGAGCCAAGGTCACTCCACTGGGCTCCAACCTGGGCAACAAGAGTGAAACTCCGTCTCAATTAAAAAAAAAATCATCAGTGGCAATATAATTATTGCAAGGTCTTGTGATTCATGTTGACGAATATCTAATAAGTGTTTTGTGCATATTTGTGGAATGAATTATTATCATTATCATTATTACTAGTATTTTGACTCTTTTGCAGAATCACACCATGCGACTCTTATTCTAGAGAGCATGAATCCACTCCCCAGGCCAAGTTGTGATTGCTTTATCTGAATTTACCTGCAGACTTGCTAGGAAGTTTGTATCTTGGACTCTGCTGACTGTGCTAAGGAGATTTATAGGAGCCTGATAAATAGTACTTATATCACAACAGACTCTTTACATTTCTGCCATGCTGGAATGAAATTTCCCAGCCGGAGCCTTTTCTAAGGCCATTTTTTATGTCAAACTGCAGTCAGTCTGGAGGTGGTGTTGAAGATGGTTATGAATGTTACAGAGCGAGCTAGGCAATGCATTAGCAAAGAATTTCTGTGAAAATGAGTATAAAGGGAGGGGTATTGGCTCATCAGTACAAGCAGGAAATCCCCAATAAGAGGCTGATTTCAGTGGCAAATTTAAGTCTAACCTATAACAGACAAAATGTCTGTTAGATGCTTACTACCTTCAATAATTACACAAGTTCAGTTTCTCTTGGTCTTGTTGTCTTATCTCATTCATATTTATGTTGTTATATATATACATCTTCATAAGCCACACCAGATTTTTTTTGGAAGTAAACAATAGTTAATTGATCTGAGAACTTGTGATGGCAAACATACAGATTCAAAGACACAAGAAAGCAAGACTTGTTGTCTATGATCTTTGCTTTCTTCTCTTTTAAAGATGGATTAATATCTAGCTTATGAATTCAAAGAAACAGATAACACTTTTTAATGTGAACCAAAGTGGTTGTTTTGTATACAGTGTTTTACAGTAGCTCTTGAGTAGATTTCCACTTCTTTTCTTTTATAGATTTGCTACAAAATTTTAGCTTCGTCATCCAATGAGACAATGTAGTTTTTGTTGTTTGTTTTGGTAGCAGGAGAAAGCAAGGAAAGGGGAAAGAGTACCACCGTCTTTTTTTGTGTTATTTTTCTGTTGTTTATTGTTCAGTTGTTGTTTTGTTTTGGAGGGAGTCTGAAATTCCTCTATTACCCTTGTCCCTGAAAGGCACAGAAAGGTCAGAATATCCATGGTTGTAGCAGAACAAGTACATTCCAGAAAGGGGCTGTATATTTCATTGACCCATTCTTAATTCCTAGTGGCAAAGAACGAAATGAGAGAAACACTTTGAATGTAGGTTCTAGTGCTCAGTTCTCAAGTCTAAGTCTTTAACAGAAATGCCTGAACCCCTTCATCAAAAACAAACAAAGATTAGTAATATTTTGAATATCGAGATTGGATAGGAAGCAACATTTATAGCACACTCTTGAAAGAACCACATGACAAATCCAACTGATTAGGAATTGTAATTGAATGGAAGAGGGAACTATTTCCATTGTCTACACCCTATCAGTGACCTGGATGCTAAATGAAATCTTAAAAAACAAAATAAACAAAAAAAAACCCACTTGCTTATGTATCCATTCATTCTTCTGCATAAGTTGATAGAGTTGGGCATTCAAATTTTTCAGCATTAGTTTAAGAAGTTTCATCTGTAAAATTACGTATTTAAGAGAGAATGCTGCATTTCTCTTTTATTCTTATTTCCAAAATTTGTCACATATGGAAAGCTTCAGTTTTTCAGTAGAATTCTTATTTATTATCAAAGACAGCTTTTGTGAGGAAAGCAACACCTTTTTTGACAAACCCAATTTGTTTGCATATGAAATATAATGTGAAAATTAATATTGTACTGTGTTTGCAATACTGTGAAAATACTGGGATCTTATTTTGACTAATTATACATCTTAACTTATCCTATAATGAAACATTTAGCTGAGATGTAGTCTTGCTTTGCACTTTCTTTTAAGTAGAGGTGTGAGTTTTTCTGTTTTGGCTGTGTTCCATTTTGTGCAATAAGATTGCATTTTCTTTTAAAAAGTCCTCTGCTTCAAAACCAACTTTCACTTTCTTGTATAGAGTTCATATTTACTCTGGAGAGGTTTGCAAATCGTAATGAGTTGACAGCTTTACAAAGAGCCATGGGATTCTTTGAGATTAAAAATAACAATTGAATATTATATATATTATGGGTTGCAAATTATGGCCCATGCCGAATCTGGCCTGTGGCCTCTTTCTGTATGGAACTCAAGCTAAGAATAGTTTTTATATTTTGAAATTATTTAGAAAAATAATATTTTATGATACACAAAAATTATATGAAATGAATTTTCAGTGTCCATAAATAACATTTTATGTGAATACAGCTGCACTGATTCATTTACATATTGTTTAAGACTTTTGTGCTACAACACAAAAATACTTGAGTAGTTATGACGGAGACCATATGGCCAGTAAAGCTTTAAATATTAATTATCTGACCCTTTACAGAGATATTTGCTGACCTTGGTCTCTCTTTTTCTCTCTTTCCTTTTTATATATAGCTATAGATAGGTAGGTAGATTTATGATCTATTCATCTATATATGTATATTATCTACCTATGATCTAGCTATATCTACATCTCTATATCTACAACCTATCTACATCTATTTATATAATATCTATCAAAGAGAAGGAGAAAATGACATTCAATTAAGAAATATAACTGCCATTTAATCTCAAATGTGTTTGGACATATTTATACTAAAATGAACAAAATTTATAGTAATCAATATCTTGTTCTCATTTATTCTTCATGTGAAAATAGCACACAAATTAAAACAGAAGATCCATCCCATTTCATGTTCACATTATTAACCCATCTTCATTTACATAGCTATACCACCTCCAGGCAAAGATGAGGTTTGCACTATTAGGCAGACACTGAAGCAAAAATAAACTTCTTTTCAACATGTGATTTTTCCAGCTATCATGTCTTTGGCTCACACAGACTCATAAAAAGCTTTAAATTTACTACATTTCTAAAAGGATACAGTTTGTGCAGTTGGTAACTGTCACATTCTATATAGACACTGGTGAAATATATTCACAAAGCAAATCAGTTATTCCTCTCCTTTGCCCAGAGATGGAAAATCATTCGATCTCATAAAACTTTCTTATTTTATTTTATATTTTTATAGCTAAAAATATGAAGCCGAATAGTGACTTGGGTGGTAATTGTTGATTTTAAAATGTCCTCTCTCTAATTTTAATGTCAGCATAGCAAATGGAGAACCACTATTGTTTGTTGCTTGATCATAATCACTTTCCTGAACTAGGAAAACCACAGAGAATGTGTGTGTGTGTGTGAGTCTGTGTGTGTGTGTGTGTGTGTGTGTATGGGTGGGTGGGTGAGTGGGTCTGTACAAAATAAAAATACAGCATTTAATTTACATGTAGTTTGGGCTATAAATTGTGAAGAGGAAAAATTTTTGTTATTTTTTCTAAATTAATGTCACTGAAGAACTGTGATTATTAATACTTTAAGTGGATGGTGCTTTCCAATTACAATTAATAATAAAACCTACTTAGATTTTAAAAATAATTGTTTTACTAGCTAATTCAGGCTAATGTCAAGATAATCCAATCAGTGTAGACATTTAACCATATTCAATTATTTTAACTACAACGATGTTACAGAGTTTGAAAGGCAAGTGCACATTAAATTTCTGCTAAAATAAACACTTCGCATTTCTTATTCTGAAATCACCTTGTAGGCAGGCTTATATAATAACATGGACTCTTTGAAATCATTATTTGCTCAGTGTGCTATTAATAATAATCTTTTCATGTTGAATGAATTGAAGATGAAGATCTACTCTTTAGCTCTGACAGTTAAGTGTAATCTTTTAGGAATGTGGGCAAGAGGCAAGAAAGGAAACATGGCGATTTACATTTCTCAACAGTACTGATCCTGAGAAAACATACTCAGAAGACACCATGAGCAGAGCCTCCACGTGAAGTAAGAATTGTCCTTCCTGTCTACACAGTTAGTTCAACTAATTTTACTGGGATGACCACACATTGTCCTTATTTCATCACCCTTTTGCTCTACACACTAGACTCTTCCTCTCTACCCACAAACGCTACAGGACTTTCTTTATTTCAATACAGTGAAACTGACTCTGTAAGCTGCCCCTTCCTTACTGGTAAACAACTTTATCCAATTTTAGGTCCTTTCAATTTGTTGAAAATCCTGTATTTCCACATAGGATTTTGAAATAGTTTGAATGCTGTTGGAAATGATACGTTCTGTTATACAAAACAATCCATTGGAACGTTATTCTTGAATGAAAAAAAGTTTACACATTTCCTCTTAAAATAAGATGAATTCCTCTAAAAAGTAATTTTGTAGGAGAAATATTAAGAAACACTATCATTTGAATTTTCAAAGCATCTCATATTTCCAGTGTCCTGCTAAATCTAAAACATATTCTTTTATTTTCTTTAAAAAAAAAATTAAAAAGAGAAAGTGTCTTTGCAAAACAGGAAAAAGTATTGACTTAAACATACAAAAAATTACTGCCTTTTTTAACCACTTGGATACATGTGTTTTAATAGTAGATTTGTTTACATCATCAAATTCTTTCTATCTTTGCTATATTGGTTTTTCAAAAGTAGACCCTAAATATTATTCCTACTAAGTTTCAGAAATATACAAATTATATCTATATTTTCTGTCCTGAACTATTAGAATAACCTCTCATGTGACCATATAAACAGCAACCACATTCTAGTTCAAAATGCTTTGGAATTGAAAAGCAGTTTTCAATTCCTACTTATAGTGGGGTAACAACGTCTTTAGGCTGCTTAGGGCTAAAAGCGCCACACACTTTGAAGATAAATTAGTTTCATTTTTATTACTGTATTGCCAGCTTCTCTTTCAAATTACATTTTTAATAAATTTGATCTATAGCCATTTTGAAGGGTGAAAGCCCATAAACACATCTTCCTGCTTTAATTGCCTTTATAAAGCACTTACTCAAAAGGGTAGTTTTTCTTCCCAGTTGTACCACCAGTTTTTATAAGTGAATCTGCCTGCCTCTCAGGATAAACTGAAACTCACTGCTAAAAATGAATCCTGTACTGTGGGGTGTTAATATATTCACACAAATTTTTATTACAACAAAAAGAAAAATAATTGCCTTTTCAAGGAGGTTGTATAACATTAACAGGTTACATTTATATTCCAATTTATTTACAATAACATACATATTATATTCTACATATCATGGTCCTATTGTCAGATCAATGCTGTTTGTGACTTGCAGGCAGTTAAAAAACCACACCTTTTGTCATAGAACAACAGGCTTGAGCAAGTTTTCTACCGGGCACTGAGCCACATGAATCCATGTATCTTTCTCTTCTCTATTTGTGTGTACACTCCTCCCTGGGTGATCTCATCCAGAGTCATGAACTTGCATTCCATCTACATGCCCATGCCTCTGTTGTTTGGATCTCTACTCCCATCTTCCCCTGAGTTCAGACTTGCACCGCCTACTGGCTCTTCACTGACCGGCTAACTGATGCTCAAATTCAACGTATCAAAAGCAGAACTCGTAAGTCTCCCTGCAATCTGCTTTCCCCATCTCAGTCCCTAACGTCAACATTTCATACTTGGGCCCAAAACCTTGTAGAAATCTGTGACTCCTCTTTATCTCCCACATTCCTCAGCTATTAGCAACTCCAATGCTCTCCAACTGCATAATACAAACGTGTACACACAGAATCTGACCACGTCTTAACATCTATTCTGTGAATACTCCCAACTACCACAGTCTTCTCTCACCTGGACTGTAACATACTACTGACAGGTTTCTGTGGCTCTGATAATACTCTAAACACTGGCTATAGCGATATTTTAAAATGTGAATTAGATAATTTCTCACCCTTGCTCAAGACTGGCCAATGGTCTCTATCACACTCAGAATGAAATCCAAGCACCATGGGCTACAATGGCACACGTGAGGCAATCCTTACCTTATTGCTCATCTCACCCCACTCTCCTCCTCACGCATATTGCTCTAGCCATGTTCACTGACCTTCATGCTTTCTGTGAACGCCAAGCCCACTCCTGCCTCAGGCCTTTGTACTTTCTCTTCTCTCTGTCTGGAACACTCTTCCCCAGGTTTTTGGATGGCTCACTTTCTTACTTCATTCATATTTCAGCTCAAATGCCAATTCCTTCGGAATGCCTTTCCTTTCTAATCTAGCATCTTCTACTCCATCTGTCACTCAGTAATTGTGCCCTTATAACATTTTTTCTACATAGGTCTTATCACTCTCTGAACTTTTATTATACTTATTTATTTTTGTATTCATTTATGGATTTTTTCTTTCCTCTCCCAGTAGAATGTTGACTCCATGAAGGATAGCAGCTAGTCTCTTTTCTTCCCCACTGGATCCCTTTTGATTCCTGTATCCTTTGAAGAAACAAATAAATCTTCCCACATGGGGATATTCAATTCCACTATTGTGTAGACGGCCACTAGGTATGGGATGTGGAAGGTATAAAGTAAACTCAGACAGTGAAATACTAGGCCCAAGTCAGCAGATGCACTTCCTGTCTCAGTCACGATTTCCTCAGCAATTGCAAGAATGTAGGAGGGGAGAAATGGGGAAGTACAGAAAGAAGTGTTGAGGCGTTGGCATTCTGGGATGAATACTAAGAATATGTGGGGCAAAAAAAAATTGCTGTGAACATCTCACTTCCAATAACACATAAGAAAGCAATTGAGTCAAACTGGAAAGTGAAAATCAGAAATTCATGATTTAGAAAAAAAAGTTTCTGATTTCCCACATAAACTCAGAAGTCATTACATTTTAGCAGTTGTAAATATCACTAGGAAGCATTTTAACAATGCAGACTTTTGAGCCTCTGGGATTTGGGTCTGTTCTCCAGAGGATTCCAACGCAGGTGGTCCGTGCACATGTTTTGAAGAATGGGGACTGGGAGCAGTGAGTGCTCTAAACTATTTTATTTCAATAAAGAAAGGAGAAATGTTTTCTAGCTTCCTTTAGATGCACAATAAAAATATATTTTTTCACATATTTATTTATTTATTTATTTATTTATTATTTTGCTTTAAGTTCTGGGATACACGTGCAGAAGGTGCAGGTTTGTTACATAGGCGTACTTGTGCCATGGTGGTTTGCTGCATCCATCAACCCGTCATCTAGGTTTTAAGCCCCGCATGGATGTCCTAATGTTCTCCCTCCCCTTCCCCTCCACCTACTGACAGGCCTCAGTGTGTGATGTTCCCCTCCCTGTGTCCATGTGTTCTCATTGTTTAACTCCCACTTATGAGTGAGAACATGCGGTGTCTGGTTTTCTGTTCCTGTGTTAGTTTACTGAGAACGATGGCTTCCAGGTTCATCCATGACCCTGCAAAGGACATGAACTCTTTCATTTTATGGCTGCATAGTATTCCATGGTGTATATGTGCCACATTTTCTTTATTGAGTCTCTCATTGATGGGCATTTGTGTTGGTTCCAAGTCTTTGCTATTTTAAGTAGTACTGCAATAAATGTACGTGTAGATGCATAATAAAAATATTTTTAAGATCATCTATGGAAACATCAACCTTGACTGATTTATTTCAACATATTCACAAGGCATTATTTTTGTAAACTTATAATTAATTTTCAAGAATGTCATTAACACAGTTTTAGCATTGCCTCAGCCCCTCCGTTGGTGAAAACTAGGACGATTACAGCATCTATATCACATGATTATTCAAACATGTTAAGTGATGGAAACACTTAGAAAAGTGCCTGGCCTATAGTAATCTCAGTAAATATAGCAATTGTTATTATTATTACTAATTTAAATCATGATCTGCAAAACTTTTAAAGTTTCATTCATTTGACTATAATCTTAATTGGTTTACAACAGTTTTTGCTTAGGGTGTAAACTGACACCTAAATTTTCATGTGTTCTGGTTAGGTGCATAAATATTCTGTATTAGAAAAATCACAAAGTTTACCTCAGTCAGTGTGATAATTAACCCAATTTTAATCTCTAAGAGTGAATTGAAATAGGTATTTCTTTTGAATCCACACTATTAAACTTTAAAAAGTCATGTATTTTTACTGTAAAAAAATCAGGAAATGCAGAAAAATATTACCTATAATATTACCTGTAATCCATTAATATATTCCATGCAAAATGTCATCTTTTGGTGTATATAAATTTTTCTTTTTTTTGAAACAAAGTCTCACTCTGTCGCCCACTCTGGAGAGCAGTGGCACAATCTCTGCTCACTGCAACCCCTGCCTCCTGGGTTCAAGCAGTTCTCATGCCTCAGCCTCCCGAGTAGATAGGATTACAGGTGCCCGCCACAATGCCCAGCTAATTTTTGTATTTTCAGTAGAGACAAGGTTTCACCATGTTGGTCAGGCTGCTCTCAAACTCCTGACCTAAGGTGATCCACCCACCTTGGCCTCCCAATATGCTGGGATTATAGGCGTGAGCCACCATGCCCCGCCGCATAAAAATGTTCATAAAAATAATGCCAAAACTTTACATATTTCTTAATTTTTTCAATAAAATATGCTTAAAAATTTATTCTATGTTAATTTTCATTTTATTAATCTCATTGTTCAATTATGTGACTCCTGGAAATTAAAAAGACAGTGTGCCCTTACAGACAAAGTATAGGCACTATTTCATTAGGGGGAGAAAAGAGAAGTATGGTGCCCTAATATAAATCCATCAGTGTGCCCTTCCAGGATTCCTCAAGGAATGAAAATTTTCCAGGTATACAATCCCCAGAGTGATATTTGAGTGAAGACAGCAGGTCTGTCCTACCTAGAGCTTCCTAATGGAACACTCTAATGATAACTGCTAGTTTAATTATGCACAATGCAATAACATTTGAATAGCAGCAAAAAAATGCAATAACATTTGAATAACAGCAAAAGAGAAGTCAAGTAATACTTAATCTGCTTTAATTATGTATTATTTTAGAAAGGGATATCTTCTTAACAGGAACTCTCACTCAAAATTACAGCTTTACGCTTTTAGCATGGATATTTAACACAGAGGCCAGCTCCTGAGTATTCATGTGGTCAGATGTACCTTTGCATAATATTGTAGAGAATTCTCTTTTAACTGACAAGTGAGTGGAAATCCTGCCAACATTTCTTTCTTCTTTTTAAAAAATTCGTTGCAGGCTGATGCTCTACAGACAATACACCCATCCTTCAACTATATAGCTTCAATATAATTGTATTTCCCTTTATTTCTCACTTTTATGTCTTTGTTTTGAAAGGCAATGGTGTGTAGATAAAAGCTTACGAGTAAGATAGACAGTAAATTGAATTTCACCTCTCTATTTGTTTACTGTGTGACCTTGGACAAGTTGCTTAACTTGCCTAATTCTCAATTCTCTAATGTGTAAAATGGAGATGATGACATATTTTATAATTCCGTTGTGAAATTTGAATAATAAGAGGCATAGAGATCATCTGTCACCTTATGCTGTCTCAATATAAGTCTCTTTCCTTTCCTTTTATTGTATTGTACTTTTCTGCATATTTCATTGTGTACTTGTCACATATTTTAAATTATCTCATCTCTTTTGCTTTCATTATTTCCAGGTTGATCTCAGCTGCATAAGATATGTCTGGGACCATCTGGCTTATTAGTCTCTCTCTCTCACTCTTTTTTGTTTGTTTGTTTTTTCATGTTTACATTTACTTTCTTTCAAATAGAACATGTTTTTCGTTTGGAAAAAATCTGAAGGTGTCATATACAAGTACATAACAAACAGCTTCACCTCAGTCCCTTATCATTTTAATTTATTTTTCGTATTCCTATGGTGACGGCTCTAGACCTGATATATAACATATTTGTATGTGTTCCCAACTTATCTAACAAACCATCTCCTTGCAAGTTTTTCTTGACCTAAATGGCATACAATAGCCTTAGCTATGTTCTTTGTCATGATACCAGAATACAATCCACTAAATAGCTTAGTGGCCCAGGACTGCATGGGCCACATCCTGCCTCTTGTCAGACTAGCATCTTTTCCTGGAAAACCGATTTTATCAGGACAGTGATGTTTGTCACTTCTAGTTCTTCATACCTTCTCAAACATCCTTTAAAAATACGATCACAAGATTCTTTTATTGTGTTAGTTATTTCACTTTTACTTATGAATTTTTAGCTAAAATAAGATACACAGTTTAGGGTCAGACCACTGGGACTGAGGACACCTCTCTTTTTCAACTCACTGATTATCCTGTCTCCAGGTTGTGGAGTGAGGTCTCACATTGAATCACTGGATTTTTCATCTTGGGCTTCTTTTCTGTTGGGAAACCATATAATTTTCTTTAAAGGCCTTTTCTTAAAATTGAAACAGTTAAGTTATCCGATTTCTTTTTCCATATCTTTTTTTTTTTTTTTTTTGCCGTCCATTTGCACTCTGAACCCATCAACCTCTCGTCTCTTCATGAACACAGCAAGATGTTGGTAGCATGTGCCTTCATTTTTGCCTTACCCTCCTTTTTTTCTTTCTTTCAGTTTGACTGTATCAATACAAATGGCCCTCATTTTGCTCTCTGATTTATGTGGTAATTTCTCATCCTTGTTTTCCCCCTACTGGTCTCATTAAATGTATCTGAAAGTAAAAATATCTTCAGCCTATGAATTGTTTGAGCTTCATTTTTTCTTCTCAGAGTGCTTCCTCTAGAACTTTGTTGATGGACTCCGATGTCCTGACAAAGGAACAAAATTTTTCACACCTTGGATATTTCTTCTAGAATTTTAATCATCTTCCTGTTCTGTAGGAATAAGGTTATCTTCCAAGTATATTTTCCAATATATGCAGCTTTTAGGGAAGATATTAATGATTTGAAAAGTTGAACTTTTCTTTTTCTCTTACACATAAACCCTCACAGTCCTATGACTCATCTTTTAGAAGTAATTTTTCAGCCTTTCTGCATGTATATACATGTCAACATTTTAAATTCTGTATTTGTTTTAGATTGATTCTATATATTTGCATCCTTTGTATAGTTTTATTTATTTTTAGTCCTCTCGATTTTTTTTTCTAAGTAAATCTTATATTCTCTTTAAATACAGCCATTTTTCTTCTTTAAGGAAGGGAGACATACCCTTAAGTAACCTATCCATTTGTATTTCTTAGTGCCATTGTCTGAGAGGAAGAGGGTGCTGCAGCATTTGCTATAAAATCAAATCTCTCTTTTTCCACAATTGACATCCATAATCATCCATTTCAGAGTTAGTTCACTTACCTCTGAAATGTTTACATGCCCTGTCAGCTAATGTGATGGTTGCAGATATACTCACTCTCAGTACAGCTATTTCCCAATTTCCAGACTCACAATAAAACAAGTTTATTTAGTTTGAGTTCCAAAGGCTGTAACTCTAGCTTCTGCATTTTAATTATCTGTTTTCATTATCTTCTTTTCAATTGTGATGTGCTCATATTTATCCTTCAAGGTTTTGTGCCAAACCTCTTTTTTCCTTTTCATGATTCCTCATAATCCACAGACTTACGGAAACACAATATTTCTTCCTGTTTTTCTCTTTTTTGTTTTGAATTTGAGTTTCATTTATTTTGGACTTTTGGAGGAGTTTCCTTTTATTTATTTAGTGATAATTTTGTCCTTTCCCGTATTTATTTTCTTTTTCCTTTATAAACTTCCCCCCCAATTTCTGTTCCAATGTACACATTCTCTTTCCTTCTGCAAAAACTTTGCTTTTTCTTCTTTTTATTTCTACAGATCTTGATCATCACTAGATATTTCATTTACTTGTCTTTTATTCTTCTTTCACCATTATGACTTAAATTGCTAATTTTTAATCATCTCCTCATCTCTACCTAAAGCTACTTTGAATAATTTTCCATATCAATTTATTCTAGGACTCAATATTTTCGTTGTGTACAATTTTATTATCATGTGCTTTTAGGAATTTTCTTAAACACTTCCCTTTCATCACAAAAATTACAAAAGGTACAGTAACAGCTTAGCAGCTAATATTAAGCAGTGCTTAATAATGTTTAGGAAGTGCTTAATATTATTTATGAAAAGCCTTCTATATACCAGGCCCTCTGCTATGTGTTTTACCTGACAGAATTCTCTGACTCAGCTACTGTTAGCCTTTCATTTCATAAGGGACAAAACTGAATTTTGCAGAAGCTATCCAAGTTAGGGTTTAGTTTGCTGAGAGTCACACAAGGAGTAAGAGGAAGATCTAGTATTCAACCAGCTAGTCTGACTCCAAAGTCTGCCCCCCATCCCACCCCCCACTCCCGCCAGGAATAAATCTTCCTCCCAGAATAAGCTTTATTTAGGCATCATTTTAGTGTGGGGCAAGACATGAAATTAAAGCCCTAGAAAAATCATTTGGATACTATGATACAGGCCAGGTAGCACACATTGATGAACACATTCATCCAAGTGGTGCCACCGCCCTTCTTCTCCAGCTGAGAGCTGCCACGTGCTCGTGAGGAGGGGTCAGGATTTGCCAGAGTTCTTAATCAGTCAAGGCAATTAGAAATCCAAGTATTTTGCGTGTGATGTTTCCCATTAGAAAAGTTGTATCTCCTTAAAAAAATTATACATCATGCTGGCAAACCAAAGACATCTGTATGTGTAATACAATCTGTGGAATTAGATACCTCCATTTAACTGACTCCTAAACCTGTTATATCCCATGGATACCATTTTTCCTCTAGAATAACATAATTAGGAATATGGTGCCTATCACACCTCCCTTCTCACCCTGAGGTTGTGCTCTAGAACCAACCAACTAGATTCAAATCTCAGCTTTTCCACATGACCTTATGCAATTTACTTAACCATTCCATGCCTCAGTTCTTTGCTTATTAATATAAAATAGAAATAAAATTGTCTCCATCAGAGATTTTTAAATAGTTGCCTTTAAAAATAATTTTCACCAGTTTCACTGGAGAGTGGGGGAGTAAAACTTCTCATCTGCCTGGCCAACAGTCAGTTCACCATTGGGTTTTTATGAGGATTTAGTAGGTTAACATTTGCGTATTTAATAAAACACTGAAAGAACAGGAATAAGAAAAGATCACTAGGCTTTAACTCAGGATCCCTGAAATTTGAATCGAAGTTTTTAATCCACTCACTATGTGACCTTGAGGGAGTCACCTAAATGCCATTTGTGTCCTCATCTGTAAAAATATATTTTGTTTTGAAAAATATGTGTGTTATCTTATTATCTCAAGGTATTTGAGGATCCCTCATGTCTATTCTTTACAGAAGCAAAACATCGCATCTTTCCATTTTATAGGACAATGCCAACTCCTGAAGATCTTGCTGTACATGGTCAAAGGGTGAGCATACTGCAGGCAACCAAAGGTCAGGCATACTGCAGGCAACCAAGAGTCAAGACAAATTTACAGGATCCCTCCCTACCGCGGCCACTACCCAGCTTCCCAATAGTGCCTTCCTAGTAAGGGTCTATCTGGTCTCAGTAAAAGAATACAGAGTCACACAAAGGACATGAGCTTTTGGAGCAGCCTTATGCACACTGAGTTCTATTAATGATGTGGTTATAAAAGGAGGCTGAAGTAGTCATGGCTGAATGTTAATTTAACTACAGCCATATATAGTGCAGTTTAGAGTGTAGGAAGGAAAGGTATCCTATTAATATCTATGAGTGTGTTAGGACTCCCATGTACCAGTCAGGGTGAGTGACATAGCAGTCCTAAAGAACAAACTTTATGAACCACAAACTGTTCTTGGAATTCAAGATCTGCGAAAATAATGAATATTTCCCCAACACTCTTAACTTTGAGAATAGAAATACTGTTCCATAGCATAGTGCTTGATATTATTTAAGAATTAATTTTAGAATGGCTTCTTCTAGTTTTATTGATCAGAGGCTGGAGCTGCTTCTTTAAAAGGAATTGCGCTAAAGTGTAAAAGTTTAAGGATTCAGAAAAGTCTTATGTGTTTATGTTGGCTAGGTCAACGAGAAATAGCTCAACAAGGTAGAAAGATCATAGAAGACTACACTTTGTTAACAAGACTTTCTTTGGTCGCTCATCAACTTTAAAATTATTGGAGTCCTCTAATAACATTTACCTTCTGCTTCTCTTTTGGCAGTTTTTGCTTCATATTAAACTTATTTATTTATGTGTCCTCAGATTGTGTGTTGCTTATAGTCAGAAACTGTCTTTTCCCTAGAGTTTCTCTGCACCAGCTAGCACAATGTCTTTCAAGCGGGATGAGTATAAATGTTTGTTGAATGAACTAAAACACACGTGTCTTCATAGGTATACATATATACTCATCCTAAGACATTACCTACTTATTTTCCACTGATCTCAACATATGTTTCCGTTCATATGACTCTAATACTCTAATTTCTTTTAGAATAGGTTGAGCCTTGTTTAAAAGAAGGGGGTGGTTTACACACACACACACACCCCCTTAACATGCCCTTGGCAGAAATCTTGATCAGTCAAGGCAATTGGAAATCCAAGTATTTTGCATGTGAAGTTTCCCATTAGAAAAGTTGTATCTCCTTTAAAAAATCATACATCATGCTGGCAAACCAAAGACATACGCATGTGTAATACAATCTGTGGGATTAGACACCTCCATTTAGCTGACTCCTAAACCTCTTATAACGCATGTATACCATTTTTCCTTACCCCAAAGAAATCATCAAATCAAAATCCACAGAAATCAGAAGGAACTAAAAATTATTTAATTCAGTCTCTAATTAATATTCATAGACCTATGGTTATACAATATTTGATTACAAAGTCATTTAAAATGGATTAATGGAACAAAAGCTTTATGGTTACTAATAAAGACTAAATGTACATTATGATTATTTAATAATAGAAACTACTAGAAACCTGATTGTATACATATAGGAAAACTAATGCAAAACTACAAGCAAAGTTTCAAAGATGATTTTTTGAAAAAAAAAATTCTAAACCAAATACCATTTCCCTTGATAGATTTGCTGCCCATGCTAATGGAGACAAATACCTGCAGAAGAACATAATCAAAACTCAAAGGAAAGTAAGGAGGAGCAAGTTTTTTTAAAAGGAATACAGTTTGCAATCCTATTGTAAATAATTCTTGTTGATAATTGATTTTGTGCTTAAATCTCACAAGAATAAACAGTTTTTAGTAACGCTTTAAATTCTTAGCGTTTTCTAGGAAGCAGTTGTGATCAGTGAATCAGATCTGACTTAATCTGATGATTGAGTATTCTTTTCAATAGAAAAGCCAAGAAGAGCTGGATACTATTTGAATGCTTCCTAAACCCTATTTCAACACTTTTCAAATTGAACTTACTCTTTTCCTCCAGATATGTGCTCTTCCTTTTATGTCTTGTGTCTCCATCAATACATTACCTTCCTTCTAATCACCAGAGCTAGACAGTCCTGGTTATTGTTGATACATTCTTTCTCATCCACAGCCACATTTAATAGATCAATTATCCTCCAAAAACCCTTTCCTGCCTTGCTTTTCCCATTGCCACTAGTTCAAGCCTTTATCATCTTTTTCCTACTGCAATAATCTCTCACTGGCCCTTCCCTCTCAATTCAACTTTCTATAATACCACTGGATTTATCTTCCTACAATACTAACAAGCTTACATTGCTTCCCAGGTTAAAAAAAAAAAATAGAAGAAATGATTTCTAAAAGCACAGATGTCTCTCCATTTCAATCTGGGTGCCAGCAAGCGTATTTTGTTTAGTCCACGGTCTAAAATTTTTTTTGATTGGTCAACATTTAATAATTTGTAGAATCAACTTATGATATTTACTGCTTTTCTTGAGAAAGAGAAATCAGCAATGAATGGTAGGTTGACATTTCTCCCTTTGAACTGATTTGCTGTCCCCACATACTCCTGCAAATGTAAGCCTTCTCTATGTCACTACAGTCCCCATCACTCCCTGTTGTCCCCATGTCTCCTCAGCAATGACAACTTCTGTTGCTTTCACTTGTCATATCTTTTTTCGCTGTAGTTTTTCTTATTTCCAACCCACTTCCTCCTACTGTATGATAATGTCCATGTTTCTTAGCACAGCATTCAAGGCCCTTATAGGCTGGCTTCATTATCCTCTCCTTATTTTATCCTCCTCTATATCCCACTTTATATTTTAGCCATATTAGACCGCCCCTGTTCCTAGACATGTATGAGCTGGGGGTTTCAAGTACAGATGGACTCAGACTGTTTGGCGTCAAATTTCCATCTGTGTTAGCTCTGTTATCTTGGATAAACTACCTGACCTCTCTGTGGCTTGGGTATTTCATTTCTATACTGCAGATGTTGGTTCCTACCTTCTACAGTTATGATAATGATTTAAGAGAGTTAATACATAGGAAACTTTTAGCACTTAATAAATGCTCAGTAAGTTTTAGGTATTGTTAATTTCCCACGAAATATTTTACTCATGAAGTTCCATCAGTTGAGCATATTTTTTTGTTTTGTTTTTTTGCCTGGTGTACTTCTACCTCTTTAATATTCAACTTAAGTGTTACATTTGGGAAATGTTTTCCATTTTGCCCATCAGAATTAATTACTCCTTTTGTTTATGTAAGTACTCATAGCCTAATTTGGTTATACCTCTTTAATGGATTTGCCATATCTCCCACTGGATTTTCAGCAACTTCAGGGAAAGGAGCAGGTCTTACATGTGACTTTATGTTCTGAATATCTAGATGAGTGAAGTACAAATAGTAAATGTTCAGAAAAAGTGTTGCTTGAAGAAAAGTGAATTTATGAGCTTGCCTTTGATGAATCATGTAATTATAAGCTGAGTGAATCTTAAAGAGAATCATATACAATTCACTTACGGGAAAAGTGAAAAAAAACCAAACAGATGTGGAAATTAAGTAATTTTACTATGGATAATTAATGAAGTAGAACAAGGACTAGGCCACCAACACCATTACCCTGAACTTGCACTTCTGTTTTTTTTTTTTTTTTAAAAAAAAGGTATTCATGAGAAGCCCCTACATTAAAATAATAGTGGGGTCATGCAGGCAGTTCTCCTAGAAGGTAATTGTCTGCCAATGTTATGCCACCAAACCACATGTCAGGATGAAGATGGTGGTAACAACCATATTGTTGAGGGACCAAAATTTATGAGGTACAAACTTGCCATTGCCAGCATCTCTTTTGTGCAGGGGACTTGTACCATCTTCCCACTCTTCTCAAATCACTCATTCATATGCTTCCCTTATCTCCACTCAGAGGACATGAGCTGGGGAGGGAACTTGAGGGTAGGGAACCTGTTTCAATCTATTTTGTGGCTCCAGTATCTAGAAGAATTCTCAGCAAATTATAAACACTCAGTGGATTTTTTTTTTTTTTTCAATAAATCCGTGGAACAAAAGTCTCAAGAAGTAGAACATGGAGCTATGGAGATAGATCACAAGATAGAGTCAACAATTTGCTAGGCTCATGTAATGACTTATTGCTGAGGTCTCACTGCTGTCTGTTCATAACACTTATCTTCCTTTCTTTATACTCCATACTGGACCCAATAGATAGAAATGATTAATTCCCAGTAGAACTTTTCTATGTGTGTTCTAGGCTATTTTTTTCCACTTTCTGTTATAAATTTAGTTTGCCACTACACCCAATTTTTTTCTTTTCCTGCTGTGGGCACTATTTCAATACCTAAAAACTCTCAATTTAAGTAGAGGTTTGTAGTTTCTCCCAAAACTAAAAGCCAGCATATGACAGCAAGAGGAGATATTTCAACAGTAGTTGATCACAAAATCTTGAAGTGTTCTTGTGCACATAGGTTAAGAAAATGCATCCATGTAGGATGGTTAGATTCAAAACCCTAGAAGGTACAAGTTTAGAGGAACTGTGAGTACTAAAAAATTTAAAAGAAATGGGAACCTCAAGGTTTGAGTGTAAAGCTTATTTTTTATTTATTTATTTATTTATTTATTTATTTATTTATTTATTTATTTATTTTTGCAGAAGGCAGGGGAAGGTGGCAGGGGTTTGGGAATGCTTTTTATTTTCAGCCTCAGATGCTCTTATAAGAAAGTAAACCCAAGACTAGGTGAGAATTGTGTGGCTTCATTTTGTCAAAACATATTGCTACTTATAAGATTAGGGATGCTGCCAATAAAATATTTCTTCAACCCTCGAGGTTCTACAAGAATAGACTCTTGGATAAGATTATTGTTAACTGCACAAGTATTGATATAGCCGCTAGTTAATAGCTACTGGCAAACAGCAGCCTTTTTTGTTCTGTGTGAATAGTTCCTCCTCTACTACTCTGCCAAACTAAGCACATTTGGTGTGTTTTCAAAGTGGCACACAAGAGGTCAATTCATTAATCATTCTCAAATAGTGGGAAACATAGACTCCTGTCTAGGAAGCCACTGGAAATGCAGTCTTTTCTGTTTTCCATTTTTAGTCAGAAGGTGATATTCTTTCCCCTAAAAATTTCTTCCTTCTTTGTCTTACTTCCTCAATGTCCTATACATTTCTCATCTCTTTATATGAGAATTCCAATGAATGGATTATTTTTAAGTAGACACTTGAGTGGGATTTGGTAAAAAGAGGATATTTTGTTTTTAATCATGTTTTACTCTATTTACATATAGTGTATAAAATACTTGGCCAAAATGGGTTTTTCTGAATTTTACCCCACTAAGTAAGTCACTTCTTTGGGCACGATGTATGCTCAATGTTTGGTAACCACACATCTATCTCAGGTAGATGGGTCATAGACGAAGCTAATCTGAATATCACCCCCTCTCCATCCTAGGCTGACCTCGCAAGCATGGGATTTGGTGGCAGATAGACTTGGGTGGATGTCTGGCTCCAATTCTTGCTAAATATGAGACATTGGGCTTACAAAACTTCTCAAAGCTTTGCTTTCCTCTCTCTCATCTGGGTCTAATTGTACAACCTATCTCACAGAAGAGTTATGAGGCTACATTTGATAATGTATGCCAAATATCTCAGCAGAAAGAGGAAATTTCCTCCTAGTTTTCTCATTTCTTTCCTTTCTTTTCCCTCCCTCTTTATTCTTTTCCCTCCTCTCTTTCTTTCTTTTCTTCCCTTTCTACTCTTCGACCCCCTTTCCTTTGTTCTCATCTCCATATCTGAAATGCATCCCTTCGCTCTACTTTCTCATATGAATTCCACTAGAAAATGATTCATACATATTTTAATTGATTAGGAGTCTGTAAACAAATGAAAAACAAGGGACTTTTTCCTCTAACCTGAATTCTATTAACATAGAAAATAAACTAACTTTTTAGTATAGAATTTTTTTTTCCCTGAGGCTTCTAGCTGGAAAGGACTTCAGATTTTGGATGACACTGACACAGCTGGCTCTTTTGTTTGGTGGAGAGAATTACAGAGCTGAACACTGAGTGTAATATCAGATGGAATTCAAGAGCCTTTCCTCTCTGCTCTCTGGATCTCAGTGAAATATCCTGTCTGTTTTGAGGGTCAAAGTGAGTTCTACTCAGTAATTGAATGCAGAGCATAAAATCCTTGCCCATTTTCAATTTGAAGCTTCCAAAGCTGATCAGGCAACAGACCTCTGACATTTTGTTTGTTTTCATGTGAATATAAAACTCAAATATTTAATTGATTGTGAGCCTCTATAATATGCGGTTTTGCCTTCATTTACAAGCATCTCCCTCCCTCTCCCCTTACCTCTACTCTGAGTGCCCAGCTTTCCTGCAGTCCTCAGCCTTCTTTGCCTTCACCAAAGCCCACAGTACACTTGTCTAATCTTTTGCACGCTCATTACTCAGAACGGGCAAACAAACAAATCCACTTGGGAAAACACTTTTTAAAATTTAGTTTTATCTTATTTCCAGTGCTCCTTCCTGCAATTATCTTTGCTTTCTCAAAATGTTTTGACTTCTTTCAGGTTGTAGATTTGATGCGTGGTCACATTTCTCAAAGTATAATGCCTGATTCTCTTAATGGTCTTCTGAGAAAGAATCCGAAAGCTATTTCTAGGTAAGTTACATCCAATTACTCGACTAAATATCCCAGGTGTTCCCTGGCTTAGGTGCTAAAGACATCACCCTTTCACATTTCTCCAGAGATATGATACCTACCAGTTTTGGCTTGATCATCCAAGTAGGAATTGCACATCATTGTAAACAGTTGCCTCCAAAGAAACCTGGCTGGCCAATGTGTGACCCCAATGTACTCTCTTCTTCTTCAATTGCGTTTAGGTTTCTCCAGACACTTCCTATATTTGCAGTTGATGTTCTTTCTTTCCTTCACCATTAGTTTCTTATGCCTATATCTGCTCAACTCTTTATCACTTTCTTTTCCATTTTTTATAAGTATTTATGGCTTGTGCTTCTTACAAAGATAAGGCAAAGAAAAATAATCTTACTATTTAAGAAGCACACAAAAATGACAATCAATGGAAAATATAGCTCAGTCTAGGAACACAAATGGATTCTTTCATGACACCAAACACACTTGAAGGCAGGGCTGCAGTGCTATTGCCATCTCTCTGTCTAAGCCCTAACACAGTACCAGCTACAGAGTGGGAGCTTTGTAACTGGTTAATGGATGGCAGTGTGGATTCCCCTTCTTTTCTTAAAATCAGAGCCTAACACAGGCACAGTGAGATGTTTGCTATTTATGTGATGATTTTGTATTAGGACAAGATTGCCTTTTTTGGGGGCAGCTTAAGGGATATTCTATACTTGTGAATTAAATTATATATAATTATATATAGAATGGTAGTCATGCACACCTATGCAATTAACACATTAGTGGATCAGTAAAAGAATTGTGGTCATAATAAGGCTTCAGAATTTGGGATCCGGTCTCTATGAGGAGAGTCCTCAAAGGTAGAACAGCATTTTCAATACTGAAAACCTCACGCCGTGGAGTTTTTTTGACTCCCCAGATGCTGGTCATAGGTCAGGATTTTTGGCTTTTACACTCACCAGTTGTAGAAACTTGAGGAATCAACCACTCTGGGCCTTACTTTTGCCATTCATAAAATAATAAACCTTAAAAACTGCCAAAATTAGATGATTTCCTTGGAAAGGTCTTTATATATTATTTGATTTATTGAGTTATGGGTTAAGCATTTAGTTATGTGAAGCATTTTAAACAATGACTGGCAAATAGTAAGCACATAATATTAGCTCTTGTTGTAGTTATCATTAGTAGTAGCATTACTGAGTTGGTGTCATGGGCATGTGGCCCACACAAGGAGAGGTATGCCTTGGCAACAGTTGCTACTCAATAATTAGGAAGAGCATCAATCCATGAGATAACTACATCACTTTACTTTCCTTGTTCATAGGAGCTACACAATACTTTTGCAATAAAATGTGCCTTAAAAATTTTTTTTTGCATTACTTGTGGGGGATCAACACAGCCCCCACCTTTTCCCTACCACATTCTTCCCAAGAACAGAAAATAGCTTCTAAACTCTCACTGTACTTTAGAAAATGCAAAGAGATTGTATTTTTCAGGCAAAATTATACATTTTCTGGGGCTTCCACGTCTCAAAACCTACTGCCAGACTTAAGGACATTCTTGAAGTGGGTGCAGTAATGGAGGATAAAGCAGGAATGAAAATCTCTGAGTGTTGCTGCTTGTGTGTGGTCCCTCCTCTCCCCACAGCCCAACCCTGCTGCTCTAGGAGACTTGCCAACAGCATTTTACCAAAGGGAAAGAATCTCCAGAGTGGCATTTCCCTCCTCAAAATGTGAGAAAAACCATACCTAGAGAGGAGAGTTTCAGGGCTGATAGGAGGGGTGGAATGGAGGAAATATTCCCAATTTGTTGTTGTCAGTTTCCAAGAGACTCCTCTCCATTCTCATATGTAGCCAAAGTGCTCACGGAAGAAGGGGAAATGACATTCATTCAGCCATTCATTCATTCATTCAAACATTCATTGAGGATCTAAGCAATAAAATGCGGTGGCAAGAGGAAAAAAAAATGCTACACAGTCCCACTTCTTAAAGTACTGAGGAAAAGAGGAACTGCATAACTGAAACATAATAGTTAAGTCTTTAAAATATAAGGCATGAGGGGAACACAGAAGACAAAGTCCTAGTAGGTCCTGAGTGAGGCAAAGTGTGCGTGAAAGAGGCAAGGTGCTTCTAGGCAGAGGAACAACAAATATGAAGATGGAAGAGACTGAAGCAGCATAGTTTTTAGAGAGCTAAAAGTGGAAGCTAAAGAAGCCACACCCAGGTATGAGTCGAGAGACAAGGTTGGATGCGTAGGCAAGGAAGGTATGTGTGAAGTTCACTTGCCATGCTAAAGCATTTGAGAGTTTTTAAAATTGTCCAATGGGAAGCTATTAAATAATTTTAAATAAGAAAAAAAGTTAATTCTATTTTGCATTTTAGAAACATGAAGCTAGCAAGAGTTTTAAGGCCAGATTGTTTATATGAGTGATTGTTTTGGGGGGCTTGGGTGCACTTAGGACATGTTGGCCAAATAGTAATGCATGCGAGTAATTCTACTGAGAAATGATACAGCCCTGAACTATGCCAAGAAACGGGGGATGCAAAAGATAAGATGGTGTGAAATGTGAAAAGAAAGTCCAGAATGAACACCTGGATCCAGACCTAGCCTCTCAGGTAGCTGGTAATGCTTATAACCTGATACAGAAGGGTGGGTTGGGCTGGGAGAGAATAGCTCCATTTTGTTCTTGTTCAGTTTGAGCAAGCACTGGAACATTGACAAAGGCAGACAGCAGATGTGCTCATCAAAAGTATTTTTGCTGTATATTGGGTTATCAGGATGGACATGCATGGACTAATCAATGTACTTCAATGAGAGCGGTAGAAAAATGGAATGAGCAACAAATGGAGTCATCATACAGCCAGCACCATATAGAAGGTGAGAACATGGACCCTAGAGCTACAGTGCTTAAATTCAATCTCCATCCTCATAACTTAGCAACTGTTCAGCCTTGAGCAAATTGTTTAGCTTCTCTGAGTCTCAGTGTCATCTTTAAAATGAAGACAATAGCAGTATCTGGTATAACCCTGTTATCAACAGTGAATAAATTGATGCCTATAAAATGCCTGGACCAGTGGGTGACACAAACTTAAGGAATAGTATCTTTTTCTTTCTTTCTTTCTTTTTTTTTTTTTTTTTGAGATGGTGTCTCTCTCTGTCGCCCAGGCTGGAGTACAGTGGCGTGATCTCGGCTCACTGCAAGCTCCACCTCCCGGGTTCACACCATGCTCCTGCCTCAGCCTCTCGAGTAGCTGAGACTACAGGTGTGTGGCACCACACCCGACTAATTTTTTGTATTTTTAGTAGAGATGGGGTTTCACTGTGTTAGCCAGGATGGTCTTGATCTCCTGACCTTGTGATTCGCCTGCGTCGGCTTCCCGAGAGATTTTTCTAATGAATGAGAAGGACCAGGAAATATTTTTGGTAGAAGAAAACAAAAGCTTTAAGAAGAGCCTTATGGAGCCTCATCATTTAAAAGTAGATAAATCAATTGGCAAAGAAAAAAGGATGAAATATGGAGACCAAGAAGATGGACAAAAAGGCCTAGAGAGAATTATGTTATTGAAGCCAATGAGGAAAAGATTTTCTGAGACTGTTTAACATGGGCAAATGCACACACATGATTCAATTAAGGTTAAAAATTAGAAGTGTCTTTGGATTTGTCAATGTTAATATTTTCAGTGAAGTGAGCCTATTTTCAGCAAGAAGATCATGACCAGTAGGCTGAGAATGAATGAAGGACAAAGATGTGAAAATCCTTTCTACATCCATTTCAGGAAGCTTGGCAATGTGAGGGAGGAGGGAGGGACAAGTGTGTCTGGAGGGATAAGAAAGGCTGAGGAAGTATTTCCATTATTATTACTATTGGTAATTTTTGTTGTTTTTAGTGTGCGAGAGACATAACTATGCTTGCAAGGGAAGAGGAAAATGAGCTTGAACATGCATGAAAGAGAAAATATGAAGCCACATTCCTGATAAGAAAGAAAGAAGAATTTTCTTTGCTTTCAGTGAGAGCAGAAAAAAGGCCTGGAATGGCTGCTTTTAGGCAAAGCACTATCACACTCTCACCCGAGTTCCTGACAAGGTGCTAAAAGGCCTAACAGTCTCTGTTTTGATATCAATGCTGTCTTACTATCTGATGTCAGTTATAGGTCAATCTATATTTTGCCTCTCCCTGTAATCCTACAGCTCTAGTCTCTGCTGCCCAATACGGTAGCCACGAGCTCCATGTGGCTATTTATATTTCAATTTAATTAAGAAGTCAGGTTCTCAGTTGCACTAGCCACACTTCGAGTACATATGTGGCTAGTGGTTTCTGCATTAGGAAGCATAAATACAGAACATTTTCCTTATAACTAAAGTTCCTCGGACAGGGTTTTTCTAGGTGATGAAATAAACACCATTTCTCTTACTGGGGTTTGTCACATGTGAGGACCCCCTGATGCTGCTCATATCATTACTCTATTGACCTTGAACCCTGAGCAGGGTCCTTGCTACCTGGCCTTCCCACTGTGCTTGTGGTCTTTCATTAATTCTCTCTGTGGGACTCCTCTGTCTTTTAATCTTTCACAGCACCCTAGGTTCCCATGATTCTCTATGAAATTCCCTTTTTATTGGCCACAGCTGCCTCCCTTGAAGACTTTTGTAAACACCCACTTGCCCACTGACCTTGGAGATACTATGTCAAACTGTTCTCTTTGTCCAACCCTGCAGTCCACCATCCGTTTAGTCCCACTTCATATTCAGAACTTCTCCTTATGCTCCTCCAATTTTAAGTCAAAGGCTGCCAGCGAAGTTCAGCACGTGGACTTTGGATTCCAGCAGACCAGCTGGTACAGCATTTTATGTGTGTAACATGGACACGGTTCTTAATCTGTTAGAACCTCACTGACTTCATCAGTGAATTGGGAACAAAAACATTATCTGCTTCCATGGGTATCATGAGCATTATGTGACACAAATTTGTCTGCTTTGTAGCGTGATTCATGCTATACTGCACACTGTATTATTTCTTCCTCCCTTCCTCCCTCCGTCTCCCTTCCCCTCTTTTTTTTTTTTTTAAGTAATTTCAACTTTTGTTTTAGATTCAGTGGGTCCATGCACAGGTTTGTTGTATGGATATATATATATGATGCTGAGGTTTGGATATGAATCGTCCTGTCATTCTGCTGGCTGGCGAGCGTAGTAACCAACAGTTAGTTTTACAACCCTTATCCCCCTCCCACCCTTTCTCTCTTTTTGCTCTCTTCTCCTCTGTCTTGAGTGTGTTCCCAGAGACTCAAGGAGTCAGAGGTTTTATTTGATTGTGAGTACAGAGGCCTTGTAAAAACACATGCATGCATATGTTTGTTGCAGCAGTATTCACAAGAGCAAAGACATGGAATCAACCTAAATGCTCATCAATAATAGACTAGATAAAGAAAATGTGGTTCATATACACCATGGAACACTATGCCACAAACAAAGAACAAGATCATGTCCTTTGCAGGGACTTAGTTGGAGCTAGAGGTCATCCTTAGCAAACTACAGCAGGAACAGAAAACCAAACACGGCATGTTCTCCCTTATAAGTGGGAGCCAAATGATGAGAACACATGGACACGTGGAGGGGAACAACACACACTGGGGCCTTTTGGAAGGTAGAGGGTGGGACTGGGGAGAAGAACAGGAAAAATAACTAACAAGTAGTAGGCTTAATACCTGGGTGATGAAACAATCTGTACAACAAACCCCTGTGACACGAGTTTACCTATGTAACAAACCTGGACATGTACCCTTTAAGTTAAAATAAAAGTTAAAAGGAAAAAGAAATTCTTATTAGTCATCCAGAAGTGCCTAAACAACCATACTAGAAATCAAGTAGCCCTTATCCCTGCTTCCAGTTGCATGTACTCACTCCAGTCTTGCAATTTAAGCTGCTGTTTGATACATTCACTATGTAGGCGCATCCTTAGATAATCGATTGCTTGATTTAAACTATGTTTCTGTCTCAATATAATCTTTATTAAAGCCTCTGGAATCAACAATTATTCAAGTAATTTTCAAAAAAAAAATACAACCAATAGCCCGTAGTTAGTTCCTTTCCACAGTTTTGACTTTGCATATGTTCAAGTCAGAATATTCTTTTTCTCACTGAGCATAATACAATTGCATAAAAAACATATTTTGGGCCAGGTGCGGTGGCTTATGCCTGTAATCCCAGCACTTTGGGAGGCCAAGACAGGCAGATCATTTGAGGTCAGGAGTTCAAGACCAGCCTGGCCAACATAGTGAAACCCGTCTCCACTAAAAATACAAAAATTAGTTGGGTGTGGTGGTGCAAGCCTGTAATCCCGGCTATTTGGGAGGCTGAGGCAGGAGAATTGCTTGAACCCGGGAGATGGAGGTTGCAGTGAGCCAAGATTGCGCCACTGCACTCCATCCTGGGCGACAGAGTGAGACTCCATCTCAAAACAAACAAACAAACAAACAAACATTTCACAGAGGATCAATGGATACTGTTTTGTCATAATTTGTCTTCTTAAATGTCTTCTCCTTTTTCATATTCCTGGTTTCCATTTTTAAGCTAAGTAAATCTACACATGACTTTTAAAATATTTATTCGAACATACACATAGACATTTGTTGATATATTTGTATATTATAACCTGGAAATGGTGACTATGTCTGCTCATTTTTAACCTTTTCACATTTTATGGTTTTATTTGGTATCTTAATTGCTTTGCATGCTATTCAAAAAGAAGAAAATATTAAGAAAAAAGTGTGTAACTCAAAGACAGCTCGAAATATTAATCACTCTCTGACTTGAGGACCCCGTGAGTAACGTCAAAACTCATAGTATCATAAATAGTCTTATTGTAATGTGAACATAAATGTTGCACACAAAGTCATGACTCTTGAATAAAGCACCCTGTGAAGAACGTTCAAAGACCTACCATACTCTAAGGGTAAGCAATACCAGCGCTAGAGTTATGAACATCTGTTTGGAACAGTTTTCCAGTAAGAACTGTTCCTTTTATGAGGAAAAATCTGAAGAAAACATCAAGTGCTTACCATTACATCATGCTACAGATTTTCTACACCTCCGTAAGGAACAAAGTTATATGAGCTTACCTCCCTCTGCCCGCATAAACTGTCAATAAAACTGCCCTCGTGTCATGCACAACGGACATTCCTGGAGGTTCTACATTGAAAGAAGGACAACTCAGCCAGACCCGTGCTGGCAATTGTATTTAAATTGTATCTTTAAATATACTTTTAAAATTAAATCTGTACCGTGTAGGCCCCCACTAAGTAATCTGTGTTGGAGGAAGGAGGAAGCTAAACAAGTCAAATAAAAATAAAAATAAATAATTCTAAAGCATATATGATTCACAAAGCAGTTTAAAAGGAAAATGGTTTTCAGGACCATTAATCACATTATGTAGGGCTTGCTTTTATGCCTTGCAAAATTCCAAAGGGAGAATTTCTCCAGGGCAAAGTATAACTAACAAAAGAAGCATTAGACAAGAAAGCAATCTCCCTTTCAGTGGCATATTGATTCTATGAGAGAAAAGCCACCTAATCAGCACTATAAGTAGGGTAGAGAGTGCGAGAGTTTAGTAGCAAAGACACAGGATTTGAAGTTCTGATTCTAACACTCAATTATGAGCCCACTGGAGTCACTTAAATTGGCTTAAGCTCACTTTCATTATCTTAGAAACAAACAAACAAACAAACAGACAAAAAGCCAGGACCACTATGACACCTGAGCAGTAGGACTATTTTATTTTGAGAGCCAAATGACATATGCTCATAAAAGTGCTTGGTGAAATGTGAAACACTGTAAAATGGTTGCTTTGTAGTTTTTAAAAACAACTGCAGGATAAATGAATGAAAGTTTTTGAACAAAAACAAAACCTGCATTTGGTATTCAGGTTTCACTTAAATAAACTGCTAAATATTAGGTATTTTAAATAGATAAAAATATTAAATAAAATATTGAGACATTTTATAGGATTTCCTAAATTACTAAAAAGGGATCTACTTTTCCAGTATTCCCATAAATGACCTATTATAACCCAAAATAGTTTTTTTTTTTTTTTAATTTTACACAGTGTCAAAAACCAGGGCAGCACATGATACAAATTTCTAAATTCTGTTCTTCAAAATTGCCATCCTTCTCCTTCACTCAGCACTGTTTGATAATCCAAAAATCAGAAAGGACTCAAGATGAGATAGGGTGGGAATCCAACCCACACTGCCTTCTAAGCATGAGATTTTAATCAGCAACACTCGTTTTTAATACAATAGAGAAATACTTAGAAGAAACTAAATAAAAATAATTATTGTATAACAGGGTGACTACAGTTAATGAGTTAATGACAATATACTACATTCTTGACATTTGCTAAAAGAGTAGATTTTAATTGTTCTCACCACAAAAAAATAGTAAGAATATAAGATAATGTATATGTTAATTACCTTGATTTAGCCATTTTATAATGTATACATATCTCAAAAAATGTCCATGGTAATATATTTAAGTTTTATTTGTCAATTAAAAATTAAGTACAGGATATTACCACTTCCCATGTCAAGGTTCTGTCACATGTAAGTGGATTCCTTTTGAAGTATGTTTGCTATCATGAGCTCATGTATATTGTTTTTCTAAAAACAGATGAGCTCTTTTAATAATCTGTCAATTTTATTTTAACACAATAACTAGGCCTTCAGGGTGCATCTGACTTGACCGTTTTCTGTACAGTAAGTCCTCAATTAACATCATCCATAGAATCTTAGAAATTGTGACTTTAAAAGAAAGATATACAGCAAGTCCTCAAATAACATCATTTTCTTCAACATCATTTTTTTTATAAGGTTGACGAAAAAAATGGTTTTGTTATGTGTCATTTCACTTAAAATGTGGCAGTTTCCAAGAACCCATCGGGGACGTTACCCGAGGACTTCCTGTAGTCTTGTCTGTTCTGTCCCAAGGTCTAGCCACCAGCCACATGTAGCTCTTTATATTTAAATTTAAATTAATTAAAATCCAATTAAAAATTCAGTATCTGAGTCACATTATCAATATTTTAAGTGCTAAATAGCCAGCCACATGGCTATTGCTACCATATTAATTACTGATTCATAAGATACCATACCATCTAATGCTACCATATTAATTTCTGATAAGAACATTTTCTTCATTACAGAAAGTTCTATTGGACTGTGTTGGTCTAGCTTCTTTCTACTTAGTCCATGACAACTTCATGTTAAAAAAGTGTAACATAAATACATATGAAAAAGCCATTCATAGGAATATAGAGTTCTGATCTGCAAATGACTGGAAAAACCAAGGGTTTGGCCCAGATTTCTGCCTTCCTGTGAGTGAGATCATGTAATTCTTCATAAGGTGAAGTAAATCAGGCCCAAAACCACCAGGGGACAGGTTCAAGTTTATACAAAAAGGGTGTCAGACCAAAGTTTTGAAACTCGGTTCACGTTTTTCCTATTGCAATGCTTCTTCTATAATGTCACACTATTTCTTCTCATTCACTACATGCCTGTAAAAGACAAAATGCAACAGGCTGCAATTTTATTGACTTTGACAATAATTCTCCGTGAAATTTAAAGTCGGTTAGAGCATGTCTATAAAAACACATTCACGATAAAGCCATAAGCAAAAATACCACCTCATTTTCATATATGATTCAGGAAAAAATAATTGCTAAAATGTTTCTATATACAGCAACACATATCTTAAGCACATCATTTTATTATCATACTAAACAACCCTGATTAATTAGTATTATTATGCCAATTTTATCGATGAAGAAACTGAAACTTAGGTAACAAATGTCTCAAGACTGAAATCCAGGTGTGTTTGACTCTATAATCCAAATCCCCAATCAGAGCCCTCTATCCATAATCCCCTGTGAAGAGTAAATCACAGAAACTGTTCTCTAACTTTTCATTCGCCTCTAACATTGCGTGAAGTTTTTGTGAGTGAGAGAGAGAGAGCGTGTGTATGTGTATGTGTGTATTTGTGAAAGAGATAGAACACATTTTTCATAGTACTCATATATTTTGGCTCAAATTTCCATTTTGATAGACTTATTTCAGGGGAATTAATTCATGTAATAAAGATAACAGAAGAGGAGAAAAGAGTGAAGAAGAAAAACAACAAGAACTTACTAGTTTATTAAGGATAGATTTATCACATATATAGAGCACACAATTTCTTACTAGTGCCTCTGCTCCTACTCTCTGTCTCTCTTTACATACTCATTCTAAGAAAAAAAAGTTCGATTTTTAAATTGCGGGCTAATATTTATGTACAGCAAGAGAGATCTGTGCTTATGATTAGAAACGTAAACATAATATTCATCTTTTCCTTCCTAAATAAAACCATGGAAACATATTTATTGAGTGTTTCTTATGTTATAGCAATTGTGCCAAGTTTTAGGAAAATAAAAATAAATTCAATGGCATCCATGGACTAAAAGGCATATCTAGCATGTAAGATAAATAATGAATCTAAACAATCCCAAACCAAATGACAACAACACAGTAAAAACCCTTGAAATAAAAGACTTTCTGGGACAAGTATCTGACGAAAGATTACAACTGGACTATGGACCACCATGCTGTTTATCTAAATAAATATTCATTCTACTGAAAGGGTCGCTGGTAGAAAGAGGAATTAAGAGACTATTCATTTCTAATGAGTGCCTCATTCTATCCTGGCTCTTCCTGGGCAAATGGAGAAGAATCTACATGGAATGGCAAAGTTCTTTGTGCCAGGTGTTTCTTACATGTGCTACCTAATGAACAGTCTCCTTTTAGTACAGGAATGATCTAACTCCTATCTCATCCTATCTTGAAACATACAATAAAATAGATACAGATGTTAGCAGGTATCCAAACACATTGGGTAGGACTATTGTTATTCTCAGTATAAAAATGTTAACATAGCACTATGAAAATAAAAATAACTTTGCATTTTAATGAAATTCTTTTATGTTAAATGTTCACAGGCTGAAAAGTTGTCTGTAACTTGATTCAAGCAACAAATGGGACATATGAATAGGAGAAATGTGCCCATCAACATTCTTATTTCTAGACCAACTGAAAACTGACTATGTTTATATTGCTTTCCAGATGACTACTAAAGTAACTTATCCCTTTAGAAAGTTTTTTTATACTGATGTATCGTTAAGTTGATAAGTGCTGAAAGACTTGATACTTTCAAGCCATGTGTGATCCATACATTGGTATGTAGGCAATAGAGAGCTCCCTTTAGCACCTGATTAGCATGTGCTATGGCTTGAATGTGTTCCCCAAAGTTCATGTGTTGGAAACTTAATCCCCAATACGACAGTGTTGACAGGTGGAATCTTTAAGAGGTGATTAGAATAGATTAATGTTATTATCACAGAGGTAAGTTTATTGAGAAAATGGGATTGTTATAAAAGCTAGTTCATCCCCCCTCTTTCTCTTGTGCTCTCTTGTCCTTCCACCGTCCACCATGGGAGGACATAGCAAGAAGACCCTCACCAGATGCCACCCCTTGATCTTGTATGTCTCAGCCATCAGAACTGTAAGAAATAAGCCACTGTTCTTTATAAATTACCCAGTGTATAGTATCATGTTACAAAACACAAAACAGACTTAGCAGGCTTGTGGCCTCAGCACAACTCACACTCAGAGAAAAAGGTAAGAGGAAAGACAGCTGCCAAACATTTTATATCTGTTTTTCCTATTATCTTTTCATAAGCCCATATTACAACCAAATTTTTACACCAAGTACAGAATATTAAATATTAATTTAAAAGAACTTGAGGGAAATCATATTACAACCTCACGGTAAATTTAATTTAAAATGCTAAAAGCAAATTCTTTTCCTGTACATTGTATTTGCGTTTTTAGAAACAGGAGCAAGCAAACTGATTCTCATTTTTATCAAATGACTATCTGTAATTGCAGGATTCTCAGAGAGTCAGAAAGTGAAGCCCACGCTCCATGAGAAATGGACAAGTTCTTACTATTTGACAATTTATTTCCCAAGGCTTTCTAATCATTTCACCCAACAACCAATTGAATCTATTTAAATATAATCTTCCCTTGCAATACTACATGGCTAAAAAACATATTAGGTCTAAAAATATTTTCTTTAAGAATGACAAAGATGCATTAAAAATCAGTTAAAGTCATAGTCGCTTTTTTTTAAAAGGGAGGGGAAAACCTACAGACAATGTAAATCCATTTAATTATTTGTTTATTTATTTTCTTTTACCTTAGCACATTCATTTGACAAAATGCTTTATTGTAGTCTTCCAATAATCCTTAGGAGATGCAGTTATGTAGATTTCATTTTATGAATTTTCTTTTTTGTTGAAGAAGAGGAATACTGTTGAAGAAGGGACAATGATCGCTTACAGTTCATAGGAATTAACAGAGTAAGAGGCTAGGCATAAAAATACATAGAAGGCAGAACTGAGGGGGGCTTTAATTTAATCATTTTAGTCATTTAATTCAGAAAATTTAGACCTTTGGCACACGCACCTAGTAATGCAGGGACCACTAGAATATTCAAACATGATGACTTGATGAACTTAGAGAGGATCTTTAGAATCATGCAGAATGATCATGCCATTAGGTTAACAATCCTTGGAAGTTTATCCTCAATCTTTCAAATAACTTGGGTTATTAGTGAAGATTGCTCTCTTTCAGTTAATGCACTTGGCCATAGACGGGACTTGTCCCCTCAGTTTTGTAACAGTGAAACAAAAACAGAACGGATGTCAGCCTAAAATGTTGGCATAGCAATCTCTTTAACTAATAACCAAGATAATTTATTCATGTTGCTTAACTTCTTTAACCTCAACAAATTTTTTTTATCATCTTCATCAGAAAATGAAGTTTTGAATAATGAACTAACCGATGATAAATGAATAGTTAAATGGCAAATTCATAAAGTATAAAACAATACAGTTTTTTGAAAGAGGATATTCATATTCATGTGCATGAATTAAAATTAAATCTTAAATGCTTTATGAAATTTTAGATTATACAAGAATACTTACAACTATATACATTCCCATTTTCCTATTATATTAATGGTTGCCTTGGTTCAGGCCCTTGTATTTGAAAAGTCTCCTACTCATATCTGTATTTTCAGCATTTCTCCTATTAATCCCTCTTTCACATTGCAACAAAGCAAGCTACATAAGTGCAATTTGATTTTCATCCCTCTACTTGAAACTCTCTGTTGCCTGTAACAAAGTCAAAGCTCCTAATCCTGGCCCACAAGGCCACCCACAATCTGACCCCTTCTCTCCCTCATTCTTTAATACTTGTCAAGTCACAAATTAAAACTCTTTACAGTTTCCTACATACACAGACATATGCATGCACACTTACATACACACAGTGCACATGCACATATGCACACCAGGTAGACGGAGCAACACTTCAACAACTATTACATGAGTTAATGGAACTTCCTATTTCAACAGCAAGCTGAGCCAGCAGAAGCCAGCATAGTAGCAGATGGTCTTCAGGCAGTCAGAACAAGTTTTCTGATTGATTCCCTGTGAATTTATAGTAACCAGGACTGACCTTTTGGCTGATTAAGCTTCTGGAGTTTTTGGTATGCATCACAGAGATTAGGCAAGTGGAATCCAATGTGTGAAAAGGGCCAGTAGATAATTCAAAATCATATCATAGGAATATTAGAAATGTGTGACCCTAATTTTCACCTCGACTTGGTGAACTGTAAGAAGAGATGGTTTTCATTCTGTGTTATTCTGAGGCTGCTTTCTCAGCTCAATCCAACATGCTAGCACATGATAGCTTTCCTGGAGCTTCCCAAGAGGGTGGGGATACCTTTATTATCTTACTTAACTCTTCAGCCTTTCTTAGTGACTTGATAATTGCATGATTAAACAGGGGTGAATTTGATCATTATTAATTTACTTATATACTTACAGAGCTATTTTCATCTTATATAGGGATCGGCATGTCCATTAGTTGATGTATACAAAAATATGTGGGGAAATTACAATTGCTTTGCAGAATATATTCCAAAAAGTCAAATATTACCAATATATTAATATTTTCTAATGTTAGCCAGGAAAGAAGACAATTGAAATAAATCAAGTACCATACCTTAGGTCTTAGGCTTAAATAACTCTTATCTGTATGAAATAGTCAATTTATATATATTTTTTGGTTTTAAATAGGCAACTTATTTCCTTTCAGTGCTGGGAAATCTAATGTAATGAAAACGAGACTTGTAGCATTTTAAGCAGTATTGATAAAAAGAGCAAGCAAAGTCTTAGGACCTTAAATTTTCTCTTTTAGGATCCCTTTAATTCAGCATTCCAATTCAGCAAGTGAATTTCTTTGGATTTAACTTAAAAAATTATTTTACAGGTATTCTCTGGAATACATCTCAGCCTATGCTTATTTGAGGATAGTGGCTGCATTTTTATTGTTGTTAGTTCTACATTTACTTATCTTAAACTCTAGCTGTTTTCATGCCTCCTATTTCATATCCTGAATGGTCCTAGTCATGAAGCAGCAAAATCAGGGCTTTTCTTGGAACACATGTGTAATTTCCAAGCTATTCGTTTTTCGATGAAGTAAATGCAGAGGATGAAAATCATCCATGGGAATCAGGATACACGTGCAGAACAATTTCAAAATTAATGAATCTTGTGAATCTATGATTTCAATACAAGTGACAAATTTATACAGGAGAAACAGATCTTCTTAAAAGGATAAAATTTCTATTTAAAATTGAGTAACTAACATGTGGGGCATTTGTACAGGTACAAAGTCATACCTCAAAAAATTCAATGAAAACTCTCCTCTCTGTAGTACAAGAGACAACACAGCAGGCCTGAAAATGTCCACTGTGCTATTCCACAAAGCCCAGTTCCAGGATTCAAACTTTACTCAGGCTAAGAGAAAGAGTGCAAAAGTGCTGGTTATTCCATAGGGCCTGGCAGCAGTCTGATTTTGACTGCGCTTAAGCCAGAACTCCTTGAAAGGATTGTGGTTGTAGTTTCCATGGCAATGAAAATTCCAAGAAGCAAGGTCATTCACCAAAAATTGTATACTACCTTCCACCCTCTTGAAGTCACTTTTTTTTTCCACAGAAAGAGAAAGAAGACTGGTTCCAGAAAAAATAGTTGTTAGTTTTAAGCTGAAGATTAGTATTTAATATCAATTTAGACATCCGCATAGATGGGATGCAACGTTGGAGGGTGGGTAGTTTGCTCTAGGAAAGGGAAAGAGAATTTCAGACACAAATGGACCACTTCCTATCCACTCTCATCCCCACACTTCTGAAGCCAAGGATTCTGTGGGTCAGAAACACCAGATTTCCTTTTTTCTTGTGGAAATTATGATCTGAATTCCAGAAGGAAGCTTGGGAATAAAAATGCTTGTATGTAAGATGACTCATATAGCAAGCACCCCTACCACTTTTGTTGGTGGTATAGAGACCTTGCTGCTTAAAATCTCTTTTCAAAGAGTCCAATGAAGTTATGCCCCCAAACATAATTTTATCAATTCTACTAACACCAACAGATACCATTAGCAGTTGCTTGTGAAATATTACTTTAGATTTTTTTAAAGGCTTAGAAACATCTTCACTTAGAAGAAATTTAACTGCCTAATAAGCTTTGAGATTAATGTCTCTTTTGTAATTTGCTTCTCATAAGTATTTCTTTTTTCTTTTGGAAATCCAGGCTCATAGTCTTTTATTAGTACAAACTAGCTTACAACTGGGTAAGTAAAGATTTATTTCTGCAAGAAAATTTAAATTATATTCAACCCTATAAAACACCTTTTTATACTTATTTGGTGAAAGAGAGAAGGTGTGATAAAATGAGGAGTATATGGGCTCTTCAATGGAATAAATATTTGTTCTGCAACATTTTTTCTTATGAATATTAAATGTTATTTTTCACATATAAAAATATGAAGAAAAATTTCATGTAACTATCATTAAAATATCAAACATTCTAACAAAGTAGTGTGAAAATGAGTACTTTCCAAGTTAATCCACAAATAGATAAAGAGTAGAAGAAGATTGGTTGGGCGTGATGGCTCACACATGTAATCCCAGCACTTTGAGAGGCCAAGGCAGGAGAATCACTTGAATCCAAAAGATTAAGACAAGACAGGGCAATATCAAGAGACCTCATCTCTACAAAAATATTTTTTAAAAATTAGCCAGCTGTTGTGTCTTGTACCTGTAGTCCTAGCTACTCAGGAGCTTGACGCAGAAAGATCTCTTAAGCCTAAGAGTTTGAGGCTGCAGTGAGCTATGATTGCACAGCACAATTGCATTCCAGCCTGAGCAACAGAGCAAGATCACATCTCAAAAAAGGAGGAAAAAAAAGAGTAGAAGAAAATTATCCAAAAAGAAAATATTATGAAAACATTGCTAAACAAAAAGAAGTGGTAGTAGCAATCAAAATACTATTTTTTTATTATCAAACATTCAACAGTTTTTTACAAAGTTAATAATCCATAATGGCAAGGAAATGATGAGATAGCTATTTTGACCTACCTTAGAAAGGGATATGCATTCTACGAGCCTATCTAGAAAGCAACTTCAGTTGTCACTAAAATCTTAAAAAGAGATTTATACTCTTTAGTAATGGTATTTCTAGGACTCGGTATTGAAGAAGAGGCTGGGAATGTGAACAAATATATACATAAAAATATACTCTTAATATAATTTTAGTAGTAATAAATATCCAATAATAGGAAAATAATGTAATAAATTATGATGCAGCTATATGATGTACTGTTGATAGTAAAAAGTAGCTTTAAAAATAATTTAATAATTAAGCTCATCACTTGTATCTTCACAGTTGGAGATAGTCTCAGAAGAAAGAATGGGCACATGTGTAGTCTTTTTAAAGTTGATAAATAGATTAATAGACACGGATAGATGGCTCCAGAGTATAATACTTTCCATGAGGAAGAGTGTAAAAGAATAGGTGTGATTTGACGTAAGAATGCTATTCCTCCTGGAGAACTCTTGAAGAGAGGAAACTAATTTGTACAAGAAGCCCAGGCAGGTTTCTTGAATGAAAGGAATAGAAATTTCAGCATTTTCTTCCCAGGATTCCAAGCTTATTTATAAGCCATCTATTACTGTGCAACAAAGGCACCCAAAAACTTAGCAGCATAAAACCACCACCATTTTAATTGCTCCTAATTATCTTAGAAATCTGAGCTGGGATCAGCTGGTTGGTTCTACTTGCTGGTTTCACTTGGGATCACTCATGTGGCTGTAGTCAGCTGTTGACATGACTTTGACTGGATGGTCCGTATAGCCTTATACAAGTGTTTGGAGTTTGGGGCTGTCTGTTAGCTGGGCCTTTCTCTCCACATATTATTCATCATCGAGGTTGCAAGCTCAGGCTTCTTCATGTAGTAGAAACAAACAGCAAGTGTCTCAAAATAGAATATATAAGGCCTCCTGAGGCTTGTTCAGAAGGCACCAAGCATTGCTTCCACAATATTTAGTTGGCCAAAGCAAGCCACAGGGCTTGCAAATTCTAAGGTTGGAGAAGTAGATTCCACCTCTTGATAGAAGAGCGACAAAGGGCGTATACACAGGAATTGAAGGAACTACTGCATTTATCTTGACAATCTGCAATAGATAGCAGTACCTGTGGGGACTGCAATAGTACTGATCAAAGACCATCGGCTGTAAAGGACCTGAGAGAAAAATTCCTCTTTAGGAATTCCTCATAGGAGAGAAGACCAAAGCAGTAATCAAGCTACACTACCCAAACAGTTATTTTTTTAGCAGGGATACTTTTCCATAGAATGTGAGTCAGGTTTGAAGGTCCTCTGGATTCAGCAACGTGTCTAGCTACAGGAAAATAAAATAAGCATCTTTAATGTGTACTAACATTTCTATAATCTTGGAGCATGAAGTGTCAGGTAATACTAAGTACTGTACAGGAATATGGGCAAACAAGACTCCTATTACCATGCCAGTAAAGCAATATTCACTGTGTAGTACACATATTCAGAAAAGTTGTCATTTGGCAGAGATAGAATAGTAAGATACAGCAAACTAATTAGACTATCAAGCTCTTTTTATCTTCACCTGGCCTGACTGAGTGACTCTCCCTTGCCACTAATCCTGGTTCATGAAAAATCAAGGAGGAGAAAGGTCTTGTGTGAAAGATTTTGGACTTCCACTAATAGGTAATAAATAAGAAAGAAAATAAATTGCTAACGTTTATTAAGTGTTTACCTTTTTTAGAGGTATTAATGTTATCTCATTCAGTCTTCTGAAAATTCGAGTAAGTTAGAAATAATGTATTCACTCTTACTTATTCAAATATGCATATGAATTAAATATATGCATATTTAAATACGCATTCCTTCCCACCACATTCTCCGTTCTACTGTTTTACTGTATTGTACATGAAAACAGGACTGGGTCTCAGTTCAAGGGAAGTTCACTACCTACAGACTCTTCCTTGCCCTATGAACTGCACACAGGGACTACTGAACCTGCTGCTGAATACCTGACCAGCCTGGTTCCTCATGTTACCTACAGGCAAAGCATCCATTGTAAGTACTGCAAAAATGCATTCCTTGCTCCATTACTCAGGCTAATACCTTTGCCAACTAACACAGTGCTGGGGAGAGCACTGAGACGGAGAAAATACAGGGGGTCCGATGTGACTAGGACTCTGTGTATTTATGCCTTTGTGCTACCTTTCGTGGCCCCACGAATTCCATAGTGCAAGTACCTGCTTCTTGACTTGATTTAATAGTTCATAGGGTTACTGTTTTATTGAGCTGGCTCTTTAAATCCAAACCAACTTGTGCATTTAAGGGCTGGAGTATAATACATTCTGTAACAATATGTGTAATATTTATTAATAATTATATATAACATATTCTGTAATATAGAAGAACGTTGGCTATGCTAATACTCAAGACAAAAGGGCTGCTGTGAATCTGTTTGAGAGACAACACTGATGTCACAGAAAATATACAACATCAAATATTTTGTTGTTGATTCAAAGAATTTAAAAAGTGATTCTTACTTATGTATCTCCTTTGGGGTGGATCCTTGCTATGAAATATGAAGCTCTCACTGTACTTTTATTATCTATGGGGAAATTGAGGCAATGAGAAGTCAACTCACTTTGCTGAGAGCACATAGCTCTTGAGGGTAGTGGGGGATTTAAACACAGGTAGAGTCTGACTCCAGAGCCTGCTCTATGTGAAACATGACATGTTTTGCAGTAAACTTCAGGAATGATGAGGGGACCAGTATTGGCCAGCACATGAGGGACAGTGACCTGTAAAGTAAATACGGCATAAATTCTCCAATACGGAAGTGGACCAGGTTGAGAGGATGATGGGTCGCTTTAGTCATGCTGAGTTTGAGATGCCTTTATGATGTTCAAGTAAGCATCAGGAACCCATAATTTGACACTAGTAGTTTTCTTACAGAATCACAATTGTTAACATATTTGAATGCCAAAGAAAAAACTGAAATGATTTAATAGAATCCCTGAATTAACCAGAGTCCAATATGCACTTTTGGTTAAGTGCTTAACATATTTAAACTTTGAGTCGATCAATGCATGGATTTAAATATATTTCCTAGTGTTGTTTCGTACTTCCTTCAGCAATGTTTAAAGTAGATTCAGTTAGGGAAGAGGCTAAAACTGCTATTTCAATCCTATTAGTGTGAGGTCTGTATAGTAATCTGAATGTTTTCATTTTAGTGGAATTTCACTGTAACTAGCGTATCATATTCCCAACACACACAGCCTTTTCCTCCTAACTTCGTCACGACCTCTTTATTTCTCCTCTAAGCTATCCTGTGTCCGGTGTTAAATTAGTAAGCGACGGGAAATCCCTTTAAAGACTAGCTACTCTGTGAGTGCTATTGCCTGACAAGAAGCTATCTAAAAAAGAACTGCAAGCTTTTAATCCTACTGGTTTTGTAGACAGTGTTAGAGAATGAGGAATTGGCCACCACTCTCCAAACTGTGATTTACAATTTTTCTATCTTCACCCTTGCACATGTTTCAGGGTTGAATTGTGTTTTTAGTCATTATGAGTGCCTTGTGTATGAATACTTTTATATCCTCTATACTGAAATATTGGAGATACTGAGGTCTAACTTTGGGCTTATATGGAGAAAGCTAATAGAGAAACATCTGGAGTTTTAAGATTGTTTGAGAGGGCCAAGAAAGTATTGTATTAAGCAGTTTGTCTTCCTAAACCTTATAACTCCTTTCATCAGGCTCCTTTCAATCTTGATTTGAGTGAAACAACTGGATGAAGCATATGAAAGACTTCATTGCAAACAAAACAAAATTCAAGTAAAAAATGAAAACGACCTCTTCACATGCAAAACTGTAAAGAATACAAACAAAAACAAATATAAAACCACCCACGCTTTAATCTTTCTATTACCTTCTCTTCACAGGTGGTGAATTCTGATAAACCCTTTTGCCCCAATCTCCATCTCCGTGTCTCTTGAAAGGGGCCTACCTGTGACAATATCATTAACTGAAGCTCAATCGATGAATCCCATTAAAGGAAAGCTGCTATTGCTAAATCAAAGCATGGAGCCTCTGCCCTCCCCAGTAGGCTATGCCATCCAGGTGCAGTGTTTGGGAATTCTTTCTCTGCTCCAATCTCCTCATTGATAAGTGAGGAAACAGAGGCCTAGAGGGCTGTAGTGACCCACCGTCATGCTGATCATATGGGGAGGGGCAGGGCTCATGAATTTTCTTTCATGCTGGTGCTTCAGGACTGCTCTAGGGTCAATCACAAAGTCTCCCAAATTCACAAAAATACTAAATAAAAGTAAATAAAATGAATGCTATAAATATTTTAAGATTTGCAATAATTTTGAATACATTTTGATTCATTTTCTAATTTTCTCAAAGTCATGTCCACTTCAGTGTTCAATGTAGCCCTTCTTGGTGGATTTGTGAAAAAGAGTTTCATAAATTAGATGAAAGCAGACTAGCTTTGGCAAACAACAAAGCTTAATCTGGTTAAGTAATCTCTCTTGCAACTTAATAAAACCCATTATGATAGGACTTTGGGTCTCAATGAAAATGAAATTCTTTCTACATTTGTGACTGACCAGCAGGTCTTTCAGATGAGCACATATCCTTGATTAAAGGATTTAAGTCCTGCTATGAGCTAAGTCCAGGGCTGCTGAGGTTTGCAGCTCAAGTGCTCTGGCTCAGGGCAACTTAAGATTTTAAGTATTCTGGTTCACAGCAAGTTATGCGTAGTTTGCCTAATGCAGTGATTCTCACCTGGTAGTAATTTTGCCTCCCAGAGTACCTCCAGTTACGTCTGGAGATATTTCAGTTGTCAAACTGGTGGGTGCTACTGGCCAGGGATGCTGCTAAAATCCTATCATACACATGACAGTCACCCCAACAGAGGATCACCTAACCCAAAATGTCATAGTATGGCTGTTCAGAAAAGACTGGCCTAATATTGTTGCCCTACTGACTTCATACAAGTGGCAAATGACACTAGAAGGGGGCCTGAACCAGGAATCCCAAAAGTGGGTATTACTATCTGGAGTGAGTTCCTCTGGCGAGGTTCTTAAGAATATTTTGACTTGCTAACTGTGCTTAAGTGGTTAGATCTTAATTCCTCTTAAGAGCTGATCTCACCTAGGCCAATTAGCTGGAGCTCCAGCTCATATAAATGGGTGTTCCATAAGCGCAGGCAAGAGAGGATAACTTCATGTTGAAATGAAGCTTGTCAAATTAGATGAAATTAGAAACGGCTCAGATGGCTGTCCCCTGTTGAGATTTAAATGCTATTTGAGGTCGAAATGTTACTCAAAAGAAGTATCTAATAAATAAAAATGGCAGCAAATTAGCTACTTTCTGCTTTTCAGAAAGATTAAAACTGAGCATTCATTTTTTCAAATGGCCCTTTAGTTTCTTTAAGCCTAGTAGGTTTCAACGGATTCCTTATATATGGTGCTCACATCTTAATTTCCTGGAAAGAACGTTCCACTTTGGCAACATGAGGAATGACACTTTGGCCCCATTTCTATTTTCTTTCTCAAACCTGACATCCTCAACAAGACACCAAGATATTGTTAGGAAACCATTCACACCCCGTCCTGCTAATTGTGTATCCTCAAAGAGACCTCTGGCCACTTGGTTTGCCTCTTTAGGATACAGAGTGAATAAGGGCAGTGAGGTTAGAGGTGAGAAGAGAGGTATGAAATCACTAGCATTATCGAGCTCAGAAAGGTTTTTTGTTGTTGTTGTTGTTGTTGTTGTTTTTAGAAAGCTAAGTTAATAAGGTAGAAAATGATGGGGTTGGTGTGCTGTGGGCGAGGAGGAATGGATACAACTGAGCATATTGGGAAATCCTATAAAATAGACACTTTTAGGGCCAAGTGTGCCCTAAAATTCCAGTAATCCCAGTACTTCGGGAGGCCTAGGCGGGCAGATCACCTGAGGTCAGGAGTTCGAGACCAACCTGGCCAACATGGTGAAACTCCATCTCTACTAAAAATACACACACAAAAATATTAGCCAGGTATGGTAGCAGTTACCTGTAATCCCAGCTACTAGGGAGACAGGATTAGTGCTTAAACCCAGGAGATGGAGGTTGCAGTGAGCCGAGATCACACCACTGCACCCCAGCTTGGATGACAGAGCAAGACTCTGTCTCAAAAAAAGAGACACTTAAAAAAAATTCTGAATATGTTTTTATATGAGCTAATTTTCAAACTTGGATTCAGATAGCGGATCATACAGCCTTATTGCTCTTGACTTCAATTAAAAACATCCATGTGTCTCTCAGCCTTTTAATTATCCCAAGGAAATGTTATGTTAATATCCAAATATCCTTTGCTTGATCTCTTGACTTTTTTTGTATCAGGGTAAAGTTAGTTTCAACAACTTTCAGAAGGCTTTGAATGAATAGAAACCAAGATCCATTTCTGAATTAAAGCTAAATGTTCTTATCTGCAACAAATTTTTAAAAATATTCAAGTTTAATCTTCTGACATAAACTCAGAGAAAAATACCTCTTTCATTGAGCTAAGGAAGCAGTCACCACAGCACATTCGAACAGGAGACCTACTCCTTAATATTAAGGAGCCACCTAGGAGCTGTTTGTTTGCTTCTCTCATAGCCACCCAGCTGTTTCTCCCATTTGTGGTCTTAGTGCTAATTGCATACTGTCCCTAATTTATATCCGCTGGTTGATCTGATCACCACATTACCTGGAGGGCAAGCTTTAATTAGGGAAATTTCTGAACAAATTGTCTAAAGAGCTTGTTTAGTGTGATTAAATGCAAGAACATTTCCCCTTCTCTTTTTAAAAATGAGCATTTACTTTATCCTGAAACTTTGCAGATAAAAAACAACATCGGTTCTAATTAAGGCCTATAAAATGAACAGCAACATTACCCACGAAAACGAATTGAATTTTGTTGTCTGTAGTTGAGATATATATGACTCAACGCTACATTTATTCAACAGCTTTCGGCATTTCTACTTTGCCTCTGTCAGAACTAACAAGGTGAAACGGCAAACTGATTGAAAAAGGATAAACTGTGAAAAGACAATACACTAATGCGAGATACTAATAATTCAGCTGTGGCTTAGAATCATATGCATTCTCACCTGAGCATCTCCAGGCACTTGAACAAGCTAACATTAAATTAAACCTTCCATATTGTCAACAGGTAGTCAGATACCATATGAATTAATATGCAGTTGTTGTACATTTAACTGAAGTGCAAAGATAAATATCATAATAGGATCAACAAACTTTGATAACTCAAAAACAATTAAAGTCAGCTCCACTGTTTAGATGGAATATTCTGGCTAAATGTCAGTGTCATAACAAAGTGCAAGAAATAAGTGTGGCTAGGAGAATTTAGAAATTGCCGTCATTTTGTTATCGGCCTCTGTGAAAAGTGTTTGCATTATTCTTAATCATCAGACATTTTATAGATGCCTCCTTCTGCTGGATCTCTGTTAGAAAATACATGAAGTTTAGAAATTGTATTCCCTGTGTGAATACACAAGCAGGACATAGTAAAGTGTGATTGATTATTTGATTCTTTTGAGTAAATCTTTGAAAAGGACTGTTTTTTTCATCTTTGTCACCAACTTTCTTAGTGAATATTAGCACTGGCTAAACATTAAAATCACTTTTTAAAAACACCAATGCTTTACCCCAGACCAAGTAAATATGATTATCTGAAGTTTTCATGTAGATATAGGAATTTTTAAAAGACATTTCCCCTGCTTCTGATGTACAATGAGGGTTGAAAAATCGCTGAAATATATAATCATTGACGGATTGCACTTTAAATAGCAATCTAAATTACAACTCTGGATTGACAGCCAAAGAACCAAGGCTGTCATTCCATCTTGGCCACTATTTTATCAGGTGAACCCCAAACAAATGGCTTAATTTCTTCAGGACCCAATGATAGGTGATCTCTTTTTTTTTGAGACGGAGTCTCACTTTGTCACCCAGGCTGGAGTGCAGTGGCGCAATCTCGGCTCACTGCAAGCTCCGCCTCCCAGGTTCACACCATTCTCCTGCCTCAGCCTCCGGAGTAGCTGGGACTACAGGAGCATGCCACCACACCCGGCTAATTTTTTTTGTATTTTTAGTAGAGACGGGGTTTCACCATGTTAGCCAGGATGGTCTCGATCTCCTGACCTCGTGATCCTCTGGCCTCGGCCTCCCAAAGTGCTGGGATTACAGGCGTGAGCCACCGTGCCCGGCGATAGGTGATCTCTTACGTTTTGATTTAAGCCAAGGAATTAAATTAGTTTTATTTTCATCATATGTCCATTACCTCTAGTGTATAGTGCCAAAAAGAGTAGAATATTCCATTTTCCTATGCTTTGATGTCTCTTGTCATTGGGATATTATCTATTTAGAAATGATTTCAGTCAGTGGAGAGTAAAAGAGAATTTTGTCCCCTGCGGGAATACCAGGGAAGTTACTGTGCCTGATAATAAGCTCAGTGTCCTTAGTGTAGCCTATTTTACCAATTAATGACATTTCCCTGTTTATCATGGGTAACAGTGATGTTGCAGTTTGTTCTGTGAACTCAGGGTTGTTAAACAGCAACTGAATTTTTTTTTAATTTTAATTTTTTATTTTTATTTTTTGAGACGGAGTCTTGCTCTTGCCCAGGCTAGAGTGCAATGGCATGATCTCGGCTCACTGCAACCTCTGCCTCCTGGGTTCAAATGATTCTCCTGTCTCAGCCTCCCAAGTAGCTGGGATTACAGGTGCCTGCCACTATGCCCAGCTAATTTTTTTTTGTGTGTGTGTATTTTTAGTAGAGATGGGGTTTTACCATATTGGCCAGGCCAGTCTTAAACTCCTGACTTCAGGTGATCTACCTGCCTCGGCCTCCCAAAGTGCTGGGATTATAGGCGTGAGTCACCACTGCGCCCGACCAGGCAATTGAATGTTGAATAAATCAACCGTGTGAAAATTATGGTTATACATAAATTCCTATACTTAGTCGGGGCTCACGCATTGACTGACTTATTCATGGTTTGATGAGTTCAATGATTGATTGATTGACTCATTGATTCATTGATTTATTCAATGCCTCATTAATTTATTCATTCAACAGGTATATATTTTCCAGGCAACAGATTAAATAAACACTAGTCCTACAGAGTCAGAGGGCCCCAGTGGGATTGAGCCCTAGTTGCTCCTAATAGTAATCTACTCATTAATTTCACACTTCTTGTACTGGTTTTGTTTCTTTGCTTCTCAAATTTCCCTAGGCCAATGGATATCAATTATAGGCCCATTGGGGGAAATATTGCAAAAAAGAAGCTATCCTTCCTCTGGGGTTCCTCGGAAAATAGGATATTCTTGCTAAGCAGCAGGTAGTCATCATGTCACCAGGAGGAAAGAGCCTCTTGAAATGAAGTCAATAAACAAGAGGGCCTGGTGTTAGAAAAAATAAGTCTGATTCCGTATCAGATTGCTTGAACCCCTGGATCTAGCTGTATCTGAAGCTACAACTTGTACTTTTCACTTACATGAGCCAGTAAGTTACCTTGTTTGGCTTAAGTAAGTTGATTTATCATTAGTAAATAAGTGTTGAGACTGATTCTTTACCATCTAGTCTCTAAAAAAGTTACATCTTTACCACTCCTTGCTTAAATTCATTCATTAACTCTGACAAGATATAGGTTTAATAAAAAAATAGTCTTTCTTATCTTGTTACCTGTATAATACAGCAAGAGATGTTTAAGATATTATATTAGTGGGTTTGGCCTGCCATAACAGAATACCACAGACTGGGTGGCTTGGACAACATTTTATTTCTCACAGTTCTGGAGGCTGGGAGGTCCAAGATCAAGGTGCTGGCCCATTTGGTTTCTGGTGAGGACTCTTGTCCTGGCTTGCAGAGAGTGGCATTCTGGAGGTGTGAGCACATGTGAGCACATGACCTTTCCTCAGATGCATTCTTTCTCTTCTTCTTAGAAAGCTACTAATCCTATCACGAGGTCCTCACCTTCATGACCCCATCTAATTCGAATCACTTCCCAAATATTTCACTCATAACAGATATCTACATAATATTAAACATATGATCAACCTTTTGAGCTCAATTTTCAAATTTCTATATGTTTGTGCACCATGTAATTTATGCTTTCTGTTTAAAGTATAAACATTTTTTTAAAGTATAAACATTCTGCCCTCCCTCACTCCCATATGAATCATTTTGAGAAACAATCTTACTTAAAAGAAATTTAGGAAATTGAAAATCTTTTGATACATCTAAAAAATGCTTATCTAATAAATCAGAGGAGATTTGCTTATTAACTTTACATTTCACTTGGTCTTTATTTTTTTCTTTTTTGGTAGTTATTTTTGTTGCTGTTAAAGCAAAATTTTGTTGTTGTTGTTGTTGTTAAAGCAAAATAGGCTTTTGGATTTTTCATCGTCTTTAGATTAATTACATAGATGTAATTGCAAAAGATATGTAATCTGTACTTTTTTTATCTCTATACTAGATGTTATGCCCTTTGGTTACTTTCAATTTTTTTATAGTAACAATATTGTAAAGAATATACCTTTGGTGCCTATATTTAGCAATTTTCAGGATTATTTGCTTCATTTTACTAATGAAAATATTATGAGCTTGTTTGAAGGAGATATCTATTCTAAAATGATAAATTAATTTGTTGTACCACCAATATTGTAAGTTGTTTTCATATCAGCATACCTTTGTTCTAGGTGTTATTTCTAAGATTTTTTTCTGATTATTAAATAACACCTCTTCATAGCCAATCATACGAAGAGCATAGACAAGTATAAATAACTAAATAAAAATTGTCCATAATTTCACTACCCTGTGTACTCTCTTCTAACTGTTTTTTATACATTTTGTTCTATAAAATTAATATCATAATGCATACATATTACATACTTTTTTTTAAGTTAACAGTATACCAGGAGTTCTTTCCATGGAATTTACTACTTTAAAATTTACTTTTAAATCATTGCAAACATTAAATTTTGTAATTATGGTTGATACTAAAATTAAAGCACTTTTTTATTAACAGAGGCTATTTCTAATTTTCTCACAAATGTTGCAATGAGAATACTTTTATGTATATTTTTAGCAGCATACCTTGATTACTTATTGAAAAGAAATTTTTGGGATTGAATTGCTAAATAGATGAGTCCTGAATAAGGTTATTGACACATCATATCAAATAAAAAAGATCATTTAGAAAATCTTTACTCAACAATTATCATGTTAGTTTTTACAATCACAACCCACAAAAAGACCAGTAGAAGAAAAAAAAAAAAAACACTTCAGTCTCAGTTAAACAAAACATACATACACCCACACATTAAAATTACTTTCTGGAAAGTCTTACATTAATACTTTTAAAATTTCTGTTTTTAAGCATCAAAAGTACATGAACATATGGATATAGCAAAATAATAAAAAAACAACAGCAGTTATCAAAACAAAGCATGTCATATGTGTATTTATCCAATAATCAGTTTTAGTGGTCATATTAGAATAAGCCATAACATTTTAGAAAGAGCATTTGGTAGAATTTTATGCACAAGTTTACATGAAAGTATTTCAAATTGCAATATGGCAAGACAAATTGTGTTGCAATAGTTTCCCATTAGTAAAAGGGTACCACTTTCCTAAGTAGCCAAGCAACTAACTAGATGTTTCAGTATATAATGACTATTTCCTTTTATTATCTCAAATTTATTCTTTGCTAACAGAAACTGTATGCAAACAATTCCGAGTCTTACTTCAAAGGTCCTAAAAAGACATCCAGGATTAACAGGAAAATCAGTTGAGATTTTTAAAAATGCAAGTAACAGATAGCCCATTTACATTTCACCCAAATGAGGACTCTAGGAATGCTGCCAACTCTGGCACTCCTGCATCCAAAGAAAGGTATGTATGATATCAGAACTTCTCCCTCTCTCTGCTCTAATTTTGTTGGTACGAGCTTCATTCTTAAGTAGTTTCTTTTCTCGGTGGTGGTAGAATAGACAGCTCTTGGTTCTTTTCAGTTTACTTGGTGCTTGCTATTTACTATCTCAGTGAGAAAGGAAATAGAACCTCTTTAGCAATAGTTTCAGCAAGCAATGACTCCAATTGGCCAGTTAGGGTGACACCAAGTCCTATGCCAATATCTGTGTGTTCTTATTGGACATATCTGAGTCAACTACTCTCAGTATACCACAAAAGATGGGGTAAACATTCAAAGGTCACCAATATCAAGGACAAAAGGTAGATAAATCCATGAAGATGAGGAAAAACCAGCACAAAAAGGCTGAAAATTCCAAAAACCAGAGTGCCTCTTCTCCTCCAAAGGATTACAACTCATCACCAGCAAGGAAACAAAACTGCATGGAGAATGAGTTTGATGAGTTGACAGAAGTAGGGTTCAGAAGGTGGGTAATAACAAACTCCTGTGAGCTCAAGGAGCATGTTCTAACCCAATGCAAAGAAGCTGAGAACTTTGAAAAAAGGTTAGATGAATTGCTAACTAGAATAACCAGTTTAGAGAAGAACACAAATGACCTGATGGAGCTGAAAAACACAGCACGAGAACTTCGTGAAGCATACACAAGTATCAATAGCCAAACTGATCAAGTGGAAGAAAGGATATCAGAGTTTGAAGATCAGCTTAATGAAATAAAGCATGAAGACAAGATTAGAGAAAAAAGAATGAAAAGGAATGAACAAGTCCTCCAAGAAATATGGGACTATGTGAAAAGACCAAACCTATGTTTAACTGGTGTACCTGAAAGTGATGGGGAGAATGGAAGCAAGCTGGAAAACACTCTTCAGGATATTATCCAGGAGAACTTCCCCAACCTAGCAATACAAGTCAACATTCAAATTCAGGAAATACAGAGAACACCACAAAGATACTCCTTGAGAAGAGCAACCATAAGACACATAATCTTCAGATTCACCAAGGTTAAAATGAAGGAAAAGATGTTAAGGGAAGCCAGAGAGAAAGGTTGAGTTACCCACAAAGGGAAGCTCATCAGACCTACAGTGGATCTCTCTGCAGAAACCATACAAGCCAGAAGAGAGTGGGGGCCAAGATTCAACATTCTTAAAGAAAATAATTTTCAACCCAGAATTTCATATCCAGCCAAACTAAGCTTCATAAGTGAAGGAGAAATAAGATCCTTTACAGACAAGCAAATGCTGAGAGACTTTGTCACCACCAGGCCTGCCTTACAAGAGCTCCTGAAGGAAGCACTAAATATGGAAAGGAAAAACCAGTACCAGACACTGGAAAAACATACCATATTGTGAAGATCATCAACACTATGAAGAAACTGCATGAACTAACGGGCAAAATAACCAGCTAGCATTATGAAGACAGGATCAGATTCATACATAACAATATTCACCCTAAATGTAAACAGGCTAAATGCCCCAACCAAAATGTATTTTGACTGGCAAATCGGATAGAGTCAAGACCCATTTGTGTGCTGTATTCAGGAGACCCATCTCACATGCAAAGACACATACAGGCTCAAAATAAAAGGATAGAGGAATATTTACCAAGCAAATGGAAAGAAAAAAAAAGCAGGGGATGCAATCCTACCTTCTGATAAAACAGACTTTAAAGCAACAATTATCAAAAAAGACAAAGAAGGGCATTACATAATGGTACAGGGATCAATGCAACGAGAAGAGCTAACTATCCTAAATATGTATGCACCCAATATAGAAGCACCCAGATTCATAAAGCAAGCTCTTAAAGACCGATAAAGAAACTTAGATTCCTGCATAATAATAGTGGGAGACTTTAACACCCCACTGTCAGTATTAGACAGAGCAACAAGAGAGAAAATTAACAAGGATATTCAGGACTTGAATTCAGCTCTGGACCCAGCAGACCTAGTAGACATCTAGAGAACTCTCCACCCCAAATCAACAGAACATACATTCTTCTCAGCATCACATCACACTTATTCTAAAATTGACCACATAATTGGAAGTAAAACACTGCTATGCAAATGCAAACAAATGGAAATCATAACAAACAGTTTCTCAGACCACAGTGCAATCAAATTAGAACTCAGGATCAAGAAACTCACTCAAAACTGCACAACTACATGGAAACTGAACAACTTGCCCCTGAATGACTATTGGGTAAATAACAAAATTAAGGCAGAAATAAATAAGTTCTTTGAAATCAGTGAGAACAAAGACACAACATACCAGAATCTCTTGGACTAAAGCTAAAGCATGTTTAGAGGGAAATTTATAGCACTAAATGCCCACAGGAGGAAGTGGGAAAGATCTAAAATTGATGCCCTAGCATCACAATTAAAAGAACTAGAGAAGCAAGAGCAAACAAACTCAAAAGCTTTCAGAAGACAAGAAATAACTAAGATCAGCACAGAACTGAAGGAGATAGAGACATGAAATGCCCTACAAAAAAATCAATGAATCCAGGAGCTGGATTTTTGAAAAGATGAACAAAATCGATAAACCACTAGCTGGACTAATAAAGAAGAAAAGAGAGAAGAATCAAATAGATACAATAAGAAACGATAAAGGGGGTATCACCACTGATCCCACAGAAATGCAAACTACCATCAGAGAATACTAGAAACACCTCTAAGCAAATAAACTAGAAAATCTAGAAGAAATGGATAAATTCCTGGACACATACACCCTCCCAAGACTAAACCAGAAAGAAGTTGAATCCATGAATAGACCAATAACAAGTTCTAAAATTAAGGCAGTAATTAATAGTCTACCAAACAAGAAAAGCTCAGACCAGATTGATGCACAGCCAAATTATACTAGAGGTACAAAGAGGAGCTGGAACCATTCTTCTGAAACTATTCCAAACAATAGAAAAAGAAGGACTCCTCCCTAAAACATTTTATGAGGCCAGCATCATCCTGATAACAAAACATGGCCAAGACACAACAAAAAAAGAAAATTTTAGGCCAATATCCCTGATGAACATCAATGTGAAAATCCTCAATAAAATACTGGCAAACTGAATCAGCAGCACATCAGAAAGCTTATCCACCACAATCAAGTCAGCTTCATCCCTGGGATGCAAGGCTGGTTCAACATACGCAAATCAATAAACACATTACATAAACAGAACTAATGACAAAAACCACACGATTATCTCAATAGACTCAGAAAAGGCCTTTGATAAAATTCAACACCCCTTCATGCTAAAAACTGTCAATAAACTAGGTATTGATGGAACATATCTCAAAATAATAAGAGCTATTTATGACAAACTCACAGCCAATATCATACTGAATGGGCAAAAGCTGAAAGCATTCCCTTTGAAAACTGGTACAAGACAAGGATGCCCTCTCTCACCTCTCCTATTCAACATAGTATTTGAAGTTCTAGCCAAGGCAATCAGGCAAGAGAAAGAAATGAAGGGTATTCAAATAGAAAGAGAGGAAGTTAAATAGTCTCTGTTTGAAGATTACATGATTGTATATTTAGAAAACCTCATTGTATCAGCCCAAAATCTCCTTAAGCTGATAAGCAACTTCAGCAAAGTCTCAAGATACAAAATAAATGAACAAAAATCACAAGCATTCCTATACACCAATAATAGACAAACAGAGAGCCAAATCATGAGTGAATTCTCATTCACAATTGCTACAAAAACAATTAAATACCTAGGAATACAGCTTACAAAGTATGTGAAGGACCTCTTCAAGGAGAACTACAAACCACTCCTCAAGGTAATAAGAGAGGACACAAACATGGAAAAACATTCCATGCTCATGGATAGGAAGAATCAATATTGTGAAAATGGCCATACTGCCCAAAGTAATTTATAGATTCAATGCTATCCCTATCAAGCTACATTGACTTGCTTCACAAAATTAGAAAAAACTACTTTAAATTTCATATGGAACCAAAAAAAGAGCCCGCATAGCCAAGACAATCCTAAGCAAAAAGAACAAAGCTGGAGGCATCATGCTACCTGACTTCAAACTATACTACAAGGCTACAGTAACCAAAACAGCATGGTACTGGTATCAAAACAGATATATAGACCAAAGGAACAGACAGAGGCCTCAGAAATAATGCTACACATCTACAACCATCTGATCTTTGACAAACCTGATAAAAACAAGCTATGGGGAAAGGATTCCCTATTTAATAAATGGTGTTGGGAAAACTGGCTAGCCATATGTAGGAAACTGAAACTAGACCTATTCCTTACACCTTATACAAAACTTAACTCAAGACGGATTAAATAATTAAACATAACACCTAAAACCATAAAATCACCAGAGGAAAACCTAGGCAATATGATTCAGGACATAGGTATGGGCAAAGACTTCATGACTAAAACACCAAAAGCAATGGCAATATAAGCCAAAATTGACAAATGGGATATAATTAAACTAAAGAGCTTCTGCACAGCAAAAGAAACTGTCATCAGAGTGAACAGGCAACCTACAGAATGGGAGAAAATTTTTGCAGTCTATCCATCTGACAAAGGGCTAATATCCAGAATCTACAAAGAACTTAAACAAAATTTACAAGGAAAAAACAAACAACCCCATCAAAAAGTGGGTGAAGGATATGAACAGATGCATCTCAAAAGAAGACATTTATGCAGCCAACAAACCTATGCAAAAAAGCTCATCATCACTGGTCATTAGAGAAATCCAAATCAAAACCACAATGACATACCATCTCATGTCAGTTAGAATGGTGATCATTAAAAAGTCAGGAAACAACATATGCTGGAGAGGATGTGGAGAAACAGGAATGCTTTTACACTGTTGGTGGGAGTGTAAATTAGTTCAACCATTGTGGAAGACAGTGTGGCAATTCCTCAAGGATCTAGAACTAGAAATACCATCCCATTACTGGGTATATACCCAAAGGATTATAAATCATTCCACTATAAAGACAAATGCACACGTATGTTTATTGCAGCACTATTCAGAATATCAAAGAGTTGGAACCAACCCAAATATCCATCAATGATAAACTGGATAAAGAAAATGTGGCACATATACACCATGGAATACCATGCAGCCATAAAAAAGGATGAGTTCATGTCCTTTGCAGGGACATGGATGAAGCGGGACACCATCATTCTCAGCAAACTATCACAGGAACAGAAAACCAAACACCGCATGTTCTCACTCATAAGTGTGAGTTGAACAACGAGAACACATGGACACAGGAAGGGGAACATCACACCCTGGGGCCTGTCAGTGGGTGTGGGGGCTAGCAGAGGGATAGCATTAGGAGAAATACCTAATGTGGATAATGGGTTGATAGGTGCAGCAAACCACCATGGCATGTGTATACCTGCGTAACAAACCTGCACATTCTGCACGTGTATCCCGGAAATTAAAGTATAATTTAAAAAGAGAAAAACATTTTTAAAAAAATGGGGTAAGCGGGGAATAAAAGTCACGAGCCTCTCCTTTAGCACACAGATGAAGATGGTGGTTTCTAAAAGCAAATAAATGTTTATTTTTCCAGAAGAAATGGGAAAATATGCATGAAGGGCAAAAAGCACACATCCCTACAAAGGTGATTGTCTAAGAGCAGAAAGGGTGTTTTTCTAGTACATTTTGGCAGGATCCTCCCGCTAAAGAGTGAGTCAATATCTGTATTTTTTTAATATATGTTTTTAAATGTATGTGTTTTTACTCCCACATTATATAATTAGCCATCCATGAAGATGAAATTGTAGTCAGAGACTGGAGGGTATGCACCTGTTTAAGAAACACTTAAGAGATTGACGAATGTTTCAGGCCCCAAGTCCTAGTTAGCAGAACACCACGTAATTGGCAGACTCTTCTGGGAGTGAACTGCAGGTGCAGTGGCCCCTAAAGAGGTATAAAGGTGTCCAAAGCAGTCAGGCTCAAGAGGCTCAAGAGATAAACATTAAGTAGATCATCATTGCCTGACTGCTGATGTTAGATGACAGTCACTTTTGGGGAAACAAAAGGCTTCAAAAAATAAAAGTGAGAATAGCTCAATGTGTCTTATTGGCTCTATTTCTCCAGAGAACCCTGGCTAACACATTTAACTAGTGGTAAGGGATGTTCGAAGGAATGAACTGCATGCCATGTAAAAAAAAAGCAAACACAAAAGAAAGAAAAGGAACTCATTTTACTACCTTCCTGGGAGTGAAAACCCAAATTCAGCTAATGCTAATCACTCAGTAATTCATGGAAAATTACCTAAACAATGAAAGAGAATATAGCAGAAATTTAAGAACATGTAAAATTGATAATACAAAAACAAATAAATACAGAACCAGCCTGTATGAGGAATATCTCGTTAGGCTAATATTTAGAGATAGGCAATATAAGAAAGGGAGGATGGAAGAGAAAGAAGGAATAGTAGTGTGGTAAGAGAGGCCTTTGGGACTTGGGCAAGCAGAAGAGAAAGACAATAATCCCAAAAGGAGCATTGAGATGGGGAGAGAATGGATGTGGGTGAAAGGGAGCTATGGATGAGAGGACTGGGGCAAGGTAGGACATCAAAGTTAGAAAGCTGGTCTTTGGAATCTGATCCAGAATGCTTTTCTCTTGTTTTCAAAGGCCTTGACCTTTTGGAGGCATTCCATGCTCCGGATGTTTTTGACTTCTCCTTCCCTCTCATAATTTATTTGCTTTTTGTCCCGTTCATTCAGGGACTTACTTCCTACTAAAATAATAACATTGCAAATAGGTTCTAAGAAACCATCCATGCCTTTCTTTTGGGACCTGTATGAATTGCCTGAAATAATTTTTCAGTTGGCTTCAACATTTATCAAGTATCTACTAAATTCTAGACACCTTACCCAGCACCAGGAGAGACAAGACAGATTTTCTGTCTCCCAGGAGTTCATGCATAGCAATCAAGGCAGAGTCACAATACAATGTGATAAGGGCTAATGTGGTGTTGCAACAGTGGTTCAGTAGTGATCATAAGGCAGAGATTAACTCTTCCTGGGAGAATCAGAGAAGACCTTTGTTAAATGGGAAAAGGAGAAAGGCTGCATTAACTGGAATGGAAAACATAAGCAAAGGCAGACAGAGTCAAAAATGCTTGATGTTCAAGAGAGATATTACCTGCAGGTAGGACAGGCCAGAGCAGCTGGGGGAGGAGCAATTGGGGCGGTCTGTCAATGACCCCATCCATTGCAGAATCTCAAGTGCTGACTCTTTAAAGTACTTTGGTTAGTTTCTTCCTGCAAAGATTATCCTTATAAATGGAGTCAGCATACTTTCTGCAGTTTCCATTCTTGCATGCCCGTGAGTCCCTGTCATGACTCTGCTATTAGAATGTGAGGACAGTCATAGACAAAATGTAAATGAATGGGTATGACTGTGTTCCAATTAAACTTTATTTATGAAAACAAGCAGTCATCTCACAGGACATTAGTTTGCTCCCTCTGAGTGATGTTCAAGTACTACAGTTGACCCTCATGCAACATGGGTTTGGACTGCACGGGTCCACCTCTGTCACCCTTGAGACAGCAAGGCCAACCCCTCTTCTTCCATCCCTCTGTAGTCTAGTCATCATGAGATGACAAAGATGAAAAACGTTTTGATGATCCCCTTCCACTTAATGTGTAATAAATATATTCTCTCTTTCTTAATAACATTTTCTTTTCTCTAGCTTACTTTATTGTAAGAATATACAGTATTTGATACACATAACATAAAAAATATGTGTTAATTGACTCCTCATGTTACCAGTGAGGCTTCTGGTCAACAGTAAGCTATTAATAAAGTTTTGAGGGAGTCAAAATATACAGGTAGATTTTCAACTGTGTGGAGCAGGGTTGGCGCCCCTAACCCCCGAGTTGTTCAAGAGTCAATTATAGATTAGAACCTTCTGCAAAGGGAAGCAAAGAAATGATCTAACATTGCAGGGCCAGAATTCAGGCCAAAAAGACCCAATTGTACCTGACTGTTTTGTCTGCCCCTGTGTTCAAGTCTTTAAATGTCTTTTAAGGTAATTGTAGAATTAATATTTAAAGGGAGATTGATGGCTCAACTTACTAATTTTTAAAACACAACTTTTCATACATTTTTAGTTAGAAGGAAATAGCTAGGCTTGGACAGAAATAAGAAGTTTCAAGCCCCTTTATAAATGTTTTTCTTTTCTGTCTCACCATCCCCTGCAACAAATCAAGAAAATGCTTTCTAATAAAAACTCATTTTCCCTGTGTTAAACATGCTCTGAATTCTTTTGATTTGGCTAATAATTTCACAAATTTTCTTTTTTTAAAAAAATTTATTCAGAATGACAAAGAGAGAAAAAATAAAACTTTCTGGGAAAGAAGGAATAAGAAGGTGGATTGGCAGAAAGATTAGTGTGGTTTTCCCTAGAGCTTCCTGGGCAGAGCACAGAAAAGGCCGGTAAGTGGCTTTGTGTCCCAGGGAGAGATTCTGTTGTGTCTTCACAATGCTATCACAACTGCTAAATCTGGAGATTTCTTTTCCACATACTCAAATAACTAGTTTGACAAAATTTCCCACCCAATTGTCTTTTGTTAAAGCATTGTGAAGATACAACCTGAAGCACCTTTGAAACCATTAGTTTTTGATCTATTGCTTTTGTCCAAACAATTGCAAACAATTTAACTAAAGGCCTAATGTATTCCTTTTGTCCCTTGAGACTTTCCAGTTTCCATTTCGATGCCACAGTGTCTTCTACAGGCTTCTTTCTTCCCCTTCCAAATGCCACCTTCCCCCACAAAAAAAAGTCTCTCTTGAGATTCAGACACGGCTCTGTGTTAGCCACACGAATTCTTTTATATCCCACTTCATATTGTTGTTGATATACTCAGTTTTCCAAGTGCAAAAGATCTGAGTGGTGAAATCTAACTTCCGTGACTGCTATATCCAAACCAACTGTCTTAATAGTTTGGAAAGTATTGTCAGATTAGTATGTGTAAGCAAATTTGAGACAATTATGGTCATGCTAAACTTTATAGTTTTAAAGAGTCTGCCAGTATATTTTAGCTACATAGGAAAGACCATAATTTTAACTTTCTAAATCATGCTTGACATATTATTTAAATTTGCCATAAAGGGATTAAATCTTATCCATGCCCAGCATTACTTTTTTCAAATGTTAAGTTACCAGAAATTAATATGCTGCACACATGTATGTGTTGTCAAGCAGAGTAGCATTTTTCCTAGCTACGGAACCTGGAAAAGGAGTTTTCCTAAAACACACATTTGCCTTTCCCACCAGTCCCCTTATTAGCAGGCAAATAATCAATGTCTGTCATTGTAATACTATTTTGGCAGTTAATAAAAGAACTGGTAGCCTCATTCAAGGTTTTTATTTTAGTGTGCCTTCTAGATTTCTCTGTTTATCCCTCTTTCCTTTGTGCTCCCTTTGTGCTTTGGACATAATCCATCCTGGCATTTCTATTTTAATGATATGTTTATGGGTCTCTATACTCCTTAAATGGTGAACTTTTCTAAAGCTTGGGTCATGTTTATTAATCTTTTGACTTTCAATGCCTAGGACTATACCTGGCAACCAGCAGGTAATTAATTCCCAAATGTACGCATGTCTGGCAAAATGCGTTGGTCAAAGTATTGTATGACATTTTCCAATCCTTGGAGCCAGGTGTTAGAATTTGATCTTTTATTTGGTTACTTCATATCTTTGCCTTTGGGATCAGAGAGGTAAATGGGAGAAGAGAGTGTATTTCTGTAATAGAAAAGGGGCTCAGCAGTTGCCATGTTGCCTTTGAAGAGGCTGGGATCGCCCTAGCTTTATTAACTGCCTGTGCAGATGGGAAGTCCTTCAAATCCTGATTCTCTCCACTGCAGGTTGCCTATGGAGAGCTACAAATTGAAGAGTTTCTTAATCAGCCCACAGTTCACTTGATTCCCAGACACGGACAACATGAGTTTAATTATCTGGAGACATTTCAAAGGATGTTGATGTTTCATGATGGGAAAACTGCTACTTCTACAAAAGAACTGATCTTTCTGAATAGAAAGAAGGTCATTCCTGTGAGCACTGTATATTTTGCCAACAGAATTAGACTGGTCAGTTAAGGAGTATGCCTTAATTATTAAGAGCATAGGATCAGGCAGTCTGAGTTCTGAGTTCAAAATCCTAACCTTACCCTAATCTCACAAGCACCGTATATTTTTCCAACAGAATTAGACTGGTCAGTTAGGAATTAGACTGTTTTAACTGTTAAGAGCATAGGATCAGGCAGGCTGAGTTCTGAGTTCAAAATCCTAACCTTACTTTTACCAACCAAGTGCCCATTGAGTACAGAATCATAACAATTGGATGAAATGATTAGCATGACAGTGCCTAGATGATATGGTGTTGTATATATTCAATATGATGTAATTGTCCAATATCCATTGAGTGTGTACCATGTGTATACAAGGAGAACAAGAAGATGAAGTCTTTCTCATTGGAAAGCTCACTTCTTAGTGACCCTCCAGAATTAATACATCTAAAGACTAAGGACAGTGCCAAACACAAAGTAATTGCTATCTATGCTGTTATTCATGCAAATGATTAAATCAGTGCACCCCCTCCCAATCATGGATTGTTCTTATATTACAGATCGCTCTTATATTATACCTTTCTCCAGACAGTAAATGGAAATCTGCACTCCTAGAGTTTTGTGTTGTTATTCTTAATGATGATATGGCAAGAGACTGCAAACATCCTGATTTGCAAGGCTAGGGAGCTTGGAAATGCCAGGAAATAAGGGAAAAATCAAACCCCATTCTTTCAACTCACTGGCAATTTTTCCCTGGCTACACTGTCTTCATTTAATCTGCATTTCCCTACCAGCAGGCGCTCACCAACTACCATTGGTGAAGGCACCAGTGAGTTTCTGGTAAGGATCTGAGTTGTTCCTGACCACAAATTGGAGGAACCATATGGGCAAAGGTGCAGCATTGCATTCTCTTGGAACATAGCCTTTCGTCATTTGGCAAAGAGATTAATCTTGCATTTTTCAGTATGATGGCAAGCAATATATGATGGCAAGCAATACTTAACTTCATAACCTTGATTCATATCCTTCCCCCTAATGCTCCTAACAGGACAACCGAAATTTATACTGCCTGATTGAAAAGAGGCTTTATTTGACCCAGACACAGAGTTAGCTTTCCAATACCTCCCTAGCTTCCAAGCCATAACAAATTAAATGCCTGGAATGTGTACCTTACAAGATAAAATAAATGAGATAACTTTTTACTGGTAAACAATCAATAGCCTATTAAAATAAAACTAGCATATAATTCTCTGATTTTTGTAGAGGGACAACATTTTATTTTGGTCCTGTAAGTTTCCCCAGTAGAGCTGGAATAATTGTAGAATAGATTTTGGAAGTAGTTATGTTCAGGAATAAAATAATGCAATATGCAATAACTCAACTTGATAAATAGGTTAATTGCAATAATGCTTGGCATGTAGATCTTTTTCTGCTAAGACTTTGAAATTTAGAAAAACTGATAATATTTATGTTTGTCATTTAAAGAATTTAAGGGGTTATTAATATTCAGAAACACGTACTAATTTCCTTTGAAGGGAGATAACTTACTGGCTGTAAAATAAATATTGGCCTTGGAACTGGACAAACTGAGCTTAAATCCTGGTTCCTTCACTTACTTGCTATGTGACTTTAGATAAATGATTTAATCTTGATTTTTGTAAGTCTGAAAAATAGGGTTAATGATACTTGATGCTTTAGTAGTACAATGAGGTATTCCACAAAGATAGTGGAAAACAGGGAAATTAGGTTGCATGTAACTACTGTCTTAGGAGCTGTAACAAAATAATAAAATACCTGGGTTCTCAACCCCAGAATTCTGATATAATTAGACTTGAATGAGGTTGAGGCACAGTATTTTTGTCAAAATCCAGACAGACATGGTCCCTATCTCTCATGAAGTGCACAATACAGTAGAAGTTCCCAATCTTATACGTGAAGAACTAAATTGAATATGAGTTTTAGAGCCAGGAAGATCTGTGATATTTTGCTAGCTGTGTGGCCTTGGGCAATAACTTAATTTTCCTGAGTCTCAGTTTCCCCATGTATAAACACTAACGTTAATGAATTTATATCTCTTAGTATAGTGATTTAGGACTGCCACATAGTAGGTGCATCCTAAATAGCATTATTCATTATAATTTTACAAGTATTATTGGTAATATTTTACCTCAAAAAGATACTATGACTGATCGTTTAGGTCTACAAGTTTCTAATTGCTCAGTTGTAATATTTCACTTTAAAGTGAATAAGGTCTCCAAAAGGTTAAAAAAAATCACAGTTCTATCTCATTAGTGTTGAAATGGGGGCAGTTACAGCCTCTTTTCCATGTCAACTCACTAGTACTAGTACTGTCAATACATTTCTTCATAAAATATATCCATCAGACATGGATATTAGGTATTCAGAGTTAATCTATACTTTCATATACATATTGATTTAAACAACAAAATTTTGTGATTTTGTTTTCAATTTCCATCTTGCATGTTTTAGAATTTCATCTTCTATCTTGGTATATGGAACAATGTGTCAATAAACATCAGTGAGCATAAAGGAAAGATGACCCAACAAATTCTTGCATCCAGTTCAATTTCAATTCAGGTTCTATTTCATTTCAACCTAATACATATAAACCTAAATTTCCCTTATAGACTCCTAGCTCTTAATTAAAATCACTATCACGCTGCCTAGAGGAAAAGTCTGCTTTTCTATGTTTTTCTCCTTTTACATAGAGTTCTGGAACATTTAGATTACAGTTTTTGGCCTAATAATTTAACCTGATATAAGCAGAGGGTGATTTTCACAATATCAAATCTGGTATCTATCATTTTGGCAGTCTTCAATTGCAAATGAAGTTTCCCGGAATATTATGAAAGAAAGACGTTGGCATGTAGAACACTCCTGATTTATAGTACATGACCTTGGTTTTAAAATAATCTTGTGAGACAATTTGGCTTAATCCTTATTTTTTTTCTCTTGATTTCAGGACTTAATGTAGCTAAAATAAACACTTTAATTTGAGCAATTAATTATAAATTAGGGACATGTCCATTCTGTATGAAGGCATAATTAAGGGTATAATTCCTCAGTTCTTTTCTTTATTTTGGCTTCTTTGATTTTGACCCAAATTGGAACACAAGTACAAATGCTAAAAGAAGTTCTTTCACCATGAAAATACAAGATAGCATTATAAAATATGAAGCCTGTTCCCAAAGTTATACACAAAACTCAGAATTGTGATTCACAGTCAAGGGAGCTACAAAACAGATCCCTACCCCTTTTACAAAAGAAGTCAGATTCAGCTGACCTTAATTTCATGACAGTAAAAGCTGAGATTCACCAGGTAACAGTTGCTCTATCATTTTAACAAAAAGTCTCTGAAACTCTATCATCCCAGAGTCCCACTTTTCATTTTCTTCCTAGATGAAAATTTTTCCTAAATTGTCTGGATTCCTCATGGATGCTTCCTTGAATACTGGGTGCATCTTGCGATTCCACTATTCTGCCCAATCCCATAAATATAGAATGAACTCAGCACTCTCTACCATCTGGTCCTAACTCATTAATTCAGTCTAAGCTTTTCACCCATGTGATTTTTCCACTTGAGACAGGCTGAGCTATTCATAATGTCCTAAATGTAGTTCATGCATTCATATCCTGTGCCTTCAGGTACACTATGAAATAACAAGAAATACACACATTAGTCTTTGTCCCAATTTCCTGGCACAGAGTTCCTAAAACTCTGGTAATTTCCTGAGCAATACGGTACTGGAGAACCTTTTGTCCTGGTCTCTGTTTTGGTCTGTTTTAGTTTCTGAGATAGAGCTCCTAATACCATTGTACATAAAGGTGTATTTGGTCTTTGACCCTGTTCCTGACACAAAGCCCCTAAATCCCTTGGAATTTCCAGAGTGATAGGAGCATCTTTTGTCCCAGTGAAGCAACTCTTGATGGGCTCCTGGATTGCCTCAAGATGGGGGCTGGGTCAGGGAGAATCAACCATATGATTAGAGGGTTTGAAATTTTAGTTCCACTCCTGACCACTACCTACTCCCCTGGTAGGGTAGAGCTGAAGTTTGAGTTGTTCAACCAAAGGCCAATGGTGTAATAAATCATGCCTATGTAATAAAGCTTTCATAAAACTCCAAAAAGTCTGGGTTCAGAGAACCACTAGATTACTGACCATGTGGAGGTTTCTGGAGAGTGGGCTGCCTGGAGAAGGCATGGAAGCTTTGCCCTCATTCTCCCATACCTCACCCTATACATCTCTTCCATATTGCTCCTGTTCATCTGTATCCTTGAAATATTCTTTTAATAAGCCAGTAAATGTAAGTAAACTGTTGCCCTGAGTTCTGTGAGCCACTCTAGCCAATTAATTGAACCCAAGAAGGGGGTCATGGGAACCCCTATTTATTGCCAGTCAGTCAGAAGCACAGGCCACAACCTGTGCTTACAACTGGCATCTGAATGAGGGCAGTCTTTTTTTTTTCCTTTATAATTCTTTTATTATTATTATTATTATAATACTTTAAGTTTTAGGGTACATGTGCACAATGGGCAGGTTAGTTACACATGTATACATGTGCCATGCTGGTGTGCTGCACCCATTAACTCGTCATTTAGCATTAGGTATATCTCCTAATGCTATCCCTCCCCCCTCCCCCCACCCCACAACAGTCCCCAGAGTGTGATGTTCCCCTTCCTGTGTCCATGTGTTCTCATTGTTCAATTCCCACCTATGAGTGAGAACATGCGGTGTTTGGTTTTTTGTCCTTGTGATAGTTTACTGAGAACAATGATTTCCAATTTCATCCATGTCCCTACAAAGGACATGAACTCATCATTTTTTATGGCTGCATAGTATTCCATGGTGTATATGTGCCACATTTTCTTAATCCAATCTATCATTGTTGGACATTTGGGTTGGTTCCAAGTCTTTGCTATTGTGAATAGTACCGCAATAAACATACGTGTGCATGTGTTTTTATAACAGCATGATTTATAGTCCTTTGGGTATATACCCAGTAATGGGATGGCTGGGTCAAATGGTATTTCTAGTTCTAGATCCCTGAGGAATCGCCACACTGACTTCCACAATGGTTGAACTAGTTTACGGTCCCACCAACAGTGTAAGAGTGTTCCTATTTCTCCACATCCTCTCCAGCACCTGTTGTTTCTTGACTTTTTAATGATTGCCATTCTAACTGGTGTGGGATGGTATCTCATTGTGGTTTTGATTTGCATTTCTCTGATGGCCAGTGATGATGAGCATTTTTTCATGTGTCTTTTGGCTGCATAAATGTCTTCTTTTGAGAAGTGTCTTTTCATATCCTTCGCCCACTTTTTGATGGGGTTGTTTGCTTTTTTCTTGTAAATTTGTTTGAGTTAATTGTAGATTCTGGATATTAGCCCTTTGTCAGATGAGTAGGTTGTGAAAATTTTCTCCCATTTTGTAGGTTGCCTGTTCAATATCCTTGATGAACATTGATGCAAAAATCCTCAATAAAATACTGGCAAACCAAATCCAGCAGCACATCAAAAAGCTTATCCACCATAATCAAGTGGGCTTCATCCCTGGGATGCAAGGCTGGTTCAATATACGCAAATGAATGGGGGAAGTCTTATGGGACTGAGCCCTCAACCTGTGGTATCTGATACTATCTCTAGGTAGATAGTGTCAGAACTGAATTTCATTAGAGGATTACAGTTGGTGTTACTGGAGAATCTGCATAATTGATTGGTGCTGGTGGGGAGAAACCCCACACATTTTGGTGAAGTATTCAGTATTGAATGAATACAGAGGTGAAGTATTCAGTATTGCACTGAGTGTGAGAGCAAAATGACCTTTCCTTTTCCTATCTCAACATATGCTCTTCTCTTAGTTTTGAAAGACCTTCCTTCTTTTCTCTTTCTAAGAAGTCTCATGTGAACATTAGATCTTCCATGCAGCCTTTTCTGACCATGAACTGCTGTAACTTTACTTGTCCTTTTTAAGTAGTCTTTACTGTTTTGGTTCCCATCAGTTACATCAAAAAGTACGTGAGAGCAGATCTAGTAATACTTTTTCTTCTCACTAAAACACAAACACTTCGATTTTAAAACAAATATTTAATGAGCGCTTATGAAGTACAAAGTAATCCCTCTAGGCATTTGGAACATATCATAGAACAAAGTGTGCCTGTTTACAAAGACAAACTTTTTAAATAGTTTTCTGAATCTTAGAAGCATGATAGGTTTAGCTAAGATCTAATAGGCAAGTAATTATGATGGAACCCAATGAACTCAATTCATTATTGATGAGCCTTGCTGATTTGGCTTATTATCAGAAAGTTCTGGAAGGAAAGGGAAAATAAAACTTAACAGTTATTGAACAATAGAACAACATTTACATTGCTATTTTCATTTGCTATTCACAATAAATCTTGAAAGATATGTCGTCCCTTACAGGGAATGTTTCAGTAAAGTGAAAAAGATAAATGTATCAGAGGATAGTTGGCCTAAAAGGAAAGTCTTTGTCTCTATTAAAGTACTTTCTCATAAATAAATAAATAACATCCATGTCTTCTGAAGCCAGCTCTAGCCATCTGGAATATCTGGTAAGAGGAATGGGTTTTAATCCAAGTGATATTCTAAAATCATCCTTTTTATCAGTCGAACATTTATATCCTGCTTTCCAACAACAGTTCTCCAATACCAACTGGAAATCTTACAATTCAATTCTAACACTAACTACACAGAATTAGAATGCATCCCACAGGTTAAGGGCTCAGTCCCACAAGATTGCCCTCACTTCAGGTGCCAGCCACAAATAGTGTCCTGAAGCTATGCATACGTCTGTCTGGTTGACTATAAATTGATAGGTTCCCATAACTCTTCCTTAGGTTTGGTAATTTACTAGAATGACTCACAGAATTCAGGAAAGTAGAAAAGCATGATACTTACAATTACCTTTTTATTATAAAGAAAACAACTCAGGAACTGCCAAATGGAAGAAATATACAGGACAAGTTATGAGATGGGGAGGTGAGGAGCCTCCATACCCATCTCTTGGCAGATCACCTTCCCAGCACATTGATGTTTTCACCAACCTTGAAGCTTCCCATATCCCTTTGTTTAAATGTGTTTGTTGAAATTTTATTTTGTAGCCATGATTGATTAAATCATTGGCCATTGGTGATTGAATTCAACCTCTAACCTCTTTCCTCCTCTGTCTCAGTCCATTTATGTTGCTGTAAAGGAATACCTGGAGCTGGGTAATTTCTAAAGGAAAGAGGTTTATTTTTCTCGTGGGTGTTTAGGCTATACAAGAAGCATGATACCAGCATGTGTTTCTTGTGAGGACCTCAGGCTGCTTCTACTTGTGGCAGAAAGCAATTGAGAGCCTGTGTGTGCAGAGATCACACGGTGAGAGAGGAAGAAAGAGAGAGATGGGGGAGGTGTCAGGCTCTTTTTAACAACTAGCTCTCATGGGAATGAATAGAGTGAGACTCATTCATTCCAGTGAGAATGGTACCAAGTCTTTCATGAGGGATCCACCTCCATGACCCAGTACTTCCCATTAGGTCCCACCTCCAACACTGGAGATCAAATTTCAACATGAGGTTCGGTAGGTCAAATATCCAAACTATTGGATCCTCTCAAGGTCAGGGGTGGATCTGAAAGTTCCAATTCTTTAACCAGGTTGTTGGTTTCTCTGCCTACCAGACCCCATCCCAAAGCTGCCTAGGGGGTTGCCAGGAGTCATCTCAATAGTATAAACCCAGGTATGGTCAAAGGTGTTCGTTATGAATAAAAATAAACTCTCCTGTCAATCAGAATATCCCAAGGTATTAGGAGCTCTTTGCCAGAAACCAAGGACTAAGACCAAATATACATATTTTTATTACACTACTATTGGAAATACCCAGTGAGCTTATAAACCAATGCCTAGGCCCCTCTGCCTAAGGTTCTAATTTCAGTGGTCTGAAGTACAGCCCCATCATGGGCACTTTATAAAGGATTTTCAGTTGATTCTAACGTACACTCAGGGTTGACAGCAATTCTTTAAATAAGAGAATGGTGTGAGTCAGGTGAGGGGTGTTCAATATTTGAAAGCAAATTAACAATTTCTTTGAACTAGAGTCCTTGCACTGTTCTAGCTACTGAGGAGACAACAGTGAGCAAGCCAGGCATGTTCCTTTCCATATGCAGCTTATAGTCCAGTAGGAAAGATGGAAATTACATATATATACATATGTCTGGCATAATGAAGCTGAGAAGGTCAGGTAAAGATTACTATGACAGCATATAGTAATGAACCCTTTTTTGGCAATTGCTCTTCAGTGAGAGGATCATGAAACAGTGGCATCAGTATTATCTAGGAGTTGCTAAAATTACAGAACAAGAGGCCCCACCCCAGACCCACTAAATTGCATAGCATTTTACCTCAGGAGGATCCCGTGCATAATCAAATTTGAGAAGTGCAGCTCTTGGCAACTCCCCAGAAAGAACTGCTTATGAATTCCTCAACGAGATCCCAGAGGCAGCTCTTCTTCTTGTCCTTCAGGGAAATAATTGCACAAATATTCCTATGTCCCATAAACTACCCTAAGAACTTCTCAATAAAATGATTTTTTGCTTAAACTAGTAAGATTCACATTCTATTGCCTCCAAGAAAGTTACCATATCTAATAAAGTTTCTATTTCCAAAATGCTAGAAAAAAAGAGAAAACCCAAATTATATCTCATGTTTTCAATTCAGCATTTGATATTTCCAGCATTTTATACATAATCTGACATATTGTTCCTTCTCTTCATAATTTAACGCACATGTAGTTTCAAGCCAATTACTTTCAAATGATGTGAAGAATTTGGTGCTTTTGGTTGGCTTAATGATTTCCGTCCTTTTCTCAATTGTATATATTTAGTTTGTGAGAACTGTGTTCATTATCTATTGTTGCATAATAAAATGCCCTAAATGTAACAGTTTAAGACAACAATAAGCACTCACCATCTCACAGTTTTTGTGGGCTAAGAATTAGGAGTGGCTTAGCTGGGTTATTTTTACTCAGCATATTCTATGACGCCATGATCAAGATGGTGGCTGGGAAGCTGCCGTCATTTGAAGGCTTGCCTGGGGATGGAGGGTCTAATTCCGATAAGGCTCACACCAGTGGCTGACATGTTGATGCTGGCTGTTGGCAGAAATCCTTAATTACTCACCACATTGACTTCTTCATAGGTGTGCTTGAATTTCCCCATGCCGTGAGAATTGACTTCCCTTAGAGAAACTGCTTTCTGTGTGAGTCCATTTGCACTGCTATAAAGGAATACCAAAGGCTGGTAATCTATTTTTGAAAAGAGGTTTATTTGGCTTACGGTTCTGCAGGCTTTATACAAAGCATAGTGTCAGCATCTGCTTCTGGTGAGGCCTTAGGAAGCTTACAGTCATGGTAGAAGATGAAGGGGAGCCAGTATGTCACATGGCGAGAGTGGGAAAGACAGGGAGAAGGTGCTGGGCTCTTTTAAACAACTAGATCTCACATTAACTCAGAGTGAGAAATCATTCATTACTGCAAGGACAGCACAAGCCATTCATGAAGGATCCAGCTCCATGACCCAAACACCTCCCAACTAGGACCACCTCCACCATTGGAGGTTACATTTCAACATGAGATTTGAAGGGCATGCAGCATCCAAAACATACAACATTGAAAAGAAGGCAGAAACCACCATATCTATCATAAACTAGCCTCAGAAGACATATTTCACCATTTCTGCAATATTCTATTGGTTACAGGTCAATCCTATTCAATGAGAGGGGAGGAGACTCATAGCAGTGTGAATGAGGGAAGAATCATTGGAGATAACCTGGGAGACTGGCTAACACAAGGTCCATACTTCATATCATTTCACTTTTCTGCTTCCAAATATTTAAAGAAAAATAGGACCAAAGGTAATAATGTATCAAGCATTTTCTATGTAGACAAAGATGATGACTTAACTGTATGATGGATATTTTCATGTGTATAATAACAATAATGCTAAAAATATAATATCTAACATTTATGTAACCCTTAATAAAATGTCATGGATGGTTCTAATGGCTTTTTATATATGAATGCATTTAATCCTTACAACATGACTTTTATAAAGTTAGCTATCTCCTTCCACCACTTCTCACTGCCCCACCACTACCATCCTGGAGCAAGCATAATCACAACTTACCCAGATTGCTGCAAAAGCCTCCAACCAGGCTATACCTACAATCCTTTGAGGTAGGTACTATTTCTGTCGGCATTTTACATTCCAGGCAGAGGGATCAGCAAAATCCAAAGGTAGGCATTTGTATAGCAGTTTTGAGGAACAACCAAAAGGGCAGTAGGATTAGAGCAGAGTAAGGAGAGAGAACTAGAAATGGACTTATATAGGTAACACATGGAGGAGTAAGCACAGACCATGCAAGGCCCTGGGGGTTATAGTAATCACTTACTAGGGTGGCATTGAGAACAGCTTGAAAGAATAGAAGGCAGATGTGGGACGCCTAGTTGGAGGCTATTTTAGCAGTCCAGGTAAGATGTGGTTATGCCTGGTCCAGGATGGCAGCAGTGGAATGGTGAGAAATGGTGGAAGGAGTGGAGCATCCATTTATTCATAGTTAACTTGTTTAAAAAAAAAACCCATTTCCCATTTAGAAAAAGAAAATGCAGCTTTCTGCCAGTGCTCATTTCTTGGGACAAATGGGAAATGGGTTAGAAATCATGATAGTGATGTTGAAGGGATAGGTGATTAAAGGAAACAGCTAAGATGGAGTAGAATGATGGTATCCTGAGAGCAGAACCAGTGTTCATCTAAGGCTGCTGTTTGATAGTTTTGCCAAGTACACAAGCCCTGCTACCTACCAAAATAAGCCGATTTAAAACAAAAGAGATTTTGACGACCATCTGCGTTATTGGAAAGCAGTTCAGAAATATAGATTTTTTAAAAGAAAGGATACTAGCAAGGTGTGGAAGAGTGTGCTTTAAAAATATTGTGACTGACTGATGATCAAAGGAAAGCTTGGCAAATTCTCCTAGCGGTCAAACAAAAAGGCACACACACACAAACCAGAGCAAATAAAAGATTTGTTAAATAAAGTAAACTAGCTATTCATAGATACATATTCAAATGTCAAGCACAAATTAAAATGGATATCAATATTTTTTCTCTTGAACACAAACGAGGGCCAATCAAATGTATGCCAATAGCATACAATATCAGGGTAATGAGAAATTCAGTGCATTACTCTGCCATGCCCAGCTTGGTCAAAACAAACTACCTTACTAATGGAGGAAATTCGATTCTTCCAAAATGATCATTCATTCTACAAACATTTGAGTACCTACAAATGCTAATGAACTCTTCCAGAAACATTTTCTGCACTTTTTCAACATATGAAATCAATAAGTCTCAAATGGGATAACATTAAAAAATTTAGTATTCTAGACCTGGAAAGAATGATGAAGATAATTTAATCCATCTTTCTTGACCCATCACCCATCTGATAGCTAGAAATAAATGGAGGTGCATGGTAGTGAAGCAATTTGCTTAATGTCACATGGCTTGTTAGCTTTAATGTTGGGATTGAAAAGCAGAGAACTCTTTCACTATGTCTTGATCTTATTCTAATAGAGCCACAGTCATTTTCAAAAATTAATTTGTAGTGACCTTTTTTTTTAACACTAAACCAATGAATGTGCATGTCTTTCACGTTTCAATTGACATTGGCATCTCTCCACAGTTATGTGAGGACAGGTATGAGAATATCATTTCCCTCTTCTACTGTGAAAATGGAATCCCAGAGCCAAACCATCCTTGCAGCGCAAGGGAGAAGTTCACAGAGCCACATACAGACAAGTTTGCTTCATTCACACCCACATCCCTGTGCCACACAGTGCCTGTTACATACAAGACACTCAATACATTTTTATTGAATGAATGAGCAGATTTATGCTCCCTTAATGTCAATTCAACCCAGAAACCCAGCAAGGGGGAAATCGTAAGCATTAAATTGAAACTGGAGCTTAGAGTGCCTCCTGGATACCATGTCTGTCTTTGCCAGGGTAGACATGGAGACTTTAAAAAATATTATATGTACATTTAATAATTTTTAAAAATCCCAGTGGAGGCTCTTAAAGACAGAAGAGAATGTAAAGACAGACATTCTACTCAGCCTAGGCCAAGGTGCAGGTAAAGGAAGAAATAAAGAATGTGTAGAAAATTCCCATCCAGACATAACACGAGATGAAAGTGATGTCAGTGCTAATGAGACTAATAAATAAAATCTTGTAAAAAATCAAGCATAAGTTGCTATTTCTTCTAACGCTGCCTACAGTGTGCCTTTCTTCTATAGTAAGTAAGCTAAACATATCTTTTTAGGCCAGTGTCTTGTATTTTGAAATTCTGTTTCTTATGAAATTTTACCTACTCAATAATACTCCTAGTCCTTAAGTTAATTATCAGACTCTGAACCATTGATTTCAAGGGGAAAAGGACGTGTTATAAATGTGGCCCCCTAATGAAGTAGCAAAACATGTATAGACTGTTTATTTTCTATCATCAGTGCACAACAGCAATTTCATCTTTTACTAAAACTTTTGTTTTTCAAAATAAAATTTGGCCACTCATAGGTTGTGAATCTTTACAACCTGTCCACTATGCAAGAGTGTTCACTTGAAGGTTTGATACAAATGGACTTAATTAACCCCATAGCTGTTCAGCTATCTTTAAGTATATTGCCAGAATGCAGCTGCCCAATAGAGTGGTTAGGAACATCTACTGCCTTCTTTCCAGTCATGGACAGGTAACAATTTACTGCCAAAAAAGTGACCATAATAGAGTCCTTTTTAAAGATGAAAATTTTAAAAGTCAAAGTCATATTTTATGAGCTGTACAACCTCAGCTCATTCGTAGAAGAGAAATGGCTGGAATCATGAAGAAAACGTTACTAACTACTTGAGTCTCTTATTTGAACACACACAAAAATGTGTGCACAAATATATGCACAAATGTGTATTCCCAGAGCTCAACTGTTACTCTCCGATTTCCTCTTTTTTTTTTTTTTTTTTTTTGCCTGGATTTGTCACTATCATGAGGCGAGTGAGGCACTTGCTTTAGGTGTGTTATATAAGGGGAGATCAAAGACTCCTCAATCAAAATAAAGACCAATAATATTGTGGTACTGGGCTACATAGCAGTCTAAGATAAAAAGAAAAGCAGTAATACAGATCTTACTTTTGTTAAAAGTGTGGATTTTTTGGTCATAAATTTTTGGCATGATTTTTGATTTGTAAAATATTGTATTGAAGTATTATTTTGGTTAGTGAGTTTTTTTGTTTGTTTGTTTGTTTGTTTTTGAGACAGAGTCTTGCTCTGTCGCCCAGGCTGGAGTGCAGTGGCGCCATCTGGGCTCACTGCAAGCTCTGACTCCTGAGTTCATGCCATTCTCCTGCCTCAGCCTCCCGAGTAGCTGGGACTACAGGCGCCTGCCAACACGCCCAGCTAATTTTTTGTATTTTTAGTAGAGGGGGTTTCACTGTGTTAGCCAGGATGGTCTTGATCTCCTGACCTCATGATCAGCCCGTCTCGGCCTCCCAAAGTGCTGGGATTACAGGTGTTGGTTACTGAGTTTTTGTTGTCCCACATATTTTGCTCCAAAGGCAAGTGTCCCGATACTCTCACCCACATCCTCATAGCGTTGGCCCAGCCTGGATGATTCTACTTCTATCAAAGGAGAATGCAAGACAGACTCAAGGCTTTAAGGGCTCCATTCTATGACTTCAGTTCCTAAATTACCATTAGGAATGTTCCATTTCTGTACAACTCCTCCAAAAATATGGCCTTACAGGATTTTGAAAGGGTAATGGATGTTATGAGCAAAATGAACAAGCTTTGAAATATATAACTGATATAGTTTGGATCTGTGTCCCCATCCAAATCTCATGTCAAATCGCAATCCCCAATGTTGTAGGTGGAGCCTAGTGGTAGTTGATTGGATTATGGGGGCAGTTTTCTCATAATGATTTAGCACCTTTCTCTTGGGTCTGTTCTCATGAGAGTGAGTGAGTTCTCATGAGATCTGGTTGTTTAAAAGTGTGTAGTGGCCAGGTGCATTGGCTCACACCTGTAATCTCAACACTTTGGGAGGCCGAGGTGGGTGGATCACAAGGTCAGGAGTTCAAGACCATCCTGGCCAATATGGCGAAACTCCCTCTCTACTAAAAATACAAAAAATTAGCCAAGTGTGGTGGCGGGTGCCTGTAATCCCAGCTACTCGGGAGGCTGAGGCAGAGAATTGCTTGAATCCAGGAGGCAGAATTTGCAGTGAGCCCAGATCGCTCCATGGCAGTCCAACCTGGGCAACAGAGTGAGACTCCATCTCAAAAAAAAAAAAAAATGTGTAGTACCTTCCCCCTTCCCCCTTGCTATTGCTGCTCTGGCCATGTGACTGTACCTGCTCCCGTTTTGTCTTCCGCCATGATTATAAGTTTCTGGAGATCTCTCCAGAAGCTGAGCAGATGCCAGCATCATGCATCCCGTACAGCCTGCAGAAGGGTGAGCCAGTTAATCCTCTTTTCTTTATAAATGATCCAGTCTTTGGTATTTCTTGATAGCAATGCGAGAACAGACTAGTACAATCACTACGGAAATCTAAGGCTTAATAAAGACTCTGAGGATTGGAAAATACATCCATGTTCTAAACTTGAACCTTCTTGACCACATCCACCCATGAATACATCCAAAAAATTGCAGTGATGGAGAACATGCTATTTCTCAACACAGTCAATTCTAACTGAGATCTCTTACAATGTTCTTGCTTACAGGGAGTCAGATGTGAGTCTTTCTTCTTGACGTTTCACATACTGGCTCACTTTGAATCTCTTGAGCTATTATTTAATAAGACTAATCTTTTTCTCCCTCTTCTAGGGATGGTGCAAAAATAATTGCTCTTCTTGCCACTAAAAGTAATTGCAAAAACAACAATTACTTTGCATCAACCTAATAAAATTTGAAGGCAGATAAAAACTGGCATTTTCTTGAAGCCAGTTATTTTCCTTTCAGACATTTACCCTAAGGAGATAATTATTAATTTACTATTAAATATCATTTCAGAATTTGAATTACATTGAAATAAGAATGAAGATTCTGGTAGCCATAACCATCATAATTCAGTGCTCAAGTTGTTTTCTCAGGGTTGAAACTGTGGTAATCTTAACCTGGCTGGTCATTAGAATCTTCTGACGGAGTTTATTTATTTATTTATTTATTTTTTGAGGCAGAGTCTTGCTCTGTGGCCCAGGATGGAGTGCAGTAGCAGGATCTCAGCTCACTGCAACCCCCACCTCCCGGGCTCAAGCAATTCTCCTGCCTGAGACTCCGAGTAGCTGGGACTACAGGCATGCACCACCAAGCCTGGTTAATTTGTTGTTGTTGTTGTTGTTCTTGTATTTTTAGTAGAGATGGGGTTTCACCATATTGGCCAAGCTGGTCTCGAACTCCTGACCTCAAGTGATCCACCTGCCTTGGCCTCCCAAAGTGCTGGGATTACAGTTGCAAGCCACCACACCCAGCCTGATAGAGTTTAAATTATGTAAATGTTTGGAATCTATACTTCAGGTGTTCTTAGATCTGGGGTGGGGCCCAGCATTCTTGCTCTTTAAACCTCCTCAAGAGACTGGAAGTTTCAGGTGGGTTGAAAACCGCTTCTTTCCTGCTAGTCAGCTGAACGGGAACATCCACTAGTCTCTCACTTCCTCCAGGTCAGTCAAAAAAACCCTACAAGTTAAAATACCTTATTTACTTTCATAAAGTAAGCTCCTTTTCTGTACTTAAGCTTCTCCTGAAAGTACAATAATTATTTTATTGTGGAAAAGAGATTATGTGGGGATTGACTACTTTTCTTGGATTGCCCATGGGGTAGAAAAATTAGGGAAGTATGGTGGTACCCTGAAGCAATATGTGACAGGTGTTACAGAAATCAGAGAAATCTCTGTGAATTTTCTGGATTTTAACTCAGGGAAAATACTTATTTGTCTTGTAAATCACTATAATTAAAGATAATGATAATAATACTTTACATCAAAAATGTTGTGCCTGTGTTGTTATCTCTTCGGGGACTTCTGAAAACCACATGATGAAGGAAAGAAACGTATCCATGTGCCTGCTTGAACTTCCGTGGCTTGTTCATGCAAAATATAGAACACAGACATTCTAATGCTAACATTATTAATTTACCTTAGTAAGACCCACCATAGTCATAACATCAGTCTTTATAAAATGTGCTATAAAGTATTTATCATTTTAAAAAATGTTAATTAAAAACAGGAGAATTAAAAAAACTATAGATTAACCAATATTACATAATCTAATATTTTTATTGAGACTTCAGTTTGATTAAAAGATAAGAAATCTTTATAATTATTATTTTAAGAAGAACATTCATTGGCTTAATAAAATTTTACTGTACCCTATTAACAGTTGATTTTAGACACTAAAGCCAAGTTCTACAACAAGGGAGAAAAGCGTGTGTGGTCTTGCTGGCTGTTTATTTGGGCAGAATCAGAAGCACTTTTAAGTCTGGCTGGATTCCCTATTTTTAAACTATTTTCCACTTATAAGCACATAATAGCCACAAGGAAATAAATACCTTCAGGTTTTCTATGATACTCGGAATTGGTTCTTTCAGGAGAGAATAATTTGGATTTAAAATGCATGCCTTTAATTGAGAATAACTTTAATTCTATACTTTTAAGCAAGAATTATGTGCCAAACATTGTGCTAGGAACTCTAGATTCAGAAATTAATAAGACATAGTACTTAATTTTGTGTGTCTTTTACTAAGTTGAAAAGAGCTGACAGTGCTAAAACAGGGCTAATCTATTGCAGATCCAGGGTGGCTCCTGCCTATAGCTTGCGTTCTTGCACCATAAACCACAGCTCCTCTTATCATATGTGATGAGACTGAATTGGTCCATGATGTCCAAAACAGAGAATCAGAATTCTTGAGCATTGATCACTTTAAAGAATTCAGAGCTATCTGTATTAACCTATCTTGTGGTGGTGGTTTTGTTTTGAGCTCATAAAAGTTAATAACCATTAAAGAGAAATCTAGATTTTAGAACAAGGAGTATTACTGTCATGGTTTCTAAGTATGTTGATTTAATTAACCCCATGTGACACTTGCCAAATATCTTCAAGAGTTACATGCACAGAGATTATTTATATATTTGGAACTGATTTTTTTAGAAACAAAAAACTTCTCTCTGAATTTGCTAGATTCTGTTAAGCAAATTCCTGCTAATTTGAGTCCTTCGAATTATAATCAAATTTCATTGTTAATGCAGGTTATCCTTGACCATTCCCCCTTGAGCTAGAAAAATATGCATTGTCTACTCAATCTACAAAATTATCAGTTAAGAGAGCAAAAAGGAGACATAAATGTGAGAAGTTTTCACAGAAACTCTCCATGCTGCAGTTGTCCTACACGTCATGTTGGAGTCATTTTGACAGAAACAGCTTTCACAGAATGCCCACCAGACATGTTTCCACAGGCTGTTTTGCCATCTGTAGTATTAAAGAATATCCACTATGGGTGCCTTGGGGCTAATCGTTTAGAATTGATTACAAAGTTTTCATGATGCACTGTCTAAAGTGGAATTATTGACTTTAATGCCCGCTCCCCAACCAGAAAATCCAACCAGTGGCCTTATTAAACCAGAAACAAAGAATAAATAATGTTTTAGACACTTTTTATCCGGAGTGAACACACACACACACACACACACACACACACACACACTTGCTTGTGATATATCTCTGCTGAAATAATGGTCATAGAAAATTTATGCATAATGTATTCTACTCTAGATACCACTTTCTCCTTGATTTATTTATGCAAAATGCACATCTCAGAATCCACGAGCACCCAGCTAATAGAAAGAAATGATGAAGCTTTGCTTTCCTTAAGTATGGCATACAGATGCAGTTGAAATTATATGGAAAGCAGTAAACATGTTCTGTAAACCTGTACTATGAGATACGTGGACTTCTCCCATTGTAGGAAACAGAAAGATCATATGGATATTTTAAGTCATTTCCTTAAAGTTGTAACACCTCTTGCTTAGATATTCTGATCAGGCTATTTAAGCAAGTTTTTACTTTTATAAATTAAGTTTTTACTTTTTAAAAAATATTCTTTAAAAAGATGGAATATCAATGTGATTGCATAGCTAGTGCTGGAAATCATAGGTTTAGATACAAGCACAAAGAAATCTTTTAAGTTGACTCTAAAGTGATTATTCCAGTTTTTTTCTGTTTCATTATGCAGCATCTTTGGAGTCCTCATAAAGCATAATTGTGAAAACATCATCTCAGGCTCAAAGGAGAAATTATTTTCCAATATGTTATCAAGAAAAAATAGTGTAACTATTATGCAAGTTAGAAGTTTCATTGCTGTCCTCTATTAATCATGAAAGCTTGATTTGGTACTAATTCCAGAGGTCATTCAGTCATAGAGTTCCCCTCTCACTCCAGGAAGCCTTGACATATACCATGTAAGTGTGATCACAGCATATGCATGCAACCTACTCTGTGTTCAATTGAATTAAATGTCTTTGACGGAAGATTGATGACTCATTTGAGTAAAATTTTGGCAAGTTCATCTACATGTTGGAAATGTCTTCTTTTTTAGGTGGACATTTGCTGTTTCTCTGACCTTCTGATGTCCATTACCCTTTTCTAATACAGAGTGATTTTTCTCTTCAGTTGTTCTCTGCAGTTTTGGTGCAATGGTGTGCCAAGGCTCTTCACTCCCATGTCAGAGGTTATAGTAGGTCTTGTTTACCAGGTGCTTCCTCTCCCTGCTCAAGAGACAGGCATGTGCCATGACCATAGGACTCTCTCTCCCAGGACATTAAATCTTGTGAGGAGTAAAAGAAAAATAAAATAATAAAATATACTATTCTGGAGGGGTTTAGAGTCACATTAGTGCTGGTGTGCTAATCAGATTGGTATGTGCTCACCAGATTTTTCCTGCAGTCTTTACTGCTGGACTCCAGGTTCCCTAGAATCCAGCCCTTTGCTAAATCAAAGTCATCAGCCTTCACTTCAAATTTTCTGGCTCTTGATACCTTTCCAATCTATGCTATTTTCTTAAGTCAACCAGTGTCTGTCTATACTGCCTGCAAGCAAATAATTCTTTCATTAAAATTCCCAGTAGTTTCCTCCTTTGTTCCTAAGTTCCCTTTCCAGAATTTCTTCATATTCACAGGCCCAGCTTTGCAATATAAAATCCTACCTACAATTTAACTCCCTTCTTTTGGCCAAACAAACTTCCTACAACTGTTACTTAAATTATTTGAATTCTAGATCTTAGACAATTCTGATCACGTTTTTTATTTGTGGAGAAGACCCACATGGAACTGGTACTTAAAGAAAACACCGAATTCCTCAAGTCCCCAATCCCCCCCTTCTTTTTTTTTTTTTTTTTTTTTTTTTGTTGTGGTGGAGGAGGATCTGATTTCAGTTCCATTACTTTCATTACCATGTAACAATGTTTAGTTAATTTTGAAACTGGATTCCAGACTAAATTTTACTGTTACATTTTGTCTAATGAATTATAGCATAGCCATTAATTTGGTGCCTGCCTGTTATAATTTAAATAAAATATGATATTGTTCCTTCTGAATTTTCATTAAATTCACTGATAAAAATGGTGAGGAGACCAGATCCCTGTACCAGACTATAAACAACCTGCTTGTGGTTGACAGTGATTTAATAATCAATAGCTTTTGATGAGACTTTTTTAAAACTCCAAATTGCTTAACATGTTTAATCACTTAAACATATCTAAGTATCTATATACAAATCTGCTACATTTTAGTTCAGCCCTTATTTTTCTGTAATTTCTCAATATGATACAAAATGTCTCTATTAAACTGGTAAGTAGGTAACATCATCATTAATGGGGGCAGTGTGGCATAGTATCTTAATCGCAGATACAACACACACATATAACTGAATCAAATTTCAGAAGTAAGTTTTTTTTGAGACAGGATCTCACTGTCTCAGCCAGGTTGCAGTGCAGTGGCAATCTTGGCCCACTGCGGCCTTGACTTCCCAGACTCAAGGGATCCTCCTACCTCAGTCTCCCTAGTAGCTGAGACTATATGTGCATGCCACCATGCCCAGCTAATTTTTGTATTTTTTTGTGGAGACAGGTTTTTGCAATGTTGCCCAGGCTGGTCTTGAACTCCTAGACTCAAGTGATCCACCCGCATCGGCCTCCCAAAGTGCTCAGATTGCAGGCATGAGCCACTGTGCCTCGTGCAGAAATATTTATTCTGGTTATATGCAATGCATCTTTATTAGTTTCTATTCTGTTACATTCTATAGTGTTCCCTTTTTTAACTAATCATGTAAAGTTGGTGGATGGTATCAATGTATTAGTTGTGATATTGTGCTATAGTTATGCAACATGTTATCCCTGGGGAAACTTGGTGAAAGGTATGAGAAATCTCTGTATTGTTTTTAACAACTGCATCTGGATCTACAATTATCTAAAAATTAAAAAAAATCATAAACTACAAATTTGTGATTCACTAATGCTTCATCAACAGAAATTTATAAGATGCTGTGACTGAGATAGTAACAAAATTGTAATGAGTAAAACAAGAGTAAAAAAAATTGTAATGAGTAAAACAATTACAAAATTGTAATGAGTAAAACAATGATAAGATATCATTATCATTTTTCTATATTATTGTAAAAGTTCTAGCCACTACAATATGATAAGAAAAAGGAAATATTATTGGAAAAAATAAAACTGGAATAATTTTCAGGTTATAGCATGATTTACGTGAAAAAGTGCAAAAAGTATAACTGGAAAATTGACAAAAGACAAGGCAAGATGATTCACAAAAGAAAATATTTGAGTAATTTTAAAAAGTAAAACTGTTTGCTCTTACTATTAAAAAATAAAATGCTGTTTTTTGGCCAGGCGCGGTGACTCAAGCCTGTAATCCCAGCACTTTGGGAGGCCGACGTGGGCAGATCATGAGGTCAAGAGTTCAAGACTAGCTTGACCAACATGGTGAAAACCCGTCTATACTAAAAATGCAAAAATTAGCCAGACGTGTTGGTGCGCACCTGTAATATCAGCTACTTAGGAGGCTGAGGCAGGAGAATCACATGAACCTGGGAGGTGGAGGTTGCAGTGAGCCGAGATTGCACCACGGCACTCCAGCCTGAGCGACAGAGTGAGACTCCATTAAAAAAAAAAAAAATGCTGCTTTTTTACTCATAAATATATTTTAAGAAAATGCATAAAATTTTATTTTTTTTATGATTGTGGCAAGTATCATCTTCAACTGCCTATGTAAGCAGAAATTGCTACAAATATTTTGGAAAACAATTGTAAAACTGTTAACTTATATAACCTTAGTTCATATAGCTTTTCCCAGTAAATATTTGTTCTGGAATCCATTCTAAATACATTAAAAAAAAAAAAACTTGGGTAAGAATTTATATGACAAATTGTTTGCTACAGCTAAAGTTATACTAGTAACATAATAAATAAATAAAGGTTTAGTCAGAATGTTTAATATTAGGTATCTACTTGAAAACCCATGAAGGGATTATTTACAGCTTTAGCAATGCTTTTTACTAAGAGTATTTAATAACAGGAAAAATACTAAAATATAATATTAAAGTATTAATAGTCATTTCTGAGCAAAGGCATATAGTTGATTTTCCTGCTATTTTTTGCACAGAAACAATTTACATGATCTGAAGTGGCTGGCTCAAACTCTGTTCAATACAAGTGCTTAAATTAGTCAGTGAAGGCTGCCATAACAAAGTATCACAGATTGGGTGTTTTAAACAACAGAAATTTATTTTCTCACAATTCAAGAGGCTGGAAGTGATCAAGGTGTCAGCAGGGTTGATGTCATTTTGAGGCCCCTGTCCTTGGCTTATAGATGACTGCCTTCTCTCTGTGTCTTCACATGGTCTTCCCTCCATGCCTGTCTGTGTCCTCTTCTTATAAGGATGCCAGTCACATTGGATTAGGGCCCACTCTAACAACCTCATTTAACATTTACTGCCTCTTGAAAAACCCTATGTCTAAATACATTTACATTTTACGGTACTGGGAGTTAGGGATTCAATATATAAATTTTAGGAGACATCATCCAGTTCATAATAGTGCTCTAGACAGATCAAATGCTGCTACATACACCCAAGCCATTCTGCTCCGGTGGAAATAGGTTGTCATGGTCAATAATGATAGAAGATAGATTATTAGACACTGCTTAATGTAAAAGCACCAAAACTCCTGTGGCCTATCAAGGTGGAAGATACGCTGTCTAGGGTCATTGTACAGATGCTGGACTGGGCTATCCATCAGAGTACAAGAATCTCATGGGATGAACTGGCAGGATGGAAGGTTGATACACAGAGTTCTATGTGTCCTCCAGGAAAAGACCCAACAGTGTGTATCATCTGTGTAGATATCTCTTTGTGGTCTTGAGAAACCTCTTAGCTGGACAAGTTCAGTACATTCTCCTTTCATAACAAGAAAAACAATGACCACAACAAATAGTTGTGGCTGTTAAGGGCGAGTCACTGTCACACAAAAACTATTGTGTTGTATTGTGTTTGCCATTAAAAGTAATGGCAAAAACCGCAATTATCTTGGCACCAACCTAATATTACTATGTTTATAAGATAAAGACATATATTTAGATGACAGAGAGTTCCACTAACAAATTACATTTTTATATACGAATGGTTAGCCTGACTATAAAGCTTTTCTGTCCACAAGGACTCCTTCCTGAGGGTTCTGGAAAGCAGCTGTTGTATAGACCTCTTGAGTATTTTGACACTTAAGACAACAGAGGGAATTTACGTAAAGATTTGTCAAAAGGAGATAAGAGCTTTCTTCTAAAACTATGTTAAGTGGAGAAGAAGATGAAATGCTTTTGTTGGTTTGTAGCATGTGAATACTAGCCAAAATATAAAATAAATATCTTGTTTTCTGCAGTAGAAAACTGAGGAATCTAAAGAAATCTCATTTGGAGGATGGTACAACATTGTCTAAATAAAATATCTGCTTCTATCTGAAGCCATGGACAGAAATGAAAAGACTTCCAGGCTCTCAATAGGCCTGGAGTTGAGGAGAAGTTCAGTTCACACATTTGAATGTTTGAAAACAAACAAAACACCCACCTCACTCTGCAAAGACACGTTTCTCCTTAAGCGTTGTCAAATTTCTTCTAAATTAAATGGCTAGGCAGTTACATATAAATAAAGGCTATTGAGCCTCAAAAAACAAAGGAAAAATATTTCAGTGTTTCCCAATATTATTTTTATCACTTCCTTTTCAGTAAAACTCTGCTAATGTATATTTTATATACACACAGTCATGTGGAAATACATCCTGAGAATCATATCATGAAGCTATTTTATCATTGTGTGAACATCAAGTGTACTTACACAAATGCAGATGGTGTCACCTACTACATACCTGGGCAATATTGTATAGCCTATTGCTTCTAGGCTACAATCTCTATAGCATGTTATTGTACTGGATGCTATAGGCAATGGTAACACAATGGTGAGTATTTGTGTATGTAACACAGAAAATGTACACTAAAAATATGATATTATATGCATCATGTGGTGCGTGACTGCATAGTTAAATCCTATACAAATATTAGTGTCAATATATTATACACATTACAATGTATTATAAGGTATACAAAAACAAAAATTAAAAATGTTAAAAGAACATGATCAGGTAAATACAAGTAGAAATCTTAATACTGAATTCCTCAATCTCTGTGATCAGCTAGGAAGTTCCCTGGGATGTGTATAATCCACTTTAGGGAACTCTGATCCATATTGTAGGTTTAGTGCTTAAGGACATTTTCTTTTTTTTTTTTTTCTTTGAGACAGAGTCTCACTCTGTCACCCAGGCTGGAGTGCAGTGGCGCGATCTCGGCTCACTGCAGCCTCCACCTCCTGGGTTCAAGTGATTCTCCTGCCTCAGCCTCCTGAATAGCTGGGATTACAGGCGAGTGCCACCACCCACGCCCAGCTAATTTTTGTATTTTTAGTAGAGATGGGGTTTCACCATTTTGGCCAGACTGGTCTCGAACTCCTGACCTAGTGATCTACCCCCCTCGGTCTCCCAAAGATTACAGGCGTGAGCCACCATGCCCAGCCTGAAGGACATTTTCTTCCCTCCTATGGCAGTCTACATAGAAGCACCAAGAAAGGACTTATAAATGGTAGCTGTGGTTCCTTTTATCTCTATTCATTTTTTCATTGATCAAAGCAGTATTTCACAGTATCATTAAAAAATAACATAGTATATTACCTTACTGTCATATTAGGCCTCTCTCTTAATAACATTTATTGTCAGCTTAAATGGGCAGACAAATTTTAAGGGAAGTATCATCAGAGGATATTTTCTCAACTCTCTCCTAACAATTCTTAATAGGGGAGTGATTTACACAGTTCTCATTATAAAAGGCATTGATTATTCCTGTATTAAGAAACATGCCACGAAAGAAATTCCAAATCATATAAATATGCCTATTTGTCCCGATTAATTAATATCTTTAAATTAAGGAAAATAGACTGATGGTCACCTTTAAGCCTGTGAACACACTGGGTTCCTCTTTTGATTATTTTATTTTATTTCTGGCATGCACAGCTTTATATTTTTTTCCCATTGTAGTTTTTTTTGGTTGTTTTTCAAATATGAAACACTGGCAATAATATGACCACATTTATTTTTCAGAAGGACTATCTGTATTGTCCCAGCCGGTGAGTCACCTCTGGATGCGGCACTGCAATCCTGATAAATCAATCTGCAATAAGCAGCATGTTTTCCCTTCAAAGAGGAAAGGGAACCCATTGGCATTTGCAAAGACCTTCCTTAAACCCAGCCTTTCCCAGGACTAGAGAACATTTCCAATCCAAGCCCCCACCCGAGGAATACATCACCATTCACACACTCATGTAAAAGGATATTTTTTAATTCCAGCTCATTAAACAGTTCAGGGAAACCAGTATGGAAAAGACAGTGACGTATTTGGCATAACAAACAAGGTGGCCACCAATGTATCACTTAGGCACTGGCTTTTGGTATTGGCAATCCTATAAAATGCAGTTTCTACCTCACATTGCCATGCCTAATTTAATTTGTTAAGTCATGGTGGAAGACTATTTCAAGTGAAATAAAAGCAATACTTGGCAATAACTTTTCACTGCAGTGTACTTACATAATCTAGCATTTATTTCAAACTCAATTTACTAAGGCAACACAAATACAAAAATTAATGCTATACTTATACTTTACAGTCACCACTAAATAAGTGCCTTTGACAAATATATGTCATACTTGTCTTTTTACCATCAACACTGACAGTTTGTAAAGTAATGTAGGTAATATAACAGTGAGTAACACCTTTACGCTCATACTGACATCAGTGACAATATAAAAGAAACAAGTTTTGTTTGTGAGCTTTCCTTCCCAATATCTTACTCATATTTTCCATGAAGTTGATAAAACTCTAGTGTTTCAAATAGGCACATTTGTCTACAAAGAACAGACACATTCAACTTAATGCAAGAAATAGAAATTATTGTAAGGCTTCCAGCAGGTATAACAGAAGAGGCCAGACAATTTGGCTTTGGAAAGTCAGAAAGGACAGGACATTTACTAGATCAGTCCATAGATTTTTTCATTTTGGGAATTTACCATTAGGTTGACTCAACTATTATACTTGTCTGCTCCACACTGTCAATTTCTAGCTACCAAATTCAGTTTATCCTTATAATTTATACTCAACACAGAGGAACTCTGATAGACTCAATTCATATTTTACAGTCTGCTGGCAACTACCCACTGCCCAATGGGCCATTAAGCAAATGGACCTGCACAAAGCAGAGACCTTTAGGTAAAGTGTTAGATGGAAGGCAAATTTGGGATTCACTGGAGCAGAGATTGTGCATCTATTACACCTAATTTTCTGAATCAACCATCTAGTTGGTTGGATCCAACCAAGGATTCAGTTTCACTTGTATCCAAAAAGCTTGGGTTCTAACTTCATTGGGAAAGAACATGCTAATATGGCCCACTCTCACCCTTTTGCTAGTGACCCAATTAATCCATTTCCAATACTAAACTGTACCTAGGCATGTATCCTTCTCGTCACCATCTTGAACATACCTGATGCGTATCATTAATGGCGCACGCTGTAATTGTCATCTTCTCCCCTAAACACCCTCCTGAAGAAACTGATTTTGGCTTAACCACTTTCACTTGGTCACTGAAACGTAAATGCGCAAAGCTCATCAACCCAGAGAAGTGGTTTGGGAGCATTGAGGATGTGGAGGCTGTATTGTGTCCTAGAGAACATTTGGCAATGTCTAAAGACATTTGTGGCTGTCACAACTAAGTGAGTTTTACTGCTATCTAGTGAGTAGATACCAGGATGCTGCCAAACATCCTACAGTGCACAGGACAGCTTCCACAACAAAGAATTATCTGGCCCAAAATGTCAATAGCATCAAAGTTAAAAAAAAAAAAAAAACATTGCTTAGAGGCATTCTGAAACTCACATCCCAGAAGAACACAGATGCAGGCTAATTTTGAACAGACCAGTCTTCGAGTTAGAGCAAATCCTAGTAACTGAAAGAGACCCCTTTTGTAAACATCCAATCTGGAAGAATTGGCCATCCAAGCAACTGTCACCCTGTATTGCATTCCTTGCCAGTATGTGCATGTTCTGACCTATATACATGCACAGATTCTGGTGGGGAAGTATGTCTCTTGCCCTTTCTTCTTGCAAAAGTCAGTGTGAAAAGTAGAATATCCAGTTATACATTTCCCCAAATATCCTTCCTGTTGCACTCATAGAAACTTAGAAGCCTGATTGCAAATAGGACTCCTCATGCTCAGTTAGGAGCTTACAGATCTAGCCCACCATAATCCTCCACTACTTTAGTGAATTTAGGGAAGCCTACTCAACTTGATCTTCATGAATGCTTGGAATTCAAATGAAGGGGTTGAATCCAGGGAAGGAGCTAATAAATTTTTTTCTGGATGATTGCTATATGGCAGACCCAGTGCTGGCTTGAAGGGAATTATAAAATTGGAATACAATCTTTCACTGATTAGATAATTATGTCTCTCAAATAAAATTGTGTTTTCCTATGAATGTATTTTTCCTTTATGCCAACGATAGCACACAGTACCAGAACTATCCTTTGTGCTTCCTGAGTATTTTCCGAACATGGGATTTTTTTCTTAACTCTTTATTCTTCCCCAGTGCATATGAGGAATACATTAACAGTCCCATACGTCCATCAATTACAACAAAGTGGCTATTTTTAAGTAAATGTGTGTTTCAAATGTGTTGAGTTTGGAGGAGAGATAAGACAGGAATGAAGGAATTTGACAAACTTTTCCAAGTATATCTGACTCTCCCAATCCCAGGAAAAGTGATTGTTTTATACTTTTTTATCAACATCTCAATTCCAGTGAAACTATTCTTGGTTTCCAAAATATTTTGAATCTTGTTTCTGCCTCAATACCTAGTATATCCTTCACTCATAAGTTTTCCTAAAACCTGAATTACAATAACAAAATGTATTTATTTGTATCAAGCACCATTGGCATTTCTGTGTGTCTGCTGACTCCTTAAATCCTTTGAGGTAGCCACTATTATATTCCCCAAAATTCAGATGAAACAACTGAGGCACAGTAAGTTCATGGAAGATTGGATCCTGGCCGACTCTCTCCAGTGCCTAAGCTACTCCAACATCTCTACTTATCCAAAGCTTTTAAGTTCTATTTTGATCCTCTTGTAAGAATCCCACAAGCTTTAAGTCTCAGGCATCTGCTTCTCAACTCACAGCATTATTTCAGACACTTTTTTGGAAATTCATTGTGCACTTCCTTGCGATTTCTCTGGTATGGCTGTACTGCATATTCAAATACGTGCATGGCTATTGGATAGTGCAATTGTTGAGGTGCAATTGATAGTGCAATTCATGGTCTTCTTATGCTCATTTTATCTTTTTTATCTTTCTAGTCTCTCTGCCATTATTATGACTACCAGCAGAAAGTCAAAATCTATTTGCTTCTAATTGTGATTTCTATATAATCAAATGAAATCCAGAAAGACTTAAAACTTCAAACTTATTCCAGATGATATAAAAAAAAAAGCTCTATTTTTCTAACATTAAAGACTTGAAGATAGACCAATGTCGTTACCCAGATTATACCCACAAGAACAGTGGACCCAGCCAGCCCAGGTGACATGGGGAGGGAGAGAGAGAGACTCATTGGTTGGTGGCCAAGCAAGTATACAAGAAACCACTCCTCCAGCTGGCTCCAATTTGGGTGATTCCTTCTTCCCTTTCACTCTGCTTCCCCTGATTTTTTTCTTCTCTATCATAGTCATAACCACATTGATAGGGGACAATTTTTTTTCTCAGAAAATTCAGCAGAGCCAGTTTCCTTGTCGCCTCGTTTACCCTGCATCTGAGCTCCTATAACATTTGTGTTATGTTTTTTATTATCACATTTTTTGATTCCAAATGAATTATTGATATTCCTTCCTGGGTCCCATTTCTGAAGGTCCTGTGTGTGTTTCACTGACTTTTGCAAAACATCTAATATGCTTGTTCAAATCTGGAAGGGTTCAAAAATTACCCTTCAGACTAATATGTTTGTTAGGTGCATGTTCGTGTGTTTGTTGATATAGTAAATATATATTTGGTTATAAATACATATAAACATGATTCACAAATACCAGTGATAACAAGGAATCAACATTTGCATCTTTGTGAATTACATGTGTGATGTCTTTCTGCAGAAACCCTATATGGTCTTGTCCCCTTAATATTTGTATACAGTTTCTTCTGGAAGCTAAGTTTGCAGTGTTAAGCATTACAAGTTCAGACTTTTCATGTTGCACAGTAAGAAGTCCTCTGTACAACTTAATGACAAGGTCGACTTAAACAAGATGGGATGTTGATATAATCTATAATTTACTTATTCAATAACAGAGAACAATGATCATCCAACTAATGTGCTATTTGGTAACAAGATGCAATCAAATGGCTTGGGGATGAAACAACTGTATAAGCAAGATTTTAGAAGGCCAAATATGGGACTCTGGGTCTAAACGTTAGACACCATATGCAAATTTTATAGCTCACTCTTCCTGAATAAGAAATCCTGTTCATGACTTAAATGTCATAAACATTTTACAAGTCTTTGCTAGCAGCAGATTTCCTGTACTGGGAGTTAAAGGGCAAGTGTAAACTTGAGAACATGATCTACATATGTATGACAGATATTAAAACACACCGCATGACCTTTACAAACATATCAGGCTGGCCACTTTCATCCTGAAGATAAACTGCCAGACTGAATCCATATTTTGATCAAGTCACTGATGTGTAAAATCTGTAGCTTTAAAAATGTAAGGGTCTCCATCTGTATAATAATATTGACAAGTGCCACATATTCTGTGAGGTTTTGTATCCTTCAGAAATTTTTATCTTTCTAAAATTCCTAACCCAGAAATACAATCTGAAATGCAGTTTATCCAGATAAAGTAAATTATTCTTTAATTGGGTTCTAATGAATTACATTAATGTAATTAATTTTACAACTTGATTATGTCCTACAGGGCATAATTGCAGAAGCCAATAGCTTAAAAGTTCTCTGTCTTCAAAATATATCTTGAATGACTAAGTCAAGTTTATATTACTTGACTCTAGGTTTAAAGAGGAAAGAGGGAGGAGACAAATGAGAAGGGCTGTTTCACCTTGGGAGACATGGTAAGAAAAAGAGACTGAGTGATGTCTGGTGGGTCAGTGATAGATGGAGACCAGACTGTTTTTGCCTCTTGGTTTTGTGCAGGGCCAGATCAAGGTATAAATATCAAATAATGCATTCTCCTTTTCACTGAACTTTTGTCTGCCTCTCTAACAGAAACTTCCCAAGGGGTTTATTTATCAGTAAATTAAAAGAGAGACTCTATAAGCCATAAACATAGAAACCAAAGTTTAAGCCCTGAGAAAGAAATCTGAATCTATTTTCTTTACAATTCGGATTACAGTCTAGACCAGTTTAATAACAGCATTAGTTTTATCCACTCAGGAAAATTAAGAGTTGGAGTGAACAAATCTTGCTATGCCAGAACAAACTTCCATCCACCTGAAATGGCATTTTTGTGTTCTTGTGCTTTTTCTGATGCCATGGAAACACCACTCTCAAGTTAGAACGGAGAAAGTAGCAGAAAACACATAACCTGAAAACATGAACTGTGGTCTCATATATGTGCCATTTTAAATACCTGGAAATTATGTTTAATTTGAATGGCTGATATTTCAAGTGGTCTTGAGGCCTTGCACTAATTCTAAAGCAAGTGCTTACCAGGCAAAGAGATGTCTTAAGGCACTGCTCACTGGTTATGTATCCAGAAATCTCAACCATAAAGAGTGTTTTCTTCTCTGTTTCAAACTGAAAGCCCAAAGAATGTGAATCTTAAACATGCCATATCTTGAGAATTAAGCTCTTACATATCTGGATACTCAACTTATTTATTTTTGTAAGAAACATTTTACAAGGCTCCTTTTTAACGTGAGCCAGTAGTGCAGTCTTTTGTACACTGAGAAGATATAAGCCTGAGAGAAAGATTGCTCCTGCACACTAAATGAATTAAGATTTTCAGACATGCCCTGAGACCACTGTGGAATCTAATATATAACATCAGGAGAGTTTATTTTTCCATGTATCCTTCTTCCAATTACTGTATATTCTAGCACTGCCACTTCATGTAACATTATGTAAAGAATTCTCTATTAAAGTCATAGCAATAAACTCCAGTGCTTCTGGTCCACTTTGCATGAGATAAACATCCCACACGTGTTACTCATTTTAAGTGTATTTCATCTGTGCTTGCTGTCATTCAGGCTAGATAACCAATATAACATCATGGAAAGTAATGTGATACTCAAGATATTATTAGTGTTATTATTTTATCTGAATTTTTAATCCAGCTTGCAAGAATGTTTTTCTTGTCTGGAAAATAAGGAGACTGTGATCCTATCGCTGCACAATCTGTTAATAGCAAACATCGAGGAAATGTAATTTGTCTGGTTTGATAACTTTGTCAAGGGAGTTTTAGAAACTACTCTGAAAATTACCTGTGATCCATTTGGGAGGAAAAAAAAGATGTGATTTTACAAGAGAAAGGAATTTTCCCACTGGATATGGCTACTTGTATAAAGGCAATCATATAACTTTTTGAAATTATATTCCCCTAAATGTTTAAGTGAAATATTAAGTATGTGGCTTTACTAAAAACTTGGAGTTTATTATTTCTATGCTGGGCCAAATTTTTATTTCATTTTCTGCATTTAACCATGAACTTATTTTATTAGTATGCCATTCATTTTGCATATACTGTCTTGCCCTGTTGGCTGATTTTTTTTAACAATACGCCTTATTTTATCCACTAGATGAGAAAACTGCAATAAAACTATTATCTTATTATATGTTTCTATAAGATTTAAAATGTTTCTGGGAACCCAGAATATTTGAAACTAAGTATATTTTCCCATGCTAATTTTCACCTTGGGCTATATAGCTCTCTTTCTGTTTCCTTCTTGGATGTGTAGTATCTACTGATTCATTAGTGTATTCCTGGGGACTGGTACATAGTGCATCATCAATTAATGTTTACTGAATTAAATTAGTGCTCAACATGCACCCATCTTGTGGAATACCCAACAGTATAAAAAGAATTACAGTACTCTCATGCATTTTAAATGTATGTTTTGGCAGTAAAATATTTAACTGGTTGATATAGTTTGGATGTGTGTCCTCAAGCAAATCTCATATTGAATGTAATCTCCAACGTTGGAGGTGGGGATTGGTGAGAGGTCACGTCATTGGATCATAAGGGAAGATTTATCATAAATGGTTTAGCACCATCACACCTGGTACTGTCCTCACAATAATGAGTGAGTTTTCATGAGAACTGCTCATTTAAAAGTGTGTAGCACTTCCCTCCTCACACTCTTGTTCCTGCTTTCCCCATGTGATATGCGTGCTCCTCCTTCACCTTCCACTATAATTGGAAGCTTCCTGAGGCCTTCCCAGAAGCAGATGCCATTATGCTTCCCATACAGCCTACAGGACTGTGAGCCAATGAAACCTCTTTTCTTATAAATTACCCAGTTGTAGGTATTTCTTTATAACAATGTGAGAAATGGACTAATATATTGGTCAAAGATGTTATATACAATTTCTGAGTTACCAGGGCATTTATTTCAAAATACAGCTGAGGATTCATAACTTTATTTAAATGTTAGTTTTCACCAACTTTCACATAATTATTATTTAACATAAGTGTTACTTACCTGAAAAGAGAGATTGAAATAGTAGCAATGTTGAGGTATTGAAATACAAATCTTGAACAGAGTAGGATTTTTTTCTACATCATATAAGGCCTCTACTGAGGGCATTTTAGTCTGAATTAAATGGCTATATAAAGAAAAGTATGTATATACTAACTTTCTTGTTATTTGCGTAATTGACTATTCCTCATTTCTGCTTAATTGTGTTTATATTTCTTTCTTTAGCTCCTGGAAACGACATATATGTGTGCTGACACAGCAGGTGATAAAACAGAAAATATTAGCATACTATGCCTGAGTTTATAATGTGAAAAAAATATGTAGTCTATTTTTTTATATAAATTTTTATTTTATTGTTATTATTTTTCATTTTTGTAGTGACAGAATGTCACCATATTGCCCAGGTTGGTCTTGAACTCCTGGCCTTAAGTGATTCTCCTGCTTCAGCCTCCCACAGTGCTGGGATTATAGGCACGAGCCAACATGTCTGGAAAATACAGTCTATTGAGAGCCTTAATTCAATTTGATATTATACATTATTATTTGATGAGAACTCAGGCTTCTGTATCAGAAAGAGAGAACATCTCTCTCTGGACATATAAATAGGGAATCAATAACAAGTTATCATTCATGATAATATTAATAGAAGTAATTGTTTACTGAGAAGGTAAAACTCCCAGTTTTAAATATACATATCGAAAATGTGATTTACAAAGCAAATGCCATTGAATTTTTATGTCTTCACCTTCACATTGAATTTAGTTCCTCTTAAGTACTCATACCCCTCATCCAGATTCTAGGAGCTATTATAGTTATGCCATAAATATGATACTTTATGAATTAACATAATGCATGCAGTAAGCCTTAGGTGAACTGGGGCTGAACTAAGTTCATTATTTTTTCACTACTGTACTATAAAATGCATTTTAGGTCCTGTCCAGGTTATTTATGTCTCAAAATTAGATGTAATCTTTTCAAAGACATAAGGTGAGATATTGGGGGAAAAGGAGCAGAGGTAACATTTCCAGCTTTCCATTTGTGAACTGTGTTCTTGGAGCCCGGGGAATGCCGCAACACAATTAAGATTTATCGATCTGTTCCCATCGTTACACTGTAGACAGACAGACCGGGGGTTTGCAGTTTACATATTTATGTGAATTCTCTTGGTTTTTGATTGTTTTTAAATGAAGCTAGAGTTTCAAAAAGATGTAAAATGGTTGCTCTCTGAGGTCCTCCAGGGTTTTGTGATACTAGCAGAAAAGAGTGGTGATTGAAGCTCCCGCACACAATTCTAAGCACCAAAGTAAAATCAAAGCAGGACAGTGGGGAGGCAAGAGACAGTGCTGAAGGACAGATCGTGGCTGCAGCCCCTTCCAGAACACTGCATGCATGTTTGTTCATGTTATGCTAGCTAGAGCTTCCTTAGTTTTTGTGCTAAAGTGTCTTATATCCACTCTTCCTTTTATTCTCCTTCCAATAAACACAAAGGATGTGTCCTATAATTCCGAAATCTTGCAGATGAAGAAATTGAGACCCAAATAAGTTAAACAACTTGCTTCATGCCACAAAGCTCTCATGGAGCAAAGATGACATTCAAACCTAGCTATGACCCTGAAACTAGTATTTTCATTGATTAGAGGTCAGGGTCACTGTTCCCCAAATACAGTGTTTGATTCAGCCTGTACATCTGGGATCTTAAGCTGTTGTATTCTTTTATAAAATAAAGCAACATAGGGAGAACCCACCTCTACAAAAAATAATGAAAAATAATTAACCAGGTGTGGTGGAACACACCTGTAGTCTTAGCTACTCAGGAAGCTGGGGGGGGATTGCTTGAGCCTAGGAGTCTAAGGTTACAGTGAGCTATGATCATGCCGCTGCACTCCAGCCTGAGTGATAGGGAAAGTCCCCCTCTCTAAAAACAAAATTAAACTAAAGGCACGTCTAAAGACAATATTGGTCCTTACAGTGAAATAACTTTCTTAGGGGATGCTTTTGGGGTACTGTTTTCAATTTAGTTAAGCATCCTGCCAACCAGGCACATGCCAGATGCCTTGGTAGAGGGGTGGATGGAACCCAGCTATCAAATACCTGCAAATTACAACTTGCTTGCAAACAGATTCTGTGACATGCTGAATGAAGTTTTCTTTTCTCTTAAAATTGCCTTTATCATTCACAGCAAATCTTCTTCCCAGAGGCTTCTCCTATCAACCCAACCTCTGGAGAACTGCCCAACCATCAACACTCACCCTTATCCTAAAACCTTTGTTCTAAAGATGAACACTACCTTTGAAGACTGTAAAGACTTAAATCCAGATATCATCATAAGTTGTTAAAGAAGTAAATCCATATGAATATAAATAGCTATCTAAGAGGCAAGATGCAACAACACATATTACTCTCCAGGCCAAAAACAGTGATTAAAATCCAAAGATTTTCCTAAGAAGCTCAATTTTAGTGACCTGGGCCAGAAGATGCATGACAGGACTAACATTACCCAGAGATAGTTGAGTTAAATGGTCTTAACTCCTTTTTATTTTTTACGTGATGTCTAAAATCTAATTGTATTCCATTGCTATTGCTGCTGTAACAAATTATCACAAACTTCATGGCTTAAAAACCACATAGATTAATTATCGCACAATTCTGGAAGTCAGAAATTAAAATATCAAGATGTTGGCAAGACCGCATTCCTTCTAAAGGCTCTGGGGGAAAATTTGTTTCCTGGCCTTTTCCGTCTTCCAGAGGTTGCCGTATTTTTTGGTTCCTGGACCCTTCTTTCATCCCCAAAGCTCATCAATCCAACCTCTGCTTCTGTTACCACATCTCTCTGTGACTACAATCCTCTTGCCTACCTCTTAAAAGGACCCTTGTGAACACTGAGTCCACCCAGATAATCTAATACAAGCTTGTCCAACCTGCAGCCCATGGGCCACGTGTGGCCTAGGATGGCTTTGCATGTGGCCCAACATAAATCTGTAAACTTTCTTAAAACATTACGACATTTTTTTTAGGCTCATCAGCCATCATTAGTGTTAGCGTATTTTATGTGTGGCCCAAGACAATCCTTCCAATGTAGCCTAGGGAAGCCAAAAGAGCGGACACCCCTGATCTAAAATTCTCTTCATCACAAGATCCTTAACATAAGCACAGAAGTCTCTTTTGCTATGTAAGGTAACAGATTCACAGGTTTCAGGTATTAGGATATGGATGTCTCTGGAGGGCCTTTATTCAGCCTACCATACCAAGCAATTAATATCTATTAAGTATTTACAAGTCACTCCTTTCTTCCATTTTAAATACTGAGTATCTCTTATGTAGTAAGGAATCTGTTAGGTTTCAGTGATGCAAAAATGAATAACACTTTGTCCCCACTCATAACAATAAGAAAATTAGCCAATACATAGTGACCTTTTGATATGTGCTAGACACTCTGGCTATTTAACTCAACTCTCAAGAAGCCTATGAGGTAGGCCCTATTTCTTATTCCATTTGTGTAGATGAGGAAATCGAGTCACTGAGAAGTTAAGTAATTTTACAGTTGTAAATTTAAACAGCTGGTAGGAGGTAAAATCAGGATCTAAACCTAGGCAGCATGTCCCTGGGCCTGCCACTTACCTATGCTGCTGACAGATGGTCCCCTTGACAGTTCAATATTCACTTCTTGTCAGAAGTGAATAAATCATTCAGACTTCAGCTAACTCTCAGAACAGTTTCTGGCACATAGTAAGTACTCTGTAAATCCTGATGATGGCAATGGTGACGATGACAGTAGTTATGATAATGATAACTTGAAAAATAAATTGGCTCCCTTTACTGGGGAATGGCTTGGGTAAGGAAAGGCTGAGCTCTTGTGCTCCTTACTCATCAGCACTGCTGGGGTATTACATCAATATATAGAGGGATAAAATATAGAGTTTGAGAAGAGCGGTCTTGTAAATGAAAGAGAGTAGCCAGTTCTTGGTTGCCATTTTTATCTGAAGTCTCTGCTATCTGCTACCGGAATGAGAAAATGTGTTTGTCCTATGCCTATGCCTTCCCTAATTATCCAGTAATTAAGCAAATGATGGATAACCACTGTCTCTTCCCAGTAGTATAACAAGGTAGGTGGGCCAGTGCCCTAAGCAAAGGGGTGTGATGAATACACAGCATGGCATCTGCCATTAGCAACATCATCTCAGCTCCCAGCACAGCAAATCCAGCCAATCTTTTAAAACATCCTATGATTAGATTTACTCTAAATTATGCCCCCTCTCATGTGTCCAAATCCAGGAAATTCTACATCATCTCACACTTAAGCTAAATATATTGAAGTACACAAATTAACATCTGAGTTTATTAGCAGCAGCAGCACAAGGAAATGTCTACAAATTCAAACTCAATCATGATAATTGAATTTCTATTAACCACCCTGGGAGGTATAGTTTTGCTAACAGGGAAGGAAGGAAAATCATTTTAGTTGCTGTCATAACAAATGGCTCTCCACAGAGATTAATCCCAACATTCTGAGTACTTTAATTATTTACTTTATTTTCTTGAGCACCTCCACCCACACTAATGTCCCTCCAATGGGTCTGGATTTGAATCTTGTGTTTTATTTCAAAAATATCATTGTAATTCTTTCTCTTTACTGTATTAGTCTTGTGATTCTACGATAATGAATAGTATTTAACCTTTTGAATGAAGGCATTAAATAAAGCAAAAATCCCACAATTTCTAGATGAAATGATGCTGAAAACTACCTTATTTGATAAGATCATCAGTTCAAATATAAGCTGGAAAAGCACATGCGTAATCATTGTGATAGTTACTCAGAGAGATCAGAAACCCTTGAAGCCCATAACATTGAATGAATTTGAAGGCGCAACTCTAAAAACATTACCAAGCAAATTTGGCATTTATTCATTTGACACTTACTTTGTGAGTGATTACTATATTAATGGCAGTATGCTATGGGATGGGATTTATCTATTAATATGTAAGGAGTAAGGATGAGAATGGTAAATATCTCAAAAAATTTGATGGGAGAATTGTGTTTTGGCAAGTAATTCTAAAGAGTGGCATTTTGAGTGAGGAAGACATGGAGAAAAATAGTCCAGACTGATAAAACATCAGGAGTAAAAGAGTAAAAAAAGCAGGTTGGGGCAAGAATCTTGAGAACTGTGAATGCCAGATGATATGGTTTAGCTGTGTCCCCACCAAAATCTCATCTTGAATTGTAGCTCCCACAATTTCCACGTGTTGGGAGGGGTCCCAGGGGGAGGTAAATGAATCATGGGAGCAGGTCTTTGCCATTCTCTCCTTGTGATAGTGCATAAGTCTCATGAGATCTGATGGTTTTATGAAGGGGAGTTTCCCTGCACAAACTCTCTTCTCTTGTCTGCCTCCATGTGAGACATGCCTTTCACCTGCTGCCAGAATTGTGAGGTCTCCCCAGCCATGTGGAACTGTGAGTCCATTAAACCTCTTTTGTTTGTAAATTGCCCAGTCTCAGGTATGTCATTATCAGCAGCCTGAAAATGGACTAATACACCAGCTTAAAGATTCTGGAGCTTTGTTAGGTAATGGAATGCTCTACCCAGGAAACTCATTATGTTTGAAAGTAACAAGAGGAGATGAGAGGGCCCCCTCCTTGTCAACTGTTCCTTGCATTCTGGACATATAGTGAACATCAATAGGAACATGGGTGTATTCCTTTCCTATATCTGCTGTTAACAAATTACCACAAACTTGGTGGGTTAAAACAACACAAATTTTTCTTACAGTTCTGCAGGCCAGAAGTTTGGCCTGGTCTAAGTGGGCTAAAATAACGTGTCGATGGGACTTTTCTCCTTCTGGAGGGCCTCAGAAATAATCCTTCCTCTTGCCTTTGAACATGTAGAGACTGACTGCTTCCCTTGGCTCATGGCTGTCCTCCTCTACCTTCAAAACCAGCAACATATGCCTGGGACTTTCTCACACTGCTGTCTCTCAAATTCCTGTTTTCTGCCTCTCTCTTCCACTTTTAAGCTGTCTGATTACATTGGGCCTACCCAGATGATCCAAGATAATCTTCTTATTTTAAGGTCAGCTAACCAGCAACTTGCATTTCATCTGCCATTTCAATTCCCCTTTTGCCACGTACTGTATCACACTCACATATGCCAGGCATTAGGATATGGGTGTCTCGAGGGGTGGGGGGTGGCATTATTCTTTTTATCATCCAGGAAAGGAATTGATTTGAGGAAATGATAGTGAGGTAGACTTTGAACATTCTGACATGGTGTTTTTTAAGTGGGAGAAGTTTATAACAATTCATGATAAAATGCCTGTGGCTTTTAGTTGGCCACTGACAAAATGAGCCAATACTTTGTACAAGAAACACCATGGACTTGGGGGTGGCTTTGGCCACATTCTGTCATTACACCCACTGTGAGTATTAGACATTGGACTAGACCATTTTCATAAATTATCTCATTAAAAATTCACAATGACTGAAGCGCACATCATTCTCTTCCACAAAGCCAGTTTCTGGTGCGAAAAATAGTTGGAGACCACTGGTCTAAACGTTGCCCTAAACTCTATACAAGTATATTCAACCACCTTACATGTATCTCCACTTTCCACTTGGATTTATGAGAAATCCGAGTAGAAGAAGTCCAAGCTGAACTTGTGATCTTCTCTGTGACACCTGCCTGTGGCACCCTCTCATCTTCTTCAGTGAGTCCTTTCCTCATTTTCCTGTTCAAAATAGCCTACTCCCTTTCCTTTCTTTTCTTGCTCTATTTTTCTTAGCTGTGCTTATCACTATCTAACATACTATCTCTTATACTAGCTTATTTATTGGTAGCCAGTAATTCTCCCCTAAGGTAAGTTACTTGAAGGAAGGCACAAATTTTCATTTCTTTTTTTCCTTTCTGTTTTTACAATTTGTTACTGTGTTCTCAGTCTCTAAAACAGTGTGTTTGGTGCATTTTACATAAATACATATCCCAGATCCAAATATATAAAATGAATAAAAGAGGAGCTACTCTAGTTAAAGAGAATAAAAATGACTGGAGACAATGGCATGCAGCCACCCACCTGTCCCAGAAGGATCTTTGCAGAAGTACTGTCATTTTAGGATCTTCTAATCTGTAGGCACATTGGAAGCCCCACCACTTGTTATATAAAACATATTAAAATGTATCAACATCCCACAGTAAACGTACATCTCTGCTGTAAAATTTTGACTTTGGAATTAATTGGCTAAGCCTAAGTGCTTAAAGTTAATTTTGGCTTCTTACTAATCATTGTCCATTTTCTGAAAAACATTAAAGAATGAGGGTATCTAACCTTTAAACTATTTTCAATTATAATGATATATTCAGAGATACTAAATTTAACACTTAATATAGTTGAAAAATGTAATCTAAAATAGACATTTAATTAAATATTTGTTAATGTCAAACCAACATTATAATTTTTATATTTTGGAGCCAATAAGTTTCTTTATCAGAATTTTTAGTTGGCCTCTGGAAGCTATGGACAAAGGGGCCTGTCTAGAACTAAAGGAACATGGAGCATTCTTAAAATCATGTGCATAGGGAGAGACTGGTGTGTTGGGTGTTTGGGAAATTAACTTGGAGACGATGTGCTGAGGCTCTTTAATTAGACATGCTTACAAAGGCAGTTAAGGGTGATGACATCTATGGAGTGCACTACTTAGATTGCCCTGTCTGAGAGAACCTGCCTTTGGGAGGGGCATTATCCCAGCTGAGAGCCTGCAGTTGCAGGTATCTTCAGGATTTGCCCTAGCTTTTGAGGCTGAGGCTGTGCCCTTCCTCGGCTGCTCTCAGACATCGACTGTGCATAGTGACAGCATTAGCCTGGCCATTTCTGTGTAAGGTGGACCCCTTCACTGGCAATCTTTGTGCTGGAGCTCCCCCACACTACCTGGGATTTTCTCAGAGGTGCACTGCATCAGAGACTCTTTCTAACCAGCCCTCCTTCCTTCCTCCTCTTTTTTCACAGGTGTCGGGTCAATAATGGTTGAAAGGTCGTCTTGGCTACTCCTGCTCTCTCCTCCTCTTTATCTTTCTGAAGCATTGGTCTCAATAAATTTCTTATATTTTTCTGTCTTGACATCTGCTTCCTACAAGGCCAAAGTGTCAGAAAGGCATTGAGCTAAAATATTTTGACTGGCTTTTAAAGTCACCATCAACTATACCAACAATGCCTATTCAAACTGATTTCTTAATCTTCCCCACTATAACCTTCCTTTGCAGGCAAGCACACTTTTACATAGGACGGCGGTGCTGTCTCTAATGTACACTTTATTTATTTAGGCCTTGGCTCATATCCTGTTTTCTGTCCTCTATAATTTCAGGCACTCAATTCCTAGTATCTCATAATTCAGCTTAATCCCATAGCCTTTGTGAATCCATGTTTTATTACCCCAGCCAGAAAGGATTTATAAAGTCTCAAGATCCTGTTATATTTAGAGGAAATTCTCATTGTCCACTCCTTCAATATCTCAATAGCTTTATCTATTTAATTTAATATTCTCAAGGTCAATTAATAAAACTTTTATATTCTTTTCCTCTCATCAGCTAACACATTTCTAGGTGCATAGTAGATTCTTAAAATGTTTTTGGTAGATGGTTTCAGACTTATGGGCCAACAATTGAAATACTTGGAAAATAATTCAAAGAGGCTAAATTCTAATAGCAGTTGCTATCAGATACAAAAGAAAAGAGCTGGACCCCAGAGCTCATAAAGAAACAGTCGTGTTTCTAATTAAATTTCAGACTTGTTAGGAGTTTGTACTGTGATTCAATGATAATGAGAAGTCTGGACACTGGGAGGAAGTGTAATACAGAAGTGGCTTTATAATATAAATCACATTAGACTTAAAAAATCACATACAATCTTGACCAAAGCAGTTTTATTAACTGTTCTGCTAATGCAAACCACTTTCTGGAAGAAGGAAGAAACAAAAATAATCTTTGTCTTCTATTTTGTCAAAGTCACGATTTATTTAATGAGTCCGAAATGGATCTTTCTTCAGGAAGTAATCTTGACAAACATGCTTGTCTCCTTTTGACAGCAACAATAAACTGAGAGTCAAAAAGCAAGGGTTAGGAAGAAAAGACATTTGTGAGCTAAGTGTGTGTGTGCCTATGCAAGCCTGGCTCTAAGAGTTTCTGCTCATGGAATAGACCTGACTTAGCTGGGGAAGGTAGGATGTATCATCACTAAAGAAAACGAGAGATCTTTTGTAAGTCCTGTTTGCCTTTTGGAGGGCATATGACTCAATGAGCCAGTAGTTATTCAACTTGTGGGAAAGAAAATAGTGTTTTAAAACCTGGCACTGACATTACAAAAGCCAGCTCCCCTTCCGGAGGCTGACCAGGCAGGGGTCGAGAAACTTGGAGCCCTGAGCTCCCTCAAGTAAAGGGAGATCACAACACAGGAAGAACACAAATAAATTTCACGGTAATAGTGTAGGAGCTTTACTTCCTAAGGGTTTCTTTCCTCTTCTCTTTCTGAATTGAAACAATGCATCAATGAAAAACTCTTTATAAAAAAGAAAGTTCTGCCCACTCATAATTATAAGACCAAGCTGATTCATAGAAATTTAGTATGTAATTTCTTTTGAGAGTCTTTTTTCTTTTTTTTTCCCTGTGGCACCACAATCTTTCCGCATGGTGAAGCTGATTTAGTGGCTATAAGAATAAACTGCATTTCCTATCATTCTCATTTTATATGTAGTTCATCTTTCTTCATATTTTCAAAACTTGTTGATGACAAGGATCTGCTTTTCCAGCACAATGCTTTAACTTTAATGGGGAGTTTCTGTCTAAATAAAATGATCATTAGGACCAAATTATTTTTAAGATGATCTTATTTTCATAAATGTATATAAAATCTCATCATCCAAATACCTTATTTTTATGTTCTCAAAAAGAGATGGAACTCTTTGATTCTTGATGATAATCTCTTGGTGAGCTTAATTCATGACAATCACGTGACAATACTGGTTCAAGTCTCTCTCCTTTACCCATGTAGCATTCCCTAATTTAGGCTGAAGTTGAGATTAGAGAACTCACAGGTACCTCTACGATCTCTGCAAGGACAGATGTTGTTTATTTAGTAGTCATGGTCATGGTTTATATGAAACATATTGGTGAGGATTACAGTCTTTTCAGTTATTGCCAAGAAGGCGTTCCAAAGTCGACTTCACCAAACAGGAGTCCACACCCTTCTGTTTGTAGAAAGCAGAAACGAAAGCATCCTTATCTTTCATAAAAGGTTTTCTTTTAGTAACTGTTCTACAAAAGTAATTAAAGAAACATTAAATAAAACTTCTTACCCTATGTTCTAAAAGAAACTGGTTACGCCCTTTATTATTTTGCTTTATTAGACCTTACACAAATTGAAATTGGTTCCTTCAATGAGGTTCTTTGTCTACCTCATAAGTCATGGATTTTTTTATGTTTTATGCATATCCTAAAAGTTACACTGTCATATTACATTTCTAGGCATTTAAAACCTAAATTTCAACCAATATCAGCAACTCTACCAGTTGAGCTAATATTCCTAAATAAATGAGCAATTTATTTATATCTGAAAATACTTCAGAAAATCAAAAGAGGCCGAGTGTGGTGGCTCACGCCTGTAATCCCAGCACTTTGGGAAGCTGAGGCGGGTGAATCACCTGAGGTCAGGAGTTCTAGAGGATCCTGGCCAACATGGTGAAACCCCATCTCTACTAAAAATACAAAAATTATCCAGGAGTGGTGGCAGGTGCCTGTAATCCCAGCTACTTGGGGGACCGATGCAGGAGAATCGCTTGAACCCAGGAGGCGGAGGTTGCAGTGAGCTGAGATCGTGCCATTTCACTCCAGCCTGGGGGACAAGAGAGACACTTCATCTCAAAAAAAGAAAATCAAAAGACAGTATTGTTCAAAATCACAAAAACTTCTAATAAAATGTCCTTCTAGGTAATAAATATCATGCAAGATAATGCAAGCAATGTGTAATCTTTAAGAAACGCACCACAGGTGATAATTGAGAAATAATTCCGCCGCTGTCGTAATTCAAGAATATATTGCATTTGTTTCACATGCTTTGACTTTAAAATAAAACAAAAACTATTGTCATTGTTTAAACAGCATCTCTTAAAACATGTGCTTTTTGGAGAATTTAACACACAAACTAAGCAAGTTGTACTGAGCTAGTCATGCCTATAATAATAAAGATGCAACACAAATTTAAATTTGGGCCAAAATGAAAAGGAATTGAGTTTTTTAGAATTTTTAGATCCTAAAGGTAGTGATACTTAGCTCCTGGTGTACAGCTTCTAAAGATGAAAACCAATAGCTAGTGTGTAGCATACTTCCTGACAGTCATGGAATTCTTCTCTTCTGGGCTCCCAAGGCCTGGACAAGAAGTTGAACCATGCCACAGACTGACTCAAATAATGCTTTTAGAATTCTGATATATTCTTCCAAAGCAAGTTGTAATCACACAAGTATTACTATTCTTGTATCCAGCATCCCCCAAAGGTGTTAATCACTCAAACTACTGGGTAGGGCAATATGACTACTCTCTAATAAGTGAGGTTAATCTTTACATTCTTTCTAAAGGATTTACCAACTTGGCTTTGATAACTCTATGGCTTAACGGACATAACTGGCTTAACCATCATTTCTTTTAGAGGTAATCGCTGTGGTTTGAATGTGTCCCCCAAAGTTCATATGTTAGCAACTTAATCCACAGTGCAACAGTGTTGAGACGTGGGAACTTTGAAGTGATTAGGTCATGAGGACTCTGCCCTCATGAATGGGTTAATGTCATTATTATTGGAGTGGGTTTGTCATAAAAGTGAGTTTGGCGCCCTCTTGCCCTCTCTTTTCCTTCCACCTTTAGCCATGGAATGATGCATGCAGTATGAATCATCCACCAGACGCTGGGGCACCATGCTGTTGGATTTCCCAACATTCAGAACTGTGAGTCAAATAAATTTATGTTCATTATTAATTATCCAGTCTGTAGTATTATATTATAGTGGCATAAAATGGACAAAGACAATACATATGTCTTAAATGTGACCATACAGATTTTACTTTGTTCCAGGGACAAGTCTAGACAGTAAAGTATAACCAAGAGGAGTGCGTCTAGGAAGAATGCAGTGAGAAAGAGAAATCTCCCAGTGATTTTAAAGCTTAGTGTGAAGCAGAATTTCCCAGGGGTGCTTAATAACTCAGAATCTGGGTTCTGACATCAAGTAATTCTGATTCAGAAGGCTGAGACTAGGATTAAATTTAGGCATCTGAATATCTAACAAGGACCTAGTCTTCTAAGTCTAATGGATCTGAGGTCCATCCCTCAAAGATCTCAGCTTTAAGTAAATGAAGGCTTTGATCTCGTATCTAACCCTAACTTCCTTTTAAAAATAACCTTTGAGCTGCATGTTCTTTAAGACAGTAGGTAGTTGACTCGTCTTTTCTCCCAGGAGCACTAATTGACATTTATCTTCAGCACAGTCACTTCCACAGCCCACTCATTTAATGATGGCACAACCCTGTGGTTAGAAGCTTCATAAATGAAAATATACACAGCAGTGGTGGCCTTTTATTTATATACTCATTTCAAAGAGAAGTCAGAGCAGTTAGCTGTGAGCAGTCTGTTTACTAAACAGAGTTTAAGCAATGGGCATAGACAGAGATCCTTTCAGCTTAATGTCTACCAGATGATTAAAAAAGTTTGCAGTTAGCTTCCTGCTCACAATCTAGCCAGCAAAGCGGTAATACCTGTAAAATAATTAGGGTACAACATGTGCTTAATTTATTCCAAACATTGCAAGATTTTCACATTAGCATTAATGGCTTGCTTATAGTGGAACCCTAGAGGCAACATAACATAATAGGAGGCTAAAATATTGTAGCTAAAATGGGTGTGTGAAAAAAAAATACCGTTTGTGGTGTGCTCTACCAAAATATTGTGGTTCAATGTTCATATTGTTCTCTCCAGACAGTACTAATTTGTTTCCAATTAAAAGAAAATAGATTGCAAATGACTTCACAGAGCAGCTTGGTGAAAGGAATAAGGTCCGGTTTATAATGTTGCCTCAGGAGCAGCTATTTTGCTGCAGGGTGAAAATCTAGCCCTTGGTTTTGCAAAGTAGCTGGGTCTAAAGAGAGGAGTTAGAGTTACTTTGGTGATAGAATTTATTGTGTTGCTAAAACTGCTTATTATCCTCTATTTAGGTAGTTTGAAGAAGCTTATAGGTCTTTGTGGTGGATAGAAATTAATAAACGTGCATCTCAATTCATATTGAGTAATTGTTAATACCCTCATTTTTAATAGCGTAAAGCTTTTCAACTACCCCCTTGTCATGAGAGGGTAATTGTTTCCTTATGATCCTCATCTCTTTGATATCTGGACAATGAACTATAAGGCAGGCATCTGATGAAGTAAAAGGAGACAGGGAGAAAGGAAGTGTTCTCAGTGATATGATAAAAGACACTGAAGACTCCGGACCCTTTCTGACCTCCAACAAGTAAAAGTCGGGAAGTGCTTCTCATGCCTCATGTTTGCATTCAAGTCCAGGAAATAACAGAAATGCGGATGTTACCATCTGGAAAGGGACGTGTTCTTACATCTTGAGAATTAAGACATATACAAAAGCTTAGCTCACTTACATTCTCTTTACCTAATTTACACAAATTCTTATACACATTCTTTAGTGAGAAACTGGATCTCCATGGTTTGAATGGATCTATCTAGAATTAATCAGCTCTATGCATTAAGAGCTACTGGTCAAAGTAATGACTTTGGAATAAGAAGTGAATTGTTTCTAATAAGAACAGTCAGTTGAAGTGGGTCAAATACTGGAACATAATGAACCCAAATAGCTGTTCCCCTGAGCTCTGATTGGCTACCAGTGAGGACTGTGCTTATAGAAAAAGAAACAATCCCGACTCAAACTTGATTAAGCAAAACAAAAGGGATTATTGTAACAGAAGGATTATTTTGGAAGAAAGAGAATTCGACTTGTCTATGTTTCATGAATATGGATATTCAACTTCCTGGATCTGTATAGATGACAGAAACTAACACGTACTAAGCAAGCACACATACCTCATTGTTCTTTTAAAAGCATTTATCTAAAAGGTAAATTGTGTTAAGAAAAATTATTCAAAACTTTAAAATAAAGCAAAAAGTGGGTGGCATATTGTTTCAGTGCTTTATTGGAGAATGGATCTACCCAAGGTCTTGTTTACTATTGAATAAAGATCTCAGTTTAGTGAGGTTACATGTTGGCATGCAGATTTTTGTCCAGTAGAGGTGCAAAACATATTTGTCTGGTAGGAAAAATAATCCCAGAGTTATGGCTTATTGTCGTATACAATATAGGGCAAGTAGGACAATAATCAATTCTGTATCTAATCCAGCAATCTTATTCTAATTTCCACTCATTAAATTGACTATAAATACTTGGATCCACAAATATTCTTTAAACCGATCTTAACATCTTACTTGTTCTGTCACTAATTAAAGAGTTGAATAACATCTTTAATAAGGGTTTATTTTGCATTTGCATGGGAGCCATGATTTTACCTTTTGGCAAATTATACTTTAGAGATAACTAAAAAGTATTTATTGTATAGTTACTGGTGAGGGACACACTAATCTTAGTATACAAATGCTTTTGAGAAATTAGTTTCACACTATAATTTCCCTAAATAGATCTTGTTTTCTTTGGGAAAATAGACTCCTTGCTCTTGTCCAACAATCTCAGTTTTTTTTCATGTCTATGAGGTCTTTCAATTTACTGTTCCCTTTGCTAAGACTTCTGTGCTCCCAAATGCACATGTGACTAACTCCTTCATTTCTTTCGGGTCTCTTAAGTTCCTTCTTCTTGGAGAGGTCTTCTTGATTAATCAGTCTGAAGTAAGACCTTCTATGTGATGTACCCTAATTTATTTTTCTTTACAACACTATTACTTGCCATGTATCTATTTGTTTATTATCTGTGGTCTGCCATTAGAATATTAACTTTATGAGAGCAGGAACATTGTATATTCACACAGTTTTACATTTTTGTCTTTACTGATTTCCAGGCAAAGTTTATAATATTTGACACAACATGTATACACAGCTGGTAGAAAGGCAGATAGAAGACCTTATAGGCAATACAAGGAAATCAGATGTATGATAAGTTCAAAATAAAAAAAACAATAGTAATAGAAACTTCTGAGCTCTCAGTATGTGGCAGGCTGTATTCTCCATGCTATTATTTTATGTGAGTTATGTGTGTATTTACTCATTTAATCCTACCATACGCAATGAGTTAAAAACTATTATTAGCTCTATTTTATAGACACAGGATGGTTGAGTAACTTGCCTAAGCTAACACAGGAAGAGCTAGAAATCTGGAGGTCAAGCAGTATGCCTCCAAGTAAGCAAAATAAGCTTTTGATATCTCCCCCACACTCCTGCTAACTGGAATGTAAGCCGCACACAGGCAGGGATAAGGATTCTGGTCTTTTTGTTTATTTATTTTACTTTTTGTTTGACTGTTGTATCCCAGGGCCTAGGAATGTCTTTGTTGCATGGTACATAGTCAATGAATAAGTAATAAATGAATGAAATTTTTTTATGGCCTTCTATGTTTCAGACACTTTTCTTGGTACTGGAAATGTTACAGGCAACCAGAGGCCACTACTAAGAAGAAATATTGCATAAGAAAAGTCAGTAATTCACCATAGAAAATTTAAGACATTTAAAGTATGACACAAAAGTCACACCTTAATACTAGCTTTTCTATTTCCTACACACTCAACTCAGGAATGCACATGTCTTTCCTGACTCTGGAAATATTTTGTCAGCCATGTGAAAATGAACAGCAATCATCTTAAATAAGCACACTTGGGCTGGTCCAAGGGCCACAGCTGCCTCTCCAGAGTGGGAGGCAGGCCTCTTGGGGTGTTTGAACTACAGTTTAAGGGCTCAGCTACCCCTGCCCAGATCTCCTCTGGCAGCCCAAGGAGAAAGTCTGCCAGTCCTAGTTGGCCAAGTAAAATAACAATTTAAAATAAATGTTATCCCTTCTACATTTTCCTGACCTGAGTAGATCCATAACTGAATCGATTTATTAATAACTTGATGTGTGAAAGAGGTGGATATAATCATTGCAGTTTTAAAAGAGGAATGTAGGGAAGAAATAACTTCCCTAGGGCTGCTACTTCTGCAGCAAAAGTCAAATCAAGATTAGACCTCAAAATTTCTCAGTTTAAAACCTGTTTTCTGTAGAGAAATTGCCGTGACAGTGCCTTCAACCCAGAAGGCTACCAGCAGTCTGACTAAAGGTTTAATACTTAGTAGAAATGCTATTTTTAAAAATTACACGAGGAACACAATTTTCTGGGTACTGAAGAAGTAACAGTCAGTTCTTGCAACAGGTGGCACTGGGAACAGATGAACCAATAAAACTGAAATGAGAAAGTTGAAAATATATTCAAAAGCAGTTGTAGAAAATGATGCCGTATTAGAAACATTTAAAAACATTCAATGAAGAGCTGAGACTGAATTCACGAAAAGATGTTCAAATGGATAATTTTTTTTTTTTTAAAGAACTCACAGTATTAAGCTTTTCTTACCCAGTATCCTGTGCAACCAGTAGGAAGGTTGCAGAGTAATTAGCACCTAGAGTTTCAGGTTAAAGGAAAAACAAAACAAAACAAAACAACCAAACACTTCGGTAATCTGATTGATCATCTGGCTTATTTTCTCTTCCTTTTTTATGGTGCCTCTTTACACCTGCCTTGCACAGTAGGGTATCTAAATGAAGCCAAATGAGAGGAAATCAACCTTCTTAGGCTCTTTTGAATTCTTAAAAAAGAGCTAAAGTAATTTACAAATGCTAACCTGAAGATAGTAGTGCTTTTTAATAATATCAATATCAGTACAATTTAATATTTTGAGCTTTTATAAAAGCATTTTTTATCAAGAAAAGCATCATTTGTCAGTTTGAGAAAAAGCATTCAAATTGAGGTCAGAATGGAATAAAAGCTTTTTATTTGAGAGAAGGATAGATAGATTCTACTCTCTTTATCATTTAATTGAACAGAGAATTGAGGACCAGAAAAGTTCATAGCTAAACTGATTCCCTTATTTTTCAGGAGAAATGCTAAAAAACAGATTTTATTCTTTTCACCCTACCATAGCACCTGGGTTTCTCAGTGTATGGCTGAAAATAAACGAGGACTATTAGATAGGTACTTCAAATACAAGTACAGACATTGAGGATAAGTCTTTCTTCATGACGAGGAAATATGTGACACTTCATTATGATGAAATTTATGTTCTAATAAATAAATCTCCAGGACATTACATGAATATGGCCCACGCCAAAGATCAAGATTAAATATTTTTAAGGTGAGTTGAACATATGTTGCTTTTCGTAGGCAACAACGTAAACTTATGTCACAGAGTCCCTCCACCTCCATGTGTTTAATTCTTCAGGAGATAAATTGAACCAATTTCCTCCATGCTCTTTTTTTCCCCCAGAAAATTCTGCAAATGGCTTGAGTAACTTTTATATTGCTGGTCAAAACTAATTTGGACAAAGCAAACAGTGTTCTTCTTTGGGTTACGTGGAGGGGCTGCTCAGCTTCGAAGAAATTGAAGAAGAAATGGACAAATGCATTCTACCACGTTGATTCATATGGGAAAAAAGGATTAAAATGTAAGGAAAGATATAAAGGCCAAAGTTAGAAAATGAGAGACAGGTTGTGCAATATTAGAGCCATCAAAAATAGGACAACAAAGGATGCATGTGTAGTGGGTTACATGGTGAAGCCTTGGACCAACAAGTCTGTATCCTAGTCCTTGGAACCTGAGAATATCACCTTATATGGGATGTGATTAAGTTAAGGATTTCCAGAGAGAAAAAATTAATCTTGGATTATCCTGGTGGGTCCTAAATGAAATCATGGGTATACTTATAAGAAAGACAGACAGATCTATTGTACAATGTGGTGACTACAGTTCATAACAACTATTTCATACTTGAAAATCACTGAGAGTAGACTTTAAGTGTTCTCATTACAAAAAAAATATGCAAGGTAACACATACGTTAATTGGAATTTTTGCCAAATTGTTCAAATTAAGAAACTTTAATGACAGTACCACCTACAGAGGTGTGGTCAGAGGGATGGTGCTACACCCACAGACAAGCAACTGTGGAAAGCAATTTCTCTCAATAAAGTGGAATGACCAGGGAAGAAAACAGCATCCAAAGACCCCAGGAGAACTGCATCTAGGGAGGAAGGACCTCCTGTAGGAGGCTGTATTCTTGGAAAAATGTAGCTACTGCCAGAAACATGACACCAAAGCAGGAAGGAAGTGGAAAGGAAGTGGGAAGGAAATACCCCAACCTCTCAGTTCCCGGCCTCTGATCAGCCCTGCAGGGGAGCCTGGAAGGGGTAACTCATTGTGGTCAGGTTCCCAGGGTATAGAGCTGGGCACAGAAGCTTGGAGAGAAAGGGGTGAACATGGAGAATAACAAGCTCAACAATTTCAATCCAGGCATGTTGATATGGTTTGGCTCTGTGTCTCTACCTGGATCTCCTGTGGCATTGTAGTCCTCACATGTTGAAGGTGGGGCCTGGTGGTAGGTGATGGATCATGGGGGTGGTTCTAATGGTTTAGCACCATTCCCCTAGTGCTGTCTCATGATAGAGTTCTCATAAGATCCGATGGTTTAAAAATGTATGTCATTTCCTGCCTCACTCTCCTGCCTCTCCTGCTCTGCCACGGGAAGATACGCTTGCTTCCCCTTCAACTTCTGTCATGACTATAAGTTTCCTGAGGCCTGTGGAACTGTGAGTCAATGAAGCCTCTTTTTTTTCTTTGTTTCTTGTTTGTTTGTTTGTTTGTTTTGAGACAGAGTCTTGCTCTGTCACACGGGCTGAAGTACAGTGGCATGATCTTGGCTCACTGCAACCTCTGCTTCCCAGGTTCAAGCGATTCTCCTATCTCAGCCTCCCAAGTAGCTGGGACTACAGACACGCACCACTACGCGGCTAATTTTTGTACCTTTAGTAGAGACAGGGTTTTGCCATATTGGTCAGGCTGGACTTGAACTCCTGACCTCAGGTGATCTACCCACCTAGGCCTCCCAAAGTGCTGGGATTACAGGCAAGAGCCACTGCGCCCTGCCCTTAACCTCTTTTCTTCATAAATTACCCAGTATCAAGTAGTTCTTTATATTACCACGTTCAATGTGAGAATGCATTAATACACATGTAATAAGCTTCTCAGAAAGTTTTTCTCTAGCCTTTACGCTAGCATCCCCTCACCCTGAAATTATACACTATTATTTTTTCTTTATTTAGTTGAAAACTAAAGCGCCAGGGAGGTGACTTACTTAGGTGACCTAATCTCCTGTGCACCCTTCTTGCTCTGTCTACTCATCCATATAGACCTCTTTCCTCCTGTCCAGCAGGAACTTCCATTTCTGTACCTTAATCTTAACATTTGCTCTGCCCAGCACAGCCTTTCCTCAGAGCTCTGTGTTTCCTCAGAGCTCTTTCTTCTCTTCCAGTCTCTGCTTAAGTGTCACCTTCTCAGCCAGCCTTCTCAGGTCACCCGTTGCTCTAGTTTACTTTTCTCCATCGCACTTGACTCCGCCTCCCACCTCAGGTTTCTTACTTGGGTGTTGTCTGTTTTCCCCATCACAACATAAGTGGGTGAGGCTTGCACAGCCACGTCTTTTCAGTGCCCAACACGTGGTAGGACTCAGTAAGCGTTGTTGAATGATTGAGAACAAGAAGGGCTCAGGATTTGAACTCTTGTGTGTGATTCTGAAAGCCATTTTTCATTTTATTTCATAATCACAGGATCCGATTTCATGGAAGTGGAATTTACGTGCAATATGTGCTCCACTTGGCCATTATTGAAATCATACAAGCAACAGCATAGCACCATATTAAAGAAGTGACAGGTTTGTCATCAGAATAACATAATAAGAAAAAGGAAGACAGTTTGGATGCAGTTGAAAAAAGTCAGAAAAATTGATCAGGATTTTGTTTCATCAGTTCCTACAACATACACACACAGTCACACTACACACACACACACACACATACACACACTTACTTTCTCTCTCTCTCTGTCTCTCCCCACGGGCTCTCTTTCCTCTCAGAGAGGAAAAGCTGACATGTGTGTACCGAATTCCACACATTCACATCCGGACTGGGCAGATAAGCAGATGATGTACCCACGCTGTGTACCCAGATGGGGGCTTTGACACCAGTTGGAGCTGTTTGTGCAGATCTCCCAGCCAGAGCTGAAGTGCTTGGGAGCCTCTTTATAAAGCACTTCTCACTACCGGATTCACAGAAAGAGAAGCAGCCCAGGGGATTTCAACCAAATGCTGCTATAAATAACAGCATTGAGACAGAGTGGGTCAATGTAGGATTAGAATCATTCTCAACTGATTGCTTGCCTATAGAGGGTACATTTTCCCTTTTCTTCAGCCCCTTTCTGAGGTTCTTGTCATGTAAAATGTCACATAGCATATGATAGAACTAAAAACATTTTCAAGGAAGGAATCTTACCTTAAAGGGGAAGGGACCTATTTTCCCTTGTTTTCTTTAAGCATGCTAAGTGGTATTATTAATAGCATTCAGAATGATAGCTATGACCACGCTGGAAATGTGGACAACGATAGTTCCGGTTGCCAGCTGTCTTCCTCTGTTTGGGTTATTATAACTGAATACCATAAACTGTGTGGCTTAAACAACAATCTATTTTCACAGTTCTGGAGGCTATGAAGTCCAAAAGCAAAGTGCTGGCAGCTCCTGTGTCTGGTGAGGGTCTGCTTCCTGGTGGGCAGATGACTGTCTTCTTTTTGTGTCCTCATATGGTGGAGAACAAAGAGAGGAAGCAAACCCTCTCCTGTCCCTTCTTATAAGGGCACTAATCCGAACTTGAGGGTTCCACTCTCATGACCTATATACCTCCCAAAGGCCCCACCTCCAAGTACCATCGCACTCGGGATTAGGGTTTTAACATATGAATTTTAGGAGAGATGCAAACATTTAGTCCAAAGCACCAGCTGACTACATTTCGTTTGTGGAAGAAAAAGGTTTTATAAGTTAAGTGGCAGAAACTTCAACTTTCTGCAATCATTTTTCAGGGATTCAGAACAGTCTTATAATTATATTTAATATGTATTGAATAGGATGCCCCTGTATCACATGAGCTAGGGTGGGAAAGAAGAGGGTTCATAAGGTTTTTTAAGCCTCTGTCACACATCATCACCTGGACCATAATGGCCAGCCCTGGAGGTAATGCTCACAGATGCTTGCCTTTGCCAGAACTGCTTCTCCAGAAGGCATTTTTTTTTCTTTTTACCTTTCATACATTTCTTCTGAGATTTCTTTGATTACTTTCTGATTAAAATCTCTTCCTTCTTGGAAGGCAGCTTGGCCCCGTCCTCGTGGTCGGGAACAGTGCGGAGTGGAACTCATCTCACTGCCATCATGGTGTACAGTCAATGAATGCCCTAAAGTTCACACCAGCTCCTCACTGGAGGCACCGCTGACCATATAGAAGATCCTAATTTTGCATGTAGTGGGAGAAGGTATTCACGCCCAGCTTCAGGACATGGGACTTTTTTTTGCATTTTTGAACATTACTATGTGTATGCCAGGGCCAATCCTAGTGTTGGCAGACAGGCATTCTTGTTCACAATTCCTCTCTTTTTGTGGGACTTCCTCATATCATGAGCTTTGCCTCATGAGATACCCATTGTTCTATATGGCCCCAAGGGCTATTTTGTCCTGTCTTCTACATGTAATATTTGCAATATGGACACAGCATTTTTAGGCCTCACCAAATTACGCAGACCAGCCAATGTAATCTGCATGCCTTTGTTTGTCTCTTTGTGCCATTCCTCTCTGAAGCTTCTTCCAATTGCAACACAAATTTTCTTCTCTCTCTTTCCCCCTTTACAATGGAAACATTTACTTTTTGTTTAAATACTGTAAAATAAAAACTTCTTTATTAAGGGAAGTCAAATAACCAGAAAAAAAGACAATGTAAAAATGTGTCTTTTGTAGGAAATAAAAAAGCTCTATTCAAGTAGTGAGAACAATTTTGTTTATTATTTTAAAGCCAAAGAAATTCTTGGGTTGTAATTTAATTATTGAACCAAGAAGGACCATTATTGCAAGGGGAAGATTATAAGTGTGGACTCTGGGCTCAGATTGCCCTAGTTTGAATTACGGGTCCACTTACTAGTTATTTAACATTAGGCTATTTAGTTTCCTCACTAAGACACCAATAACTAATGGACATGCTAATAATGGCCTTTACTGCATAATATTATTGGTGAAAGGCACCTGAGTCCTTCACACCGTGCCTCTCATGGAATAAGTACTCAGTGAGGTTAGCACTTGCTATTAAGAATTTTAGGTTTACATCATAATCCTTTCAAAGTAAGCAGTCATATTTCTGGAAGTTTACAAACTTGTGATACCTAGAATGGGTTTCATTTTTTTCTTTGAATATAAAAAGCACATTTAGTGTTCAAAAATTCTCAACCTCACTCCGAACATTATCCTTGTATTATTGCCCATCTAAAATGCAAGCATACTGAGAAGACTCACATCATTTTGAGATGTAGGCCCTGACACAAGCATTCCTCATATTTCCTGATGCCTGAATGCCCGTGTTAAAGGCTCTGCATCATGTAACTGAATTTAAACTGGGCAGATTCTGCTAAGGATAGGGCATAAATGGAAATAAAGGACATTTTTCATTCCCTATTCATTCTTAAATCCTACTAATGTCAGAGAGAATTATGTGTTATATAAAGGAAAGAAAAATAGATCATTATTTCAGTCTACCACTCTGTACGTTTCTGTACTCAGCAATATTAGATTTCTTTCCTTTTAATATCACCCTCTAAATACATGGTAGGTGTTTAATGCATGCACGAATACCTAATGCTGCTGATGTGTCCTTCAGATTCTGACCATCACTATCTGTACATAGTTAGTTATAAGAAGGTAGTAATGAAACAAAACCATTTTTCACATTTCTGGCCTAATCTCTAGCACATTACCCACCCCTTGCTGTACACACACACATAAAAACACACACACACTTTTTAATGTAGCAGAGCTCTCTCAGGAAGGGAGAAATGTAACCTCGGCACATAGAAATGATCACAAATTCTTATCTTGGAAAGCAATTCTAAATTGGTATTACTAGCTCTGACCTGTATCTATAGTATTAATTTCAGCATGAATCATATGTGGCTAGGATATAATGCATAATATTGATTTTGATTTTTTTCCCTCCAGGCTGTGTCTTAGTTCCTGGCCTTGATCTTAAAAGTAAGATAGATGTTAGGCATTATTATCTAGCAGAAGGAGTAAAAATCAATTTTATCTTCTGACACTTCATTCCCTTTTCCTGCAATGGCAAGGTAGTAACATTGGAACAACTGTAAACTCACATTTACTTATTTAAAACTGGGATGCTAGTCTGGGAATCCACTACTCTAGACTCTTCTTTGTACCTTGTGCATATTTTCAGATGATAAATATGTAGTGAGTATGAGAACCTGTTAACCTGCTTTTTCACAGTAATAATAATTTTATAAAAGCATCCCTTTAAGAATAAGGTAACATTGAAATTTTTTTGAGATAATTTTAGATTGGCAGAAGAGTTGCAAGGATATACAGAGAGATCCCATATACACCTCATCAAGCTTTTCCTAATGTTAACTGTTTACATAACCATTTATCAGAACTAAAAGTTTAACATTGGTATAATACTACTATCCAACCTGCAAGCTTTGGTCAGATTTCCTTAGATTTTTCACTGATATCTTTTCTGTTGTTGTTCTCGAATCCAATCCAAAATACCACACTGCATTAAGTGAATTTTTTTTGAGAAATACACTTTTGAGAAATATCTATTTGTCAATGGCAAGAATATAAATGTAACCGAGCACCTAATCATAGAGATTATTTTGATGATGTTTTTAAAGGTTGCCAGTAAAGGAATGAGGTTTGGTGAATCAGTCAATAGTCTAGTGAAATGGTTTCCAACTTTACTGTTAAGACACATAGTTATATTTCCATTTTAATCAGTGGAAAGATATATCACAAGCAAAATAATACTAATAGTAAAGTATTAAAATTTGTGAATGGTTTATGCATTTATAAATTTGACTGAATGAAAGATTAACCTCACTCTCACTTGTATTTTGAAATGCTTTTTGGAGTGAGAGGGAAAGAAGTAGAGTTACAATTATGAGCTCTAAATTTCTCATAAACCTAACTGCATTCATTAATTGTTTTGTTCCTCACTTTCTTCATCTTTGAAATGGAGCAGTAATCCTCATTTCCTTGTTAATGTAATAGAAACCGAGATCTTTATTGTAAGCATAGTAGCTGTATCAGTGCTCAATATCTTGAGGAAACAATTTGAAAATTATTTATTCAGCTTTTAATCATCTTCTTCCTAAAAGATTGATTGAACCAACTCAGATTATATCTAGACTTTGGGGACTACGGTAACATATAAGGACATGCTCTATAGACAATCTGTTATAAAATCCTACTTTCTCTTCAGTTTCTTTCTGTGTTAGAGACCTTGTTGGTTGCTGCCATTATTTGTGGAACAAGCAAATGAGTTCATATATGCTACAGTACTGCCTCCAAATTATTTTCTTCTATTTTTTTCTTCCTTCCTTTATTCAAGACAATGTGAGTGTCTAATATGGCCCAGGCATTGGGTTATGCATTGGGAAGAGAAGATTAATAAGACATGACTTCTCTCCTTTTGTTCACAGCTTTGTAGAAGCAACAAATATAAAATCGATGAGAGGTCCATAATAGTCATGTATAAAAATTATTTTTTACACCTTAAGTACCTAATTCTAGCAAAAAGGTAACGTTTTAAGTGAGCCTAGAAGAAAAAATATGCCATTCTCCAAGGACCAAGTAGTTAGTATAAAGGGAAGGTGATTCCAGGCAGACAGAGCCATGTGTTAATGTACAGGGGAAAAGGCTTATGAGAAATTGAAATTCAAATAATTTGAAAGGACTCTTGGGTAGGATATTGTGTGACAGAATAACAATAATGAGACCATAAATTACCCCTATCAGAACTGGGGCCCTAATGTCTGTCTAATCCAAGCAAAAGATGATGGGGCTTGAACTAAAGCAATACCAGAAGTGGTTAAAAAGATGAGATATATTTTAGAAACAAGCAGGGGGAGAGCTGATTGGGAACGAAAGCAGAGGCAAAGAAATGAAAGAGATGCTTTGATTTCTAATGTGCCTTCCCTTGCTTGTGGGTAAGATAGGAAGACATGAAGTGGAAGGACAATTTAGAAACATGGTGTATATGTTGGAATGAGAAGGAAGATAATACATTCCATTTAGGATGTGTTGACATTGAGGTTTCTGCATGATATCCACTTTAAGGTAAGCTGTGAGAAGCCAAAGAGAAAGGTGTGAGTGGGAAAAACTTATTTGGAACCTCTCAGTATTAGGTAAGAGTTGAAACCATGGGCTTAAGTGGGATCATGGACTTAAGGGAAGAGAAAACAGGAGCAAACGGGGTGTAACAACACTTAATAAGTGAGAAACAGGAGCTCAGCCAAGAGAATGGGAAGGAGAGATGAGAGTGGTAGTATAAAAGCCAAAGAGGCTGATATGAGCATGCCAGCTAACAAGGTGGGAGGGGATCTTGGGTGAACTAGGGTGGTTAATAGTATCCTATGTAGCAGACAAATTAAGAAAAATGAGGACTGAAAGGGGGACAGAAGTTGGATATCGGGAATTTGTGGGTTACATCAATGAGAGTAGTTTGAGTGAAATAGCAGGGAACATGGGGCAGGAGTTAGTTTACAGTCGGCTACTGAACAGCAAGGTGCTCTAAGGTTTTATTTTTTCTGACGTTTACTTTGTTTTTGTTTCCTTGATTGTTTTTCGTTTTGTCTTGTATTTGCTTTTGTTTGCTAATAAAGGAGAGACTGACTCATTTTGCTTATGGGCTAAGGAAAACTTCCCATGGAGAGAAAGGGATTGAAGATACAGAAAAAAGATAATCATTAATGGAGAAAGTTCCCAGAAAAGCCTGAAGATCTTGTAAATCTATACCCTAAGTGAAAGGATTCGCTTTGGAGAGAAGCAACGTCATTTTCATCCTCGGATATCTAATGGGTGGAGGTAAAGAAGATAAATTCTTAAAAAGGCCAATACAGGGATATGAAAGGAGTTCTTGATTAATGATTCTCATCTTCTCGATGACTTAGAAGGCATGTTTAAATGCTGAGTATAACATGGGGAAGTATAGCATAGTGGGTGTGATGAGCATGATGAAAGTTCAGAATATGTGCTGGGGAGAATGGGAAAAGGAATGTCTTCCAAGAGACTCTGAAGTTTCAGCAAAACTTAGAGCTCAAATATGTGTAGAAGTCATATTCTAGATTGTTTTATATCTGTATCTATATCCATATCTATATATCCATATGCAATTTCACTATTCAGAAAAGAGCAGGAAGGAAGGTGTTCAAATTCAGGATTAAATCAAAATTGACAAATTTCTAAGATATGGGTGGTGGGAAGATAGTGGCAAAATTCCATGCATTGTGCTATTAAGGTTTAAATAGGGTGATGAACCAAGGAATCTAGGAGGGATAGAAAAGATAATAAATCTAAGAGAAGGCAAATAGATTGGAAGAAAGAAAAGGGTCAATAGGGAGGACAATCAAGTCTGAATTAAATGATGAGATTGACTGTGTACTTAACGGGGCTGATTACTTTAATCTCATACATGTTTTCTCCAGTTATTTTGCAAAGTTGTCAAGCTTTAAACTACAGTACAGAATTGTGGGTGAGACTGTACACAGGAAAATGTGCTTTCCTCTCTTATGAGAGAAAAAGCAAGATTAATAAAACATATTCCTATTATTACTCTCTAGAAATAGTGTGTAGTAATGAGGTCAATAGAGCGACTTGCTGAGAATGAACATGCTACTATTTATTGCCTCTTAGGATGAAAACCCAATTTCATCTTCTATCAAAGATCAAGCTACTGCTATCTTATGGTAAACATAGAAACTGCCGTACAGAAAATTACTGTTTTAACAGGTGCAGTCTTACATTCAAGAGTGATTTTAAAATTGGCTTCATGGCTAGCACTGTACTCACATCACCCATTTAAATAATCTCCTTGGATATATTCTCACACATAAACATCATTAAAGGGTATGCTTACATTATGCTTAATCACAGGGTATTCATGAAAATATCTCTACCCAGATACACTTTTAATACTTAATATATTTTAACTCATTTGTTTTTACCACTGATCAAGGCATCCCCCCAAAATTATTTGAATTATTCCACTTAGGGAGAGAAAAAAGAGCCTCAACAATGCTTCCTGAAATTTTAGTATCATTACTACTATGGTAGAAAAAGCAGCCCTTCATTCATGCAAGAAGTACGTATCCAGCATCTGCCAGATGCACCAAGCTTTGTGCTAGGTAATGTGCAAGGCATCTGTTTACAATACAAAAAAATAACTCTGCTGTAACTGATCTTGAAATAGATATAACAGCAGGAGCAATTCATCTATTCGTTATAAGATAACATTAGCTAAAATGTGTGCTGTGCAAGAGCAAGGGCTTTGCCTCTATCCGCACATGTTTGGATATAAGATAAGCAGAGCTTGACACATCATGAACGTCCAAACAATATGTTGACTGTGGGAATGAACGGTTTGAGTAAAGATCTTGCACATGCAAGAGTTAGGCATACTCAGATTATATTTATTAGTGTAGGTACCCAGAGTGTCACACACACATATGAGCAGGCTACTTCTCCTGGGTCCTTAGACATCAGGAGATCATGCACTAAAAGAAAGAAAACTTATGTGTCTATTTTCTCTAATCTCAGACTAAAAATGTGCATTTGCTTCAATTAGGAATTGAAGGAAACAAATTGCAATAGTGTTAGCACTATCTGTGAGCTTGTCACCAATGTAAAAAAACCTACATTAATTTGAAATTACAGTAGTGATAAGGATCTCTGCTAGATATTGTTTTCTTAATGGTTAAAATAAAGAGCTTGTATCACTACATCAAAAGTTTTGCTTTTGGAAATATTTTGAGAACTAATTTTTAATTACTCTATAAAATTGGTTGCCTTTGTAATTCTGTGCATTTTATTTTATGCTTTTAAAAAGATTACTCCAAGAAATGGCTCTGAAATAGATTGTAACTTGTTTTGATGAATAGAACTCTACAGATATGGTGTGACTTCTTTTTATTTTTTATTTTTTATTTTTTTTGAGATGGAGTCTAACTCTGATCCAGACTGGAGTGCAGTGGCACGATCTCGGCTCACTGCAATCTCTGCCTCCCAGGTTCAAGTGATTCTTCTGCCTTAGCCTGTAGCTGGGACTACAGGAATGCACCACCACGCCCGGATAATTTTTGTATTTTTAGTAGAGACGAGGTTTCACCATGTTGGTCAGGCTGGTCTTGAACTCCTGACCTCATAATCCACCCACCTCAGCCTCCCAAAGTGCTGGGATTACAAGTGTGAGCCACCATGCCCGGCCAGATATGGTGTGACTTCTGAGCCTCAGCCTCATGAAGCCTTGTAGCCTCTGCTCTCACTGCCTTGCTGCCCTGGTCCTGCTATGTGTAGAAGCCAAGGCTAGTCTTGAGAATGGGAAATGATGTGGGGTGAGAGGCCCCACCCATGGCCAGCACCAACATCACACATGTGAGCAAGGCCATCTTGGATCATCTCATACCAGTCAAGCTTCTTGATGGCTGCCACTACATGAAGAATCCCAGGTAAGACCAGCAGATCTACCTGGCTGAACACAGCCCAGATCACCAATGCACACTGTCTTCAGCAAATAAATTTGTGCTGGGATTGTTTATTAAGCTGCACAACTGAAACAGATTGGCATCTGCTTGGCTGTCAAGTATGTACATGGTCCTTGAAATTCAGAACCTGTGCCATAAACAGCTGCTATTTACCCAGTCTTTTGGCTTTATGCTTAGTGCGTTGTAACCTGGATGGTTTGATAGTTGGCTACTTCTGATTCTGTAATTTTTCTTTAAAAAAATCTGTGATGTTTTTAAAAGAATTTACAAAACAAGAAAACTATTGAAGTGTTACTTTTATGTTGGGGAACAAAGTCTTGAGGGCAGTTAGTGGAAGAGGTTTTTATTTGTAAACTTTTGTCTATTTGTATGGTTTAAAAGTTTTTGTCAATAATTTAAGAATATACCACTTTAAAGTTGTTCTTCTAGATAAGGTATAGAAAACTTTATATCTCAAGAGAAGAAAATGATATGCTATGATTTTAGGCCTATAATAACAATTATTTTATAGAATTATTAAGTTATTAGCAAGGAAATAAGATAAAAAATCATATTTTAAATGACATCTCCATGCATGCTGAGGCACTAAGAAGAACCAGTGGCTTTCCTGTGAGACAGGAACCATGTGCACACTCTTTTACAGATGAAAAAAATGGGAATCAGAGAAGTGAAGAAATAAGATCAAGATCACCTATATAGTAAATGGCAAAATCAGTATCTGAACCTGCTGATTCCAGAGCTCATGGAGAGTTCCAGTGGGCAACTTGGGAGAAGGAGGAAGCATGAGAGAGGAGGCAAGTATCTGAGAGGCCGAGGCATTGACATAATGCTCAGGTTGATGCTACGGATGGAGTTGAGGAAGAGAGGAATACAGTAAGCCAGGAACAAAGATGTCAGTGAATGAGGTGTAGTTTACAAGGGCTAGAAGATGAGAACAGTGAGGAGGGGTATAGAGGACACACACCAAAGCCTGAGAGTTTCTCTATCAGGTGTAGGGGTGAGAGTCTAGATCAGAAAGAGAGGACCTTGTCCAACTTACACATTTCAATCCAGATTCCATAAGATGTGGGAGAAAGGCCAAATTCCATTGGACAAAATGCAGGAGCAGCAGTGTAGACTCATAGACAGTCAGTCTTAGTTGAAGTGTAGAGGCTGGAGCTATGGAGGAGTTTCCAATTACGTGTGGATGTTCCAAAGTCTTGATGAAAAGATTTGGAAAACAAAGGAGGCATGGGAGGGCGCACTGGGGATGAGGATGCTCAGTGCATCACAGGGCCAACAGGTGAGTATGGATGATGGGATGGTCTTACAGTTTTGGCAATAACTGTGAAGAGGAGTTTAGTCTCAGTAATTTCAAGCAACATTGGTTAGTCTCACAGAATTTAGCTGTGACCTGAAGACAGAAACCTGATGGCTTTATTGTGGAGCTAAGTGTTTCCTTTTCTCTCACTCTGGAGGAGATGGTGGCAGCGGTGGTATAGAAGGTACAGTGGTCATGGTGACAGTGGACAGGAAGCAGGCAAGCTCCGATCACCTGCCAGGCAAGGCTTCAGTGCCAGTGACTGATGGATCCTAGGTGCTATAGGTCAGACTCTGCCTTGAGTTGGGGGTTTGTGTCCTGCCAGCACTCAGAGGTGTCTCCATGGCCATCATCTGCATAAGAATGTACTACCACAAACATCGTTCCAATTTCCTATTTGCGTACATTTAGAATTAATCTATTTAGGATACATTCCCAGAGATGAAATTTTGATATTAAAGAAAATAGATAACTTTAGAGTTTTTGGAATATATCACAAGTTTCCAAGTGCAAAGATTCTACTACCTTTCATTTCCACTTGCAACAAAAGAGAAAGCTCTTTTTTACGCTCTCTTCTTTCCATGAAGTTTTAAAACTCTAATTGATTATTTTAATTAATAATCAGCTAATTGATTATTTTAATTAATAATTATCAAAACAGTATGGCGATTTCTGAAATAACTGAAAATAGAACTACCATTTGATCCTGCAATTATATTACTGGATATCTACCCAAAGGCAAAGAAATCATTATGTTGAAAAGATATCTGCAGTTTTATGTTTATCACCGCATTGTTTACAATAGCAGTGATATGGAATCAACCTAAGTGTCCATCAATGAATGATTAGATAAAGAAAATGTTCTACACACACACAAACACACACATACACACACACACACACACACTCCATGAAATACTACTCAGCTATAAAAAATAATAAAATCATGTCTTCTGCAGCAACCTGAATGGAACTGGAGGTCCTTACCCTGAGTAAAATAACTTAGAAACAGAAAGTCGTATACTACATGAAGTTTTTAAATGTTTGAAATCACTGCCAATGTAATATGTTAATCTCGGCATCCTATGGTTATTTTATCTTTCACTTTTAAATTTGTGAAGCTGAACAAGTACCATTTGTATTTCTTTTGGGTGATCATTGTTCATTTGGATTTTTTGTTTATCCTCCCATTGAGATTTGGAGTCCTTTTCCTAAGACCTCTTTATATAAACATTAACACTCTGCCTTCTATATTACAAATATATATCCAATTTGTTGCATATCTATGTGTTTATTTCCTATGATTTTTGACTAAACTGGTTGATATAGTCTGGATATCTGTCCCCACCCAAATCTCACGTTGAATGGTGATCCCCAGTGTTGGAGGTGGGGACAGATGGGAGGTGATTGGATTGTGGGAGCAGATCCCTCATGAATGGCTTGGACCATCCACTTGGTGGAAAGTGAGCTCCCATTCTGAGTTCACGTGAGATCTGGTCATTTAAAAGCCTGTGACCTCTCCCGCTCCCATTGTCTCTTTCTTCTACTTTTTCTATGAGACATGCCTGCTCCCCTTCACTTTCTGCCATGACTGTAAGCTTCCTGGGGCCTCTCTAGAGGCTGAGCGGATACTGGCACTATGCTTTCTCTAAAGCCTACAGAACCGTGAGCCACTTGAGGCCGTGGTTTCTAACTAGGACAGTTGTCATTGACACTTGACAACTGCCCTAGTTAGAAACCGTGAGGTTTCTCTTTTCTTTATAAATTACCCAGTCTCAGATATTTCTTCATAGCAAGGCAAGAATTGCCTAATACACCAGTATCTTAAAGTTTTAATATAAAACATCATTACATACTTTCTTCCTTAACTTCATCCTCAGTCTCTGTTTGGCCTATAGAGGTGGAGGTCTTGCTTTAGATTCAAAATGTGTAATATCAATGCTTCTACCATCTGTAGAGTTATAGCATCTAAAAGAGAGTAGGAGGCCCTTTTCTCAGCAACCCACTTTAAGTACATCTTTTGACATTCTGGTTTGAGATAATGGTTATCTGCCTTAAATGTAGCAGATATCTGGCAAAATGTAAATAGCTGCTGACCTTGGTAGAAGCCTTTTCAGTTGAGTGGCAACAAATGCTTTTATGAGTGTGTTGAGGAGATAGTGGGAAGTAGGCAGGTCTGAGTCCCTGGCCTTCTATGCAGGGCAAGGCTTCAATGTCTGTGACTACAGAGGAAGGAAGAAAACACAGTTCTTGAGGAGCTTTCTGTGAAGAGGAGCTAAGGAATAGCCTATAGTGAGAGAAGGAAGGAAAAACAAAGGAAAGTCTGGCAATAGTGTGTTTTAGACTCAAACCAGCACTGTGACATGCCAGTCACTCCCAACCACCTGTTCTTTTCAGAAACATAGATGAATGAAATCAGTCCCAAGTAAAGTATATAATATTATTCCACACTTCACTTTTGCTTAACTTAATGATTTTAAGCATATGTCCTACTGTTTTCTTTTTGGTTGGTTTTTGTTTAGAGATGGAGTCTCACTCTGTTGCCCCAGCTGGAGTACAGTGGCCCGATCTCGGCTCACCACAAGCTCTGCCTCCCGGGTTCAAGTGATTCTCCTGCCTCAGCCTCCCGAGTAGCTGGGACTACAGGTGCATGCCACCACACCCAGCTTTTTTTTTGTATTTTTAGTAGAGACAGGGTTTCACCATGTTGGCCAGGATAGTCTCGATCTCTTGACCTCGTGATCCGCCTGCCTCAGCCTCCCAAAGTGCTGGGACTACAGGAGTGAGCCACTGCGCCTGGCCATGTCCTGCTGTATTTTAAATATCTTAATACTAAGCATTTTTAAGTTCTGCCGTAATCTATTATTTCACTGTGTTTCCAACAATCAGCTGAAAATAATGTTAATGATTCACTTCAACGTTTTGTGTATTTGTTCTTTTTTTTTTTTTTGCCACAAACCACTGTCTTAAAAATTCTAATGAAATGTAGAAGATGTGATACTCATCATAAATGATTCCCCAGAGTGCCAAGTTAAGTTGGGTCCCTGGCTTCAGCAACTCACAGTAAAAGAGGAAGATTGTGTCAAGTACTGACAATGAGACAATACAAGTAATGCTATCTCCTCATCTATGTGAAAATAATATTGGATGTACAGAAAATATTTGCTGAATGAATGCAATTGGATTTTATGAAATGGTGCATTCAGGCTCCTTCACCCCTTTGCAATTTCATTCCCCCGACTTGGGCCTACACTATCCAGGTCACTTAGCTTTATTATTGGCTCAGGATTTGTAAATCTCTTCTGGATCATCAGCTTGCTACACTAAAAGCCGCTTCAGCAAACTGCTGTGTACTCTACTGGATATTAACAGATAGAGAGGTAAGATTTTTTTTTTTCCCCTGGAACTCATGTTCTGACTGTGAGTGTCAGATGAATGAGAAAAAAAAAAACCAAAAAAATATAAAAAGATACTTCAATAATTACTACAGTAGAGGAATATTTAAATTTCTGTAGGATACTGGGAGCCAGTTCATGTAATGTATTGATATTGAACCGTAGGATATGATTTCTGTTTGTGCATTTTATCTGTAGGGAAGCCACTCTGCTTTTCTGACAGACAGATTTCACAAAACTCCATACAGGTGACACCTGTTGGGGAGAAAAGACTTCTTTCCCTTACCCATCTCTAGGTTCATGGCAAAGGCCCTTATAGCAAGAAAAACAGACTATCATGAAAAAAGCACACACATTGGTTTAATATAAGTTTTTCATGACAAAGAAGCCTTCAAATATGAAGACTCAAAGAAACAGGAAAGCCTGTGTATTTTTATCCTTAGGTTTAATGAAGTATGGACAGTCAGGGGATAATATGATTGAACAAACAGATTTTGACCTAATGATAACATACTATAAGAAACATAGCAAGGCTTGTTTGTTAAAAATCTGCTTTGTATCCTTGTGTCGTCAGAGATAAATGTGTTCCTCTCTTTCAGGTATATGGAGACAACCTTTTGAATGAGGGTTTTATGATCTGCTTGGAAGTGAAGGATGAGGGGAAGGTAAGAGAGATATTCCCGCTTCTGCAGTTTCTCAAATGTTAAGGTGCCATATTTTTGGATAGCATGTCCTAAACCTCATCACACCCAACACAAAGAATCTCAGTTCTAGCCATGTCAAAAGTCCTATGTACATTTATATCATTCTTACATTAGCACCTCATCTCCATTTCTCCCATCTTCCCTCATTTTTTTCTTTACCTGGATGTATACTTCCTTCATATTTCTTAAAGAAGATTTTGCTTTAGCATCTGTGATCTTTGGTGGGCCATTAAGTATAGAACAGTTTTGGCCATCAATTTCCCTGTGCTTCTGACTATAACATGTTCTCACTGCAAAGACCATCTTTGACCCCCAAGCACAAATCTGGATTTAGCCCATTTGATTAGTTCTCCTAATGTTCTCTTTTGTAGTGTATTTTTTGTAATCTCCAATTTTTTCAATCCCCAAAATAGAAGAAAGATTGAAGAGTTACTTGGTATTACCTTGACAATATTAATAAGACACAGTCAGATAAGGTTTAATGAGTAGATGCAAGCGAAAGGCATATTCCAAAACTGTCGTGTGTGTGTGTGTGTGTGTGTGTGTGTGTGTGTGTGTGTGTGTGTGTGTGTGTGTGTGTTTGGTGTGATAGGAATGGGTAGAAGATGAAGGAGATGGGTTTCCTAGGATCTATGAATCAACCATCTGCTCAGTCTGAGAGGCTAGAACTCAGACAGGGTCAGTGACCAGGATCATTGATTACTTGAGCACAGAGATTACACATTTGAAACAAGCTCTGCAGCTTGAACTCTCTTTAACTACCAGTAACAAGTTCTCTTGCCTCATCTTCACTGGAACAGAATGAGGGATTGATAAGTTCAATCAAATACACCGCGTTCCTTTGGTGTGAAAAATATTGCAGAAACAAGATGTTGATAAGGCAACGTGTAAAATAGAGATGTGCTTCAGCAACACTGCTTTGGAGTGGAATAGAGAGGATGTAATGAAAGTGGAAATGATTTTTCATTTTCAAAAAAGAGAAGCTTGCTTTCAGTGAAAGAGTAAATAACATTTGTGAATGAAATTTTACTCATGTTTGACTTCTCCAAATCTAAAATAAAATATATGCTTCTTTGGGAAATCATATGCAATGACTCTTTAGTAGCCCTATTCTTTCCTAATAAATGTTCATTCCCAAAACGTAGCATACAAAAATGAGACAAATCTACATTCTTTCCAACATGTGCAGTCACATACACACTTTTTTTGTGTACCTGTGGGCTAAGACTCCCTCTACTTGAGGGAGGCTTGAGGAATCAACAAAGAGAGAACCTGAGTTCCCACAGTTGTGTGATAAATCCAGCAGACACTTGTATACATGAAAAATAAATGGTGTTTTCTCCATATTGGCACCATGTGGCATTCTTAAAGGATCTGTTACTTTTCAAGGAACCCTTGTGACAGGGTAACAACCTATAATTTAATAGACTAAAACATATATTAATCTCTTTATACTTAACTACTTGTCTTTTTTTTTTTTTTTTTTTTTTTTTTAAGACAGACTCTCGCTCTGTCGCCCAGACTGGAGTGCAGTGACAGAGTTTTAGAGGTGAGGAGGGTAGGCTCACTGCAACCTCCGCCTCGTGAGTTCGAGCAATTCCCCTGCCTCAGCATCCTGAGTAGCTGGGATTACAGGCATGCACCACCACACTCAGCTAATTTTTATATTTTTAGTAGACAGGGGGTTTCGCCATGTTGGCCAGGCTGGTCTCGAATCCCTGACCTCAAGTGACCCACCCACTTTGGCACCCCAAAGTGCTGGGATTACAGGAATGAGCTACTGTACCCAGCCTACTATTTGTCTTTTTAAGGAAAAAGAAAAAGAAGTAACTGCTAATTTAACTTTCACCATGGTAAATTCATGAAATATGAATTTTTAAAATAACTAAGGCTAATCCTGTTAAAGAAGAAATTAACCAATTAAAAGTAGAAATTAATGAATTAGCATGTTATATGCAAGACCAGACACAATGTATGTTTATAATTATACATACATTTAGATCAATGACAACTGCCCTAGTTAGATATTATCATGTATATGTATAATATACATGATATGTATATGTATAATATACATGATATGTATATGTATAATATACATGATATGTATATGTATAATATACATGATATGTATATGTATAATATACATGATATGTATATGTATAATATACATGATATGTATATGTATAATATACATGATATGTATATGTTATAAATAAGGAATTTGGCTCAGAAAAGTTAAGCAACCTATAATTATGCAACTGTTCAACACTGAGTCTTTGCAAGAAATGTTAATTATTTTAGTGGTATCATTCAACAATACATTTTATGCTGTAATTTCATTAAAAGAGATTGTAAACATAATTTAACTTGTTTTTGATGACTTAACCCATCATTTCAAAGAGCAGTTATTAAGTTGTTTACAATATGCTGATGCATGAAGACGAATGGGGTATGTTATGAATAACTTCCCTTCTACAAAATTGCTCCAGCTCCTTTAATTATGGAATTCTAGTCCTTGATTTTAATGGATTCCCTTTTTTTCTTCTCTAGCAAATCATTAGCTGCCATTTTACTTTTCTCTTGAAACATTGGCCACTAGCAATACAACCTATCCTGCATGAAAATTCTACTTCTAATCTTTCATATACTAGAACACTAAATAAATAAATGCGCTAAATTTTATATCAGAACCAAGGTAAGTAGATCCTGAGAGAAAGTCAAAGGACACATTTCTCCTTGGCTTCAAGTACATGAAGGTGTTGCATTGCTTTGCATTCCTCCAGAGATCTTTTACATCCTAGTTAAGTTTTGCCAAATGTGACCTCTGAGTAAGTGAGGTTTTACAGTCTAGATCAAATCATACCATTTGAATTTGGCATTCATTTCTCCCTTTCTTGCTCTCTCTCTGCTTTTTTTTCCCCGCTGTCCCTCTTTTGTTTACCCTGTCTATTCTGTCCATGTGTTTCATAACGTATCACAGCTTGCATTGTCTGAGAACACAAGTGGGATTTGGCCACTGTTTATCTTTGTGTTTGCCATATAAACTAAAACTCAATAAATGTGAATTCTATTATATTTTTATTGCCTATCCTTTCACCTCTGAACTTCAGTTCAGAAGACATCTTTGAAGTCAAAAAAGGTAATTCTATCTCCCATAACAAAATGACAACAGCTACTCTACTGAATTTCTCTGTAAGCCAGCAATTTATATACCACCATCTCACTTAATTCACATGATAAGATGGCAAAGTGGGCATTGTTATTGCCATTTTAGAGGTGAGGAGGGTAGGCTCAAATAAATTAATTAAGTTGTCAAATTTTTTAACAGCTTGTAGGAGCTAGCATTGGGATTCAGATGTAGGCCTGTTTTACTCCAGATGTATGATTGTTGTACAATCCATAGGCACATACACACACACACACACACGTTGAGTACATAAACACGCACACGTATGTTGAAACATTATATATGTTTATATACGTTTCTATACACATATGTTGCATTTATACTATATATATGTCTATGTATAGGTGTATGTATATGTATACACAATTTTATAGATATATAGATGATATAGATAGATGATAGATAGATAGATAGATAGATAGAACTAATAAATAGATGATAGGTAGATAATGATTATAGCCCTGCCTATAATATTGAAGACAGGCTAGAGACCAAACTTCTCTAATAGTAGATTTAGTTTCTGGATGACAGAGTATAGACTGTTTCTATGTGTCATGAAAAGATAATGAATCCCTCTGATGCCTGTCTGCTCTGAAAAGAGCAAGTCAGCCCAGCTCAGAAAGTTGTTCTGGGCTTCATCCTTGAAGAACAAATGGCTGAGATGAGAGGAAATGAGGGAGACAATGATATTTCAAATTGGACTTTGACTTTATTAATAGATACTCTTTCTTTAGAATATAGTCTTCTTCTTCCTCTTCCTCCTCTTTCTTTATATTACGATATTTTCCTCTATGCATTCAAACACAGTGGCCATTGTGGTGATATAGTGAAATAATATGTAGAAAATCATCTAGTTTGTCTCTAACCATGCAGAGAAGTATGATTTTCCAACCCAAATCCCCAGGATCAGACAAAGCTTAAATAACACAAAATCATCCAAGGTTTTTCTGAGCACTTAGAATCAGCTCTGCTATGTGCAGGTATGATGGTTAATTTTGTGTCAGGGTAAAACATTATTTCTGTTTGTGCATTTAAGGGTGTTTTATAAAGAGATTAGCATTTGAATCGGTAGACCCAGTAAAGAAGATCCACCCTTCCCAATGTGGATGGGCGTCATCTAATCTTTTGACGGCATGAACAGAACAAAAAGCAAAGGAAGAACACATTTTCTCTCCCTTCTGGAGCTGGGATTTCTGTCTTCTTCTACTCTCTGTATTCCTTATGTTGGGCTTTTGTCTCAGACTAGACTTGCACCATTGACTCTCCTGGTTTTTCGACCTTTTGGGTTGGACTGGAACTATACTACCAGCTTTCCTAGACCTCCAGCTTGAAGACCGCAGATAGTGAGATTGCTAGGCCTCCATAATTGCATGTTTCAATCCCTCATAATAAATCTAATTCTACATATTTCTGTATATCCTCTTGGTTCTGTTTCTTGGGAGAACCCTGACTAATACAGATTTTGCTGCCAAGAATTGGGGGTGATGCCATAACAAATACCTAAAAATGTGGAAGCTGATTTGGAACTGTGTAATGGGTAGAGGCTGGAATAATTTTGAGGTACATGAGAGTAAAAGACTACACTGTGGTGAAAATATGTTAAGGGCAATTCTGGTGAGGGCTCAGAAAGAAGAGGAGAGCTGTAGAGACAGCCTGAATCTTCTTAGAGAATATCTAATCCTGAACAGGATTTTGCTAGCAATATGCATGGTAAAGGTCATTCTGATGCAGTCTCAGATGAAAATTAGGGACATGTTATTAGATAACAGAGGAAAGTCCATCCTTGTTATAAAGTTGCAAAGAGCTTGACTGGATTGTATTTGTATTCTACTGTTTTGGGAAAGTTAGAATTTATGAGTGATTACATTGGATATTTGGCTGAGAAAATTTCTAAGCAAAATGTTAAAGTTGTGTCATGGTTTCTCTTAATTGCATATAGTAACATGCAAAAGAAAGAAATTACTTCAAGATGAAATTGATCAACAGAAGGGAAGCAGAACATAAAGTTTTAGAACATGCTCAGGCTAGAATCATGCAATGGTGACTTCACTGGCCTGAAGTCTCAGGAGGCCCTGTCCTCATGGCAGTTCTCTGCTGGGATTGCAATCCAATGGCTCCCAGAAGCTTCATCTTTTGAAATGTAGGTGAACAACATTACTTTGTTCTCCCAAAATTAATATGTTGAAATCCTAACCCTCAAGGTGATGGTATTAAAAGGCAGAGCCCTCGGGAATGGGATTAGGGCCCTTACAAAAGAGACCACAGAGAAATCCCTGGCCCTTTCTGCCATGTGAAGTTACAGTGAGAAGATGGCTACCTATGAGAAAGCAGGTCATTATCACACTTCAAATCTTCTGCTCCCTTGATCTTGAAGTGTCCAGCCATCAGAACTGTGAGAAATAAATTTGTTGTTTATCAGCCACCCAGCCTATGGTATTTCGTTGTAGCAGCTCGAACAAACTAACAAACTAAAACAGCAGATAACATAGGATGCTTGCTAAAGATAAAGCAATGGAAAAGAATGAGAAAGTTAAAGAAAGAATGTCTGCTGAATATTGACTGAGCCAGGACTCCCCTGTGTACCCCTATTGTTTCTGCCTCATGGAGGCCTTCTCCATCCTTCATCTGAATTAACACACCAGTGTCTTCCCTCATTTCCTCCTCTCTGCTTTTATGCCTCCTTCAAATCATTCTCAACATTAGTAGTTTCAAAACATTTTTTGAACACTCACTCCATCAATTTAAAAAAAGCATGCACATCCATGTATCTTTTCATTTAAAATTAATATATACCCTAACATTAAGTAGTTACTAGAAAACATTTGCAAAATGTGTATCTTAAAAGGAACAAATATGAATAAATACAAATTGAACTTCTCAAGTCTTCTTTCCATACCCCAATGTACATGCCCATCTGTGAGGACTCCCATTCCACATTCTTCCAAGTGATCTTTCTGGCCTACTGACAACCCTCTACTGCCAACTCATAGTCTTTAGAATAATATGCTTGTCTTTCATATGCCCACTGTGCCCTTTCATGGTCTGGCATTTATGATTTCTCAGGCCTCATGTTGGATTATTCTCTCCTTTACTTGAACTTGACATTTAAAAATTACATACAATTATTCATGCTTTTTAGAATAAATCATGACACTACATATATCTATATATTTACAAACTCATCCATGTGCATTGAGTGTTCTTCCTTCCTCTTGTTCATTAAAAAAAATTTCAACATTGACATGTTAGATCATAAATAACCTTTGAAGGAAGTCTCCCTTTATGAGCCATGCTTCTTGTTAACGCTGTCCTTTATGTCACTGGTCTCCAAAGTGGGGAAGATACTCATCAGGGCTACATAAGATGACCAAACTGAGTATTAAAAAAATAGTAAAACTTTAGGTTTGCTATCTCATCTTTTTAGTTTTATAACATATCAATATAGAATTAAATGTGTATACATATATACTATATATGTGCTTTGTATGTAACTACTCTGTATATATCAGTATGTTATTAATTTTACATATATTAAGTATATATTCAAATTGATACTTCTATTGCTATTTTTATCTTATGGAAGTATAATATATTGATTTATAGATGTACTTTCTCCAGCTTGTATTTTTAAATCTCTGTAGGTCTCAAAAGCCAAAGCAATACTTGGCAGAGTATACATGTAATACATGTTTGTTGACTTGAATAAAGGAAGCAGGATTTAATATTTCATGTCTCCTTGTTGCTGTCTATCACGCATTTATTATGCCAAGAGCTTTACTCCAACAAATTTAGTGTCTTTGAAGAGTGTATTGAAGTAAAATATCAAGACCCTTTTTCTAGAATCACTGAAGAATTGGAAATACACATAGGTTATGATAGATCTGAATTACTGTGGAGAGACTTGGAGACAGAGGTAAATATAACTTAATCTCTAAAATATTATTTACATTTCCTGTGTTCTCTTACCCTTCTCATATTTCTTTATTTATATTAAAGAATCAGATAAACATTAGGAATACATTTCTACTAAAGAACCCATCTGGCCTATTAGAAATCAGTGTATAAGAGCAGTTTTATTTCTAACTTCAATTTGGTTTTAAAAAGTCAGCATAATATCACACAATACGATCTGCATTAGGAAATGAATTTTTACAACTTTATTATCTCTCACATTATTTCCCATTCACAAGTGTATTAGTGGAAGGAGGCTCATGATTTGAATTTCACCCATAAGGCTCATTATGGGGCACTTGAAAACTTGTCAGAATTGGGCCCCTAACCTTAGGAATAAAATGATACATTGCTTTTATTCTTGTTAATTTTAAAAAAAGAATCCACTGTAATATAGGGTAATTTAAAATTTGAGTAGCAGGTATCCCTCAACAATTACCCCTTTCAAATTTTTTGGTTTTGAATTTAAGTATTCTATACTCCTCTCATTTCACAGAATTAAAGAAATTCTATCTCAAGTGAGGGAGAAAATGAGCAACTTAAAGAAATTGAGTATGATGGACTAATTATGTTCCATTTTAAAGAATTTATGCATGAAAGTGAGAAACACAGATTCTTCAGAAATATATATATCTATTCTCATCCAATGTGCAAAAATAATGATTCTGAAGTACTAGCATTCTTCTTTATTTTTGTTTTTGTATAGATGGGGTCTCACTATGTTACCCAGGCTGGTCTCAAACTTTTGGCCTCAAGCAATTCTGCTTCTGCCTCCCAAAGTGCTGGGATTACAAGCAGGAGTCAATGCACCCAATATTTACTAGCATTCTTGATTTGACTGGAACAAAATGCTCTATTCTTAATTCTAGTAACATATTCTTCACTTGTGTATAACTGGTCCACCTTCCTTTCACATACAGTGAGTATAAATGCATAAATGCTAAGTTTCTCCTGCTAGCATACTGGCATCACTTTTTCCAAGCTCAGGTAGTAAGAACAATTTTCATTTTCTCCACTGAAAAAATGATAGTTGGCTCATTAAGTATCCTCTCTTTGTAATTCTACTGTGGTTTTCCGCATAAGAATGAATAATTGAATTGCCAAATCATTGATTTAAATAGTGGTTCCTTCCCCTCTTTATTCCAGCATTTCTCAGTATAGGAAAACAAAAAATGAAGAATTTATGCTACTTTCTTGAATACAATCGAAGTTTCACAGATAAATGATAGAATAACATCAAATATAGGGACATGACAAAAAATTTGAACACAGTTTGGATAGCCTTTTTCAAGAAATTAGATCACTAAGAAAACTCAACATATTATTATATTGGAAATTTATATTATAGCAATTATGGGATATAAAATATTAAGTATGAATATCTTGAAAATTATCTGAAAACTTTGTTACTGAAGTTCCATCAGCACTCTAGATTAGGGCAGCCAGATTTAGCAACAAAAAAAATTTAAGAATCTCAATTAAATTTGAATATTAGATTAAAAAACATTTTTTTGGTACAAGTATATGCCAAGCAATATTTGGGCCATACTTATATTTTGAAATGCTATTTATTATTTATCATACATTTAAATGTAATTGAGTATCTTGCATTCACATAAGTGAATGAAAAACTGTGTAACAGATCCCTATGGTGGCATCCTCTATAATTTTCATGAAATGATTCTGAGAGTAACTTGTGTTTCTGTTTTTGCTCTGGCTGCCAGGCAGCTCAGACTAACATTTTCCATTTGGGTGCTTCACCATGACTGCTCCTTTCTGTATCAGCTGCTTGAAACTCAGAGCCAAACTTTGGGTCCATTTCAAGCAAAATATCCAAGAAATTTGTCTTGCATTTTGAACAACATTTTTGCCCCTTCTTATCTGCTTTTTCCTATCCTTATTTTTCTTTGCTCTAAATTCTTTTTTTTCCAATTATTCACATAGGATGGTATAAAGAAATAAATGAAATAAATATTTAATCACATACTGATAAAAATCTTCATCAACATATATATTTCCTTCATTTTTCTTTGGATCTGACTTTCTATTTGTATTTTATTAACCCAGATAAAGCATGCCATTTTATTGTACGTTACTCAAGTTTTTATGGGAAAGGGGCAGAGTAAGTATAAAACGATTACCAAAGTTTGTTAAACGTGGGTATAATGGTCAACATTGAGAGAAAGAGTAAAATTGGATACATCCCAAAGTAAGATATTAAGGAATTCAAATGCAGTTTAAAAATAATGTGTGTCTTCAAACTGCCAGGGGAGAATTCTTGCTTAATTTTGTCTCAATCACTTTCTTTCTGTTTTGCTCTAGACTTTTAAGCTTAAGCAAAGATATTTTGCATGACACTAAGCTAATGGTAATTCCTCCTTTTTTCCATTAGTATTCCTAAAACAAACATCTGAACTTCTGTTATAGGCAAAGAAGTATGTTAGGGTATAAAATAAAATTATAAGGCAAAGATGAGGAACTTGAGAAGCTTATATTTCAAAAAGAAGGACATTACAATACATACTTTAAAAATTAATATTCTCTGGTCTTGCTCCCTGGAGATAAGTTTCAAAGACTTTAGATGTCTCTTGTTATATTAACCTTTGTATTTCTAAATAATATCCTGCTTTTCCTTGGTTTAATCTATTTTGGACATCACCCACTGATTTCTTATTAGTGTACGTGTGGAACTGGCTTTCTCATACTCAGTATTTCAGTCCCAACTAAATTCCCCACCCCATTCTTCCAACAAAGTTATATCAAAACTTTTGGTTAAGACAGTATACATTATTTGCATTATCATGGCTGTATAAATTTTTCTACTGATGGTTCAAGTAATAGACTATACTTAGGGGCCAGGCACAGTGGCTCACACCTGTAATCCCGTCACTTTGGGAGGCCAAGGCAACCAGACCACCCAAAGTCATGAGTTTAGGAGTTCGAGACCAGCCTGGCCAACATGGTGAAACCATATCGAAACATATAAAAAAAGTAGCCATAGTGGTGCGCATTGTAGTCCCAGCTACTCAAGAGGCTGAAGCAGGAGGATCACCTGAACCCAGGAGGTGGAGGCTGCAGTGAGCTGAGATTGTGTCTCTGTACTCCAGCCTGGGTGACAGAGCAAGACTCCGCCTCAAAAAAAAAAAAAAAAAAAAAAAAAAAAGACTATGATTGTACTTTCTTTTCTGTTGATCATTTTAGGAAAACTACAAAGTATGGTTGGGATTTGAAAATTTACAAGAATTTCTACTTGGGCTTCATTAATGAACCAAGAAACAATCAGGGCAAAGGATACCTTCGTGATTAGGCTAGAAATAAGTGAACACATTCCGCTGTCTCCATGGTGGAACGGCACCCAAGACTATGTGGTCACTGGCTGGCTACAGGGAGGAGCTTCATAGGTCAGAAGAATTTGGCCATGGCTTACTAAGATTTCCACCAAATGTTAGATTTCCAGGAATTAATAATTACCTTATTTTAGTTTTCATTTGATTAATTTCCTATATATCTGCTTTTCTTTTTTTATATGCTCCACTAATTGTATGAATTCTATCTAATATTTTTCAATAATCGAATATTTCAGATACTCTATCAATATTTCCTTTCTCTGAAGCCTGTCTTCTCTCCAAGTTGTATTGAAGCTCTTTGGGGTCCTGCATGGCTTTCCTCCTGGTACTGAATTTACTGATATCTCAAATATTCCTCTTTTGTGGTCTCCGAATCCCCATTTATTCTTGCTTTCATCCTCATTTTTCTGGAACCCTTACTCTTAATGCTTCCTAAGAGAAGATGCATTGAAAATTTAATATTTTTACTTTTTCCTTGCCTGAATATGCCATGAGCTTTAATTAGTGCACTTGTTTAATCATTTGGTTAGATTGGGAATTTCGGGTTGAAAGTCATTCGTCTTTAGACTTTTGAAGGCATTATCCATTGTCTTCTTGATCTCAAATTTCCTGCTGTCCAAAGCTGTTATGATTCTGACATTGAGAGGAACATCTGTATGTAAATATCTCACCAGCTCTTATACTTGAAAACATTGGACATACAAATTGTATAGTCATCCATTTGGAGAAGACTATGGAAACTATGGAAGTATGGAGTGATAAAGTGTAAAACAGAGAACTAGTTTTAATAGGATTCCCAAAGATATGATCAAGGGTGTCTGATGACTGAAAGAGAAAGAGAAGAACAGCAGAAAGACCAGGTTATTGAGTGTCAAAAAGGAAAAAAGGGAAAAGTTTCAAAAAAATGTGGTTAGCAGAGTTATTAAATGGACATTTAATGTATTTAAGCAGCAATATATTAACAAAAATATTGGTGCTAATTGTGATAATAGTGTGAAATGAGAATTTGGTGTAAAAAATCTGAAACATCTCTGTACCAGGTCTCAAAAGAACTGGATTCCAGCCACTAAATTTCTGGCTGTTCTTGGGTGAATCATAAATCTCTGCTGCTTGTCTACAACCTGACAAGATGGGACTTAATAACTTTAAATGCCTTTTTGACTTTTAATGTTGTATGGCTTGCACTGTACACACTTTGATGTACATTCAAATTCAGGATCACATCTGAGCCTTAAAAGAGTCCTGTGAGGAAAGTAGGATGGGGATTTTCTTATATTCTCTGTCTTTTCTCTCTTAATAATTTTGTAAATTACAAAACAGATAAAGAGAGTCAGATTGAAAAACAGAGGCAGATTTAGAACCTAGGGGTCTCATCCAGGTGGGTCATAGTTCATATGAAGTATCTGATAACATATTAGTACTCATTGGGGGCAAATGCATCAATGTTTCTGCCAAAGTCTAAATATATATCCATTGATTCTTGTGATTTCCCGGGACCAGGAAGAACTTCTTAATGGATCATAAACTGATGTGAATTTTTAAGCTCCATCTTCTGGTTTTACAGTCAAATGATGGATATGATTGATAGAGTACTTAAGTGAAAGGCAGAATCAGTTTGTTTCAAGCTGCTCGGTTTTCAATTGTTGTTGCTCCTTCTCTTTCATTATGAGTTATTAGTTTAGCCTTATCCATATCAATTTAGTTTGCTGTGGTTTTGGTTAATCCTACAGAACACAATGATGCATGATACTTGCATCCAAAGTACTTTTGCCTATAATTTTCTGATAAGTAAATGTTAAAAAGGATTTACAGTACAGTTCAAATGTGAATCCTATATAGGCTTATTGTAAAAGCTGATTACATAGAATGTTGTCTCATTTATTATTAATAATAATATTACTGTTTTCTTAGATAATGGAGTGACTTATTTTCATCACTGACTTACATTCCATCTCACTTTACCTTGAAAATTTTCTTTGCAAAGTAGAACACAAAACAAATTGTTACATTCTTTAAGGTCCAGAGAACTTCCAGGAACCTCAGTTGGCCTTGTATTTTGCTTACAACTAAGTGCAGAAATGTGTTGGGAAATACAATGCCATACAAAATTGAGTTGTTACAGGACTTTAGATAGAAGATCATCTATTCTGTTATGTTAGATTAAACCATTTGTACTGAAAACAATAAAAATCTAATAAATGACCAATAGTCTTTTATAGGCAACTCTTTCAAATATTTTATTTTTTTGTTTAGAGATTCGATCTACTAGCGTCTAATGTGAGCTTATAGGATAAGCAGCACATGATAGGAACAGACAATGAGGTGGAATCAATTGCTCGGGCAGCTCTCTTGATTGTTATATTCCAAGTCTCATTACATCCAAATGTGAAATGTCAGCAAACCATTGCTACATTTGCCCTAATAATAAAATCCTTCTCTGGCCCAAGGCAGACAACTCCGTTTGTTTATAGGTTCAATTAACCTATTATAATTTGTCATATTCTTTCTAAAACTACCTTATTGGGAAATGACAAAAATATACAGAATTATGGAGAGATACACTGGAAAATCAACTTTCTGTCTAGGCCCAAAATATCCAGGAATGCCTCTGTCCTATATTCAGAATGAATTTTTACTATAATTAAAAGTTTATTCTTCTTACTCCCTTCCTACTTCCAAAATGAAAAGAAAGCATAGTGACCTCGTAGGCTTAATATAATCTTACTCTGTAGGCTGGCATGTTATACCATAAAAGTTCATGGAAGAATGAGTGTTTTTTCATTTTTCTGTAACAAGAGATGTGGGTTGCTCTATTTTAGCAACCAGTTTGTGGGTTAGATATTTCTGCCATTTTTTTTTTGGTCCCGTCAGTTATAGAAGATGGAGGAGTCACATATCTTGAGACTGTTTATATAACAAAGTGTTCATGTTTATTGACCTTTATCCATGACATGGATTTCTAGATCAAAGAGAAGTTCAGTCTGCAGATAAGCACCAAATTTTACATACATCATCTTACATACTAAGCAAATAATTTATTCATCACTTCAGAAATTGGTTACAAGTTTTTCATGTTTTTCACACAGTTCACCTGAAATAGGTCTCTGTATTTAACATTTTTCAGTTTCGTTTTGTTTTAATTTATCAAGATCTTTGTTTGAAGTTCAAAAATCATAGTCTTTCATTTCTCTAGTTTAGCTCAGAGAAAGGTAATTGATGCATTTATTTCCAAGATCTTTGACTTCCTGAGAAAGTCCATCTCTTACACATAACAAAAGTTGTCATTGTATAAATTTTGTCTGTCACTGCATAAATTGTGGGGTTATTATCTTCTGATCATTCTCCAGGCTCCATTTAGATGTAAGCCCCAACTTTGTTTAGAATAATTAGTATGATTACATTAGATATCTGTTATAATAAATTAGTATTAGTATTGATGTTTTTTCATATAAAACATTTCTACCAAAGATATTTATCATAAACTGCCATTCAGTCTGCAGACTCTAAAATAACTCAGTTACGTGCTTTTATTGATTCAAGGAGGTAGATGTAACATATTTCAACCTCAGTAATATCTTATATTTTTGAGTTTTACAGTTTATAAGGTGTTTTTATGTGAATTAACTTACCAGATTGATGCTGACATTCCTCACACATTTAGTGAATGTGGAATTCCTTTTAATGGAAAGGTTGAAAATAGGGTATGAAGTTGAATTCAGAAACTAAGAAGAAAAAAGCTAGCAGGAGCTCTTCTAGAATTCATGCAGAGTCAGCTACACATGAAGACACAAACAAATCAAGAAGGACCAAATCTAAGTAGGAACTAACAGGAGAACCAGAATGTAAGCTGTGCTCTGAGGGCCAAGCTTAAAACATTCAAAGAGGCAAGGCTGGCTGTCCTACTCATTAGCCACACATTAACCACTCATTAGCCTGGGGACTGTTGACTTTAACTGTTGGAGCCTCAGTTTCATCATTTACAAAATGTCAATGAACACAGTTGTGCCCATCTCCACAGAATTGCTGTCAGTGTGCTTTGGGGGTGTGTAATTTAAAAAATATATATATTTCAACCACTGATATCCAATGTTCTGTCTTGGAGAGACCTATATTTAGAGAAAGTCCTTAATAGACTGCTTTCATGGTAGCTGATGGAATCCCCAGGGAATGGTCTGGAATCAGATGGTCAAACAAGAGATTTATGTGACTTTGAAAATGACTTTAACAGGTATTGGGGACGAAGATCAGAGATAAGAAAGAGGAGCAGGGGTTAGAGAGGAAAGAGAGGATGAAGACCACAGCAGAGGCTAAGCCTGCAGGAAAAGGCAGCCCCTGAGATATTTCTGGTGGCAGTAGGGATAAAAACTCTTTTTCAAAAAAATGAATATATATTAAACTGTTTGTGATTTCACAATTTGAAGCCCTTATGTTACCCTGATTTGGGGAGCCTGAAATACACATTTCTGTTTATGAAGGTGTTTTATTTAGAATATAAAGACATCAGATGGGTTTTTATTATGAGTTTAGACAGGAAGACACTGACATAATATATTAGGAAAGTAAATTTTTAGCTAGACATGAGTTTGAGGAGAAAAAAATTTCCTCTAAGAATTCCACAGTTATCATATTACCAGGGATACTGTTTTTCCTACTGGAAGTGGGGCAAATTATAAGATAATTTTTGACTTTGACTTTCAATGTCAGGGTGACTTTAGCACTTTGATTAAATAATATAAAGTGTTTTTCACCACCTTTGGCATACAATAAGCACATGATAAATGATAGTGATCGTCATCATAATTTTATTATTAAGAAGTGGTTTCTCTTCATGTCTAAAACACCAAAAGCAATGGCAACAAAAGCCAAAATTGACAAATGGGATCTAATTAAACTACAGAGCTTCTGCACAGCAAAAGAAACTACCATCAGAGTGAACAGGCAACTTACAAAATGGGAAAAAATTTTCGCAACCTACTCATCCGACAAAGGGCTAATATCCAGAATCTACAATTAACTCAAACAAATTTACAAGAAAAAAACAAACAACCCCATCAAAAAGTGGGCGAAGGACATGAACAGATACTTCTCAGAAGAAGCCATTTATGCAGCCAAAAAAGACATGAAAAAATGCTCACCATCACTGGCCACAGGAGAAATGCAAATCAAAACCACAATGAGTTACCATCTCACACCAGTTAGAATGGCAATCATTAAAAAGTCAGGAAACAACAGGTGCTGGAGAGGATGTGGAGAATTAGGAGCACTTTTACACTGTTGGTGGGACTGTAAACTGGTTCAACCATTGTGGAAGTCAGTGTGGCGATTCCTCAGGGATCTAGAATTAGAAATTCCATTTGACCCAGCCATCCCATTACTGGGTATATACCCAAAGGACTATAAATCATGCTGCTATAAAGACACATGCACACGTATGTTTATTGAGGCATTATTCACAATAGCAAAGACTTGGAACCAACCCAAATGTCCAACAATGATAGACTGGATTAAGAAAATGTGGCACATATACACCATGGAATACTATGCAGCCATAAAAAATGATGAGTTCATGTCCTTTGTAGGGACATGGATGAAATTGGAAATCATTATTCTCAGTAAACTATCGCAAGAACAAAAAACCAAACACTGCATATTCTCACTCACAGGTGGGAATTCAACAATGAGAACACATGGACACAGGAAGGGGAACATCACACTTCGGGGACTGTTGTGGGGTGGGGGGAGGGGGGAGGTATAGCATTGGGAGATATACCTAATGCTAGATGACAAGTTAGTGGGTGCAGTGCACCAGCATGGCACATGTATACATATGTAACTAACCTGCACATTGCGCACATGTACCATAAAACCTAAAGTATAATAATAATAATAATAATAATAAAAATAAAAAATAAAAAATAAAAGCAAACGATGACAAAAAAATAAATAAAAAAATAAAATCTAATAAGGAAGATAGATTCACATACTAATAATGTTGACTACATAGCACAAAGTCCTCTTTTCCTAGCCTGGACACCCTCATAATCTGTTTAATCCTAAACCACTTAGACAAGAGAGAGGAGATGAGCAGATGCTATCCAAAAATGAGGACGTGACATCATCAGTCAGTACTATATCTGAGAACTCCAGCTTTGCTACGGTTCAACTATGTGTAGGATATCAAATGTTTGTAGTTACAGAGAGCCAGTGATCCTACTCCTAGCAGCTCTCACTTAAAATCCAAAACATAACTCATAAGCTGCTGATACTGTGCTTGAATTTATAACAATAAAGCAGATGCCACAAAAGCTTGCTTTGAGTTCACAATAAAAACTAAACTTTACATAGTTGATAGTTAATTACTTCCTTACTCAAATTAAATTATTAAACAGTTTGTTTTAATGAATAGAACAAAATAAATTAAATGATTAACTTAGAGAATTAACCTTCCAAGAAAGACAAAACCTTCTTGGAAGGCAAAGATGACTGATCGAGGGACACAAGAAATTTAAACAGAAGATATTGAATACCAATCCCTAACATCAGTAATTTTTCAAATATAGCATATTTCCATATGTTGGTCCTGTAAAATGAAATTCTTAATAATGTTAAATCTTTAAAACATTGCCTTAAAGGGTTTATGTAGAAAACCATTCAAACCTGATTATAGTCTTCATGCTTAAGACCATAGAGAAACAAATAATATTTTTTAGTAGGACCAAAGAAAGAGTAACAGAAAAGTTAACATTTAAGGGCCTACTATGTGCTATACAAGGCACTTTACATACATAATCACATTAATCATCACAATATATGAGCAGTATATTTCTATCCTTACTGATGCTCAGAAAAAAAATATGGGATTCACCCAAAGTCATGTGACTAGTAAAGATTAGAGCCAGTATTCCAACCTATGATTTCCTCAGTCCATAGCCTATAGCCATCATACCATCTCAGGTCACAGTCCCATGATAAGAATTGGCTGAAATGCCAGCCTAAAAGGATTTCTAAGTTAATAATTTTGTAAGAGTTATGTTCATGATTTAATATTTATGTTACAATAAGTTATTTTACCAATAAAGTCCACTATGTATCCTTTACTATCAATGCCATGTCAAAACAGTATACAAAAGTTTCATGTTCCTTGCGAAGAGATAAACTCCTCTTTAGATTAAACCTTTATCACCAATGATATAGAGAATATTGCCTTTTGAGTGGCTGTCCAATAATTTATGCAGCAAGATAGGAGGAATAAGTTCTGCTGTTCTGTACCACTGTAAGGTGAATATGATTAACAACAATTTAGTGTATATTTTCAAAAAGCTAGAAGAGAGAATTCTGAATGTTCACAACACAAAGGAATGATAAATGTTCAAGGTGATGAATGCTAACTACTCTGATTTGATCATTACACACTGCATACATGTATTGAAATATGCTCTGTATCCCATAAATACATACAATTATTACATGTCAACTTAAAATAAAAGAAAAAATAAATAAAGGCTCAAAATTTGCCTGAAAAAAAAAAGAAGTAGTTTCTGTATATCCAAAGCAGCTTTATTTTGCAGAAAATTGGCTTTTGAAACATTATGAGAAGTCAAGTCCCAAAAACTAGCATTTGATACTCACAACACTTTTGTAGCATAAAAGGTATCACATATGTTTTATAAAGCAAAGTGATCTCCAGGATCACAGATCTTGAGTTGCAGAATTGGAACTAGAATTAAGGTTTCCCGATTTTTGGTTCTTCTTGTCATTAAAAATATTTTATAATGAACAAGGAGTTGTGTCCTTCTGTAAAAGTTAAAAAGCCATGGAAGTATAGGAATTTGGTTATATAAATGATATACAGGCAAGCGTGCTACAGTTTTGTTTGTGCCTGTACAAAAATATAAGATAGGACCAATGTTTAACAATTGGGGAGTAGTTTTCACAGTACTAGTTAATCATAGGTTACTCAAAATAGTGAATTCAGTTAGGTGGCAGCCATGATTCAGACTATCAGTGATGTCTGTATTGGTGATAGATTTTGAGAATATATTCTTGTGTGATCCCATATTTTAAGGAAAAAGATTAGATTCTTTTTAGTTTTCACTGGACATTCCCCTAAAAAAACATTAAATTTCCTCAAATGAGGTGAGTTTGCCATCAAAATAACAGAATCTCAGACTTTATAAGGGCCGTTCAGTCATAAGTACATACCTTTATTTTATTAAAGCAATACCCCAGAGAATGTTGGATAGCTTTTCAGTTACTCATTTTGTGAAGGGAAACATTAAAGAATTGAAATTTTATTTTCAAAGAAATTAACTTTTAAAAATTGCATACTGTTTGAGGAGAAATGAAAGCAAAATTATTTTAAAGAGCAGCATAAAATGCTAAGTGGCTTTCATTTATGTACTTTTAGAACATAAAATTGCCTTTTACTTCAGCTATTGTCTTGTTGTTTGCTTAAGTTTATTTTGTTTTGTTTGTAGAATTCATGAATTTGATCTTTCTCCCAATTGTGAGTTAGAACATATCTGTTAAACTCATTTTCTCAGTTTTCTCAGCACAAAACTGGAATAATATTCCCATGTTGTTTTGCATTCAAGTTTGTTGTAGGAGTTAAAGTGCATTAAAAAGTGCATAGTGGTATAAAAATCAGAAGTAAGAATTATACTGATAATGGTACATGCAATAATACTATTAATGGTATACGCATGTAACCTTTGTAAACAACTCCAGATGTGCAAAAGCAGATAGCATGACTCTTTAACTTTGCAATGATTAGGAAGTTATGGGACAAAATCCTCACAAGATGTCCAGTTTTGATCTTGAAAATGGAGACACATTTACGTGGCATCAACAAGCAATGTTTGTGGTTTTCGCTTTCTACTGGGAAGGATGAAAAGGCTGTGCTTGGTTTTTTCAAGTTGCTGTTGATTAAGTTAACAAAGAAACCTGACTCTTGTAATTCAAAACACTCACACAAGCAATCACCCTTCCCTAAAGACCTAAAATGACTTCTTCATAGATGAAAAATATATTTAAATACACACACACACACACACACACAAAGATACGCACACATATATTTAAATGTAAACGATTAAATGAAAGAGGAAAGCATGATTTTGATAAAGAAGAAACCGGATGCTTAATTTTGACACTTCTTGCAATAAGCCATATTCACATTGTAATTGTTCTTTCCACATTCTCTGTTTAGGGATGTATTCTAGCATGTTTAAATGAGGCTGACGTAGGTTAATTTCTCTGTAGGAGTTTGCAGCTTTGACTAAACTTCCAATGGGACACACTTTAGCTGATAACATGTATCTCTCTTGCATTTAAAGGAAACATGGAATATTTCACTTCCTGTTTCATTTTACTATAATGCTCTGAACAACAATAACAGATCTACTTAGAGATGGCTGCTTTCAATGCATGTGAATTAATACCCATAATCATAGGTATTCTGAGGCTTTTTAGCATAAGACACAATTACTGAGGTTGGTCTTAAATGAAAGTCATGAAAAATATTCTAATACACTGCATAATTTCTTGGAATTTAAACTCAGGCTAGTTCATAAGTTTCAAAGCCTCATGGAAAAAAGAAATAAGGGAGAATATACCTTTTAAATTTTCCTCTAAAATAATTATAATGCTGATTGCAAAATTGTAAAACCTGGACTTTCTGGATCACTTTGTATATAAAATACAGAGAAGCCAAATTTCTGTGTGGGTTAGGGTTTACCTACTCATGAACTTAAACAAAAAATTACACATTTTGAGATTTTCTGAAATGTGTACATACTATTTTCCTTTTTCAAACTGAATGCTGATTGTTATGGATAGAATTTAAAATTCTACATACAACTTATGCTTGTTAACATTGTATTTTGTTGTAATAGAATGGTGCCCTAAAGACCACATTAAGCATTAAAGCTCTTATGCTATTTTCATCTATGCCCTCAGTTATTCAAAAACTGTACATTAGTTCCATGTACTACCTTCCATGGTGGGATTATAATGATGAACCAGGTAATGTGGTTGCAGCCCTTATTATCATACATTCTAGTAAGGGATCAAATATTAATCCTACATATACAGTAGTCACGTTTATTTAGTAATCATGTATGTAATTAATACAAAAAAGAAAAAAAGGTACAGGTGTTTCAGCATTTCAAATAATTTGTTCATTATCCATATATTTTTTTCTGTTTTTGCTTCTCCTGGTGTAGCGGGTTTTTTCTTGACTTTTAAGATCTTCTTCCTTGTTTAGAGATTGGAAAGCAGACAAAGGTACTGTATTGATTTTGGTATGCAATAAGATTAAGACACAAACCTCATCATGTTACTCTTCTGTTCAATACCATTCAGTGGGTTTACATTATCCTCAGTATAAAATTCAAAATTCTTATTGTTGCTTATAAGGGCATTCAGATGCTGGCCCAGCTTCTTTTTCTGTATTTTGCTTTCAATAGTTCTCACATTCTGTGCTTCCATTTTACTGAAGATCTTTTGTCCGCTAGTGTGTTTTGCACATTTATCACTTAATAATCTTCGAACATGACTTTTCTTTGCTGGATTTCACCATTACTCTGCCTCTGTGCCTTCCCCTAACCTTACAGTTCCTTCTCTACCTTCCTGCCTTTCTCATTCCTCTATCCATCCAAGATCACAATCTTGATGTCATTTTTTCATATAGCCTTTTGACTGATGAGTCATGTGTAGTTCATTGGTCTTCCTGTGTATTCCCTTGAAACTTATTACTGAGCTCTCATACACTGTATTTAGTAGACTTTTAACTCATCTGACACTGCTTTTACAGCAAGATTGAAAGTTAGCTGGGAACATGTACCAAGTCTTGTTCAAAGATCTGGCTTCAACCTTTGGCTACATGCTTAGCATAGAACGGAAATGCCAACAAATCTAGGAGGACGTTATTTTACTTATAATTACATTCTTTATCACCAAGCAGAGAAGGAGTATTCAATCAATATTTGTGGAGTGTATGGATTTGCAAGTTGATTGGGAGTAAGATTTTTTCAGAGTTGTCTTTGAACGATGTATATGAACTTCCTTGCCTGTCATTTTGTGGTGGTCAGTGACTTGAGTACTTGTTTGCTGGTGCATTCTTGTCTCTGTTATAGTATAGGTCACAACAAAAGGGGCTGAAGGAAGAAAACTTAATTTTTGTGCATACTTACTAATGGTATTCATAAATTTGATGAATATGTGTGCAAATGTTAGTCCTTATAATCTCTTCAGAATATTCTTGTGATGTAGGAATGTGGTCTTACAGAAGAAGAAATCAGGGCCCAGTAGGATTAAATGGCATAGCTGAGATTCTTACTCATCCTCTGACCAAAAGTGCAGAGCCTCCTTTTACTGTAGCAGACTTCTGACTACCTGTCAAATCAGATTATTTTAGTGTAATGTGGTCATTTGAAAGGCTTTGATAAACATTCCTTCATGATACAGGGATATCACAGGTCCAGCGTATTATCCCAACCTATTCCAATATAAAAAAGCATTAGGTTTAGCATCGGAAGACCTACACACCAGTCTCACCTGCACATGTTATGTTAGCTCTCATTTCTTTTTCACAGTTACTCCAACAATGGGAGTTGTGTGTTCTTACTTTTCCTTGTATACCTCACAGGATTGTTTATGAATCTGAATTGATATTTGAAAAAAGATCCCTAAGCATGCTAAAACATTTCACATATTATCATCAGTTTCAGAGGCACAAAAGGATTAAATAGGCTAGGGTCTTATCAGTCATCTCCTGTATGCATGTCACAAGTCTTAAAGGGAACAAAGCCAGAAAATGTCAATTAAGATATACACATGTATCAGTGTTATCTGAAGATGCATGCACTGCTAATGGTGAGTGAAGACCAGCACCTTGATAACCAAGAAGAAATGCATACTCTTTTTTAAAATGTTTTATTTTGAAAAAATGATAAATTTATAGGAAGTTGCCAAAAAAGGCATGTGGAAGTCCTATGCACCCCCTTCATCCAGTCCCCTCAATGTTAATAATTAACATAACTGGAGTGTAATATAAAAAACACAAATTGCCTTGGTGTTTTCCATAGTTCTGATTGCACCAGTTGTACCTGTACTCATTTGTGTGTGTGTGTGTGTGTGTGTGTGTATATGTTTGTGTACTCCATGCAGTTTTATCATATGCATACTTCCGTGCAACCACTCCAAAATCAAGACCCGTAAGTGTCTAGTCACTTCAGAATTTCTTGCTCTACTCCTTTTGTGGTCACTTCCACTCCTCCCGCAGCACCTGCCAACCATTGATTTTTCTTCATCTCCATTATTATGTTATTTCTGGAATGTTGTATAAATGGAGGTGCATAGTGTATATATTTTTCAGGTTAACTTTTTTGCTCAGGATGATTTCCTAGAGGTGTATCTATGTTGTCACCTATATCAATTGTTTTCCCTTTTTAATGCTGAGTATTGTTCTATGGTATGGTTGTGCCCTAGTTTGTCTAGTCATTCACCTGTGGAAGAGCAGAAGTGTGTGTTTTTAATTACAGCAATTAGGAAACAATGACGTTTGAAATGATCTCATGTGAAGAATCATAAGACAAATTATTAGTTAGTCCAAAAATTTTACTGAAGGATCTTTTAAGCATATTTATCACATGTTTTTTCTCTGTATACATAGGGAAAATATAAAACCTCATGCTCTAAAATATAGGCTTTAATAAATTTATTTTTATAAATTGTAACTCAACAAGAGTTACAATTGATTTGGTAAAGCATGCCTTTAAAATGCTTGATCCTGAGCTGTTAGTCTTGCATTATTAATGTACTAATGATCCTAGTGTGTGTGTGTGTGCACATCTGTGTGTTTCCAAAGTGAAATCCTTGAAGGCAGGGGCTGAAGGGTACTCATCATCATATCTGCAAGGCCTAGCACATTGCCAAGCCCCTAAATCATGCCCAATAACTTTTGTCGAACAAAGTACAATTCCAGAAGTCAAACGCTCTTGACAGAAGCTATTTTCTATGTCCCTATGATGTAGGCCACTCTAAGTTTCTGTGGGAGAAGCAGAAACTGTCAGTGAAGTGATTTTGTTAAGGGCCAGAGTGGTAGAGCTGGTGGTAAGAAGACCCAATCTTCCTTCCACTAGGTCAGGCTGCATTTCCCAATAAAATTTTGCATCCTTTTTGCAAGTTTTCCCCACTGTATTTTAAAAAATGGTTTTTAAACTGATAAACTAAGAAAATAATCCTTTTCTTTTAGAAAAAAATAATAAAAATACAGCTGGTCTATATTACTTATTACTTCACTTGGGGGTATGGATGTCTTAAAGACTTCACCAGCTTTCTTACAAAAAGAAAAAAAAAGAAGCTACTGCATTTAGAGAAGCAACTACAGTCATTTGCCTCCCACAAAGGCCACTTTAGTGGTAGACCTATATTTCACTGGCATCTCGAATATAGCTAGCCCCCCAGTCTAACAAGTACTTCCAGTACATTCAGAGTCTTCTCTGAGCATGGACAGAGCATTAGATATCAATAACAGTGACATATTCAAATGGGATTTTTATCCAAAGCCCTTTCATAATCTGGAGCAAAGAAAGTGACCTTTCTAGATAAAATGCCCTCATAATTCTCTACTCTAATGTTTTAAACCCAAAGCGTAGTGAAGGCAAGTAATTTAATAAGACAGCATCTTAAAATAATTAAGAAATTCCAGCATTCTTGTGTGGCTGGTGAACATGAAGGATAAAATAAAAAGGACCACTAACCTGAAGACACAGAAGGCCTTTCCTACTAGATTTTGTAAAAGACTAAAATAGATCGACAATGCTAGGCTTGAGTATATGCAGGGCAAAAAGTGTTGCTACCTACATTTAACATTCTTAGGTTTTTCTTCCCCCCCCTCTAGTGTAGAAGATGAAATGACAGAAAGTAGAGCATTATAAGAGTCCCAGTTTCTTGCTTCATCTGAGAGGAGTATTTTTTGTAAGCCAAAGAAGAACATTGAATACTTTGCATGCTAGAAATTCCGTGACTCAAGGCTGGTGCATTAGACACTGAAGCCCCAGAATTTACAGGCTAGAGACAAGTAGAAAGAGCAAAGTGTCCTCAAAGCAGTGCAATAGAAAGACAAGTAGAAAGAGCAAAGTGTCCTCAAAGCAGGGCAAAAGAAAAAGAGTGGCCTGTTTATTCCTTGTCTTCTTTTACTGCTATTCCCAAATATGGATTTTAAAACTTTTAAAGTTACTAGAATATATATGCTTAGGCTTCTCTGCTGTACTCAAGATCTTTCTGCGTCTACGCTTGCAAAATATGGAAAAGGAATTTGGAAGCTCTCCTTTCCTCCCTTCTGCTATCCTCTCACGAAGATTTTCAGACTTATCCAAGCTGAGCTGTTATTTTTGATATCAACCCTCTCTAAAATAACCTTTCAAAGATTTTAAGTGTAAATGAATCACATGAGTTCACATACTCGTATAAATGGCATTTTTTTCTGCAAAATAAATAACACAAATAAGATTAAAGGATAAAAGTGTTTGGTTTACATTTACTATGAATGAGATTTGGTCCAAAATGCTTAAAACTAATTCCAGCCACCAGCCATCTGACAAGCTCTCACAACTTCTTCTCTTCTAATTCAAAATTTCCGTTCATTGGCACAAACTTTGGAATCAACTCTTTGGAATGAATTTCTATGAATGGTTTGGCATATTTTTGAATGGTATCTACTGAATGAAGCAACTATATGAGTATAATACACTGCACCTGTTATGAACTGGCTTAAAAAAATACCACCAAGTGCTATAAAAAGGCAATTCTACTGAGTAGGAATGAACATTGATAAAAGATATTAATATTTACAGTCAGGAAACCTGAATTGAGCAGGTGTTACTATACTAAATGGAGTGAATTCATAAACTTCCAGCAATAGATCATCTTGGGGTGTATCACTTCAGATAAAAAGAAAACTTTCTCTAGGGCAAGAAACCAATTAATGCTCTATACTTGGATTTTAGATCTAATATCACCAGATGATACTGATAAGTTACACTGGAGAATGTGTATGAATAAGTGGGAATAGTTAAATTTTTTCAGTTAAGAATAAGTGGATTGATGTCACTCTACAGGAAAGGAATAAGTTGCTAGGATTCTACCCTATAGCTATGCCACATGGTGTCTTCTATGTTGCCCTAAATTAAAAATGTGATGAAGTTGCATTTTATTAAAAGCTTAAAGTCTTTTATGCAATACAGCATTTATCTCTTTCAGATATGGAAATGCCAATTCAAAAGGAAAATAATTACTTGTAGAGAATTCGTGGTGTCCTAGTTAATCCTACCTTCTAAACATTCTTCTGATCATTGCTCTTCTCTCCATTTTTACTTCTGCTACATTAATTCAACTTATAATATTTTCAAAAAGATTAAATCAATAATTTGGCTCTTTGGAGCTGCCAAAATACTCTTTTCTAAAATCAAATTGTATCCCTCCCTGTATTATATCCTTTAGCAGCTCCTCCAATGTCTCAAGGGTAATATCTGTACTTTTTATCTTTTGGTTTTTGGACCATCCCTATGATAGACACACTAATATTCCCCCAAGAAGTCTGCACTCTGATCCCCAGAGCCTATAAATATGTCACGTTATATGGCAAAAGGGTCTTGACTTTGTTATCCTGAATGATCCAGGTGAGTCCAATGTAATCACAAGGCTCCTGGTAAGCGAGAAGCAAAAAGCTCAAAATGAAAAAGGAGATTTACCATTTGACCCAGCCATCCCATTACTGGGTATATACCCAAAGGACTGTAAATCATGCTGCTATAAAGACACATACACACGTATGTTTATTGCAGCACTATTCACAATAGCAAAGACTTGGAACCAACCCAGATGTCTATCAGTGATAGAATGGATTAAGAAAATGTGGCACATATACACCATGGAATACTATGCAGCCATAAAAAAGGATGAGTTCATGTCCTCTGTAGGGACATGGATGAAGCTGGAAACCATCATTCTCAGCAAACTATCGCAAGGACAAAAAACCAAACACCGCATGTTCTCACTCATAGGTGGGAATTGAACAATGAGAACACTTGGACACAGGAAAGGGAACATCACACACCGAGGCCTGTTGTGGGGTGGGGAGAGGGGGGAAGGATAGCATTAGGAGATATACCTAATGTAAATGACAAGTTAATAGGTGCACCACACCAACATGGCACATGTATACATATGTAACAAATCTGCACGTTGTACACATGTACCCTAGAACTTAAAGTATAATTAAAGGAAAAAAAAAGAAAAAGGAGATTTGACAATAGAACCAGTTTGGAGTAATGCACTTTGAAGATGCAGAAAAGAGCCCAAAGCCAAGGAATAACGAAGGTCTCTAGAAGCTGGAAAAGGCAAAAAAATAAATTCCTTCCTGAAGCCTCCAGAGGCATGAAGCTTTGCTAACACCTTGATTTTGGACTTCTGACCTTCCAGAACTGTGAGAGAATACAAATTTGTGTTGTTTTGAGCTACTAACTTTGTAGTAATTAATTATAACATCAGGAGGAAGGTAATACAATGTCTAGGTGCTGGGACACCACGGGTGCTCAATACATATTAGATAAATGAATGAAAAAATTAATGAAGCGCATCAGTATCCATAAAACCTTGTTTCTTTATGGTTTTCTCTTACGTGTTGGTGTATTGGATGGCAATTCTGTGAGTAAGATTACAATGAAATAGAGGTTTCCATCCCTGGAGAAATATGTGCTTTCAAGTTGCAATTTGAATATTTGACATGGAAAGTCTAGGTATTTTATTCATCATAGAGATGTATGAGGCATATAAATACATATTGTGGTTCAGAGTGCATTCTCTAGAGTCAGCCTGCCTGGATTCAAATTCTAGTTCTACTGCTAACTGGCTACATAGCCCTATGCAAGATTTTCAACCAAGTTATGCCTTAGTTTTCTCTCTATTTAATTCCCACATAAGAAGCATTTTATGAAAATTAAATAAAATAAAACATAAGGAATATAAAACTGTGTCTGGATTATAGTAAGCACTCAATATATTTTAAGCTTTATTATTATTATTCCTGTTATTATTATTATTTTTAGGGTTTGTTCTATAGGACTCTAATCACATTTTGGTTTTCAAAAGTGTTAAGAACTCAATTGTACTTATTCAATAAACACTCCCTCTGGATATATTTTCATCTAATGGCTTGACAGTTGCTGGTATATAGGCCATATTCTGAAATTATGTTTTTCAATAATAAAAGTGATATAATTTTGATGTTACAATTTACCACTTGGGTGCAGTAAAATGGAAATATTTTCCCAGTAAATTATTTATAGTGTTTGCCATTTGAATTATTCAAAGGAGAGGAAGTTGAGTAAATAATAAGACTAGCATTCATATCTAGTCTTACTATCCCTGACCGAACATACTGACTTAAGCAGGATTGTTAAATGAAACACTGTTTAAATGGAAAGTGAAACCCTTGATAACCACAAAGATTTCAAACAAAAAATTTTCTATAGACAGCTTTCTTTTTATGAATACAATGAGACAATATTTGTATTATTGTTTTAACCTAGTGTTTATGAGTTTGGGGTTTGGCAGTTTTCCTAACTATTGTTCTGTTCCTGATTGAAAACCTGGAATTCATCTACTTTACATGAATTGTTCCATTCAGATGTAACAGTCTCTGCAGTGTTTGATTTTACTGGCTTAGGTCATTCACGCTGCTGCTGGTGGGGCTGCGTATGGTAACATAAAATGAACACACGATTAACTTTTACTAAGTTACAGACATTGACGGTGAAATGTAAACCATCATATATACTGCTCAGATTCAGTTAGTTAAAGAAGACCCCATAAAAACAGCTTGAGTCTGTCTGTTCGTTTTTGTTTTGTTTTTCTTTTATAAAATAAATACTTTTAAGAAATACATTTTAAGCCTTAATGTATACTGATATGTTTACATATGCATATTGGTGTTCTTGTAAAGAACTACTATTCTCTTGACCACATTGTCAAATAAGAAATAGCTATATCTAAACTTTCCAGATTTTTCTTTGATAGAATTATTTTTTCAGCCTCATGTATGCAGGACTTAACTAGGTCTGATATTTGATACAATCCCATGTTTTCAGTGGAAACTATATTTTTATGTAAATCTGTTAATTAAAATTTATTATTACTCTTCTTTTTTGAACACATTATTTTATCCATTTTTCATTTATTTATTCAATTGTCACTCTTTTCCAACTTTACACTAAATATTAGACATACACTGACAGTGTCACAAGACCCTGAAGTCAAAAGATCTGACTGTATTATACCGTTCTCTTTATACTGCATTATCAAAAAAATTATCTTTGCCATGTAAATTTTACTTTTGCTATACCGAATCAATGTGGGTCGTAGAGAAGCCATTTGGAAAAACACTTGGATTAGAATAATTTTAGGTTTTCTGGTCTGTTGCATACCAAGCAAAGGAAGGTAATTAGCTCTGTGCACCCTGTACATCGTGGGAACATATTTACATAAGAAAATAAACCAAGATGCTTAAAGAAGCAAATACTGTTTCAGTTACCATATTAATCAGCTTGAAATATAGTTTGTTCATGTTCTTCTTAGCATAAAAGTATTCAGTGTCTCCTTACATGTGATTAAATCAACTACGTTCAATAAACATTTATTAACATCTACTGTGTTCAAGGCATTTTGCTGAGTGTTACATGCCATAGCCACCAGGTCTTAGTAAAACTTGCAATCGGAATATGGGGTTTTGAGGAATGATAGATTAAGAAAAGTCGAGAAAAATAAGGTTAGAAGATAGGTTTAAGTAATATGCTTTGTGTTTTCAATGGAGTATTGGCTGGGAGAATGGGGAAAAGCATCTTAGTGACATGGGTCTTTTTGGATAATTAGCATTTTAGTGCTCTACACGTTCAGAGAAACTTCTCTAGTAACAAACTATAGAAATGATCCCTGAAAGTATAGTCTTGGATAATTAGCATTTTAATGACTGAGATAGAAAGGTGAAGTAGATGGTATTTGATACGGTTTGGCTGTGTCCCCACCCAAATCTCACCTTGAACTGTAGTAATCCCCACATGTTAAGGGTAAGGCCAGGTGGAGATAATTGAAGCATAAGGGCAGTTTCCCCCACACTGTTCTCATGGTAGTGAATAAGTCTCAGGAGATCTGACGGTTACATAAATGGGAATTCCCCAGCACAAGCTCTCTCCTGTCTGCCACCATGTAAGACGTGACTTTGTTCCTTAATTGCTTTCCATCATGATTGTGAGGCCTCCCCAGCTATGCGGAACTGTGAGTTTATGAAACCTTTTTCCTTTATAAATTACCCAGTCTCAAATGTGTCTTTATTAGCAGTGTGAGAACAGACTAATACAGTATTGCAACGAAAATATTCACCACTTCTCCATACTGGGCCAGTACATGGAGAGGTATTATACTCCTTACTCCATTTAGGTTAGATTTTGTCAAATAACTGCCTGCTTTTCATTAATAAAATGTTCACCATTTCCAAGAAAAAGCTTTCAGAGTCCCACCATCTTTCTGTTCCTTCTGCCAAGTGACTGTTGTGTTCTAGAGAGGAGTTGCTTTATTAGCTTATTCTGAGAATGGAGGGGCAAGGAACAAAGCCACAGGCAAACATGATAAGCAGGAATGTGAGTGGGAAATACACCTCTGTGGTTTTAACCCACTAAGGTTTGGAATCTATTCATTACTAGAGAAAAATGTAGTTTAAACTGACTGATACAGGGACAGGACATTCTAGAAGATGCTACAAACACACACAGAAGGCATAGAGACAGAAAATTAAACAGCATTTGATTTGGAGACAAAGAGAGTAAGGGAATTGTGCATAGAAGTGTAGTTTGTATTCACATTGCAGAGGACCCTATGAGTCTGAATGCTAGAACTAGTAGTAGTTAATAACTAACTTAATAGGCAATAGGTAAATACTAGATGATTAAACTAGAAAAATGGCTTCTTAGAGCTATACTTCAAGAAACATTTCTCTGACAGCTGAATGTAGGAGGTATTGTGAACAGAAATGGGAAGTAGATTTTTGGAAAGACTATTCACTTGGCTATATTTACTAAGCACATCTCCTGTATCAGACGTTGAGAGGGGCATAGGTGGTAGAATGAAGAAGCGATCCTTGCTTTCACAAAAGTTACATTTTAGTAGACAAGACAGCTATTAAATAATAAAACAAGTAAATAATATAATTTCCTACTGTTAAAAGTGCTAGGAAAATACAGAATGTTATGAGAGTGAATGATAGAGAAAATTTACTCAGGACCATTAGGACAGCTACTCAATGGCTTCTTAAGCAAATAATATCAGAGGAATGCCTAAAACAGGAGGTGATAATTGGAACCAATGGGAATTGCAAGGTTGCAATGACTGTGAAAGGCATTGTGAGGATAAATTCTGCAGACTGATTTGTTAATTTATTTAGTCCAAAGGATAAAAGAGAAAGAAGATGCCAATATGACTGATTTTTTGGGCCTGGATGACTAGGGACTTAGTAGACCCTTCAGCAGAAATAACTATGTTGGAAAAGAGTTTTTAAGAGGAAAATAGACTACTGGGTGCCAATTATTATGAATCTAAAATACAAATATGAAGGAAAGACAGTAGCGTCCAATGGACAATGGGCAGCATAGGTTTGGAACTGGAGAGAGAGCCTGTGGCTAGGAATGTTGACTTGAAAATTGAAACTTTAGTTAAATATGAAATATCTAAGGTAGACCGAAGCTTGAAGTTGAATATTTGGTAGGCTGGGGAATAAATGTATTTGAAAAGTTGTTAGAGAGGCTAAAGGTAAAACCTGTATGGTATAAAATAGAGTTCATTTGTGTTAGCCTGTCATTTGAAAAGTCAGGAGGTGCAGCCAAAAGAACTTGGCTTACTACGATCTCGGCTCTATCTCCATCGTTGAGCTCCTGAACAAGATATCTTATTTCTCAGTCAGTTTTATCATCTATAAAATGGAGATAATAAGTTGCATCTTGGTTGGTGCTGGGTCTGAATGTTCATGTCCCCCTCAAATTTGTATGTTAAAATAACCCCCAAGGTGATGGTATTAGGAGGTGGGGATTTTGGGGAAGGGATTAGGTCATGAGGGTAGAGTCCTTATGAATGGAATTCATGCCCTTACAAAAGAGGCCCCAGAGAGCTACCTGGCCCCTTCCACCATGTGAAGACACAGCAAGAAATTGGCAGTCTGTATCTGGAAGAGGGCCCTCACCAGAACCTGACCATGCTGGCACCCTGATCTTGGACTTCCTAGCCTTTAGAACCGTGATAAATACGTTTCTGTTGTTATAGGCTACCCAGTCTATGGTGTTTTCTTACACCAGCCTGAATAGACTAAGGCAGTTGGAAATTTGGGGGAGAATTAAATGACATGACTTATTGAAGTATCTCTCATGGTGCTTGGCACATAGAGTAGGCTAAGTGTTACTTTCTATTTCCAACATTGTTATCCAGGACTTCCTCATGTCCATCCAATATATCAACAGTTATCTAGGAATCTTATATTATCTGAATCTTGTCAGAATCCCTTTCATAAGACTCAATTTTAGTCCTATCATTTTTTCTATAAAATATTTTCTGACTGTCCCAGCCTCTTCTGAATTGCTGTATCATATATTATCTATCTTAGTCATTGGCTCACAATTTATCTTTTAGGTCCTGATTCCTTTCCAGATTACAAGTCACTTGCATACAAATGTTGTCTCATATATTTTGAATTCCAGTGATTTTCATGTTATCCCATCTAGAGTGGGAAATTTTAAAAAATAAATATCTCTATTGATGATATTTTTAATATAGTAGAAGTTCTTTCATCTAACCGAAACAGGACCTGTAGTTAGAGAAATAATAAAAAAAACTATTATAGGTGAAACTTAAATAAAGTATAACACATATACCAAAACAAATTTATGTCAGCTTTAAACAAGACCTGCAAAGTGTGCCAGGAAGGCAGTCTTCAATAGGTAAACCCTAGCACGGGTGCTGTTTATTTCCCCAGTGTGGTGTCTGTGAATGCTGGCTGAGTTTGAACAGCAAGGAATGAGTGTATAATAATATATTCCATGTCACTTGAGCTGAAAACTTCAGCATGACTATTGACTCTTCACTTTTTAAAAATTCTGTCCCCATGTCTGATAATCACATACTTCTTAATTTTCCATTTCAACACACATTACCCTCATATAAACACTTGTTACCTAACTCTAAGATCATCACCACTGCATTGTGACTGGTCTCCTCACATCCAGTATCTCCCTTTTATTCATTGTCCACACTGAGGCTTTTCAAATCATTGAGTATTAAAGTTGACACATCTTCCCAGCTTTTATCATCTTTGCTTTGAGAACGAACCATGATACACTGACACGCCAGTTCTGTGTGTCTTCGGACTTCAAGCCAGATATGATTATGGGTCCAAGTATGGACTCTTAACTCAAACTGAGGCCAAAAAGTAACCTCTTTCGGGGACCTAAAATTGGACAAAGACATCAAAACTGTGAGCCGCTAGTGGCTGTCATTGTTAATGTCTCCCTTCCAGGTGAGAAGTTGTTCCAGGAAGATATTTCAGTGTAGATGGCCAAAACTGTCTAGTTCCTCCCCTTTCCTAGGCTTCGTTTCTCAATTCTTCACTTCTTTTCCTCTTAAATTAGCTAGAGCCAGTTTCCTTATTTGCAACCTCATGAATACTATGCATTTGCTTATACTGTGTAATGTAAGCATGGTTATAATTGTGCTGTTCTCATCATAGATGTTAAATAACTTGTCTTCCATTTAAAAACTTTCAACAATTCTTAGCCAGAATATTAAGACTTTCCATCCTCTTCTTTAAAGCTTCAGTGTGACATTATTCCCTTCACTCTCATTCACACATTTTATTTAATTATTACCATGTATGAGTCTAATATGTCCCTACAGAGATGTTGTTCAGAATGTGAGTCCTGGCGTCCTGTAGCCTAAACCAAAACCCTTCTTTTCCAACTTACTAGCTGAATGACCTTGACAAGCCTTATAAATTCTCTGTGCATGAAGTTCTTAATCCCTCAAATGGGGATAACAATGATGGCACCTACTCATAGTGTTATTATAAAGATCAAGTAGTTAATATTCACAAGGATTAGTTCCTGGTACATATTCTAAGTTTAATAAATGTTTCTATGATGATTATTTGTTGTTCCTGAACTTTACTTGGTATCTCTCACCCTCTGAATTTCTTCTCATTGTCCTTCTCTATTTCTAAACAGATTAGTAATATCTATTGCTCAAACCCAGCCCAAATGACACCTCCTCCAAAGAATCTCCCTGAGCTGCCACATCTAACTGATCTTTCCTATGAAACTTTCATTGTACTTCATCACACTGTATTAGTCTGTTCTCATGCTGCTAATAAAGACATGCCCAAGATTGGGTAATTTATAAAGGAAAGAGATTTAATGGTCTCACAGTTCCACATGGCTGGGGAGGCCTTACAATCATCTTACAATCATGGCAGAAGGCAAAGGAAAAGCAAAGGCACGTTTTACATGGTGGCAGGCAAGAGAACTTGTGCAGGGGAACTCCCATTTATGAAACGTCAGATCTCCTGAGACTTGTTCACTACCATGAGAACAGTTTGGTCGGAAACCACCCCAATAATTCAGTTATCTCCACCTGGCCCCACCCTTGACATATGGAGATTGTTACAATTCAAGATGAGATTTGTGGGGGGCACAAAGCCAAACCATATCACATATCTAATATTTCCTCTGTTCCTGCTGCAGAACAATTTCTGCATTCTATCCTGCTTTATTGTTGTTATATGTGCATATTCCTTATTTTTTTATTCATAGTCTTTAAACTCAGAGGGGTCCATGTCTCTGCCTTGTGTTCTCCACACATAGCACAATGAAGTGAATTTCACAGGTTCGAAAGAAATGTTTGCTAAAAGAATAGCAAGACGGTAATACTTCACATTTTACCCTCATGCCACCAAGTGAGAAAGAAAGTGTATAAATAGCATCTCTTTTTGATAAAGGAGGGAAATGACTTGCTCAAGTATATTTACTTATTTGGTTATGCATCACGGACTGAAGATCTGATGCTGATGACTTCTCCCCATCTACATGGTTCTAATCCATTCCATTTCTGAGCATAGCCTTTTGTCCAGCTAACGCACACTTAGGTATGGTGACGAATTGGGGTAGTAGTGTTATTGTGATTGGTATACAGCCTTGAACATAAATTTTCAATTTTAAATGTACATTTGAACAGACTCTTTAGAAGACTGTGGAGAACGATTGTCCTAAAGAGAGAAAGTGAAAATAGGTTTGCTGTATGTCATGGAGAAAGTTCACATAGTTGTTCTTCTTTAACCTTTCCTTCTAGGATTACCAGAGTTTGACATGTAGGAAAAGGCATTGTCAACTCAGTGGGAGATTAAAAGAAAGTTATGCCAATTAGGGCCTATAAGTATAGTTTCTAATTAACCCAGGTGTAAAGAGATTTACAGGCCAAAACTAAAACTCATGAATAGGGTGACATGAAGTTTAGCCCGTCCACTATACATATATTCATATTACTGAAATCTTTTTCTTTCTTAGCACTACAGTGTGTCTAATCTGATAAGAAAATAAAATCACAAAATTTACAATCTTTTTGGCTCCTCAGCTGACCTTTTTCCTTATGAATGTTTTTCAGTGGGAGTTTTGGGCAAAACAAAAATCGGAAAGAAATATTCCATTATCTTTCATTGCATTTTATTTAAATATTATTGGAGACATATGTCAAAATAAGAGGAAACAGGATGTATAAATATCTCACTGCTCCCACAACGTAGGCACAGTTCAGAAAAGATGAAATCAAAACTAATAAGCTAACTAGCTTATTATTGAATCAAAAACTTACACTCTAATGAAATATAAATAAACATATGGACTGTAATGTTGAACTTTGCCCTTGAATGACCTACTTTAACAGGAAGATGTCTCATATCTTCAATGTCTGCTAACATCTTTTTATTAATAGGTTGCTAGAAATTTCCTTTTTAGAGTTCCACTAACTTTAATTAAAAATAGAACTTGAAAATCTTTCCTATTTTCTTCTTTGTTTTTCATTATCCCCAATTTGCCCACAGATCTCTACTTGCGATATCACTATTTTACATTACCCTGACTAAAACTTCATCATGCATGGGTATTTCCATGTTGATGATATTTTATAGGTCTCATATTCTGTTATGAATCTAGTAATCCTAGCTGCACAATTATCTAAGCAACCAGAAGTTTGAAATCATTATGTTGTGACAAAGCCTTGACTTGCTTCTTAAATTATGATTGAACACTGATTTATTCCTCAGGTATCATTGCTATGGCACAGCAGTCTCTAATTGAGACAGATAAAAGTAGAGCTCACTCAAATCTTGGGGGAGAGGGATGGATTCCTGGTGACAAGCAAGAGGGGGTGTCCTACAAGAGCAGATTCAGAGGAGTGAGAATATTAATGACATTAAGGTTCTGCCTCTGCTTACCCCATTGCTATGTCACCTCAGTTTTCTTTTCCCTGAGTAACCATGAATTAAAATCAGTCACCTGTATTTATATAGCATAAAAATGAAAAGGATCTCATTTTCTCTTCTTATCTTTACAGCTGCTTAATGGAGATAATCAGTATTATAAAAAGTATTGCTACTGTTTGCCAAATCAACAATTTCATGAGCATCAGCCTTAAGTATAAACCTAAAGTCTAGGTACAACATAGAGATAAGAAAAAAAAAAAAAAACCTATACGAATCTTTGAAATTTGTAGCAAAAATAAATTAAATAAAAATAAATCATAAAAGCCCTATGGAGGGTCAACAGAAAAGCAGAAGCAATGGGTTGTCTTGGTTCACTTAAAAATAAGAAATCATGGGGCTGGGCACAGCGGCTCACGCCTGTAATCCCAGCACTTTGGGAGGCCCAGGTGGGCAGATCACAAAGTCAGGAGTTTGAAACCAGCCTGGCCAACATGGTGAAACCCCGTCTCTACTGAAGACACAAAAATTAGCTGGGCATGGTGGTGCACACCTGTAATCCCAGCTACTCGGGAGGCTGAGGCAGGAGAATTACTTGAATCAGGAGGTAGAGGTTGCAGTGAGCCAAGATCGTGCCACTGCACTCCAGCCCAGGTGACAGAGCAAGACTTCATCTCAAAAATAAATAAATAAATAAGAAATCACTAGTTGAACCAAAAAAAATTTACCAGATATAAATGATGGAAATAAGACACAAGAAAATTCAATACATTTTACTTAAGTATGTATTTAATTCAGTAAATTCCATCAAAAGATGTGTATGTCATGTCATGATCATATTTATTTCCATTTTCCCTAGTAAATTATTTGTTGCATAACTACAGTCACAGATTTGCATGTGGTTTATGACAAAATGAAGAAGTAGAGTGACACTGGTAAATGTGTACAGAGTAAAAGCAGATTTCTCAGGCCAAATGAAATATTTATCGGCCAAATGAGTTTAGATAACTATGTGCAAGGCCAGATCCATAAGGCTTCAAAATTTTGGATCTCAATGCTGAGAGATCATTTCAGAAGACTCTGTGAAATCAGCAGCATATGCCTTTTTAAGTCTTTCTTGAAAAAAAGACCACTCTATCTGTTGCTTCTCAGAAACACACACCCAAATACTCAACAAATGGGTCTTGGATTTATTCAGCTAATACTGTAGAAAAATGGTATTGCATAAATAAACCATAGCACCCTGATCTCAAGCAGCTTAAGCTAATCATGGGTCCTGCCAAATTCAATATATAAATAAATAAAAGCAAACAGTATAGCAAACAAATATTCAGTGAGATATAATTCAATCTTAGAATAAAGGTTTTAAAAAAAAGTACATTGTCCTCAGGCAAACTTACAAAAAAAAATTCGATTTCCTTCTGGCAAATTTATAAGGGGGGGAAGAAAGAATGTTTTAAGACTTCATGGTGGGAGTCACCACATTTAGGAATTTGCTGAAGCCATGATTCCAAAACAATGAGAGCTTTTAACAAAATCCAGATTTTTAGGACACATCCAAGACTAATAGTAGTCAATTCTGAACTTCAGTTTCCTCTATAAATCGTCCGTTTGACAACTTCATTTGTAAATCTGATATCCCACTCAGCCTCAGCAGGTGATTTTCGAACCCTCTCTGGGATGGTTAATACTGAATGTTAACTCGATCAGATTGAGGGATACAGAGTATTAATCCTGGGTATGTCTTGTGTGGACCTTGCCCAAAAGAGATTAACATTTGAGTCAGTGGGCTGGGGAAGGCAGAGCCACCCTTAACCTGATGGGCACAATCTAATCAGCTTCCAGCAAGTATAAAGCAGGCAGAAAAATGTGAAAAGGCCAGACGGCAGGCCTAGCCACCCAGCCTACATCTTTCTCCTGTGCTGGATGCTTCCTGTCCTCAAACATCGGACTCCAAGCTATTCAGTTTTGGGACTCTGACTGGCCCTCTTTGCTCCTCAGCTTGCAGACAGCCTATTGTGGGACCTTGTGATCATGTAAGTTAATACTTAATAAACTCCCATATATATATATATATTTTATATATATATTTATATATATGGCTATATATAAAAATATATATATGGAGATATATATTATATATATATATATAATATATATATATCGCCTATTAGTTCTGTGTCTCTAAGAGAACCCTGACTGCAGCACTACAACCCCTTTCTAGGACATCCCTGAAGGACAGTGGTGAAGTGAAGGGAAATCTTCTCAGTGGGCAGAACTTTGAGCAGTGCACCTGGTTGTGCACTTTCCATGGAAGGAGAAATGGCCAGATGTGTGATTATATACTGATTCATGGGCTGTAGCCAATGATTAGGCTGGATGGTCAGGGATTTGGAAGAAGCATGATTGGAAAATTGGTGACAAAGAAATTTGGGGAAGAGATATGTGGATGGACCTCTCTGAATGGTCAAAAACTGTGAAGATATTTATATCCCATGTGAGTGCTCACTAATGGGTGACCCCAGCAGAGGAGGATTTTAATAACCAAGTGGATATGATGACCTATTCTGTGGATACCACTCTGCCTCTTTCCCCAGCCACCCCCATCATTGCCCAATGGGCCCATGAACAAAGCGGCCGTGGTGGCAGGGATGGAGGTTACGCATGGGCTCAGCAACATGGACTTCCACTCATCAAGACTGACCTGGCTACAGCCACTGCTGAGTGCCCAATTTGCCTGCAGAAGAGACCAACACTGAGCCCTCGATATGGTACTATTTCTTGGGGTGATCAGCCAGCTACCTGGTGACAGGTTGATTATATTGGACCTCTTCCATCATGGAAAGGACACTGTAACAGAAATTTACTCTGGATATGGATTTGCCTGTCCTGCACACATTGCTTATGCCAAGACTACCATCCATGGACTCATGGAATGCCTTATCCACCCTCATGATATTCCACACAGCATTGCCTCTGACCAAGGCACTCACTTTACAGCTAAAGAAGTGCAGCAGTGGGCTCATGCTCATGGAATTCACTGGTCTTACCCTGTTCCCCATCATCCTGAAGCAGCTGGATTAATAGAACGGTGGAATGGCCTTTTGAAGTCACAATTACAATGCCAACTAGGTGACAATACTTTGCAGGACTGAGGCAAAGTTCTCCAGAAGGCTGTGTATGCTCTGAATCAGCATTCAGTACATGGTACTGTTTCTTTCATAGCCAGGATTCATGGGTCCAGGAATCAAGGGGTGGAAGTGGAAGTGGTGCCACTCACCATCACCCCTAATGATCCTCTAGAAAATATTTGCTTCCTGTTCCTGTGACATTACATTCTGCCAGCCTAGAGGTCTTAGTTCCAGAGGGAGGAATGCTGCCACGAGGAGACACAACAACAATCCCATCAAACTGGATGTTAAGATTGCCACCTGGACACTTTGTGCTCTTCCTACCTTTAAGTTAACAGGCTAAAAAGGGAGTTACAGTGTTGGCTGAGGTGATTGACCCAGACTATCATGATGAAATCAGCCTACTACTCCACAATGAAGGTAAGGAAGAGTACGCATGGAATACAGGAGATCCATTAGGGTATCTCTTAGTATTACCATGCCCTGTGATTAAGGTCAATGGGAAACTACAACAGCCCAACCCAGACAGGACTACAAATGACCCATACCCTTCAAGAATAAAGGTTTGGGTCACTCCACCAGGAAAAAGCCATTACCTGCTGAGGTGATTGCTGTAGGCAAAGGGAATACAGAATGGGTAGTAGAAGAAGGTAGTCATCAATACCAGCAATGATCACGTGACCAGCTGCAGAAACAAGGACTGTAACTGTCACGAGCATTTCCTCCTTCTTTTGTTAAAAACATGTTTGTGCATGTATACACTTGTACTAAGGAAATATCTTCATTTTATTTTCTTTTCCTTTATCATGTGACATAAGATTTATTACAACATATCAGCATTTAAGTATTGTTAACTTTATGTAATAGTATTTGGGTTGGGGATTGGTGTGTTTCCAGTTGTATGAAGGACAGCTGTATTATGTTAGGCATAATTATGACCTCATTACTGTCTTTTTATGAAGATTATGTATTAACTCAGGAGCTGTGTATGGGTTCAAGTTGACAAGGATTGGACTAGGGATGGTTAATAGTGAGTGTCAACTTGATTGGATTGAGGGATAGAGAGTATTAATCCTGGGTGTGTCTGTGTGGGTATTGCCTAAAAGAGATTAACATTTGAGTCAGTGGGCTGGAGAAGGCAGATCCACCCTTAATCTGGTGGGCACAATCTAATCAGCTGCCATCGAATATAAAGCAGGCAGAAAAACATGAAAAGGCGAGACAATGGGCCTAGCCTCCCAGCTTCCATCTTTCTCCAGTGCTGGATGCTTCCTGCCCTCAAACATTGAACTCAAAGTTCTTCAGTTTTGGGACTCAGACTGGCTCTCCTTGCTCCTCAGCTTGCAGACAGCCTATTGCGGGACCTTGTGATCATGTAAGTTAATATTTAATAAATTCCCTTATATGTGTGTGTGTGTGTGTGTGTGTGTGTGTGTGTGTGTCCTATTAGTTCTGTCCTTCTAAGATAACCCTGCCTAATACAAACCCTACCACCAAATACACCATCCAACCCTGTTTCTTACTCTGAGTGCCCATCTGGGTTAAAAATCACAAACATTGACTAAGTTGCTTATTCTAATGAATGTGAGTTACCTCCTCCCCTTTTCTCAACCCTCTCATCCAATGCATCATCTACCTTCAAAACACATCTAAACATGGCCACTTCTCACTATCTCCACTTCTCCACCACCACCATCCTCCTCAAAGCCACCATTTTCTCTTTCCTGGAATACCAAACTCCTCATTGATCCTCTTTCCACAATCCAGCATGGAAGGCTCCAGATGATCTGTTCATGTCACCAAACTTATTTCCCACTAACCCCCCTTTCTCCCTCAGGATTCCAGTAACAAGAACCAGTTTGCCCATCCCAACCAAGCCAAGCAAAGATCATTGCAGTGTCTGCTCTCATCCTGGAATATCTTTCCCAAAATGTCCAGTTGTTTCCTTCATTTACTGCAATCAGCTATTTGGTCAACATCATTCAAAGGTTCTTCTATCATCTCTGAAGAAGTGAACTTTACCGCTCTCTATCTTCTTGTCCTGACATTTGCTGTATTAGGCCCTTCTTGCCTTGCTATAAAGAAATACCTGAGGCTAGGTGATTTATGAAGAAAAGAGGTTTAATTGACTCGTGGTTCTTCAGACTTTACAGGAAGCATGGTGCTGGCATCTGCTTGTCTTCTGGTGAAGCCCCAGAGAGCTTTCAATAATGGCAGACGGCAAAGAGGTAAGAGGCATATCACATAGTGAAAGCAGGAGCAAGGGAGAGAGAGAGTAGGGGTGGAGAGGTGTCACAAGCTTTTCTTTTTTTTTTGTATTTGAAACGGAGTCTTGCTCTGTCATCCAGGCTGGAGTGCAGTGGTGCATTCTCAGCTTACTGCAACCTCTGCCTCCTGGGTTCAAGCGATTCTCCTAAGCCTCCCAAACAGCTAGGATTACAGGCACATGCCGCCATGCCCAACTAATTTTTGTATTTTTAGTAGGGATGGGGTTTCACCATGTTGGCCAGGCTGGTCTCGAGCTCTTGACCTCAGGTGATCCACCCGCCTCACCCTCCCAAAGTGCTGGGATTACAGGCGTGAGCCACCGCACCCAGCTGCACAAGCTTTTAAATGACCGAATATCATGCTAACTCAAGCACTACTGCAAAGACATCACCAAGCTGTGAGGGATCTTCTCCTGTGATCCAATTACCTCCTACCAGGCCCTAACTCTAGCATTGGGGATTACAATTCAGCATGAGATTGGGTTGGGGACAAATATCCAAACTATATCATTTACTTTATACCAATTATCACTACTTGTAATTAGGTTATATTTCTCTTTTTTTCTATCTCCTGCTTTAGACTCCAAGTACCATGAGATCTGGTAGTCTTGTTCACTTTTGTATCCACAGAACCTGGAATAACGTTTCACCCACAGTAGGAGGAGCATAATCACTTGTACTTTATAAAAGTCCCCTCAATGATACCATATTGCTACAGCACTGATCTATATACGTCATTATGTAATTATTTTTCATTTTTGAGAGCTACTTGAAAGCATAGGCTGCTATTTTGCATGAATTAGTTTATATAATTATTGCTTAAGACTATCTAACAAGAGGATATTGGTTTTTGCTTTATTGATTATAACCCAAAAGTATCTACCCATCATGAAGAACATAAGAATTTCATTTTTATCTGATTGGGAAGTTAATTGGAGGGAAGCAGAAACATAGCCACCAAGTTTGGCAAACATTTTCCTTCTCAGATAATTGACCATATAACTCATTTGACTGCTTTGGAGGTGTAGAGAGCATGGAAACGTTCTTTCTTTTGATCTCTACCTCATTGTCTTGTTTCTCTGATCCTCAGTTTATTCATCTATAAAGTGGAGCTGCTACACTGAGTTCTCAAGGTCACTTTGATTATTTTAAAAATATACATAAATATGTGTTTATTTAAGTGAAGGATCCCTGGGCCCCATCCCTGAGCCCACGTTTACCCACAAACACATGGATACGTATATACAACTTCAACTGATACCTTCAAAGAATGCTACATGCCAGATTCTTCTTACCCTTTGCTCTATTTCTCTTCTAAAAACACCATTTTGAAAGTAATTCAAAACCAGGTTCAGTGGTCTGTGCCTGTTGTCCCAGATATTCAGGAGTAGATAGAGAGAACCAGTCTCAAAAAAAAACAAACAAACAAAAAGAAAGTAATTCAATGTTGATCAAGGGAGAAATAAATGTAAAAGGACCACCTTTGTCTCTTCCCTCTTGCTTCCAACTTTCATCTTTTTTTTTTCTGCACAGGTCTCTGGTTTCCCAGGGCTTTTCAGAGCCCTTGATTTGTAGAGCAATGGTAATTTTTCAGAAGTGGACATATTTAAATATGAAAGTTAACTTGGAGAGACACATTATAGATTTCTTGGCAAGGCAAGTCTGTAATATTGCGTTTCTTTGGGAAATGTTATTGGCTTTTTCTTCGGATTTCTCTGGTACCATTTTATAAAGTGAAACCTCTGATGGGCAGTTGGAATGCAGATTGAGATCTGGCATTGCACTACTTTTCACAGGTCGCTGGTGCCGGGGTGTTTCCCTCTGGATGCTGAGTAAAGGATAGAGAATCACATATGTCACCTTCAGAGTGAAGGATGGCATTCGATTTTGTTGTTAACAGGAGTCCTATTATAATAGTTTCATACCTCAGTTAGAGAGGTGAGACCATGCACAATTACAGAATATTTTTGCTAAGCAGATGTGCCTTTTCAGTATAGAGATCACTCAATTCTTTGAAAGCTCAAGAGCAGAAATGACTTTCTCATAACGTGAGACTTGGGAAATCAAGGCAGTACATCAGCATTTTTGCCCTGAAAACTTCACGCCAGCTTGTTAGTCTGCATGGGGAGAAATATTCAGAACTCATAACAGCACTATTACTCACAGAGAAGAAAATGGTCTGGAAAATGGGCAAGGATGACAGGGGAGGGTCTGCTCCATCTGGACTATGCCTCCGGGAAGATAGCATACCAAGTGTCCATGGATGAGGGGGGCCATAGCCTGTGGTCCCAAAACATGGGACTTTGGAGAAAGCCATTTCTACAAATACAACAAAAGCACAGGGAGGATGCTGTTTCTATAAAAACTGTACTAGAGGCCAATTCCGTTTCTGAAATGGAAGCTTTGGGATTGCGTTGGGTACTAAGACTTTGCTAAGAGATTTTAGAGATACCCTAGAATACATGCTTTTGCGTGTGGTGTATGACAAAGGAACTGATTGTGGCTTTCACAGCATTTAACAATTAGCACCCACTATCAGCGCTCCCTGTTTCTGTCCATATACAAAATAAACATACTTCTCTCCTAAAGTTGGTGGGCTGCAGACTAGTGGGCCTTATTGGTGAGCTTTTGTTTTAAAATAGGAACACACAGTTTTCAACTTAATCTGTGCTTATATACACAGTGATCTTCCATGCATTTTGCTTAGGTATGTTTCAAGCACTGAATGAATAATTATTATGGAACTGTAGTTATCTGCTTAGAAATTAATGGTTTTCTCCTGAGGAGGGGGATAAATGTTTTCAAACTAATTTCTTTCCTTCATTATCAATGTTTAGCGGAAATGCTTCCTGAGCACTTAGCCTGCTAGTTGAGAATACATTAAGAGGATGTTTACTCTGAAACTTGACAAAAAGGTTATTACTAAGGCAGGATTATTTGAGATAAGGGAGCAAATTCCTAGAAATTGCTCTCTACTTTTATCTTCAGTAATACTTCTCTTTAACCTTATGTATAAGAACTTTATCAACTACTGTGACTGTCAAATTTGGGAGTCACTGAATCAATAGTTACGACAAAGAGAATTGTTTAAACAAAGATTTATTTATTCATTGGTATATTTATCCATTCAAAAATAAATATATGTCCCAGGCACAGTGGCTTATGCTTGTAATCCCAGCTCTTTGAGAGGCTGAGGCAGGAGGATTGCCTGGCCCATAGTTCAAGACCAGGCTGGGCAACATAGAGAGACTCTGTCTCTACAAAAATAAAATTTAAAAATTAGCTGGGCATGGTAGTGTGTGCCTGTGGTCCCAGGCTGAGGCAGGAGAATCACTTGAGCCTGATAAATTGAGGCTGCAGTGAGCCCTGATTGCAACACTGCACTCTAGCTTGGGTGACAGAGACCCTGCCTTAACAAAAATTGATTAATTTAAAAAGATAAAATAAATACATGTTCTAGGCACTAAGGAAATAATGAATGAAAGAGTCCAATTTTCTATCCTGATAGAATTTATGTCACTAGGGATTGTTCTTATTTTTCTTGTGTTGAAATTATAGACCCCAAGAAATTTACAACTAAAAGGGATGTTATGGACATCCATTCAAAGCCCTTCAGTCACTGTACAGGTAAGTACAATGAGACTCCAGAAGGCGACATATTACCCAGGGTCCTGCTGCTTGCTGTTCAGTAGCAGGTATTTTATTGGAATAGCATCCAGGGCTTTAGGGCTTAGTTTTAATTTCCTAGGGCTGCCATAACAAAATACAATCGAGTGGCTTAAAACAACAGAAATTTATCCTCTCACTGTTATAGAGACTACAAGTGCAAAATCAAGGAGTCAACCAGGTTGGTTCCTTATGGGGGCTCTCAGGGATAATCTGTTCCATGCCTCTCCTGGCTTCTGGTGGTTGCTGCTGTCTTTGGTGTTTCTTGGCTTGCAGCTGAGTCACTACTTTACCTCTGTTGTCACATGGCATTCCCTCTGTGTGTCTCCATGTCCCTGTGTCTACACATGGCCTTTTCATAAGAACACCAGGCATTGGATTTAGGCCCCACCTTAATTTAGTATGACTTCATTTTAGCCTGATTACACCTGCAAAGACATCACTAACCCTCCCAGGCGGGCCCTCCACAGCCCCTTAACACGTCTTTCTGGAGGACACACTTCAACCCACAAGATGTTGTACTTAGTCTTGTGCTCTTTACATACCAGGCTGCTTCTAGCCTTGAAGGAGGACCTGCTATTGTGAATTGTTGTTGTTGTTGTTGTTGTTGTTTGTTTTTATTGAGACAGAGTCTCACTCTGTTGCCAAGGCTGGAGTGCAGTGGCACAATCTTAGCTCACTGTAAGTTACACCTCCCGGGTACAAACGATTCTCCCGCCTAACCCTCCAAGTAGCTGGGATTACAGGCGTGTGCCACCATGCCCAGCTAATTTTTGTATTTTTAGTAGAGACGAAGTTTCACCATGTTGGCCAGAGTGGTCTCGAACTCCTGATCTCAGATGATCCACCTGCCTTGGCCTCCCAATATTTTGAAATTTTTATTATTCACATTAGAAAGAAACTTTGGAGTTCAAGAAAACAATATGGATTTCAAAAATCACTTTCAGTCTCACTTTAAAAAACACATAAAGTTGCATATGACTTTGAGCAGTTTATGTACAATGCTTGGAAAGAAGACAAGTAAAATAATAGTGTATTTCTACCATATTGCATTTTTCATAATTACATACCTAACCCCAATCTGCCTAGTTTTTCAAAGAAATACAATTTTCAAACAAAAAAGAAAAAAGTCATAATGCTAATTAAGATGAGTGCTTTTCACTTCTAGTATCCCAAGGGAAACCAGTCTTGATTGCCACTTTCCTGGGGCTTCCTCACGACTATAAATTCTAGGTAGGCTTACTTCTTGTCCTGGAAAGATAGAACTCACTCTTGAGATCCTAGCTCATTTGTAAGGTATTTCCAGAACAGAGTAAAAGTTGTGCCAAGTGTTGCAAATCATATATGATCTGTGACAAGAGACCCTCAAATGATTTCATTTACAAGGACATAAAACATACTGTAATTTGAGCCATAGTCCTTCAGGAAAGGGATTGGTGCACCATTCATTCTGTTATGCAATGTAGCCTATGCACAACCTTCTCAAGTTTTTTTCTGGTTGCATTTGCCACATCTTTTAATGGTTTTTTCTTTTTTTTTTTTTTGGCTTTAAAAAATGTTTAATCAGGATGACACAACTGAATATAATATTATCTTTCAAATGCCATGGAAAATAAGCATTAAATGTTTCTATCATAATTTAATTTACCATAAATTAAGCCAAAAAATCAAAAAGAGTTCATGTCAATTAAAGAAAGGCCTAAAGGAATTATCAATATACTGTGGATTAAAAATCTGATTTTCCTAGGGGGAATAAAACAAGATTTTACTAAAACAAGATGGATGTGTTAAAATAAGACTATTTTATTGAATGGTTGAATCAATTTTCTGGAAAAAATTCAAATACCATATCAGACATCTTTTATGCCTTGCTTTGTATTTTCTCAGACTCCCAGCCATTGTTCTAGCTGCTGGAGAGATTGCCATATCTGTGTGATCTCTGATCAACTTCACAAAAGCACACTCTAATAATACAGATACCTCTCGCCTCCCATCTGGGAGTCCTTGTGAAAAGGTGACCAACTTGTCTTAGCTTTCCCAGGAATTTCCTGCTCTTAGCATTGGGAAGTCTCTTAACCCAGGGTTAAGACTGATGATGTCAGCATCTCATGATGCTAATAAAGACACACGTAACCCCTCAGTCCCAGGCACACCAGAACATTTGGTCATTTTACTGTGGACCTTTAGGCATGAACCCCCATGGGATCGAGTTTAATGCCCATGCGTATGCAACTTGTAAGCGTGTGTGTTTGTGTGTATGTGTGTGTTGTGGGGGACGGTGGTATTAAACTTCTATGGGGTAAATTTTTGTCCAGTGAATGTTAGGAGTTAATGAATACATTCTTCCTCCTATCTTCTCTGGTGCTGATTGCTCTGATATGCAGTTCTTGTGATTTCTCACAGGATGGTTTCATAGAATAAAGCAATTAGTTGCATTTAGGAGAAGCCACCTGATATTGGCTTTTCTTCCTTCCTTACTATTGTGGACTGAAAGTTTATGTCTCCCCAAAATGCATATAACCCCCTGTGTAATAGTACTGGACATGGACCTTTGGGAAGTGATTAGGTCATGAGGGTAAAGCCCTTATGAATAAGATTGATGTCATTATAAAAGAGGCCAGAGAGCGCTCTCACACCCTCTCTGTCGTGTGACAAGATGGCCCTCTGTGAACCAGGAAGTGGGTCCTCATTAGACACTGAATCCGCCAATGTCTTGATCATGGACTTCCCAGCTTCCAGAACTGTGGGAAATAAATGTTTGTTGTTTAATCCACCCAATTATGCTACTTTTGTTACAGCAACTTGAATGGACTGATACCTCCTTTGCAGTCTTTCCCATCCCCTCTATTCCCTTGGCTTTTATTCCAGAATGAAGCCCTTGCTTCAGGGTTCACTTTTTGTGAACACAGACTACAGAAGTTGACACATGGAAGTGAACCTGGAAATAAACCTTCAGGATCAGATGTTGGGATGGGATTACTCATGGCAATAATGATCTCACTGCTGGGATAAATGGGATTTCTATGACCCCTAGCATGCAATTAGCATCACAATTTCCCAGGCATTTATTTATGGTTAGTTGGGGTATACTGCAGGAGGAAGGTAAGACATTGGGCTATGCAGCAGCAGTCGTACTTGGAATATATGGGATATTAATAATTATAAGAATCGTGGAGCAAGTTAATTATTATTAACTACATTGAAAGTCTTAGTAAAAGCATCAGGCTCGGAACGGTCAGTTGTGAAGTCATGATATGCTTTGAAAGCCAATATTCCCCCGTATTAGTCTGTTCTCATGATGCTAATAAAAACATACTGGAGACTAAGTAACTTATAAAAGAAAGAGGTTTAATGGAATCACAGTTCCACATGACTGGGGAGGCTTCACAATCACGGCAGAAGGCAAAGGAGAATCAAAGGCACAACTTACACAGTGGCAGACAAGAGAGCTTGTGCAGGAGAACTCCCATTCATAAAACCATCAGATCTTGTAAGACTTATTCACTACCATGAGAACACTATGGGGGAAACTGCCTCCATGATTCATTAATGGAATCTCCACCTGGCCCTGCCCTTGACATGTGGGGATTATTACAATTCAAGGTGAGATTTGGGTGGGGAAACAGCTTTGAAGAACATTTTTTATTCCCTGCAATTACTGAGCATATTATGCTAAAAATCAAGACCAGGTTCTAATTATAAGAGTGGCAGAGTTGCAAAAGAACAAATGCCCATTCTGAACAGATCTCATTTGCCAAAGTCAGGAATTATGAAAAGAGTGAATCTCTGAGCCCCAGGATAGGGCATTTGAGTGGTTGATGCTGAGAATCTTTAATCCCAAATTTCCTCCAATCCTCTGGGCTGGTATAATCAGCTCCTTCTTCTTGAGAAACCTCCCCTTCTTTTGAGACTTCCCTTGAAGCAGGTGACTTGTAGTATTAGTGGAGGGCAACTCCACTAATGGAGGATAGAATTTGGTAGAGAAATTACCCAGGCTCCACAGCCTCTGATAAAATTATTCTGAGGCATGTCCTATATTATTTCTCAGAGCATGCCCAATGGGATTCAGCCCCAGCTGCCCACAGTGATAATTCTTTCATAACTCATTCATAAAGGAAGAATTTATTGGCACTTCTCCCTTCTCTGACGCACACCAGTTCATTACTTAGTGTTTACTATTAGAGCAATCCAAACTAAGACACATCAAGGTAGAAAATCTATCATCCCTTCTTTGGGACAATGCAAATGAATTAATGGGGGTGGGGGTGGGGTCGGTTAGGAGGAGATTTCCTTGACCTGATTTGGTACCCATAAAAGCAGGGGGAAATAAATTTGCCAAAGAATCATAAGACACTACGGTTTCAGGAAGCATCTCTTGATGAGGCAAAGTAGAAGAAAGAGACTCTATTGTAAGTAGTTCTCCAGCTATCTGATTAGCTGAGATAAACCTTCTGTAGCAATCCCTATAGATGTATGGTTTGCCTAACTTCTGATCCATAATAGTAGGTCCTCTGACAATGATAATGGTCATTAATATTTATTTAGCAATTTGATTTGTGCCAGAAACTATGGATTGCTCTCTATGTATTATTTTGTATAGTCACCGCAAAAACCCCATGAGCTAGATTCAATTAAAATCCCTGGTTTCAGAAATGAGGAAGGTCAACCTTAAAGAATTTAATTAAGTCTTGAAGACTCCCCTGGAAAACGTTAAGTGAGAGTAAAATAGTGTGAGAAGATTCACTTTCAATAATTAGCCATTGAATTTATCTTCAGGGTCCAAAGGAAATAGGTATTTTTTAACCCTATGCTTGTTGCAGATGAGGAAACAAGCCTGGAAAGTCTTAGTAAATTGCCAAGAATCATGCACTGGAGAGTACCTTGAAGAAACCAGAACTATGGCATTCACAACCATCATCTACCCATTGCCCCATGCTACCGACCTGCAAAAGCAGTCTCTGCTATTCTACCTGATCATGAGGCCAATCTTAGTATTAAATTTTTACTGTTTCTGTCAATATATGCACATGACAAACAATTCAAACTACAAAATGGTATAGAATGTAATTCCCACCTCATCCTTTTCTCAGAGGCCAAAACAGTTGATTTATGTTGGATCCTTCCAGAAAATTTCCGTATACATATCTGTCTATCTATCTAACTACCTACCTATCTTTCTGTCTCCCTCTCAACTTGCGCATTATTTGCACATCTTTTTCTTTTGAAACTAACAATGTTAGAGATCATCTGTTACCAGCAGCTGTGGAGCTCTTGTCTGTCTACTTAATGACCTCATCATTCTTCACTCTATGGATGTGTTATAATTTAATTAACCAGTCTCCTACTGATGGTCATTTCAGCTTTTCTAGTCATTTGCTACTACAAATAATGCTGCAGTTAACAGCCCAACATATATTTTTGAGCATGTGCATGACAATATCAGTAGGATAATTTCCTGGGAAGTAATGTCAGAGGATCAAAGGGTATTTCCATTTTTTTCTATCAATTAATCAGTAGATATATTAAACATACTAATTCCCAGGGAACATTTCTGTGACTAATAGGTTGTGACAGCATTTCCTTCTTCAAAGAGGACAGAGGGCATTTTCAGGTGACAGCGGTCTTGGGAGTGTTTGCAGATAAGCACTGCTGCTGCTGGGGATGATTACTCTCTGGCCTGGTTCAGTTCCTGTTCTTCCCCTGCTCATTGTTTCTTTGGGAGCTCCCCCTGTGCTGTCCCAGGTGCAGGAGGCCATGATGTAAACAGACATTCCAAATACCAGAGCGTCGCCATGGGGTGTAGGGGACCACTGCCAAAGATGAGATTAGTTCAGGAACTGGACACATTCTTGCTGAAGAGAAACACATGACCTTAAATCTATAGCTTAGTATGAGGTTAAAAATTCAAGTACCTGATTTGTACAGAAACAGGGAATCTGTTAAGCAGGCTAGGAGAATGTGATCAGCCTAGACATCTTTTGATTAAAAAAAAATAAAACATTTTGGAAAATCTCAATTGATTTCTTAATTTCTTGTATTGTTTAAAATGAATTGTCAGGAACAAATAAATATATTTAAGGAGTTTTGACACCAAGAAATAATACAGCTTTATGACTTTGACTTTATTTATAGGGCAAGAATCAGTGAACTTGACACCCTTAATTTCTTTATCTCTCTGTTTTTTTTTCTTTTTTTCCTTTTTTAAATATATGTCCACTTATTTGGTTCTCACGTAACTTTACAAGGTACTTACTATGATTAATCCCATTGTACAGCCTAAGAATGTGGCTCTTATTATAAGAATATATGAATAGTAAGTAAAAGAGCCCAATTAGAAAGCTGCACTCTTAATTTATTTTATTTTTTTTGAGACGGAATCTCCCTCTTGTCGCCCAGGCTGCAGTGCAGTGGCACAATCTCGGCTCACTGTAACCTCTGTCTCCCGGGTTTCAAGCAATTCTCCTGCCTCAGCCTCCTGAGTAGTTGGGATTACAGGCACGCGCCACCACACCCAGCTAATTTTTGTATTTTTAGTAGAGACGGGGTTTCACCATGATGGTCGGGCTGGTCTCAAGCTCCTGACCTCGTGATCCACCCACCTCAGCCTCCCAAAGTGCTGGAATTACAGACGTGAGCCATCGCGCCCAGCCAATTTCTTTTTCTCTCTGAAACTCAGTGCCCTAATGTGTGTCAAATGCCCAGACTCCTTTACTAGCCCATCTCTTTCAGTTTTGACCCTTGCCATGGCTACAGGTGAAACCATTTCCAGGAATGTGCCACTCCTCCTTTCCTCCCCTGGGGCCACCTTTGTAAGCTGTCCAAAAATGCAAAGTAAAGACTTCTTTCAAGACTTGTAAAACCCTCCTGTGACCTTCTCTTTTTCAATTACTAGCTATGAGTATCTCAGGCTGTTGCACAACCGTCCCAGAGGCTGTCAGATGGTCCGCTTCCAAGTCCAATAATGAGCTATCCATTTAGTGAGCTTAATTTTTCTTTTAAAATAAAGTTTTATTAATTTCTTTTATTGGGTTTGAGTCTTTTTTGTGGCTATTGCTGCTGCTTTCTCTTCTTTAAATGCAGGCTCATTTGACTTCTCAGCTACTCATGAATACATCTCTGCAAGGATCACAGGTTTGCTGGGCAGCAGGGCAGGTGCTATGCAAGTTTCTCCCACACCGTGCTGCCAGTGTACCTCCAATGCTCCTGCCTCTTCAACTGTCCGCGCAATTCTGCCAAAGTGTCTACAGGCTGATATATAGCCCCAGGCAGGTACTGCCAGTTTTAAAGCAGCTTAGGAATTCAGAGGAACCTCTCTGACATAGACAAAGCTGTATTTCCTTCTAGGGGTCTGGATGATTTGAACTTGGCAGAAACATCTGCACCCTGACATGTCTCTGTTAGAATTCCAACCCTCAGTAGACAGGCAGTTATAAAAAGATTTAAATTGAATACCAGAGAAGGGCTATTATAATACCAAAGCATGCCCGTATAGAGCTTACCATTTAGATATGTTCATTTATGCATCAACTTAGTCATTCAATAAATATTTCCTATATATTCCCCAAGCTATATGTCAGGCAGTCAAGATACAGAAGGACTTCTACTCTTCATCACTTAGTGGACCTAACCTGGAACTTAAAAATAAATCTACTCCTTAAACTTCATTGCAGGAAATTTGTCTATGAACTCTGAAAACAGACCAACAACAATAAAGGTGAGCATAAATATTAAATTACATTTGGCATATGTCATCTTAGTCTCAAAAGAGTTTTGCAAACTTGTAATTTGGAAGACATCAGTCATGCATGCATTAACATAGCTTGTATTGTCTTAAAATTATTCCAGATTGGTTCCACACTATGGCAGTAAACAAGTCACCTGAAATGTCTGTAGTTATTGCTGTAATTGATCAACTTGCCAAAGCAGAAAGTGAAAGAACTTAGACTTGTTGAGCTGCTCTTAAGCTACTTCTGCAGTTGGTGACTGAGCTACCTGCTGAGTGGATAGGGACCTGACAGGTGGAATTGTGCAGACAGTAGCTATGGGGCGTTGGGTTTCCTTCTTTGAAGACTATCAGGTCCAGAAGTCACATATAACTCCAACTTCCAAGTTTTTCAATGATAGTTCTTCACAAGTGAGATCACTGTTTCCACATAAAATAAAAGAATGGACTGGATAAAGAAAATGTGGTGCCTATACACCATGGAATACTATGCAGCCATAAAAAAGGATCAGTTCATGTCCTTTGCGGGGACATGGATGATGCTAGAAACCATCATTCTCAGCAAACTAACACAAAAACAGAAAACGAAACACTGCATGTTCTCGCTTATAAGTGGGAGCTGAACAACGAGAACGCATGGACACAGGAAGGGGAACATCACATACCAGGGCCTGTTGTGGGGTGAGGGACTAGAGGAGGGGTAGCATTAGGAGAAATACCTAATGTAGATGACAGGTTGATGGGTGCAGCAAACCACTATGGCACGTGTATACCTATGTAACAAAACTGCACATTCTGCACATGTATCCCAGAACTTAAAGTATTAAAAAAAAAAAAAGAATGGTAAAACAAAATGGAAACAAACAAACAAAACCCAATTCATTTGCCTGTGCCCTCAAGGGAAAAGAAAACAGAAAAAGAAAAGAGAAATGCATCCCTGTAACAGTCATTTTCTTGAAATCCCTTTTTCACCCCTTATTTTCAATGTACCCTCTGGCATTCCACCCTACCCTGGATGTGAAAGGGAGAGTGAATGCAGCTTCTGATAAAACAAATTACCAAAAGTAGTTGAGAAAAACACGGAGCTTCAAAACATAAATAAACAAAAACTAGATACTTGTCTTGCCCTTACCCTCAAAATTTACAACCTGTTGGATAATACTCCGATGATTTGGGGCCTGCTAATTATTTTTTCTAGAATCAAGCAGGCATTTTTCATTGGAGACCTGCTGTTAGCCAATCAGGGTGAGCGATCCAGGCTGCTTTTATGTAACATAAGTTGGAGAGTAGCAGGTGGCCTTCCCTGCTGTTTATAGTGCAGTTTAAGGAGTTCTGTCAGATGTAGCAGCTCCTCTTTCTGCATGGAATCTGTGTAAATCACAAAAGAACAGATGGAAAAATAGTCACAGACCCCGTTCACCTCTTAGAAGCAGCTCAGAAACCTCCATACTCCACCTACCCTGTTTCAAAAAACCAACTTTAGTGGGTTGGTCACCCAACTCCCACAAGGTAATCATTTTGTATACAAAACATCATGATTCAGACAAAACAAAAGCAGCAAATCGTTTAAACGATCACAGCTGTTACTTATGTGCATTTTGTCATTACATTCCAGATTTAGGTTAAGTAAACAGAAAAATTAGAAATTATCTCTCAGCTACCAGATCTAAATATCTTGTAGAACTTATTGCTGATGTCAGATGATGCCAGTGGTTTAGTATGTCTATTTGTCATTGTTTTTTTAAATACAACTATAAAATTCCCTGTCAATATTTTTTCCTGAAAACACTAAATCAGTTTCTAAGGATTGATCTATGTGATTTCATATTGGAAATCACCAAAGAAAACTCCCCCCCAAAACTAACTGATGGAAAAATAATAAAGAACGTATTTCTAAACAAGTCATGATAAAATCAAAGGCACCAAGGTATAAGACAGAGTAGGGTATGATGTGAACTCTATCTCCACATTTTTAACGTGTGATTTGTAAGACAAGGTGTTGAAAGAGATGAAGCTATAGGTTAGTAAGGTCTTGACATAGAGCATCTTAAACGTCTCATGAAAAAACATGATCTTTGACCTGAATATGACCTTTGATATGATCAAAGTTGACTACTGAAGGTTGGCTTTATTTATAACCTTAAAATATGTTCAATTAATATAGTAAAAATATATAAATCTGTCCAAAGACTTAGAGGAAACAGAAGTTGCCCATTAGACAGAAACTGTGATCAGAAATGACACGATTTCTATTTTCTTAAGGATTTATACAGTGTGTAAAAATGTTGTTATAGGAAATCCTTGTTGTTTAATAATGAATTTATAAAATGGAGACAACAAAGTATTGAGCACAACAAAATGGTGAAGCTTAGTTTGAGCAGAAGTCAATATCCTTGCAAAACTGTTGTAGGAATCCAGTTTTACATGAGTTACAAGAAAGCAGCAAGCACATAGGAATTGTCTACAGAGCTCCATAAATAAATTATCTATCAATCATGTCCAGGAAAGCAGTGTATTAGACCAGCAGTTCCAAAGGAGGAACAATTTATCCCTCCATGGGACACCTGGCAATGTCTGGAGACATTTGTGTTGTCACAACTGGTTGACTGGATGGGAGGAGTGTTATTGATATCTGGTAGGTAAAGGTCAAGGATGCTGCTAAACACGGGATAGCCCTCAACAACAAATAATTATCTGGCCCTAAATGTCAATACTTCGGAGGATAAGAACCTTGTTTAAGACATTTCAGGCATTTAATCATATGTTCTATTTTCAACAGAATGAAACTGCAAAGTTTTGTCGTGTCTAATCATGGAAATTTGGACACAGGAGGGAGCAGGACCTTGACATTGCTATTAACGTCATCAAATATATGACCTTGTCAAATAATGCATTTTTCTTCCTCAGATAGAATCATACAAAGTCCTTTTGGTTTGTTTAATATATATCCTTTTGGAAATTTGCTAATAAAAAACAATTGCTTTATTAAATGAAATTATGCTTGAAATAAAATTATATTTAACAAAGCTCCAATGAAGAACTCTTCAATTTTAAATCTTTGTTTTGAGTTCAAGAATGGTCAAATAATTTTATCAGAACTAGTCTGAAGCAATTAAAAGTATTTCCAGACATCCATATTAAAACATTATGCATCAGAAAATCAATGGAGATGGAACCAGAGTCTCCTTATATGAGATTAAGATTCCCTAAATAGTCTCTTCTTTTTTTTTTTCTTGGTAGTCAGATGTGTTTTCCTGGAGCATTTGGGACTATGAGGAATACTTACTCTGTTAGTTTCCTATGATGCAAAGAAGGAAAATTTCATAGTGATTTTTTTCCCTTTAGACATTTGATTTACATTTGATAATCTCTGTTAATTAAAGCTCTCTTTTGCCACAACAAAGATTAATTCAAAGAAACGTAGTAAATCTCGCTTTCTATTAGAAGGTTTTGCTTAAGATTGCTTTTACTTTTTCTTTATCATGCCAGAAAATTACAAAACAAAAAAGTGAGGAACCTGTGTATTTTCTGTTCATGTGAAATGGTGTTAAGTAACTAAAACATGAGGAAAGTCCAACATTAATTATCAAAGGTAATTACCAAAGATCACTTATGGTGAACTAACATAGCAATGACGTTTTGAATTATCTTACGTACTTTTATTATTGTTAAATAAGATAGATAAATTGTTGATGTCCATTCTGTACTCTTGCACACAGATTTCTGTCAGAGAATATGAGGTAACTCTCTCAGATTTAATTTTGAATTTTGATTTTTTTATAAGCAGTCTAATCCAAGCAACATGTATATTTCATAAGTAAAGAACTGTTTTAATACTTCTTTGCTGTTTACAAATATGGCTGTCTTTTAAATATATAGCTGTGTGGAAATAGGCTAGTAGTAGCCTCAAAATGCTCAAAAGTTGGTTACCTTTAAAACTTTCTTATCTTTTTGATCCTTGAAACTTCGTTAATCAAATCTGGCAAGTTGCTCCCTTGGAAAAAATATTTTATGGACAAACAGTATTTGGAAAACCTACCTAGTTTATCATTCTCTAGAAGAGTTTCAATATATTGTGAAAAGAAATCAAAAGCTTACTTGATTTTGTTTATCCCAGCAAGTCCCCTAGCAAATCTAAAGTTCTAAGGAGCAAGTTTTAGGAAAAAGTTGTTTAGAATATCCAGTCTCCCTCTTCTATTTGATTTTTGTTTTGATCTAATTACATCTTAATCCTTGCTTCTTAACCACTAGCTACTTTGTTTTATGTTAGCATTTTCATCAGAGGTACCAATAAGATAAAAGGTTAAATTTAGATATTTCTCTATTAATTATGTTTATAAGTGGTTTAGTGAGGATTGGTGACTGGTGAATTTTTCATACTTCCCCAGATTCCATTTCCTGAGACAAAATAGTAAGGAATGTACACAAACAAAGAACAAAACTTCACACCAACGTCCAGTGCAACAATTTAACTTCCCTTGGGGAAAAATAACACATCACTTTTAAGACCTGAGTTCTATTTCTATCTTGAGAATTTAGCATATATTACACTAAACACAGGGTGCATTTATTGGGCACATTTGTGATCATATTTAATGTTTGTCTGCAGTTATACCATTGTTGTTGGCCTTGGGGGTTAAGATGATGATTCTTCCTTCTGTTTAAACTTGATAGTCAAAATTAGTACTTTATCTGTAAGCTCTCCCACACTTTGTTCTGAAGACCACATTTTAAGGCTTTGCCTTTTTGTCTAAAAAAAAAAAATGCTGGGGATTAATTCTCATCAGGCAAAATCAAGAATAGGAATTGTTCTAAATCCAAACCAACCTACATCCTGCCATTCAGTTTCCCTCCATTGGAAATGGATGAACATGTTCAGATCAGAGTGTAAATTGGCATGAACCTTCATCTGAAATGCAATAAAGTTAGAGAAGACTGGATGATTTTTAAAAATGTATCATTATTCATATCCAATGCTTCCTCTGCACTTCTGTGTACCATCTGGTCCTGATGGTCGAAGTGCCAAAATACCATAAGGAAAGTTGTTTTTGTGGTATTTCCAGTCCAACCAGAATCAAAAAGTACCAGAAATTTCTTGAGAAAAGCTGTTGTCATAGGACACAAAGCCCAGCTTGTCAAACCAAAGAGTTTAAGAAAAGTAGCTGAAATTAAGCTACTGTCCAAATTTAAATGCTGAACAAAGAGAGGATGTTCTGGGTTTTGGGTTTACCAGATGTCTTGAGCACACACACACACACACACACACACACACACACACACACACATTTTTAAAAAACACTCTACCAATTCATCATAAATGCATCCCATTCCTTTATAAGCTACAGTTCTCTTTCTACCCCTTTATTTGTTTATCCCTATTCTGTTTATGTATTGATTGTTAAAAAGAGTGTGTATGGGTAAATGAAGTCATACAATTTCCAAAGACATCTGATTGAGGAAAAGAAGCATTATACAGACCCAGAGAATGGAATGAACCAAATTTAAAATACTTAATGGAATACATGTAATAGGTACAAAAACTATCTGACATCACCCTGTTTATGAACCCTTTGATATCCAAATAATTCATTTACATGTCTTTCTACTTCTATACAGGACATTACAGCTTGTCAAATACAAGAAATCTTGAATCTTAAAAGACTCAATCTGTGCTCTAAACTTACTGCCCAGAAGGTTTAGAGTGGGCTGTTAAACTTGGCAACATTTTCGCTTCCATTCAAGCCCCAAACCTTCTGAGATATATTTGACACTGAGTTTCGTGCAGCTTAATTTAGTTCAACTTAAAAAAAAAAAAAAAACTCTAAGTAGGGCAAGAGTTTAAGTGATGAATACTATCGTGTGACAATTAGTATATTAAGGGTGAAAACTTACCATACATGTTTTCTGCTAAAGGAAGTGTCCTACTATGCAAAGAACATAAGCTTTCATGTCAGACAGACATAGATTCAAATTCTGGTTCTCTACCTGCCAGTTGTGTGACCTCGGGCCGTTTACTAACTTCTCCTATCTTAAATTTCCTCATCTAAAAATAGAAAGCCAATTATTTTACCAGGTTGTGGGGACCAATGAGCTATTGAATATAAAGTTTTGGGGTATAGCAGGTGCTCCATCTTCTTATCAAATCTAGCTGTATATAAGGATGATAAAATAACAGACAGCTGAAGGGCAGATACTTAAGATGTTGGCTATTACAAAAGCACATTGTAATTCTTGCTTGAGTTCTTTTTCATCTATGGAAAGAAGAAAGAATGTCTCTGGGATATAACTCATATGAGTTTGGGAGATAATGATGATATTCTCCATTAGGAATATTACCTACTCAGTTCCCATAGGGAATGTTTTAAAATCTTTTATTGCATAAAATTGTAATGCCTTGTGAGAGGCATGATCTGACCCGAGATGCTTCTGAATCCATGTAAAATACATCTTATGAGGGCATTATTGGATCACTTGCTATGCCCTTGGCCCAGTTTCAAAGAGGATCTTTTCCCAAGGACACCCAAAGAAGTCAAAACAGTTCAGGTCAATGTTTTAACTGAAAATAAAATTTATTTCTTCAGATTTGAGGGTAGTATTATCTGCATCTGGTATGTGCACTATAATCATTGCTAGAATATGAAATCTGTTCCTAAACAAATAGTCCAACTTGTTATCTTGTCTTGGAACATTCACTTTCTGTTTTCAAATCACAGGCCCAACAAGAACATCATAAAAACATGGACTTTATTGTTTTTCAGGGAATCATGACCTTGACACTCAGGCTCAGTCTTTAAACTGAAAGCCTTAAATCCCAAAGCAGCGGCATCTAATCTCAAAGTTGTTATTGTCCTGTTTCTAATTCCTTTAGTTTGCATAACTTAACTTTTCTGCTCTCGTAGTCTCTTGAATCCGTTCAATTGAACTGAATCACGAAAATCTCTCATTCCCTTGAAACTGTATTTTCTTTATGTCAGTCCCGCATAACCCCGTTAGGAAAGCAATTAAGGTGTCATTCTAAGAAGCACCAAAGGAGTGCAAAAAACTGCCTTTTGAAGAACTTTGCCTGAACCTTATTTCTTCAACATTGTGCAGGCTGAGGGAGGATATGCAGCTGCTGGAAGTTGCTTTCTTAACTCCTGTCACCCAGCACTGGGGTTCATTGCTCAAGCAAAACTAATACGAAGACGTTTTATTATTTGGAATCAAAAAATACATATGTACTGTTCTTCTGCCTCGAGCTTTGAGACACTGTCTTATTAAGAATGCAATCTGTCAAGAATATCCAAGTACATCCAAAGAAAACTCCGTTGTCTCTGTGTTATGTTACAATACTTTTATTACATGGTGACATTCCTGAGACAGCACCTGCCGCGTGGCTTTGGGCTCTGGCCAGAAATGAAAGGGAAAAGCAATGTGCGGTTTAAATCAGAGTGGCACAGCAGTGCACGGCTGTAACAAATACCAGGGACTGAACAGTTGGGAGGGCTGAAGGAATCTCATTGTGTAGACACTTGATTTCAGTGTGTAGGTGACTACCCTGGTCATTGTCAGAAACCTATAGACAGGCAGATAGTAGAGAAATACTTGCTTTACTTTTTGCTAGATACATATACTTGGCATAATTTTTTACTTTTCCTCCCCCATACTTCTAGGGAGCTGGCTTTGGAAATTTGAAAAAGGCTTTGTAGCTTGTAGCTTCAAGTATAGACTATTAATAGTACAAAATGAAAAGTGAACACGAAAATATTGGTATTTGTGAAGCTTAATTTTGAATAAAAATGGTTATTAGAAAATATATATATTAAAATACATAATATATGTATACAGGATAATATATCTTATATATAAATATATATTTTGTGTATATATACATATGTGTATATAATGTATACAATGTACATTATATTATATATAATATATACAATATACTGTATACTATATATAATGTATACAATATATAATGTACACATAGTGTATACACTATACATAAAAATAATATATGTACATATGTACATATACATATATTAGATATTATATACAAATATTATGTGCTATGTAATATGTGTATATTATTAATTTGTGTACATATTACTATGTAATATGTTTATATTATATGCATATATTTATTTTATCTAATATACACAACATACATGTAGTATATTACATACACGTATTACACATAATATATTAATATATAATATATACATATGACATACTATATTATATATACTTATATATGTTATATAAATGTATTCACATATATAATTTCTGTTGATGAGCTAGTAGATTTTGCCCTCTGGAGAAATATTTTGATGTTTCTAATCTTCTTCTTTATCAGTTTTTGTTGTAAATTATGTAGAATTTACAGAAACTAAAAGCTCTCAAATTTGTAGTTGTTTTTGAGACGATCAGATAATCAAATTTCATGATTTTCACTGACTGTTCCTTTTGGACTCTTCAGCAGCCATGGTTGGGCAGGCGTGGGGAGATGAAACAGGAAACCACACCCATGATGATGGCAGAGGTTAAAACTGTGAATTCCTATTTCTTATTTTTATTTATTCTATTTTAGAGATAGAATCTAGCTTTGCCACTCAGGCAGGAGTGCCGGGGTATGGTGATATCTCACTGCTGCCTCAAATTCCCAGGCTCAATCCATCCTCTTGCCTCAGCCTCCTGAGTAGCTGGGACTACAGGCATAAACCACCACACCTTGTCATTTCTTGATAATTAAGTATACTTCAAAGAAATAGTACTTGTTTGGAGAAATCAATTGCATCTGTTGAAGACTACAACTCCAATCAGGCAGTGTTTGTTCATTTGTTTGCTTGTTTTAAATAAAAACGAGGCTTAATTCAGAAGAAATCTTTGCTCAGAAATGGGACACTAAGTCATTCTTGTCTTCTAACTAAATTGATGGTGCACTGTTGTTGACTCTGGGGTTAAAGACTTCAGTAAGAAGCCTTCTTGGCCTTTTCTCCATATATCTGATGACCTTAGAAAGTGATGACTTTATAGGATGTGACCACATGGCCCGTACCACTGTGAGGTAAATGCAAAGCTCCCAGAAATCCCAGTGGGGGAGCAGAAAGAAAGAGTTATTATTCAGAAAGAGTTACTGGGTCACCACTGAACATGGTCCATAATGTTTCTCCTCAAATTCAAATGAAAATTCAACTTGTTTTATGCAAGTTATAGAATATGTTCTAGCACCTATATGATTATTTCGCTCTCTCTTTCTCTCTCTCTCTGTGTGTGTGTGTGTGTGTGTGTGTGTGTGTGTGTGTGTCTATGTGTAGTTTTATGGAAGAATGGAGACTTCATGTAATTTGAACATGAGAACCTCATTATGTTCTGTTTTGCATAACTTACCCTGTCTCCTCAGTAGGTCAGGAATGAGGTTAAGAAAAGAAGCAGGATTTCATGTCATGCATGTAGAATTCCAAGCTCAGTAACTGCTGTCTTTCTGTTTCTTCTGGGAATTCTTATCAATCTGATGGGCTTGTTTATAGCGCTAAATCAGAGTCTTAAAAGCCTCTATATGCTTTACTGAAACGTGGAGGGCTTCTGAACTTTAAAATCAATTGCATCGATTCAATTATAGAACATAAGTGAAGACTAATGGTTTTTATGTTCATTAACTTCTAATTTACATAAGATAGAAGATGTTAATATGGTCCCAGAGTCTTTGTGGGAAACCATTTTAGTCAAGCTAGAGAAAATGGGACTTCCATTTTCATTTGCAATGGATCAATATTCCCAAAATTAAAATATATAATCTTCAGATCAAATTCCACACTTCTTTTACCTTTTCTGTTACCAAAGAACATTTGTGAACTCTTGGTTGAGTCAATGTAGACTCTATCAGCTGCTCAGTTGCTTCTATAAATGGTTTTTCTCTTACGTTTTTCCAGAAGTTAAAATAAATTGACATGTATTTGGAATGTTCTGAAATGTAGAAAAGTCTGACAGTCAAAATCAGAACTTAAGATAAAGGCAAAACTTGAAATATTTCCAATAGGAATTACATTCAAATGAATTCTAAATATTTTAGAGGTTTTTTTCCCCTTGCAAATTAACAGTTGCTTTGTTTCTGACTTTTTAAAAATTTTTGTTGGATACCAGAAATAATAATAGTGCAATGTATAATTAGAAATAATACTAGTCGGGTTCATCGTAGATTCTGGATATTAGCCTTTTGTCAGATGAGTAGCTTGCGAAAATTTTCTCCCATTTTGTAGGTTGCCTATTCACTCTGATGGTAGTGTCTTTTGCTGTGCAGAAGCTCTTTAGTTGAATTAGATCCCATTTGTCAATTTTGGCTTTTGTTGCCATTGCTTTTGGTGTTTTAGACATGAAGTCCTTGCCCATGCCTATGTCCTGAATGGTAATGCCTAGGTTTTCTTCTAGGGTTTTTATGGTTTTAGGTCTAATGTTTAAGTCTTTAATCCATCTTGAATTAATTTTTGTACAAGGTGTAAGGAAGGGATCCAGTTTCAGCTTTCTACATAAGGCTAGCCAGTTTTCCCAGCACCATTTATTAAACAGGGAATCCTTTCCCCATTGCTTGTTTTTCTCAGGTTTGTCAAACATCAGATAGTTGTAGATATGTGGCGTTATTTCTGAGGGCTCTATTCTGTTCCATTGATCTATATCTCTGTTTTGGTACCAGTACCATGCTGTTTTGGTTACTGTAGCCTTGTAGTATAGTTTGAAGTCAGGTAGCGTGATGCCTCCAGCTTTGTTCTTTTGGCTTAGGATTGACAAGAAAAAAACAAACAACCCCATCAAAAAGTGGGTGAAGGATATGAACAGACACTTCTCAAAAGAAGACATTTATGCAGCCAAAAGACACATGAAAAAATGCTCATCATCACTGGCCATCAGAGAAATGCAAATCAAAACCACAATGAGATATCATCTCACACCAGTTAGAATGGCAATCATTAAAAAGTCAGGAAACAACAGGTGCTGGAGAGGATGTGGAGAAATAGGAACACTTTTACACTGTTGGTGGGACTGTAAACTAGTTCAACCCTTGTGGAAGTCAGTGTGGCGATTCCTCAGGGATCTAGAACTAGAAATACCATTTGACCCAGCCATCCCATTACTGGGTATATACCCAAAGGACTATAAATCATGCTGCTATAAAGACACATGCACATGTATGTTTATTGTGGCACTACTCACAATAGAAAAGACTTGGAACCAACCCAAATGTCCAACAATGATAGACTGGATTAAGAAAATGTGGCACATATACACCATGGACTACTATGCAGCCATAAAAAATGATGAGTTCATGTCCTTTGTAGGGACATGGATGAAACTGGAAATCATTGTTCTCAGTAAACTATCGCAAGGACAAAAAACCAAACACCGCATGTTCTTACTCATAGATGGGAACTGAACAATGAGAACACATGGACACAGGAATGGGAACATCACACTCTGCTGTGGGGTGGTGGGAGGGGGGAGGGATAGCATTAGGAGATACACCTAATGCTAAATGGCGAGTTTAATGGGTGCAGCACAGCAGCATGGCACATGTATACATATGTAACTAACCTGCACATTGTGCACATGTACCCTAAAACTTAAAGTATAATAATAAAAAAATAAAATAAAATAAAGTCACAGAAACCATAAAAATAAATAAATAAATAAATAAAATAATACTAGTTGGGGCACATCTAAACCTAAACACAGATTGGTATGGGAGTTAGAAGAATCTTAAATCATTTCTTAATCAAGTCCTGGATGTGATTTTCTTCTAGCTTTTGAATATTCTGCTTGTTTTCTTTGGAAAACAAGATAGGAATTTCTTTCTCCAAGTTAGTCTTCATTTGGTAAGTGCTAGATGTTTCCCTTGAGGTCATATTCCTTTTGTTTTTTTCATTCAACATTTCCATTTTTTTTATTGTTGAGGGGACAGGGTAGTGTTTGATCTGAGCAATATTTTATTTGTTCATGAAATAGTTTTTAACATACTTAGAATGGTTTCTAACTAATTTGGATTCCAAGTGAAACTCTACCACAGTTTTTGTGACTTTGGCCTATCTAATCGTTCCAAGATTCAATTTTCATACTTATAAAATGGGAACAATATTTCTACATCTTATTTTGGTTTGGAGAGGGTTATGTAAGATATTACTTGTAAATCAGCTAGTTCAATGACTGATATACATATATATATATACGCACACACATCTATATATCTCCACAAACACACACATGCATATGTATGTATATATGTATGTATGTATATACGTATGTATGTGTATATATGTATATATAGACATATATGTGTGTCTATATATACACAGAGAGAGAGAGAGAAGGTGCTCAATAAATAATGGGATCTCATATCTTGGTCTGCTTATATTTTTCTCCTGAAGTGTACTTTTCTTGCCCCAAGTATTTTTCCTTACATGGGAATACAAGTGCATTCATTCTTTTATTTTCTATTTTGGTTGAACTCTGTGTATTCTCTGTAATTTCTTAGGGTGAGGTATGGCTGTATAAGACTGGGTACTCTACAATGGAATGACAACATGTTATGAAACCCAAATTAGGGTGTTAGAAATGACCCTATCTATAAAGAGGACACTGGGAGTGGAATACACGTTTTCTAAAATGCTTCAGTTCAAAATAAAAGCAACAATACAAACAGAACAAAACAAATTCAGTTTATTTAAGTCCCATTTATTATATTTGACTTTAAAAGTACAGCAGAAATTAAAATTATAAATATCTCATGACAAATAAACTAACCCAGTTACTTACTTTTCCAAAACCATCTCATCCATTACCATGTTAATATATAGAAAGCTGTATACTTTCATATTTTTGAATGTTTATTTTATTCTTCATTGCCAACTTTCACACAGCTGCTTTGATAGATTATAACCAGGTTGCTTAAAAGCATTTGAGCTCATTACTTACAGTCACAAAGTTTCTACCTGAAATTAATGTTAATGTCAAATAATAAAAATCATCAATTTTTTTTCACTGTTTCTAATATGCGTGATCAGAGTCCAAGCAGAGAAAGTTCACATTTTCAAGTCTTCGATCCATTTTGCATGTAAGAATATTCTGATTAGAGATGATTCTGAGGGGCTAAGAGATGTCTCCAGGACCCAGGAAATCAAGGAAAAGATTTAATAAAGGATTATGGGGTTGGTCACATAGGATGATACTGGATACTTCCCAAATTGAAGAAAAGGAAGAAAAATCAGTGTATATGTGGCAGATATTAATTACAAATATGAAGAGGGAAAGGGATCAAGAAGATCGTTGAATTATATGACAGCCAGTGACAATAGCCTTTAAAAAGAAGGGTTCCTATTGTTATTGCTACTCCCGTGATCCTTATCATTAATATAGTGGCTGCTGCTGCTGCTACTTCAACTAACCGCAACTGTCAGCATTTCCTCCTTCCCACTGAGTCGTATATTTACTATGTTTAGGGCACTATCATGAGCTCCTTGATGCATTTTTTCATTTAACATTCTGAGTAAGACTTTGAGGTAGGTATTACCATACCAATTGTATTGATAAAGAATCAGAGGCTTAGAAAAAAAAAGTTTTCTGTGAAAATGTGGTAATGTGATTATATTCACACAGGTTTCTTTGACCTCAGAAACTGATGTTCTTAAAGGACAGGCAGAGAGAGAGAAGAGGAAAAAGTAAGAAAGCAATACAAACTAGGATTTTAGGATTAGGTTCAATTTCATATGGCAGAAATCCCAAATAGCAGTGACTTAAGACTAAAAGAAATTATACTTTCACATAGATGAGCTATAGAAATATGGGGTCCGCGGTCATTAAGCATTGTCTTTCTATTGTTTTATTCGTCTTCTGTGGTATGTAGTTTTATCCTCAAGATTGACTCCTAGTCCAGGTTAAATAATGTGAAACAAGTAGTACATTCAGGTAAAACAGAAATTTGTATAATAAACGAAACAAAATTAAAGTACATTACTTGGTTCAGTAGTGAACAATATTTACATAGTTATAATACGACAGATGCTGATTTAGTTCAAAATTGCAATTTAAATACTGGGAGGCTGGAGAGAAGATGTGCATATGTGCATGAGTGTATGTTTGGATGGTGTTTTAAAAATAGATATATCATCAAATAATAGAGAGAGATAAAGGAATAGCATCAGTATAGTAGTGTAAGTCTAATATTCAGAAATATGAAAGTAAATACCAGATGAAACAGCTGTAAAGGTCGAAAGTACATGACCCTGTGTAGCAGGAGTGTACTAAGAGTTGAAATGAAGAATAAACCAGACTTTTGCAACAAGTTTTTTTTTTCGCTTTTTGCAAACTATAAAGGTAATAATTGTTTTAACAGACGTATGCTCATTAATCAAGTTGTAAAAATATTTTTAAAGCAAATAGTCGTAATCTCTCCATCCAGGAATGAGCACTATGTACTTTTGAGGTATGTTTTCTCCCAACTTTAAGGTTATCACAGTCTATGCAGGAGGCAGACACCAAAGTAGATCACATAACCAGGGAACAAGTGCAGTGAAAAAGATAGACAGGAAGAGAGTAGAGCAAACCCTAATCATGTGCATTTCTACTCACAAAAAGGAGAGTGTTGGACAATGGTGCGCTGGTAAATGTTTCACAAGCGGCTAGCTAAGAAAAATTTTACATGTGTATATACTTGTATACATTTATTATAATTCAGATATAAAAGATAGACACATAGCTTGAGATTTAAAAAAATGAAATATATAATATATTCCTTACTGTATTTTTTTTTTTTTTTTGAGACAGAATCTCACTTTGTTGCCCAGGCTGGAGTGCAGTGGCACAATCTCGGCTCATTGAAACCTCTGCCTCCTGGGCTCAAGTGATTCTCCTGTCTTAGCCTCCTGAGTAGCTGGGATTACAGGCATGTGCCACCACGCCCGGATAATTTTTGTATTTTTAGTAGAAACCGGGTTTTGCCATGTTGGCCAGCCTGGTCTTGAGCTCCTGACCTCAGGTGATTCTCCTGCCTTGGCCTCCCAAAGTGCTGGGATTATAGGCATGAGCCACTGCGCCTGGCTTCTTTTTGTAAATTCTATGCAATTGATGAATGAAAAATTCTGACACAAATGTTGGTTAATATTTTTATTAAGATGAAAGAGAAACAATGAAGATGTATTCTGGAACTTCCCTCATTTGTCAATGGCATGAGAAACTTCTTGGCTGAATCTGATGGTGGTTTTTAAACACTGGAATATTTCCACATTTTTTTGTGTTATTGATAATGTAAGAGCTATAGATATATTATAGTTTTAAAGTTTAATCTGCATGATTATAATTTTATTCATCATTTTCTTAAGCCTAATCAACAAAACAGAAAATTATACCCTCATTTGTAATATTTTCTGATTTCTATGGTATAAATTCTTTCATTCCAGCCAGTGTAATTCCAGTGAATGTGGAATTAGGAAGAGATGTGGTCCTTCTTACATAGCATTTCTGTCATAAAAATACAGTAAGTGTAAGTAACCTGAAGAGAATAAATAAAAACAAAATGGCATAAATAATTAGAAAGTGATGGGTTTAAGTATATTTTGCTTTTGTTTTTCATATAATTTATTTAATCACAAATTCATATAAATTAATTTTTATTACTACCTGCGTTTAGTTACCAGATCATAAAATTACTGAAAATGGAATAATTGTTTCTCATGAGGTTCCAGGAGCTGGTGCCAGCACACCACTGTTTGTCTGATAGGTGAGTAACACTTCCTGGAGAAGGTGAAACCTCAAGTGAGTCTTAACAGGTAAGTAGGAATCAGCTGCTCAATAGTCTTGTGGATGGAAAAGAAGATAAACGCTAAAGCAAAGTGGCTAGATAATGGCGAGGGAAAGGCAATGTGTGGATGGAAATATAAGCAGGTGTGTATTTGCTGAGATGAAATTCTCAGAAAGCAAGGGCGTGATAAAAAAAGATCCTGCAAACTGCATCAAGGAACTTAGAATTTATCCTATAGGCCACGAGGAGCTGTTGGAGGATTTAAAGCAGGAGAGTGAATTATTTAGATTTACGGCTGAAGCATGACCTTCTGGCCAAGCCTTGTAGAATAAACATGAGAAGGAGCAAGACTTAAGACACAAAAACCAGTTGGGAAGCTGTTGCAGTGCTTTAGAGAAGTGATGATATGTGCTGATTCAGGACGGTTGTATTTAGGAAAGAGGAGGTGATACATGCCAGAAATATTTAAGAGGTAAAGTCAGCAGGGCCAGTGATTGATTAGAAGAAGGCAGGGGTGAGGGAGAGGGAAAAGTCAATGATGGCTTCCCAGTTTTCAGCTCAGTTTATAAATTATGGATCGACGGCCAATAAATGGAGTCAAGGAAGAGGATTAGATTTCTGGGCTATGCTGATTAATTCAGAGTCCTTATGTACAGTTTCAGTCATTATGGAATATCCATGTGGAAATACCTTGCAGTTCTGGCTGCAGATAAAATTTAGTGCATGATTAATATACAGGTGTTGGTAGATGAGCTCCGGAGGGAAAAGCGGGCGAAGTAAGAGGCAGGAAACGAAACATAACTTGAAGATGCATCTGCACATAGAGAATCAGCAGAAGAAAAAAGGCCAGTACTGCAGACAGAAGGACTGACCGGAGAGGTGAGAAGTGAATAGGAGAACGTGAATCATGTAGTACAGGACGAAAGACCGTTTAAAAAGCCAGCATGACTCACAGCTGTAATCCCAGCACTTTGGGAGGCCGAGACGGGCAGATCACAAGGTCAGGGGTTCGAGACCAGCCTGACCAACGTGGTGAAACCCTGTCTCTACTAAAAATATAAAAAATAGCTGGGCGTGGTGGTGGGCGCCTGTAATCCCAGCTACTCAGGAGGCTGAGGCAGGATAATCGCTTGAACCTGGGAGGCAGAGATTGCAGTGAGCAGATTGTGCCACCGTACTCCAGCCTGGGGGAAAAAGCGACACTCCATCTCAAAGAAAAAAATAAATATAAAAGCCAGCACGGAGAAATAATGTCAACAGTGCCAAATGAATTGTGTATGCCATCTGTATATTTATACCTCAAATTAAAATATAATATATTTCACATGTCATAAATATGATCTTGATTGATGTTTTTGCTTTCAGAAAATTTTAGTGCACAAACAGTATGGATTTACTGTGAAATAATGATAAAATATACACATATAAAAGAAGAAACACTTTTTATCCCACTTCTGAGTTAATAGCTGTTAAGATTTCGAATTTAAATGATTCTTGAACTTTTCTGTATATGTGTGTGCACATACATATCCAAATTAATATATTGTGTTTAATTGATAGGATAATGCACTTATTGAATATTTTAATGACTATGTATAATACTCATTATGTGGCTGTATTATACTTTATATAACCTATAGCCATTGTTAAACACTTTAAATTATTATTATTACTTTCATCTATTATAAGAACCATAATAAACATCTTTGTGCTTAAAGCATTTATGTGTAATTTGGTTTTTTTTTTTTCCTTCAAGAACAATCTCTAAATGTAGAATTAACCAAGTTAAAGAATATAAAACACTTTTAAGGATTTTGACACATTTTGCCAACATGCTTCTTAGAAATATAGGTCTGACAAGATTTTCACCAGCACTTGTAAATGGTGCTCATTTCTCCAAGACCTCATCAGTGCGGAATATTCCCAGATTTTATCTATATTTAAAAATATGAATAGTATCCATAGATCTTTCACCTACAACCAAAAAAAATCTTAAAGCCATATTTTTATGGCATTTTATAAACTAGTTGTAAAACCAGGATGAACTAAGAGCAGCAGATGATACCATATTTTGGTGCGGTAGATTTTCACAGCCTTCAGTGTGCAGCCTCTGTTGCTGAGTACTTCCCCTGAGTGTGCCTTGTTTCCACTTCTGCACTTTTATTCGAACTACTGTATGCACTGCTTGTTCAGACAGCCTTCTCGCTCTTCTCCTTGTCCAAGTTGTACATTTGTTCAAGTCATTTTTGAAAAATTCTCTTATAAATGCCTATAGAGCTTTGAATTTTTAAGCCATAATTAATATTCAGTTACATATTTTCTTGAGTAGTGTGTTCACTTACTTTTCTTACATGGGTTACAAGATCATAAGGGAAAGGACCATGGCACATAGTCAGGCCTAGTCTGTCATCTGTGAATCACATTCTTGCATGACAACGGATAAGCAATAAGGAAACACAGGGAAAAACAACACAAAATCATGAGCATGTTACTAACTTTGGCTTTGTACTAATGAATTGTCTATTATAATACAATTATTTGAAAAGAAAAGGAGCATTTTATAGACTTAAAAAAACATAAGAAATCACTGGGCAGCTTTCCCAATGATTTTGGAAAAGTTTTGACCTATCGTGTGTCTGTGTGTGTGAGAGAGAGATGTTGTAGGTTATAGAAGGTTGTAGATTATGTGGATAGGAAAAGGGACAGATCTAGATGATTTGTTTTACAGATAAAAAGGCTAAGGTAAAGAAATGCTAAGTGAGTTTCTTCAAACACAAAGTTGGTAGGAGAGATGTTGATCCTGAACTTAGATCTGCTGACTTTCTTGTTAATGTTAGTTTTATACCACCAGACTCCATCCTTAACATGTATATTTTTGACTCATGCATAGTGTATTTAGAAAAGATTGATAAAATTGACAATTTAGATTCAAACCTGAAATATAAATATTCCAGTAATCTTAAGTGATTGGAACCACAGAGTAACTTAAGGGACTTCACGAGTTTTCCATTTTGTATTATCTCTGCTAAAGCAAATATCTTCTCTATCTAAATATTCATTTTGCATTTTCTTGGTAATTTTTTCTCGGTATTTTTTTCTCTTTTTATAATCACTATCAATTGAAAACATGATAATCTCCCAACAACAACAACAAAAAAGCCCAAGACCAGATGAATTCACAGCCAAATTCTACCAGATGTACAAAGAACTGGTACCAATTCTAGTAAAACTGTTTCAAAAATCAAGGAGGAAAGAATCCTCCCTAACTCATGCTGTGAAGCCAGTATCACCCTGAAACAAAAGCCAGGCAAAGACACAATAAAAAAGATAAGCTAACATCTCTGAGGAACATAAATGCAAAAATTTCCAACAAAATACTATTAAACCAAATCTAATAGCAAATTAGAAAGATAATATACTGTGACTAAGTAGCTTTTATTTCAGGGATGCAAGGATGTTTTAATGTATGGTTTATAATGGTGAATCAATAAATGTGATTCACCATATAAACGGAATTAAAAACAAAAACCATGTGATCATTTCAGGAGAACCAGAAAAAGTATTTGATAAAATTTAGCACCATTTCATGATTAAAAACACTCAATAAACTAGGCATAGAAGGAACATACCTCAAAATAATGAAAGCTGTATATGACAAACCCACAACCAACATTACTGAATGGGAAAAAGTTGAAAGCATTTCCCCTAAGTACTGGAATAAGACATGTATGCCCACTTTCACCACTACTATTCAACATACTATTAGCAGCTTTAGCCAGAGCAATCAGGAAAGAAAAAGAAATAACAAGCATTCAAACTGGAAATGAGGAAGTCAAATTATCTGTGTTTGCTGCTGCTGATGTAATCTGATTCCCAGAAAATCCTAAAGACTCTTCCAAAAGAATCCTAGATTTAACATACAAATTTATTAAGGATTCAGGATACAAAACCAATGTAGAAAAATCAGTAGCTGTTGTATATACTGATAGTAACCAAGCTGAGATCCAAATCAAGAACTCAATCTCATTTACAATAGCTAGAAAACCAAACCAAACCAAACAAAAACCTAGGAATAGATTTGGCCAAAGAGGTGAAGGATCTCTACAAAGAAAACTACAAAACATTGATGAAAGAAATTGTAGATAATAAAAGCAAATAGGAAAATATTCCATGCCCATGGGTTGGAAGAATCAATATTGTTAAAATGATTATACTGGCCAGGCAGGGTGGCTCACGCCTGTAATCCCAGCACTTTGGGAGGCTGAGGCAGGTGGATCACGAGGTCAGGAGATCTAGAATATCCTGGCTGACAAGGTGAAAACCCGTCTCTACTAAAAATACAAAAAATTAGCCGGGTGTGATGGCGGGTGCCTGCAGTCCCACCTACTCAGAAGGCTGAGGCAGGAGAATGGCGTGAACACGGGAGGCGGAGCTTGCAGTGAGCTGAGATCGCGCCACAGCACTCCAGCCTGGGCGACGGAGTGGGAGTGAGACTCCGTCTCAAAAAAAAAAAAAAAAAAAACAAAAACAACAACAAAAAAAGTTTATACTACCCAAAGTAATCTACAGATTCAGTTAATTCTTATCAAAATACCAACATCATTTTTTCACAGAACTAGAGAAGCAATCCTAGGGACGGGGGTGGTGGCTCACTCCTGTAATCCCAGTACTTTGAGAAGATGAGGCGGGGGGATCACCTGAGGTCAGGAGTTCCAGATCAGCCCGATAAACATGACAAAACTCCATCTCTACTAAAAATACAAAATTAGCCAGGTGTGGTGCTGGGAGCCTGTAATCCCAGCTACTTGGGAGGCTGAGGCAGGAGAATCGCTTGAACCTAGGAGGTGGAGGTTGCAGTGAGCCAAGATCGGGCCATTGCACTCCAGCCTGGGCAACAAGAGCAAAACTCTGTCTCAAAAAAAAAAAAAAAAGAAAAAGAAAAAGAAAAGAAAAGAAAAGAAAAACAATCCTAAAATTCATGTGGAACAACAGCAACAAAAAGCCAGCCAAAGCAATCCTAAACAAAAAGAACAAAGCTGGAGGCATCATATTACCTGACTTCCAATTATACTACAAGAACACAGTAACCAAAAAAAAAAGCATGGTACTAGCATAAATATACACAAAAAGATCAATGGAACAGAATAGAGAACTCAGAAATAAAGTCACCTACCTACTACAACAAGCTGATCTGCAACAAAGTCAACAAAAACATACACTGGAGAAAGGATACCCTAATCAATAAACGGTGCCAGAAAAATTGAGTTGCCATATATAGAATAATGAAACTGGACCCATGTGTTTCACCATATACAAAAATTAACTCAAGATGGATTAAAGACTAAAATGTAAGACCTGAAGCTTTAAAAATCCTAGCAGCAAACGTAAACAAAACTCTTCTGGACATCGGCTAAGGCAAAAGATTTATGACTGAGACCTCGAAAGCAAATGCAAGAAAAACAAAAATAGACAAATGGGACTTCATTAAACTGAAAAGCTTATGCACAGCAAAAGAAATAATCAACAGAGTAAACAGCTGACAGAATGGGTAAAAAATATTGGCAAATTATGTATCTGACAAAGGACTACTACGCAGAATCTAAAAGGAACTCAAACAACTTAACAACCAAAAAAACAAATAAATCCATTAAAAGGTGGGCAAAAGATACGAACAGACATTTTTCAAAAGAAGACATACAAATAGCCAAAAAACATATGAAAAATGCTCAACATCACTAATCATCAGGGAAATGTAAATCAAAACCACAATGAGATATCATCTTATACCAGTCATAATGGTTATGACTAAAAAGTCAAAAAACAACAGATATTGGCAAGGATGCAGAGAAAAGGAAATGCTTATCCACTACTGGTGGGACTATAATTTAGTACAACTTCTATGGGAAATAATATGATTATTTCTCAAGAAATGAACAATAGAACTTCCATTTAATCTAGCAATCTCACTAGTGCATATCTACCCAAAGAAAAAGGATTTGTTATAAAACGATGCCTGCACTCATATGTTTATCACAGCACTATTTACAATAGCAAAGATATGTATTCAACCTGAGTGTACATCAGTGGGTGATTCTAAGAAGAAATGTAGTATGTGTGTGTGTATATACATTTATATTTGTGTATACACACATGTGAGCGTGCACACACACACAACGTCAAATACTACTAAGTAATAAAATAGAATAAAATCATATCTCTTACAGCAAAATGGATGAAACTGGAGACCATTATTTTAAGTGAAATAACTCAGAAACAGAAAATCAAAAACTGCATGTTCTCCCTTATACGTTGGAGCCAAATAATGTATACACATGAACATAGAGAGTAGAATAATTGGAGAAATTGGAGACTCACAAAAATGGGGAGTGAGCGATGAGAAATTACCTACAGGTTACAACTCTGTTTGGGTGATGGTTATATTGAAAGCCCAGGCTTCACCACTACACCATACATACATACACCGTACATACACCACTACACATACACATACATGTATGTGTACATACATGTAACACAATTGCACTTGTACCACTTACATTTGTAAAAAATATGGATATAATTTAATAAAAATAAACAAATAAATATATAGGTAATGTGGCTTTGAGTTATTATACCTCGAAGGCAATACATTGCATTTGCTATGGCTAACCCTATAATGCATCCTTATATAAATAAAACCACATGTATCAAAAAAAGCTGTTTAGAAAGGAATGCCCCACATCTTCCCTGAACACAGTTTAATAATTCTGTGTGTGTATATATTTTTGCACATAAGCTCTTGTGTAGCAAGTTATAAAATTAAAGATATTTGAATGATGCTAATGGTGATAGATATGGTTCCTCTTTAGTGATTGATAACAATTTTACAAGCCTGCATACCTTTGTTAAATGTTGGCCCTTCTGTATCTTCATTCTTATATATACCTGTATATATGGATATTTGTTTGTAGAAGCATGTATTCACATATACACTCAACATGTATCTGTGGATGTATATACAGTGTTATTGAGATAAACACTTAGAGAAAAATATTTCCCTTCTTGGTTACCATCAAGTGATATGATCTGATAGTTTTCGAAACCACATTAAGAAACCTTTGATTTATAAGTTTGCCATGCAGAGATATCTCTTTGTATGTTTAATTTTATCAGCAATTAGACCTCCAGGGGAGTTGTAACAAATGCATTCAGCTCAGTGGTTGGCTCTTCCCATCCTCCTGGTGCACCTTTCCAGTCCTTTCCAGTCCACATGCCCTGTGGACACCCTGGTTAGTGTGAGTCTACATAATTGTCAAATCTGGATGTCAAGGATTTTTCACTTTGACCTCTAACCTCAACTCCCTTGGTGGAGAAACACATATCTTTTATCTCCTCCACCTGCCTACTTGGATACCCTTTCTGTAATGAAGGAGACCTTGTAATAGCAAGGACTCCTGTTTCAAGCTGGGCTCTGTTTCTTTCTTTATATCCCTGGGATGTAATTATCTCATGATAAGCACCTTTGTGTCTAATGACTTATTTAGTTAATCACATAAGTGCTGTAAGTGATGTTTTGTGTGATGAAAATTTGCAATATGTAGTAAATCATCAATGTTCCTCTATGCTGGACAGGAAAGCAGACCACTCAGTCTGGGAGTTTAATTTCTGTCTCCTCCAGACAGGTCTTTTTTGTGTGTGGGTTGGTAGAGGTGGGAGAAAAAATACTGCTTTATATTAAACAGATGGGGGGAGGGTGTAATACTGTTTTCCTGAGCCCTGACACTGTTTAATCTGCCCTACACATGTACACACAGATTTTAACATTTAATTGCTGCTTTTTTCCCAAAATAAGGCCCATTAGCTGGAAAGCAGCAACAGCTGTTAGAATGCTGTGGTTTCACTTTTTTTTCTTTTTTCTTTACTGTATTTATGTGTATTGTGGATGTGTTTAGCAGGTAAAAATTAGGATTTTGGGGACCAAAGCATTTCTGTTTTAATCCGCACAACCAGAGGCACACACTTAAGTAAAAATGACTTAATACGTTATTTTGCATAGGTCATTAAGCAATTTGGAGTGACCTTCTCTACAAATGTAACATGACTTCCAGTGAACCAGTAGACCTGTAGGGTTGGAAGGGTCTAATACCTTTCCTCACCCATCATAATGGTTACGGCCGATACTCCTATAGCAAAAGTTAGGTTAACAAGAGAAAAACACAACACATTCATTTAATCAAAGTTTTATGTGACACAGGATCCTTCAGAAAATAAAGACTAAGATCCCAGGAAAACTATCTGTTTTTATGCTTAGATTTGATGAAAGATAGGCAGTCATGTAGAAATGGGATTGGACAAAATGGTATGAACTACTGGTTATAGAGTGAGTAGGGAAAAATCCAGCAAGTCCTGTCCAGATTCTCGTTAGCCTTTCTGTGCCTCGTTCCTTCTCTAGGTTATGCGGTAGGACTCCTCTGGAATGAGGGTCATCAACGGAGAAGACAGAAGGGAGACAGTGAGCTTTCAGGTTTTATGGCTTGCTTTGGAGGAGAGAAGTTCTAGTTTCTATGACCAACTTGGAGAAGAGGAATTTTGGTTTCTATCATAAGCATTGGTGGAAAAGGAGGGTGGGAGATAGGAGGATGACAGAAGGTCAGAGAGACCTTGCTTATGAGGTCTTGCCTTCCAATGTCCTTTAGATCAAAGTAGTCAGCATGAGGAGGTGCCATACTTCAGGATATCAGGTTCTGGGCCTCAACTGACCCATTACTATCTTGCTTCCTGCAATCGGTTTATGAAGAAGGGTTTTGCTGTGAATTTTGACAAATGATTTTTTTTTGTTTTTGTTTTTGTTTTTTTGTTTTTAGACAGAGTCTTTCTCTGTCACCCAGGCTGGAGTGCAGTGGTGTGATCTCGGCTCACTGCAACCTCCGCCTGCCGGGTGCAATCGATTCTCCTGCTTCAGCCTCCCGAGTAGCTGGGACTACAGATGCCCGCCACAAGGTCCAGCTAATTTTTTGTTTTTGTTTTTGTATTTTTATTAGAGACGGGGTTTCACCGTGTTAGCCAGGATGATCTCTATCTCCTGACCTTGTGATCTGCCTGCCTCGGCATCCCAAAGTGCTGGGATTACAGGGGTAAGCCACTGCGCCCAGCAGACAAATGCTGTTTTTAAAATATGCACTCTGCCACAGTGTGTTAGCTCAAAAACCAAATTAAGAAAAGAAACTATTGCAGATTGACGTAAAACTCTATCTTTGCAGTTTTCTTTCTTTTTTTTTTTTGTGACGGAGTCTTGCTCTGTCACCCAGGCTGGAGTGCAGTGGTGCGATCTCGGCTGGCTGCAAGCTCTGCCTCCCGGGTTCACGCCATTCTGCTGCCTCAGCCTCCCCAGCAGCTGGGACTACAGGCACCCGCCACCACGCCTGGCTAGTTTTTTTGTATCTTTAGTAAAGACGGGGTTTCACCGTGTTAGCCAGGATGGTCTAGACCTGCTGACCTTGTGATCCGCCCGCCTCGGCCTCCCAAAGTTCTGGGATTACAGGCTTGAGCCACCGCGCCCGCCCTCTTTGCAGTTTTCTAACTTTCTGCTCAGATATTCTTATATTCAAATATTAAATAGTTATTTTCTATTAATTAAATAGTGGTACACCACTTTTGTTTAACTATAGCAGCAATTGTTGGTTTGCTTTAATGAATTATCAGACTTGGGAAAGACCTTCAATACTTTTTTTTTTTTTTTTTTCTTGAGGTGGAGTCTCTCTCTGTCACTGAGACTGGAATTCAGTGGCGTGATCTTGGCTCACCGCAACCTCCACCTCCCAAGTTCAAGCAATTCTCCTGCCTCAGCCTCCCGAGTAGCTGGGATTACAGGTGCCAGCCACCATGCCTGGCTAATTTCATTGTAAAATATAAGAAACTGGTCAACTTTTAACTAGTCCTACTGTTAGCTTGAATAATTATAGAATATTTTAACCTGTCTCCTCTCAATTATTTTGGACTTTTTTTTTTAACTTAATTTTTACCTTTTCCAGAAAGGTTTCTGGAATCACACTAGCCTAAAGTAACATTTCTTTTATCCTAAAATTCGATAGCATTCTCTATACCACTTATTTGTCAGTTATGTTCATGCATTCATTCACATATTTATTCTCATTTAAAAGACATAAAATATCTACATTTCCAGTGCCAGATCTTTTGTTGTATTGAATTATTATTTTTTTGATGAGGATAAAAGTGCCATTTACCCTTTTGTTTCCTGACTTATTTTATCACACAGCAAGGTTGCAAACTTAAGGGTCAAGGCCTCACACACTGTTAGACATGCAATACTTACTGAATTTTTTTAAACTGATTTTAGATGGATGCAGTGGCTTGCACTGTAATCCTAACACTTTGAGAGGCTGAGGCAGGAGAATTGCTTCAGCTCAGGAGTTCAAGACCACCCTGGGCAACAGAGCAAGACTCTATCACAAAAAATTAAAAGAAAGAAAAGAAAAGAAAAAGAAAACTTGATTTTTCCAGAGACTAAATATCCAATAAAAACTTTCTTTTTATTGTTGAAGTTACCACAAATAAATTTTACATTGAATGTTTGTACATTCTTTATATTTTGCCGTTGGAAGAAGTCTAACAGCTGACCCAAATTAAATGCTGCAAAGTATGCTGTTTAAGAAGAATGCTGTGTGGCTCAAGCCCAAAACGTCACAGAGAAGCATGTAGTTTCTCATAGCATGCAGAGATGAAGGAAAGGTGTAGGCAAGGATTTATGCATTTGAGTAGAGAAGTGACGGAAATGTTTGCAAGCCTGACGGAACCAGAAGCGCAGCAATTTCTGACAGATGATGGTAATACATCTTAAAGCACTGTAATAAAACTTTCCAAGTAAATTTGTATTAATTTAAGTTGTTTTTAAGAGGACTTATGATCAATGGTATATAGATAGAAAGGGGGTAATCACTTTTCTCCCCATCATAAAGAGTCATAGCTGATACCCCTGTAACAAGAGACCGTTTAACAATAGAAAAAAACGTAATGAATTTATTAGTATGCAGAATGCATGACAGCCACAAAATAATATAAGAAAGTAAAAAAGAAAGAAAGAAAAAAGAGCCAGATGGTTGATGCTTAAATATCCTCTTCACTGGGGAGAGGGGTGGGGAACCCATAAATGAATGGGCTCAAAGACCAGCATGGATTTGTAAATGATTCTCTTTGGATGCCAAATGGGACTGAAAGACAAACAATAGTTTTTGGATTAGTTACAGAAAGGTGAGGGGCAGAACAGCCTTCCCAACAAAGGTTTTCTTCTTGTGCAGATACAGTCCCCCAGGTAATCTCTTAAAGCTGCCCTCAGCAGAATAGATGAAAAGTCAGTCTGGCCATGGTGACAACCCTCAGTCTCTTCTCTTCTCTTCTCTGGTGGTTAATTTCTCCTGGGCATTTAATAGGATTCCCAAGAGGGGGCTTAAAGACAATTGCATTTGTTTTAGTAGAAATTTTCTCACTCAGATAAGAGAATTTCCAGAGAGATCCCCTCTGGTGCTTTGGGAAAAAAAAGATCAGAGAGACAGGGAGGTGAAGGAAGGTCTGAGAAGGATTTTAAGGCTGCTTTTTTTTATTTCAGCATATTAATGTGCTATATTCTGAGACAAAATGATGACAACTTCCTTAGCCTCATTTTCTTAAACTGTGGTGATCACCAGAATTACCCAGGAAACTTGTTACACATTTGGGTACACCACTTTTGTTTAACTATAGCAGCAGTTGTTGGTTTGCTTTAATGAATTATCAGACTTGGGAAAGACCTTCAAGACAATACAATTCAGTGACTTTTTTTATTTTTTTTCTTGAGGTGGAGTCTCTCTCTGTCACTGAGGCTGGAGTTCAGTGGCATGATCTTGGCTCACCACAACTTCCGCCTCCTGAGTTCAAGCAATTCTCCTGCCTCAGCCTCCCCAGTAGCTGGGATTACAGGTACAAGCCGCCATGCCTGGCTAATTTTTAGTAGAGACGAGGTTTCACCATGTTGACCAGGCTGGTCTTGAACTCCTGACCTCAGGTGATCCATCTGCCTCAGCCTCTCAAAGTGCTGGGATTACAGGCGTGAGCCACTGCACCCAGCCAATTCAGTGATTTTTAAAAGGTGCAGTTATTGCCTTAAAACCAAAAATTCCAAATATTTGGAACCATTCTATAGATTTGGACTTGATCCTTAGGAGTGAAAGGTTGGAGTTAAGACTCAAAAGAGAGGTATTCTGTAGATATGGAAGCAAAAGAGAAAAAAAGAAAACTGACCCTGAATACAACAATGTGAGGAGGGAGTTAGTGTCTCCAGAAGTGTAAACAAAGAAGTCCCACCTTAAGTCTCCAATGAGTCAGATTTCTGGCAAATGTTAGGTGGTCACACGTTGTCAGATAATCCCCCGTCCAGCAAGTTGTGGACTATTGGAAGAAAGAAATCCATCCTTTCATCCATAAATACGTATACAGCAGAAATAAAAGAAACAGAGGGAAAGCTTTTCGATAATGGTAGATTTAATCAGAATCTTGTAAAAAAAAAAAAACAAAGCAAGGCTTCTGATAGGGTTAGGCAACAGAAGCAAAGCCTCTTTATAAGGTAATGAGCTATTCACCAGTTTGACTTGCCTCAGTGAGAGGGACCATTATCTGCCTTAGGAATACTAGAAAGAACATTAGCATAACAGAGCAATTTACCTCATGGGTGATGCTCCTTCAGGTTATTCATGGAAATAAGTTTTACTGATTTCTGGAAGATGGCTCTGTGCAATCTGCATGGGTAATTTTGAAGAAGAAAATGGATATATAACCAGCCAAGTTCTCAGATGCTATAGGTGACAGATATTAGATTACCATAAATCCTCCAAAAGAAGGCTTTCTGAATTCACATAGATGGAAGAAAAATCCTTAAAAGCAACCAGCAAAACAGGGAGCTTATAGAATGTTCTTGTACAGGGGCTTGGCATCTACTAAACTAACAGCTGATGGGTTTAAGGACACACTACTAAAAGTATGGTGCCTTGGCACATTGAATACTTTTATTATTTATTTATTTATTTAAGATAGAGTCTTGCTCTGTTACCCAGGCTGGAGTGTAGTGACGTTATTTTAGCTCACTGCCACCTCTGCCTCCTGGGTTGCAGTGATTCTCCTGCTTCAGCCTCCTGAGTAGCTGGGATTACAGGTGCGTACCACCACGCCTGGCTAATTTTTGTAATTTTATTAGAGATGGGGTTTCACCATACAGGCCAGACTGGTCTCAAACTCCTGACCTCTGCCCATCTCATCTTCCCAAAGTGCTGGGATTATAGGCATGAGTCACCGCACCCAGTTTGAATATTTTAAGTGGAAGGAATTGAGAAGTAACAGGTGCTGGAAGAATTCTCTAGCTTTCCCCTTCTCTCCTAAAGAAAGACTCTCATGTGAGAGGTGCCTTCCCTATGCCCAGGGGAAAGAAGCATCCTAATTCCTAAAGATGAAGGGATGCCAAGGAATCAAAACAGGTCCTGCTGAGTTTCCCACGTTTACTGCCCTTAGATCATTTCCTTTTCTATCACAGTTTTCCATGACTTTTCACTCTTGATCAAACATAGTATAAAAATGCTTATGCGTAAAGAAATTGTGAAGATCTTCATTTCCTTATGAAAGAAATGAGTCATGTAAAACTTAAATAAACCTGCGTGTTTTTCTCTTGCTAATCTGCCTTTCATCACTCTCGTTTGGCCTAAGCTAATGAAATTAAGGTGTAGAAGACAAATATTTCTCCCCCTTTACAGTGCTAAGCTCCTAATGAATGTTTATATTTTTATATTTATAAAACATATTAAAATATATTTCTATTTATAAATTCATTTAAGGACAAAAGAAAAGATAGAATAATATTTCAATTAAGGTAATTACATAATGATACCACAACTTAATATAGTTTTTAAAATTAGCACAGTACCTAGCACCACAAACTTTGTTGGAGAAATTCATTGAAACAAATGAAGAAAAGATAAAGAAAACTGATAGCACAACTCTTTCTTTTTAAATTATTTTGTGTGATATGATACACTACAAAATAATCCCTATGTTAATTGTTGCCAGTAATAGATACCTTGTCATAGCCAGCTCTTATATCCTTAGCACAAAATCAGTACTTGAAGCAGAAAAGTAGAATAGTATGAGGAGTGAGGTGTACTATCATCTGTACTGTCATCTCCCTACTGATGACGGAGAAATTAGAGGAGCTCATGGTGAAAGTTCAGAATGCCCATGTCAGCTTCTGTCTTTATTCTCATCACTTGGAAAGCAGATGACCTTGAACATTGTTGAGCCAGTTGAAAACCTGAGTCACTCAAAGTTCTATATTCCAATTTTCCCAAAGAAAGTCTAGGATATTGGATTAAATTGTGTTTTTTTTTTCATATTTTCTCTTTGCATTGAAACTGCTATAAGCAATCCCTATCACGAAATTCTTCTTCTTGCCTAACCCTAAACCCTTATGCTCTAATTGATGCTCATGTTCATTATTTCTGTCCTCAGTAGTGATTAAAATCAGTTGATAGGTGCAGCAAACCACTATGGCACTTGTATGCTTATGTAACAAACCTGCACATTCTGCACAGCTATCTCAGAATTTAAAGTAAAATAAAAAAAAAATAGATAAAAATGGCAGGGCGTGGTGGCTCACACCTGTAATCCTAGCACTTTGGGAGGCCAAGGTGGGCCGATCACCTGAGGTCAGGAGTTCGAGACCAGCCTGACCAATATGGTGAAACCCCGTCTTTACTAAAAATACAAAAATTAGCTGGGCGTGGTGGTGCAGGCTAGTAGTCCCAGCTGCTCAAGAGGCTGAAACGGGAGAATTGCTTGAACCCAGGAGGCAGAAGTTGCAGTGAGCTGAGATCGTGCCATTGCACTCCAGCCTGGGCAACAGAGCGAGACTCCGTCTCAAAAAAAAAAACAAAAAAACAGAGCCATATATATAAAAATAAAATTAAAAAAAAAACCAGCTGGCTGCAATGTGCAGTTTTAAGACGCTCACAGAACCTTCACCATAATTGGAGAGTGTTATTAAGTTGTCCCTCAGACTTCACATTCCCAGGCTAAATAATCTCTGTTCTTTAACTTTCCTTATTACCTTGATTCTTTTTATCTGTGAACCATTAGTGTGGCTCTGTGAATGTGCTTGCTCTAGGTGCGATACTTAGTACTATTTTCCTATGAGTTCTGCATGCTGACCTCCCATTAAAGCCAGGAAAGAAAGCAAAACAAAGCCAACTACAGGCCAAGGAGACTTTGGAAAGGAGAGCTGGCACTAGGAACAGAGGGAACAAATTAGAGTGGTACAAGGTCAAAGGGGGACGATCAGAGTGGTTGTAGGTCAGAATCATGCATTCTTAGAAGACCTGTCAGTTGAGGATGGTAAAGTCTAGACAGCAAACTGTGGTATTCCAAAAGGTAGGCAGATATTAAATAGTCTATGTCACATATTCAGGGTTCAGGAGCACAGGCAAGAAGCCTGAACATCAGAGGATCTGGACGTCCGGACCAGGAGTACTAGCCAAACATGATTAACAAAAAGGCAGAAGACATGAGAAACACTCTCAATACATAGAGCATCAAGAGAAGAAGGAAATGTATATACTGAGCCAAAGCTTTTCTTCCTAGGGGGAGCATTTCCTTCCTTCCCTTACAGGAGCAAGTCTTAAGACTTACTACGCAGCCCCTCCTCTATCCACTCTTATAAGCTAAGTAACTGTGCACAGTGGCTGGAGAAAGAAGTGTGAAAATATTTTTAAAAGTCCACAATCTCATTAGCCATTAAGTATTCATTTAACAAATATTTATTGTGTACTGTTAACAAAATGTAATTGGGAAGCCATTAGGCTGAGATGGCTCCAGCACTGTGGATTCCCACATAGGCAAACTGAAGCCCAAGGTAAACAGCAAAATGAAACTTAAGCTTAACCAATCAGAAACTACCAACTAATCTCCAAGCAGGGACTTTCCATAAGATTATACCCAAATAAGGCAAATGCCTAGCTGTAGCAAATCAAGTAATTTTCTTACTTTGCTCCCACGTTTACCCTATAAGAAGCCCACTGCTAATGCTGCAAAGTGGATTCTCTGAACCTCTTCTGGTTCTGAGTGCTGTCTGATTCATGAATTGTTCTTTGTTCAAATAAATTTTGTTAGATTTAATTTGTTTAAAGTTTTGCTTTTTAACAGTACTTACCACTCACCAAATGCTAAGTCCATATTTTAATTCTGGACTATTCCCCCAAATTATGTTCTTATTTTCATTTATATGATGAAAGCAATATACAACAATAAGAACTATGGTTATCCTTAAAGAGGGTACCCTTACAAAAGTACTTTCATGGAAGAACATAAAAGAAATTAGAGGCAGATATAGATAAGTCTTGATTAACAAGATAATTTTTTTTATTCATTCAACAAATATTGCTCATTGTATTCTATAATTTACTACTAAATAAAACTTGAAATTTAAACTCAAGGACCTTACAATCCAAGCAGAAGCTTGAAATTATAATAAAATAATACAATTCTGCAATGTGCAGAGAAATAAAATATAGTTCTTTAAAAAAGTTAATTCCTCAACCAACCCTTTATAGGAAAAATATACACATGGATATTTTACATGGCCTGAAATAGGGGAACTTTTAAAAATGTTTTATGCTTTACGTAACATTTTTTTTTCTTAAAGATGTATTTTATATTACTTCTTCCAAAACTTTCTGAGGCCTAGGCTTAGATAAAACAAAATAAATTAATTTTATGAATGAGACAAGAGGCAAATCTTGGTATGCATGTTCCTGGATAGCCTTCTCTCTACTTGCATTTTCTATGAACATATCTTTTGTAAGGTATTTCTCAGATTAGCTTTCGATTCACATGTTGTCTTTTATAGTTGTAACAACAAAAGTGGGCAGTGTTTGAACCTAATTTTTGAAATTTTAAAAGCAGTTAAAAAGTACTTAACCAAAGTTACAACGGGATAAAATATGTTTGTTTATTTGCATCTTTTATTCTCTTCTATAATGCACATGATACCACTATAACAAAAGTGACATTCTTTTAAAATAAAGGTGCTTAAAATTCCACAGATGAAAAAGAAGATTAGGAGCAGTAAGAATGGGAAAAGAACCACTATAAAAGCAAAAAATGTGAATAACAGGCAAAATTGTTTGAAATTTTAAAAGGTTGATTAGAAGACCAGATTGTGAAGCTTTTGGTTTAATTCCATCTGGTTTTGGAGTCTCTTCAAATAAATAATCAAAGATATGTTAATAATATATAAATTTTAAGTCATCAAAGGTAACCGTTCTTCCTAGAAAAAAATGGAATTCAGAATAGTGTCTGTGTCTTACCCAATCTGGGAAAAATAGAATTATTGATGCCAAAAAAAAGTTTTGTATTTTCTTTTGAGTGACAGAATCAGATATCAACATTGTCATATAAACAGGCAGGTCTGGGATTAATTCCTTGGCCAAAATGAGCAAACACAAAAGACTTTTCAGAAAAGCTGTGCTTTGCTCCTTTCCCTGTGGTGCTGGTCTTTAAAACAAACAAACCAACCACAAAGAAGGGGGGAAGCATTCTCAAACAGATGAAAACTAAACCAATAAAAACCTACAATCATTCATTTTGAAAAGGAAATGGCAAGCTAGTCAGTAATATCTATCTTCTCTATGGTTTATTAATTTTTTGTAGGCCACAGTTATTTGGTGATCATTCCCTTGCTTAAAAGTGAGCACTCCAAGGCTACTAAAGAGCATTTTTTAAATATAGTATAAAAGGTATTAAGTTTAGCTTTAATACCCCGGTCTCTTCGATGAGTTGTTGACGTAATAGTTGATGCACATCAACTTATTTACCCAGCATAAGCTGTTCCCAATATTAAAATGCAAACTTACAAGTTACTTGAAAAAATTTGATACATCACTGAGAAGCTCTACTTCACCATGTGCTCCCACTCTCTGCCCTCAATTCCTATCCCAATTTGGCACAAGGTATTTACTGCTTCTAAAGATTTCATTCCTCTTTACTTAATTATTTTAATTTTTCTCTGTGTGTGTGAATCCAGCTGGTTAACTCTTTATTTCCTATTTTTCTTTAAGAAGTAGATAAATACACACACCCACATACACACACACAGCCACATACACTGTCACACACACACGTCACTTTACCATACAATTATGTAACCAGAGGATGCCTGTCCTGACTAATATCCTTTTAGATAAAGCATTTGAACCATCACAGTTGCTGGTTTAATCTAATAACTTAATGTGGAAATCTACTTTCAAGTTCCATATAAGACCCCCCCGCCTTAAAAAACAAACATTAAATAACCAATTGGACCAAGGCATACTTGATGTTTTAAATCTTGTCACAAATCTTATAGACTTAAAGTGCAGAGTTGGGAAGGAAAACAAATTAACATATTCCAATGAATAAATTATGACCTAAGTATGGGTTACATGTAATCATTCAGATAGATGCTATGTCTCAAATGTAAAAGGTATAGATATTTTTTGGAAAAGCCAACTGTTTAATAATTAGAATCTTTGATGTAGAGTGATTAAATACAGATTTTTATGACAATTCTTTGTGAGAACGTCACTAATGTTTTACTAGAATCTCAAAGATGCCACATTCTGTAACTAGAAGCAATGATTTTGCAGTCAAAGCTCTCTAGACTTAAATCCTCCTTGTATCAGCTTAGTTTTGCTGTGGGACTTGGGCCAATTACTTAACCTCTCTGTGACTCAGTTTCTTCACATGTTAAATGCAGATAATTTTAGTACCCATTATTGTAAGATTCTTGTGAAGATTTAATAAATCAGTATGTGTAAAGTGCTTAGAAATATGCATCTTACGTAGTGTTAATTAGTGTTGTATAAATGTTTGCTATTATTATTACTATGTTATTGAAATACATAGTTATAAATCTAAAGATGTAAATATTTAAAGACATTTATAAATATTGCTTTGGAGTTTTAACTTACGATGGAGAAAGTTAGGGAAAGAGCACTTAAAGTGGAAAAACAAAGGTAAAGGGCACAGAAGGAAATTTAATCATAGTGCTAATGATACCAAATAAAAATTTTAATTAATTACTTTATTTTATTGATACACACTACAGGCACACGATTTTGGTGTAAATGTGATAATTTGGGCCCAGTGCGATGGCTCATGCCTGTAATCCCAGCACTTTGGGAGGCCAAGGCGGGCAGATCACGAGGTCAGGATATCGAGACAATCCTGGCTAACACAGTGAAACCCCACCTCTACTAAAAGTACAAAAAAATTAGCTGCACATGGTGGATGGCACCTGTAGTCCCAGCTACTCGGGAGGCTGAGGCAGGAGAAGGTGTGAACCCAGGAGGTGGAGCTTGCAGTGAGCCAAGATTGTGCCACTGCACTCCAGCCTGGGTGACAGAGTAAGACTCCGTCTCAAAAAAAAAAAAAAAAAGTGATAATTTGATATAATTTGATACATTCATATAACCAAATCATAGTAATTGATATATCCATCAACTTAAATATTTATATTTTCTTACCCTAGGCACTTCCTAATTATTCTCTTCTAGCTATTTTGGAATGCACAATTGATGAATGTTAACTATAGGTACCTTACTGATCTATCAAACACCAGGTCTTATTTCTTCTATCTAAGTGCATATTTGTAACCATTAATCAACCCTCTTTATTTCCTCCCTACTTCCTGGCCTCTGGTAAACCCCAATTTACTCTCTATCCTCATGAAATCTGCTTAAAAAAATCTCCTACATACGAGTGAGAACATGTAATATTTGTTTTTCTGTACTTGACTTATTTCACTTAACATAATCATCTTCAGTTCCATTCATGTTGTTGCAAGTGACAAGATTTCATTCTTTCGTATTGGCTGAATTATATTCCACTGTGTCTATCTACCACATTTTCTTTATTGATTCATCCACTGATGGATACTTAACGTGGATTCCATATTTTGGTTATTGTGAATCATGCTGCATTAAACATGAGAGCACAGATATGTTGTTCTCCGCATATTGATGTATTTTCTTTTGGTTATATAACCAGTAGTGGAATTACTGAATCATATAATAGTTCTATTTTGAGTGTTTTGAGGAACCTCCATTTTATTTATATATTTATTTATTTATTTATTTATTTATTTTAGACGGAGTCTCGCTCTGTCGCCAGGTTGCCAGGTTGGAGTGCAGTGGCGCGATCTTGGCTCAAGGAAATCTCCGCCTTCCGCGTTCAAGCGCTTCTTCTGCCTCAAGCCTCCCGAGTAGCTGGGACTACAGGCGTGCACCATCACACCTGGCTAATTTTTTGTATTTTAGTAGAGACAGGGTTTCACCATGTTGGTCAGGATGGTCTCAATCTCCTAACCTCGTGATCTGCCACCTTGGCAATTTACATTTCCACCAACAGTGTAGGAGAGCTCTTTTTTTTCCACAGCCTCACCAGCATCTGTTAGTTCCTGACTTTTTAATAAGAGTCATTCTAACTGAGGTAAGATAATATCTCATTGTGGTTTCGACTTGCATTTCTCTGATTATTAGTCATGTTTAACATTTTTCATATACTTATTAACTATTTGTGTGTCTTCTTCTGAGAAATGTCTATTCAAATCTTTCGCTAATTTTTTAAACAAAAAAAAATTTTTTTTGCTATTTAGTGGTTTGAGCTCCTTATATTTTCTGGTTATTAATCTTTGTCAGATAGTTAGCTTGAAAATTGTTTTCTCCCATTCTGTAGGTTGTCTCTTCACTTTGTTGATTGTTGCCTTTGCTGTGCAGAAGCTTTTTAACTTGATGTAATCCCATTCAAATAATTAATTGTTTTTACAATTACACAACAAGTGTACTGTTTTAATAAGCCATAAAGATCTTGGAAATACTTTAATAGCAATAAGGCAAATTGCAACCATATGTGATTTGAAATAAAGAATATTAATAATAATAATATTTGTAACATTGACCTACCTCTCATTTGCCAGATGTTGGTAAGATTTCATCCCTAGGTCTTTGTACCTCCTTGGCCTTTGAAAATACCCATGTTTCTTCCAGATTTCAATGGTCATATTGACAAATTATAGAATATTTATGTCTATGTATTATAGTTTTATACAATAAATATAATGACATTATGTAACAAATACTATACAGAACACACTTGAAGATGCATGATAAGAAGTTTACGAGCATTCTCCATGGGTTGTCAACTTGTACAGACACCTTGCCCTGACATTCTCATTCTCATTCATCATCTCTTCCTGTAATCACAAATCTCAGCAAATAACAGGAAGCTTATTTCAGTTACCATCTTAATGTTCATCAAGAAGGGTGAATAAGTCAAGAAGAGTCATGAATATACATAACTTTTATATTACATATAAGGTCTTGGACTTTTATATTATCTGAATTTCTCAAATCACAAAAACTTTCTCATTCATTAGCACCATTTCATTTATATTATCCTTGCCCTCACTCAACAGTATTGCAGCATCTTGTAGGGATAAAGTGAACAGCACATATTGTTGGCTAGTTGTTTCTATTTCAATTCAAGTTAAATTTATTGAAGTGAGCTTACATTTATTTGGAGAAAAAAACAATTTTCCAAAACCATATCACAATATCACATTATCCTCCTGCCTACAATTTTGGGCTAGGATGTTTTTCAGTAACAAACAAATTCTTACATCTCAGTGACTTAACCAGCAAGATACAGATCTATTTATCACTAATGTTACAGTCCAATGTAGGTCAGATAGCTCTCCTCTGCAGCTCTACTGCTCCACATAGTGACTCAAGGACCCAGGTTGTTTTCATTTTGCAATTCTACCTTTAAAATCTTTTGCTTCAGATACAAAATCAATGTACAAAAATCACAAGCATTCTTATACAACAATAACAGACAAACAGAGAGCCAAATCATGAGTGAACTACCATTCACAATTGCTTCAAAGAGAATAAAATACCTAGGAATCCAACTTACAAGGGATGTGAAGGACCTCTTCAAGGAGAACTACAAACCACTGCTCAATGAAATAAGAGGATACAAACAAATGGAAGAACATTCCATGCTCATGGGTAGGGAGAATCAATATCATGAAAATGGCCATACTGCCCAAGGTAATTTATAGATTTAATGCCATCCCCATCAAGCTACCAATGACTTTCTTCACAGAATTGGAAAAAACTACTTTAAAGTTCATATGGAACCAAAAAAGAGCCCGCATCGCCAAGTCAATCCTAAGCCAAAACAACAAAGCTGGAGGCATCACACTACCTGACTTCAAACTATACTACAAGGCTACAGTAACCAAAACAGCATGGTACTGGTACCAAAACAGAGATGTAGATCAATGGAACAGAACAGAGCCCTCAGAAATAATGCCACATATCTACAACCATCTGATCTTTGACAAACCTGACAAAAACAAGAAACGAGGAAAGGATTCCCTATTTAATAAATGGTGTTGGGAAAACTGGATAGCCATATGTAGAAAGCTGAAACTGGATCCCTTCCTTACACCTTATACAAAAATCAATTCAAGATGGATTAAAGACTTAAATGTTAGACCTAAAACCATAAAAACCCTAGAAGAAAACCTAGGCAACACCATTCAGGACATAGGCATGGGCAAGGACTTCATGTCTAAAACACCAAAAGCAATGGCAACAAAAGCCACAATTGACAAATGGGATCTAATTAAACTAAAGAGCTTCTGCACAGCAAAAGAAATTACCATCAGAGTGAACAGGCAACCTACAGAATGGGAGAAAATTTTCGCAACCTACTCATCTGACAAAGGGCTAATATCCAGAATCTACAATGAACTCCAACAAATTTACAAGAAAAAAACAAACAACCCCATCAAAAAGTGGGTGAAGGATATGAACAGACACTTCTCAAAAGAAGACATTTATGCAGCCAAAAGACACATGAAAAAATGCTCATCATCACTGGCCATCAGAGAAATACAAATCAAAACCACAATGAGATACCATCTCACACCAGTTAGAATGGCGATTATTAAAAAGTCAGGAAACAACAGGTGCTGGAGAGGATGTGGAGAAATAGGAACACTTTTACACTGTTGGTGGGACTGTAAACTGATTCAACCATTGTGGAAGTGAGTGTGGCGATTCCTCAGGGATCTAGAATTAGAAATACCATTTGACCCAGCCATCCCATTACTGGGTGTATACCCAAAGGATTATAAATCATGCTGCTATAAAGACACATGCACACGTATGTTTATTGCGGCACTATTCACAATAGCAAAGACTTGGAACCAACCCAAATGTCCAACAATGATAGATTGGATTAAGAAAATGTGGCACATATACACCATGGAATACTATGCAGCCATAAAAAATGATGAGTTCATGTCCTTTGTAGGGACATGGATGAAACTGGAAACCATCATTCTCAGCAAATTATTGCAAGGACAAGAAACCAAACACTGCATGTTCTCACTCATAGGTGGGAATTGAACAATGAGAACACATGGACACAGGAATGGGAACATCACACTCCCGGGACCGTTGTGGGGTGGCGGGAGCAGGGATGGATAGCATTAGGAGATATACCTAATGCTAAATGACGAGTTAATGGGTGCAGCACACCAACATGGCACATGTATACATATGTAACAAACCTGCACATTGTGCACATGTACCCTAAAACTTAAAGTATAATAATAATAAAATTAAAAAATAAATAAATAAATAAATAAATAAATAAATATAATCTTTCGCTTCAAGCTATGGGGTTGCAGAACACACACAAGCTCTTAATTGCCACAACCTAGAATGACATTACTTAAAATTCTATTTGTAAAAATTAGTCACATTATCCCATCTAGCTAGATGCAATACAGATAATAAGCTGCAAGTATAGTTGATGATCTCAAACAGTATCTGCCCTATTTTTTATAGTAGTTAAAGTTAAATTGACATTCCTTTGTAGGACAAATAAAACGGTTTGTAATCTGATTCCTAAAAGTTTCTTTCTGATTCAACTTTTGATGGTCCTGAATTCATCCTGTGCCGCAGACACATAGAATGTCATATGTTCTTAATACTGCCACCCGGGTTGCTCTGTCTTTTCTTATTTTCTGTAATAAGGCATATATTTTAAAATCCATTCAAATGATAAATGTCAGGAAGCACTGTCAGTGCCCATAGATTACGCATGTGCTAACTGAGCAATGCACATTAGTTATCTTTGTAGTTGATTTCCACTGCAGTTGAGCAATTTGATGGTAGCTGTCCTAGTTATTCATGATTGTCTCTCAGCTCAAAATTCATTCATTCATTACCTGCTTTATGATAATAGGTGCATTATGCGTATATCCATTGCAAATAGCACAGTGTTTAACTTTCATTAATAAGAAACGAAGAGACATACCAGGTTCTCTTCTTGGTTCTGATGTGGTACTGTTTTCAATTTTTTATATATATAAATATATATTTTTTTTCTTCTGCTGTACCCCTTCTAGAGGTGCTCTGTTCTAGGGCAAGCAGTACCTCAACTAGCTTGTAGCCCAGGCCCCAATCTACTGATCTCCTTTTTATGGTCCTCTCGAAACAGACTCTGTGCACACCAAGATTTGAAACATCCTGCTGATGAACAGATCTCCAACACCTGAATGAGCCTGTGTGCACCTGTGGGCCTCAGCCTGCCTGTCCTCCTAAAGGATGTTTTCTAATTTCCTGATGAATGAAACATTTCTGGTTTGGGCAACCCAGAGAACTTCTTCAGTACCCAGTGAATTGCAACCTCACCTTCTATAACAGTAGCTGAATCTCAGCTTTGGGGATCCTTCCCACACCCCACTCTGCGTTCTAAGTTGTTCCTCCCTTGAGTACGCTCTCTCAGCCATCTAATATTCTTTAGTGTTCTCTTTTTCTTTCTTATAGTTACTCCACTGTTGTAGTTAATAATTCTTTATATTCAACTTTCCCTTTTCAAATTACTCTGTGGTTTCTCCCTCTCAGTTGGATCTGGACTGATAAAATAACTCTACCCAGTTGAATTGTACCTTAAATTTGGATCCCTCCCCATTGAATAAAACTCTTCAAAAAGATTCAACAGCATTGACACAAAAAGTTATTTTGCATATATAGGAGGGTCTCTATAGGCTAACCCATGAAATTAAATGAAGTAATATCTCAAATTAATCAGAATTTTCACAGCTTGGAAACATTGGTATAATCAGTTCATATGCTGCATATGCTGTGATGGGTTATTATTCAGGCCTTGAATAGTTATCTGTCTAAAGTTTCTACCTGAATTTCAAGAGAAGACATTCAAGTTCTATAGGCTAATAATTTAATTAAATCAAAAAATGCAACAAAAATACAGTCATGCATCAATTAACAATAGAGATATGTTCTGAGAAATGCATTGTTAGGAAATTTTTTCAATGTGTGAACATGACAGAATGTGCTCATACAAACCTAGATGGCATAGGGTACTACTATACATCTAGTCTAGATGGGATAGACTAATGCTCCTAGGGTACAAACCGGTACAGCATGTTACCATACTGAATACTGTGGGCAATTGGAGACCAATAGTATTTGTGTATGTGTATCTAAACGTATCTAAACATTAAAAAATACAGTATAATATGGCATAAAATATAAAAAAAAGGTTCACCTTTACAGGGCCATTGCCAAGAAAAGACCTTCAGGGCTGGAAGTTACTCTGATTGAGTCAGTTAGTGAGTGGTGAGTGAATGTGAAGGCCTAGGACATTACTGTACACTACTATAAGGTTTATAAACACTGTACACTTAGGCTACACTGAATTTATTTTTAAAATGTTCTTTAATAATAATTTACCTTTACTTATTGTGACATCTTTACTTGATACACTTTTTAATTTTTTACATTTTTTTAACTTTTAACTTTTATAGTAACACTTAGCTTAAAACACAAACACATTACACAGCTGTACAAAAACATTTTCTTCTTTATATCCTTAATTTATAAGCTTTTGTTCCTACATTAGCCTACACCTAGGATCAAAATATCACTATTTTCCACCTCCATATCTTGTCCCACCGGAAGGTCTTCAGAGGCAGTAACAGGCACAGAGCTGTCATCTCCTGTGATAACAATGCCTTCTTCTGGAATACCTCAAGGGCCTGCCTGAGGCTGCTTTACAGTAAACTCTTTCTTAATAAGCAGAAAGAGTACACTCAAAAATAATGATAAAATATATAGCATAGTAAATACATAAACCAGCAACATAGTCGTTTGTTATTATCATCAAGCATATGTACTGTGCATAATTTTATACGCTACACTTTTATATAACTGGCAGCACAGTAGATTTGTTTCCACCAGAATCACTACAAAAAGTGAGCAATGCCTTATGCTATGTTACGACAATGGACAGCTACAGCGTCACTAGATGATAGGAGTTTTTCAGCTCCATTGTAATCTTACGGGATCACTTTTCTATATGCAGTCCATCATTGACCACAACGTCATGACACAGTGCATGACTATACATGTTTTAACAAATAGGAAATAAAAAAGCACCAGTATTCTTCTGCATGCCTCACAATTATGTACTCAATCTTAAAAGTGTGTAAGATATGATCATAAGCAAGAGTGGTAAAAAATAATGTGTGATCATTAAGATGTATATAGCTAGAAATGTCCAAAGTGATTTTTGGTCTATGAATATGTTGAAAGGGTAAACTCAAGTGTGGATGTAACACTAGGTAAGAAAGTGGAAAGTTATTGAAAGGATAAATGTATGCTCTTGTCCAACACTTTAAAAATAAAAAATGAAAAACTGAAAACATACATTTAATGATCTTTACTCCCAGAAAATTGTTACCAAATCTACTGTATCTTTTTATCATTAATGGTAACTTAAAGTTGAGGAATTGGGTTTTGAAATGGGTCATGCTCTGTTTTCAAATCTGGATATTAACATATGCTGTTAGCTCCACCTGGAGAAGCACCTCCTCCAGGAAGCTTCCACTTCCAAAAATACCTCCCAAAACAAAAAAACTCCATTAATCGTTTTCTCATCTCCTGCTAATCCTTAATAATTTAATCCAGTAGCCACCCCTTTGGCAAAAGCTGTGCCTAACCAGCCTCCTCCCACCCCTCCACCCTTGTCGCTACTCTTAACTCTCACCCCAACCATCCCACAGGTACGGCTACAAACACACACCAACAAAGTAGACTAGCTTCTTAGCTTGTAGGTAGCATATTCATTTTCATTTTACACTTTGTACAGACTGGATGTTTGTGCCTCCCTGATTCTTATGTTGAAACCTAATTCTCAAGATGATGGTATTCAGAGATGGGGTCTTTGAGAGGTAATTAAGTCTTAAGATTGGAGCCCTTGTGATGGGATCAGTGTCCTTATAAGAAGAGACACAGGCCAGGCATGGTGGCTCACGCCTGTAATCCCAGCACTTCGGGAGGCCAAGGCGGGTGGATCACGAGGTCAGGAGTTTAAGACCAGCCTGGCCAACATGGTGAAACCCCTTCTCTACTAAAAAAATACAAAACTTAGCTGGGCGTGGTGGTGGACACCTGTAATCCCAGCTACTCAGGAGGCTGAGGCAGCAGAATTGTTTGAACCTGGGAGGTGGAAGTTGCAGTGAGCCAAGATCACACCATTGCACTCCAGCCTGGGCGACAGGGAGAGACTCTGTCTCCAACAACAACAAAAAAAAACAGAGAAGAGACACAAAAAAGTTTGCTTTCTCTCTCTCTCTGCTCTTCATCGTGTCAGGACACAGCAAGAAGGCAGCCATCTGCAAATCAGGAAGAGAGCTCTCCCCAAAATCCGATTGTGCTGGCACGCTGATCTCAGACTTCCCAGCCTCCACAAGTGGAAAAAATAAATTTCTGTTATTTAAGCCACTCAGTCTATGACATATTTTACAGTAGCCTGAACTCACCAAGACAAGACTTTTCATTTACATTTGTTGCATCTATTATTTTGGTCCATTTATTTTCTGTCCTCTCCATTTATCATGAACTTCACAAGAACCCATATTTTAGCACCAATTTTCTTTGGATTCTCAGCACCTAGGATCATAACTGGCACATAAGAGCTCAGTGACTGTTTGTTGCATTGAATAGATGTGTGATATTTCAGACACTGAGCAAGAAGCAGAGGGAATAAAGGTAGGATAATTCTTAATTAAATAATCCTCATGGGGTTACAATCTAAATGCGGGAACTGCCTCGTAATTACTTATTTATACATCTGTGGGAACACTGTCTGAAATGCTTTCAGAATTAAGGTTTACCCATTTAGAATTTATTTTGTGCTATGCATTATTCTGTGTGCTTTAGCTATATTGACTCCTTCTTTAATATTTATATGTAAATTGCATGTCATAGGTATACACATGATCTCCACTTGATGATAAAAAACTTACCCACAAAGGAAGTTACACATTTTATGTGATGGCAACAGCTTTTAAGGGGCAGAGATGGGACTTAAGCCAAGGCAGCCTGACTCCAGGCTCAACATACTGAATGATACCGCTCCACATTTAATATGATGAAGGTAGGGTTTAGGAAGCAGGCAGTGGTGACATTCTATAGGTGATGTTTTAACTCAGACACCATATAACATTTTTGCAACAAACAAAAAAAGTAATAAATCTATTATTGTTTAATGCTTTTAACTTTTCAAACAAACAAGGTCTTATATAGGAGAACAGAGGCTCAGAAGAATGACATTTTTTTTCCAAGTGAGATAATTTATTTGAGGAACTATTTAAGTGTACTCCAAATATTTGTGGAACATTTTGCTTGGCACTAAAGACGCACAAAGTAACAAATATTACTCTTGTCCTCTAAGGGCCCAACATCAAATAGGACATTCAGATTTACTCCTTTAACAAGTCATTTCTTGAGTGCTGTTACGTGTTTGGCACCGGAGTTAGAAGAGTGCACCAGGGATATAAGGCCTAAGGATCTTGAAGAGGCAGGTAAACAGTGTAATATCCTTAGAGAAAGTTGGCAGTAATGTGAGTTTGCTTCAGACACAGCAGTGAGGAAAGATCTCTCTGGAGTCATGAATGAAAGCTGAGATAAGTACTAAAATAAATGTTAACAACTTTATCAAATAAAGCAACACACGATATATATGGGATACTGAAGTCACATAGTTTATAGGCAAATGACCCTTGATGCATTTCATAAAAATACATCTTCATTTTGCTGACCAGTTCTAACACTGAATGTTTATTTGGAGTTGTAAATCTTGGATGCATTTGACCATTAGCAAACTATCTTTTTTTTTGAGATGGAGTCTCACTCTGTCGCCCAGGCTGGAGTGCAGTGGCGCGATCTAGGCTTACTGTAAGCTCCGCCTCCTAGGTTCACGCCATTCTCCTGCCTCAGCCTCCCGAATAGCTGGGACTACAGGCGCTCGCCACCACGCCCAGCTAATTTTTTTTTTCTTTTTTCATTTTTAGTAGAGACGGAGTTTCACTGTGTTAGCCAGGATGGTCCCTATCTACTGACCTCGTGATCCGCCCGCCTCGGCCTCCCAAAGTGCTGGGATTACAGACGTGAGCCACCGCGCCCGGCCCAACAATTAGCAAACTTTTGAAACATAATGACATTCATTTAGGAGAAAGCATTTAATCCTGTGTTAGAGATAAAATAGCACTAGGGACACATATTTTTATGTTATGTTTGGATTATCAATAGGTAGCTATTATTCTATATTTCTCTTCTCCGTGTTTGTCAGGCCTAAGATTTTTGGGTTAAGGTACACAATATCAATGTCATGCGTATCATGGTGAAGCAGGGTATTTCCTGAGCCCTTGGCAAGACTCGTGACAGCGGCGCCTTCTTTATTCAGCCCGTCACTCTCAACTCCTTGCGGGAAGGAGTGCACAAACTAACGAGTATGGAAACTGGAGTAAACGAGTACTGGAACTGGCTGGCCACTTTGGTGCCAGTGGGATCAAACTCCACTAACTTGCACCCACTGCATTCCACCCTTCATGGGAGGGAGCGCACAGGGGAGCAGGTGCAGGAACCAGCCAGATACATTAGCACCAGCAGGAGAGAACTCCACGCAGGCCCTGTGGCAGCATCCAGGTGTGGGTGCCTGCAACTTCTGAAGCCCCAGAAGGAGTGTTACAGTGCTCTTTTAGCTCTGCCATCCACGGACAGCTTAAGTGTTAACAGCTCAGTGGACCCTTTTTCTTTTTCACTGAGATGGCTGCCCTCTGCCAGTGAGGGCAAAAAGCCAGTGCAACAGGTTTTTGTATCTGCATTCATGGCCCCTGAGCTCTTGTCCAGCATCCAGGAAAAATGAGGTTGCACAAACAAATTGAAGGATGGTAAATGTGGGGGATTTTATTGCCTATGAAAGCGGCTCTCAGCAGGAAGGGGAGCTAAAAAGAGGATGGGGGTGTGTAGGTAATCTTCCCCTGAAGTCTGGCCATTTCTGGTCTGATTCTTCTTTGAAGGTATTCTGTTGAGCTGTCCCTCTGAAGTCAAGGCACTTCTCTCCGACGTCCAGCCATAGTCCCATCTACAGGCTGAGTCTGGGGTTTTTATAGGTACAGGATGGGGTAGGTGGTTGGGAAAAGGCAACATTTGAGTGGGAAAACAGGGATATAATTTGACACTTTGGGCCATAGTTTTAGGCTTTTCGGCTTGAGGGTAGAGTTTCACCAAGGACCTGCCGTTTTCTGTCTAGAACGTCTCTGCCCCCAGTCCCTATCAATGGGATTATTGTAATCAGAAACATTTTTAGTTCATTATGTACTGGGACAGAAGTGGATTAGTTAAATTATACAGAGCCTTTCAAAAGGAAAGTGTTTTAGAAAAATTGAAAACTATGCAAATGCCACTTTTCCAAAAATAAGTAATAATACCTTCTGCAGAAAACTAATTATAATCAGGGACAGCTAGTTTATTGGGAAAGAGATTAATCAGTAGACTTACTAGGGATATGTGTTTTAGGTGAATGATCAATGCTTTTGTTTAAAAGCTAAAATAAGGATAAACGGGGGCCACTTATAATCTTTTAAGAAGGAAGACTAGGGCTGGGCACATTGGCTCACGCTTGTAATCCTAGCACTTTGGGAGGCGGAGGCAGACAGATCACCTGAGGTCAGGAGTTCGAGACTAGCCTGGCCAACATGGCGAAAACAATTCTCTGCTAAAATTACAAAAATCAGCTTGGCATGGTGGCGTATGCCTGTAATCCCAGCTACTGGGGAGGCTGAGGCAGGAGAATTGCTTGAACCCGGGAGGCAGAGGCTGTAGTGAGCTGAGATTGCACCATTACACTCTAGCCTGGGTGACAGCAAGACTCTGTCTCGAAAAAAAAAAAAAAAAAGAAGGAAGACTAGATAATATTCAGTAGTCACTCTCAGGGAAAAACAAAACAGAAGACAGATTATTCTCTTTCTAATTTAACAAGTTGATACCTGGAAGAACCTTGGACCATGAGACACCAAGGAATGTGTGAATTTGCTTAAATGTGTTAAATCTTTACAGGAGGGAATGCCTTTAGACCTATATGATTTTAATATAATCGGAAGTATAAGGTCACCCAAATACAGGAAATTTAGATCAGGGATCTAGTTTTTTGAAACCTCTAATAGTATAATTTTGTTGAGATGCAGTCTTCTTTAAACAACTAATAATTTACACAGTTTTGGGGCCACATGCAGACCAAGGAAGAGTGGTTATTCAAGTTCCAATGACAAAAAGAGTTGTATATTTATCTTCCCCACACAGAAAGCCAAAAAGAAGAGATAGGGAGGAAGCGACACTGTGCCTTATGAAAGTTTGGTTATGAAAAACCTTCTAGAGAATTGACTTTGAGTCAACATTCCCTACTCCTGTTGTTTTGAGAAGGTAAGATTAGTTTTTTTTTCCTCTCTCAATGCACTTTTCTTAAGTTTGAGAAAAGTTAACTCTATATTTTGGTCTTATATAATTTTCTCCAGGCCCCCAAATTAGCCCATGATTCCTTCGGTATTCATTTTCACTTGATGCTCAAGAGAACCTACCAAGGCCATGGTGTATAACATAATCCCCTTAATATTCCTTACATGTTTTTAAAAAGAAGGGAAATGAATCATTTTTCAGGGATGCTTAACCAACTGAGAGAACAGACTGGATGGAGTTCATTCCTCTTAAAAGTATTGAGAATTGTAAATAGAAAATCTGAACCAGTCCAAAGAATTAACAAAGCATATGGTACTTCCACTCGCTACATAAAAGAGCACTACAAAGAGAGTCACGACACGAGTATTCAGGATTGGGCTCTATATCATGAGATATGACTTCACCTCACTGAGCAACCCTACTCTCGTTTATAAAATAAAATCATTCAGAAGAGTTTCTCAGCCTAGACACTCCTGACAATTGGCGGCTAAATCTTTGTTGTAAGGGGCTGTCCTGTGCATTACATTGTAGGATGTTTAGTAGATTCCTGGCCTCTCACACTAGATGCTGTACCACTCCCACTCAATTGTGACACCCAAAAATGCCTCCAGGTTTGGCCAAATGTTTCCTGGGGAAATGGGGGAAAAGTCATTCCTGCTTGAGACCTACTAGGCTAGTAATCTCTAAGCCATCTTCTGGTTCAAAGTTTTTGTAAATCTAAATAACTGGACACTAGCATTAAGGCAGCTAACAATATTTATTCAGAGCCTATTCTCTTCTTGAAAAATATGACAGGAAAATCATGAATATGTTCCAGTGCAGAATATTACTGGGGTCAAAAAGGACTGAAAAAATTGACTTTCTGCAAGAATCTGCAAAGGGAAAAAACATAATGCCTTCCCGATGGAGATATTTTCAATCTTTGAAGGAGAATTGGAAAAGTAAGTATAAAATGACAAACACCTTTGTATCTACTGACCTTTTCTGATACTCATCAGCCCTCACAAATGCCTGAGCAGGAAGAACAACTTTCCTCTTAGTCCTGTAGATGAGGAGTTCATTGAGACCCCAACCACCAGCTTCTCAGATTGTCTTGGGTCCTTTGCATTCAGCACTCAATCACATTTGCATACTTTTGACATCCTCTTAGATAATTTCCCTGCTGTGCCTGAGAAGTAAATCATACTATTCTAGTTTTTCTTGTATTTACATGCAGTGCTACCTTTGCATTTTCTCTAGCTGTGAACGTTGTTTTCTTCTCCCTGGTGCTCTGATTACTTGATATATTCATGACATTGGTACTCGGATCTTTTCCCCACTCTGGTATAAGGTAGAGAGGAGAGAAAGCACCGAATAGGGTCTTCGTAGATGATTTCTGCTTTCAACTTAGTTCATAAGCAGCTGCTTCATTCACCTCAGTTTCCTCCTTTAAAAAAAAATGTGTTTGGATTGAAAGATCTCAGTTTGAGATCACCGTATGTCTGAGATTTTCTTGCACAACCCCTCATATTTGTATTCTAATTGTGAATGTATATATAACGAACTGTATTCCAATTTTGAGATAGTAAAGCATGGTCAATATATCACTAATTTATCCATCTTCTTTTCCAGGTCTAAAGAAATGTGACCCTTGTGAGGCCAGAAAGGGTCTCATTCGTGTTTTATTTTAAAACAAAGAGAAACCATGAACTGCTTTGGAGAGAGAACTGGGATTTTTTGTTTTGTTTGTTTGATCATTTCTTTGTATGCATTGGCAGCTATGGTATTCATGAAAATGTTTTAGGATCTAAGAAGAATTGGGATAGTGTTTTTCTTGTGCCACTAAAGCTAATGGGATCGTGGTTATTGCTAGCCAATACTTGTCTGCAAATCCTACTAGACTCAAATGTGGAGGATTGAGGTCTGGAATGTTTCCATGTAGAGTCCATGTTTAGGAAACTCCCTTCTTTTGGACAAAGACTTATTTTGTTGTTTTTAATGGTAAAATCTATATATAGTTAATCTATCTGTCTCCCACTCCAGGTAAGGGATTAATCTGTTTAGTAGTAAATGGATGCCTTCTGGGAGCCAAGAAGTTTAGCCAATGGGTTCATTTTCCAGTTTTAATGATGAAATACAGATACAGTGATTGAAGCCACCTTGTGACATTTTGGGAGCCAACATCATTTTTCTTTTTAGAAAGAAAGAAATACCTATGCTACTGCTACTCTGCCCACTCCTGCCCCCCACCCCGGGGAATGTTTTATTCATTTATCATGCTAGTAAACATATCTGTACAGCCTTTAGATAAAAGTGGAAACATCAATCTGTGTAGCTAATCTTTGCTTTCTTCCTAGTGGGAAAAATATATTTTTTCTCAGTTTTATCAGCAACAGAACAACTCTGCTTCTCAATAACTTCCCAGCACTTCTTTCTCTCCACCCTCCTCCTTAATAAATAGACTCAGTGTTGAACACAAGGCTTTTACACCTCTATTAATCTTGGCAGACAGTGGGGATGCTGAAACATGCTGGCTAAAAGGAAAGAAGATGCTTTTCATGTGGCCTTGCAATGCAAACATCTTGGCAGTGTTCGATTCCTCTGTCACATTGAACTTATAGACATTCTTACTAGACTTCCAATAGCTTTGTTTCCACAGGGACATTGATGCTTTAGTGCAGGATCTTGTAAATGGTAAAAATACATTTTAAGAGGTCCTGCAAGTGAAGACAGAGATTTGTTTTTTTTCTAATTGGAGGTGAGGGGACCTCTGCTTTACAAGTAAATTAAAAATTACTTGCTAATTCACTCCATAGAGGGCTATTGTTTACAAAATTTGATCACATATAATCACTGATATGGCTTGGCTGTATCCTCACCCAAATCTCATCCTGAATTTCCACATGTTGTCAGAGGGACCCAGTGGGAGGTGATTGAATCATGGAGGTGGGTCTTTCCCACCTTGTTCTCATGATAGTGAATGAGTCTCACGAGATCAGATGGTTTTAAAAACGGGAGTTTCCCTGCACAAGCTCTCTGTCCTTGTCTGCTGCCATGTGAGGTGTGCCTTTCACCTTCCTCCATGATTGTGAGGCCTCCCCAGCCATGTGGAACTGTAAGTCAATTAAGCCTCTTTCTTTGGTAAATTGCCCAGTCTCAAGTATGTCTTTATCAGCAGCATGAGATGTCCTTAAACCAGAAATGTCCAACATGTGACACATTAAGGTTAAGAGAAGACATAAATTCGCTGGAAAAACACTGAGATTTTTAGAAACAAAATTATGAGAATTTTTATTAATTCAGGTAGTTATATAACTTTGATCCAAACTAATTTTTTTTACATAAGAGGGAGCACTGTGAATTAATATGTTGAGAAAAGAGGTATAATCCAAAATAGCCCCAGAATAACTCATTTGGTCAACAGGCCAGAGGGGAGGGCTCTCTTTGCAAGCGGTTGGCTGAAAAGCAAATTTAAGGCATAAGATACTTCTTCAAGTTGAAGTTTTACCAGAATCCTTTTGTGTTCTAGTCATTTGCCTTCTCTGAATAATATCAAACATACAATAAGACAAATCTTAAAAGCATAACACTTCTTTAATTGTACAGAATATTCTTCAACTGAGAGAATTACAAAGGATGTGACAAACTTCATAAACCAAAAGACCTACTTCTTATGAGTAAACACTGGCAAATCTCTTCAAAATCAGTTGTTTTTGTAGAAGAATAGTTTGCATTTTTAATCATGTCTTTTTCTACATACTGTGCTTCGTTAGGTGAAAATGTAACCTGTCTTTAATGGCAACATTAAGGAAAAAGGTTAGGAAAGTAACCAGAGAGAGGGGCAAATTGAGGATATTCTGAGTCTAATATGAAACTTGAGTATGAGCGAGTACTCTGATCCCAAATGCTATATGCAGTAGTAGCCTAGGAAAAATAATTATTTCACCTGGGACAACTTTCACCTTAAAGTCTGCTTGTATATATGGGCATCCTATTAAATAATAAAATATTTTATCCTCTTAATTTTTTACTTTACAAGAGACAGACCATTCATTCACTATTCATTTAACCAGTCATTATTTCCATAACTATTTTGTGAACACCTACAGTGTACTTGAAACTTACCGAATATAGGTACACAATCCCTTACTTGTAATTTTAAAATCTAAAACACTCTAAACATAAAAGCTGTTATAGCCTATGTGGGGACAGAACCTGACCTGTCCTGTTCTGATTTTGTGGTGAACTTGACGAAAGTTGGACATAAGAGTATTTTTAATCTTTGTCTGGCCTCCTTGGTATAGTTATATGTATAGTTATAGATATACACACACATATATATACACACACATACACATATTTAATGTGTATGTATATATATATAACTATATATATAACTCTATATATGTGTATATATATATGCAGAATATATATAATCACATATATAATAATGCAGAATTATTAATATGTTTTACTATCATCCAGCCCAGATCTTTCTGGGATCTTATGTAACATGCAGTATATGCAATCTGAGAAATTCTGAATTCCAAAATACCTCTGACTTCAGGAGTTTTAGATAAGGGTATGGATCTATAGCTGTCATAATATTAGGAGGATAAACCCCTAGAACTCACATTTAGCTCTTAACAAGGGAAAATATCTGGAAAGCATGCCTCATTCAAAAGTTCTCACCCAGACATGTATCCCTGTGAAGTGTTGTCTGCATGTGTGTGGCTGACAATTTTTTGAGTCAAAAGAATCCAATTCTCTTTCTTTGAAGAGCTGTGGACCCCCACTAAGAAGACACAGCAACATCCTGTCAAACAGTGGTGAGCAGTCTCTGCCTATGTGGTCTAAAATAAAAATAATTGAAACATGGTGTTACTGAAGTTTCCGGCTTCCCTTCATAGTCAAAGAAAGGAAAAGGACAGAGTGAACCGGGTGGGGTTTCAGATTTCAGGCTTCCTGTATCTCAGACATGAACCAGATAAAAAGTCTAAAATTCAGACGAGCAAAACAAAAGGACTCAAGTGTTATCAAGTGGAGAAGAATGTGGTAGTTGATGGTTCATAAATATATCATGAAGTGGTGCTTCATTCATACTTTGTTCTCTCTCTAGGATTCACCAACTTCTCACAGCTGCTGGAGGGTCTCAGGTTGCTGAATTAATACACCAAAAGTCACAATTTGAATCGAAAATGAACTGCTCTATTGAATACATCCATCATGGCTGAAAATATCTTCGGAGTTCACAAGTTACAAAAACACCCCTGTCTCAAACCATTGTACTATACATGAATCATCTTGTGTAATCTTGTTGTTTTTGCTTGGATATTTTCTAATTCAATTGGCAGAACAAGGAAAGACAGTGCATTTGAAGAATTGCGTACATAGAACCACATGAAAGCCCCAAATGACATATGCAATAGTGCTATTCTAAATAAAAGACCAAAGCTGATTCTCTGGGACAAACTTTTGGGTTCCAAAGGTAGTAGCTATGTGTGGATTTATAGAACCACATCAGGGTAAGATGAGTGAGTCTGGAATTCTTTCTACTACAAACACTTTAGTGAAACCGCAGAAGCAGTTTAAGTGACTTTGGAAAAAAACAAAAACAAAAAACACCTTTCTTAAAATGGACTAATATAATTTTTTTTTTTTTTTTACTTTAAGTTCTGAGATACATTTACAGAACATGCAGGTTTGTTACATAGGTATACAAGTGCCATGGTGATTTGCTGCACCTATCAACCCATCATCTGGGTTTTAAGCCCACATGCATTAGATATTTGTCCTAATGCTCTCCCTCCCCTTGCCCGCGCAACCCTCCAACAGGCCCTGGTGTGTGGTGTTCCCCTTCCTGTGTCCAAGTTTTCTCATTGTTCAACTCCCACTTATGAGTGAGAAATTTTTTTTAGATTTAGATTTAGATTGAAGTAGCTTCAAATTAAAGAGCTTTCTAATCCACGAAATAAAATGACAAGTAAGTCATTCCAACATATGGATTACAATAAAAGATAAGCAAAGCTGAAATAAAGCAAGAAAGTGCTTTTCATGTTTTCTAATTTAATCATTCTCTTAAGTAATATGAAAAAAAGAATTAACTGCAATAAAGAAATCAGTTGAGATTGAAGAGAAGCAAAAGAGTGACAAAGATTGACAAGACAACCCTTCATTGTAAGTAATTTGCTAGGATAGCTTGGATATTTGGTCTACCCGTGGAAAGCAATTGAAAATAATATGAACCAAACATAGTTGAATTTGTCCTTGGTGTTCATGTGGATTTCAGTGTTAATGCAAGACTTCACACCTACAATATTATGCAATACTCCTAAGATAATGCTCATGGTGTCACAATAGAGATTTCACATGTAATATTGTAGGCATAGAATTGAGTCTATAGCAGCCGTGTGTGTTAGGGCTTTCTGAATACTGTTGATTAGATAGAAGTGGACATAAACCTTAAATTATGCCCCTCTTGTTCCATCTTCTGGGAAACTGAGATTGACACCTAAAGGCAGCCCATCTCTTGAACTGAGGAGATGGAAACTCGGCAGCTGTGAGAAAGAAAATAAGTCTGAACCAGGGCAGAAGAAGTGGAATGAGACAGAGAGAAGGCCAGGACACAGGAGGTGTTATCTAGATTCCTGTTCCATCTCCAAGTTTGGCTACTTACCTGCCTTCGTGTTTCATAAACATTCCTGTATCCTTATATTTCTTTTTTAGAAAAGTAACTGTCAATCAAGAGGATATCACGGACCATCTCTGGGCACAGATGAAAAGCTCTTTCCCATTCTTGATACTCCTGGCAGCCTCAGTCCATCCACCTTGCCCACAGCCTATGCCCAAGTATTCTTTCCAAGGCGGTTATGAGAAACATTTGGTGCTTTTACTTTAGTGCTCAATCTCCCAGTTTTTTGAAGGTTCCACTGAGTTCACCTTCACTGGTGGTAAATGGCATTGCACTGCCTCTAGAGGTCATCTTGGAAATAGGTACAAAATATTTTAACCCAACAAAATGTTCTCACATTACAGCGGAACTGTTCTTTTTGCCTTATTCCAGGAATCCCTGGGGTTTGAGATTGGGATTGTTGTAGCTCTGTTTCTGTGTTTCTCAGGAGTTTTAATAATTCCTCCAGGAACAAGCAGTGAGAAAATGGTTGAGGTGGCAGACGTAAGGGAAGGGAAGTCAATTAGTTTCACTGGTTACTTTCATACCCTATTAGTTTCTTCTCCCAACTGACTGCCTCAGGTATCCTCAACTCTCTTTCCCTCTCCTGCACAAAACTCCTCTGGGGCACTCATCCCATGGTCATTTGAATGCCATTATTTTTAAGAAAATGCTAATCTTTACTGACAATTTACTGTGTATTAGGTACTGGCTAAAAGTTTTTATTATTAATGTATTTCATTTTTTTGAGGCAGGAGTTAGGGGATATTTTGTAGATGAGGAAACTAAGGCTTAGATTAATTAATGAAGGCATGTGTTTATAAAGTGAAGGAGGCCTGTCTGACAGAAGAACCCTAATAAATCCTTTGTCACTGAGTGATTTAAATAAAACGAAGTCATTACCTTGTTGCCAAGTATTAGGCTGTTTTTGCACTGCTATAAAGAAATACCTGAGACTGGGTAATTTATAAGTAAAAAGATTTAATTGGCTCATGGTTCTGCAGGCTATACAGGAAGCATAATGGCATCTGCTTGTGGGGGGGTTTCAGGAAGCTTCCGATCACGACAGAAGGCAAAGGGGGAGCAGGGTATATCACGTAGTAAGAACAGGAGAAAGAGACAGAGTGGTGAGGAGGTGACACACACTTTTTAAAATGATCAGATCTTGTGTGAACTCAAAGTAAGAGCTCATTTATCACTAAGGGGATGGCTCAAGACATTCGTGAGGAATCTGCGCCATGATTCAAACACCTCCCACAAGCCCCCACCTCCAACACTGGAGATTACAATTCGACATGAGATTTGGGTGGGGACAAATATCCAAATTATATCACCAAGATTAACTTAAATCTTACTAATGTAACCTTTACCTTTACAATTAATTTGCTGACACATTCCATCTACATCTCTCTCTCTCTCTTTTGGAGACAGGGTCTTGCTCTGTTGGTCAGGCTAGAGTGCAGTAGCACAAACATGGATCATTCCAATCTCCACCTCTCAGGCTCAAGTGATCCTCTCACTTCAGCCACCCAAGTAGTTGGAACTACAGGTGTGTGAAAACATGCCTGGTTAATTTCTGTTTTTTTGTTTTGTTTTGTTTTGTTTTCTTTGTAGAGACAGGGTTTCACCACGTTGCCCAGGCTTGTCTCAAACTCCTGGGCTCAAGTGATCTGCCCAACTCGGACTCCCAAAGTGCTGGGATTACAGGTGTGAGCCACCTCACCCAGCCTCATTCCAGCTCTTATACTTAAACAGTTGCCTCTTATTTCCTGCTCAGCCCTTTTGGGGTTTCTACAGCTGATTCTACTAATGGCTTCCATCGACCAGTGCAGGCTTTTCTCATTTCTTCACCCATATCTTGTAGAATTTCCTTTCTGGGGTCTGTGGTCTTGTCATTGTTGTATTCTCAGATACTGGATTCTTATGTTGGGTTCTTGTGTTTCTTTTATGTACTTATTTATATATGCTTTCCTTGGTGGGCTCTGGTGAATTTTAGGCTAACTAACTGAAAAACAATGTATCCACAAAATTAAAATGCACTTTCCCAGTCCAGTTGACCCAAACAGAATTATACCACCAAGTTAGTTTTACCAGTTTTCTGTTTTTTTCAGTGATATCCAGGGTCCTGTCTTGAGCCTTAGTTCTTGGTGGTTCACTTACCCCATGTTACAGTTTTGTTACTGCATTATAAGTATCCCCAAATCTCAGTGGCTTAAAACAATAACCATTTTATTATATTTCATGAGTTTCTGGGTTAGGAGATTAGGTAGGGCTTGGCTGGGCAATTCTTCTTCTCCACATGGTCTTGATGTGGTATTTAGCTGGCAGCTGAGCTAGCCTGGTGGGTCTAAGGTAGCATGATTTAGTTGCCAGGCATATTGCCAGAGATGGCTGCCTGGCTGAATGGCTGGGCTGGGCCCCTTCCTTCTCCATATCATCTATAACCTTCCCACATGATATCTTTAGAGGAGTAGATAGATTTCCTATATGGCAGCTTGGGGCTCCAAGAATAAAAGTCTTCTCAGAGTCAGGAAGTAAAAGCTACCAGTCTCTTAAGGCTAAGACCTGGAACTGAGACATCATTTGTGCTGCATCCTATCAGTTAAATTAGTCAAAGAGCCTGCCCACATTCAAGAGGAAAAAATATAGGCCCCTCTCCGTAAAGGGAGGTATCTCAAATAATTTGTGACCATCTTTAATCCACCACATCCCAGCAAAGTTCTATTCTTTGACAGCAGGCTTTTTATGTAGCTTCACATTTTCAGCAACTATTGCTACTACGTGCCTGTCTTCTGCATATTTCCTGGTTGCCTAGATTATGATGTCATGAGGAACTGATTAGGCCCTTTGCAGCTGTGTCTTATATGAGCCACTGTAGCTCAGTCCCATCCCTTAGCTTGTTCCTCTCCTGCCCAATCAGAAAGTTATGTTTTACACCCAAGCCAGCTTCAGTTGTGACATCACACATAAGATGTGCGTAAAATGCTTACATCAATTGCATTGGCCCCTAGAATTCAGAAATAGCAGTGTCTTAAACAAGAGAGACATTTGTTTCTCTCTCACATAAAAGGAATTTGGAAGAACAGAGTCAAGTTCAGGTATGGTGACTTCATGTTCAGGCAACTTCTTGTCTTTTCTATCATTCTTCAAGCATGGCTTCAATCCTTACTGTTACTTTGTGGCTGTTGACCCTCCAACTCTCACAACAAAGTTAAATATTAAATATTAAATATTAAATATTAAATATGTGATAAGTGAGACCAACAAGCACTTCCAAATGATTGCTGGTACTTATGTAGTTAACATTGTTCCCCTGTGTAACATCTTTTTTTTTTTTTTTTTTTTTTTTTTTTTTTTTAAGATGGAGTCTAGCTCTGTTACCTAGGCTGGAGTACAGTGGCACAATCTTGGCTGACTGGAACCTCTGTCTCCCAGGTTCATGCTATTCTCCTGCCTCAGCCTCCTGAGTAGCTGCGATTACAGGTGCGTGCTACCACACCCAGCTAATTTTTGTATTTTTAGTAGAGATGGGGTTTCACCGTGTTGGTCAGGCTGGTCTCAAACTCCTGACCTCATGATCTGCCCACCTCGGCCTCCCAAAGTGCTGGGATTTCAGGCATGAGCCAGTGTATCATCTTTTAGCTCTGCTTCTGAGCATAATTTAAAGACTCACAGTTCTGTGAGGAGACTGAGGCGCTGCTGGTCTATGTCAATCTTCCTTGTATTAACAGATTTAGAACCAAATAACCATGCTGGCCCAGGCCCTGGCCCTGGCCCTGCCAACATTTCCTTTGGCCCCGTTTCCTCCCTCAGGTAATATATTTAAATATATCTTAGCTAAGATACTTTGAGGGGTGGAATTGAGCTGGGAAAAGAAACACAGAGGATGAAGGAGAGAAGTTTCGGGTCATAGTTCATCATCAGGTTAAGTTGCTTAACTTTATTATCAGGTTAAGTTGCAACAGAATCAGGGCCACCACTGTTCCTACCTGCCCATAAGCATCCTTGCTCAGCACCTCACCTATGACAAGCTGTTTGCCAGGGAGCGACAGCCTAATTATATACAGGCACCTTCATTCCTTGATCCTTCCATCCCAACTCACAGTTCTTTGATTCAGTGCTTCTCATTGAAACTTGGCCTTCTCATGACATTTCAGGCTTTTGTGGTATTTCATCCAGTTTTAGATAGTCAGAGAGGCAGACAATGATGTTCTAAGAAGACTCAATAGTTTTACTGGCATTATTCCGTCTTTTCAAATAAAAAAGGATGAGGATAACAAAAATAACATTAACAATGAAAAATCATATAGAGGCAAATCATCCAACAAAGACAAAACGGATGAAGAAAGAAAGAAGAATGTATTCAATTAACATTGATGGAATGTCTTCTATGTGCCAAGCACTGGGCTAAGCCGAATTAATCCTTGGAATTTGCACTACGAGAGGATGCATGGTTGTCTTCTTCTCTCTCCCCTCATTTAATCTTCCCTTCCATTCACTAACTGCCATAGATTTCCACAGGGTTGGGAAGCAGGGGTTCAGAGATAAGAGAAAAAGCAGAAAAGGTCATACATGACCAGTACCATTTTCATCTGCTGTCAGTGGGTGGTGGATGCTTTTGTGGGTTGCTGGTGTATCCCCATAGGAATCCTCCTGTTGGTTCTTTTGACACAAGCCAGAAATTGTCTGGCTAGCCAATTTTAAGTGTCCCCACAGTGCTGGCCCTGGGGTTTTAGGGGCCTATCTTCTGTTAGGATGGGGTTTCATTTGCCTTTGCTAGCGCTTACATCTGGTTTATTGGAAACATGGCCCTTGTTCTGCTGTCTTTGGATGACAACTTGCTCTAGCGTACCTTTTGCTCTTGGATCTTCAAGTTATAACCAACTTCTCCTTTTAGATTTCTTCCAACGATGATCAGACACCAGTTTCCCCAGGGGACACCAGCAAGACATTCAGATTGGTTACCTTGACACCTGTTTACCTCTTTCTATTTCTCTTGGCTTAACGTAAAGGAGTAGCACGTGTCTTACCTTCACCTACTAAGTGGCAGGAGACTGAAAGCACATTAGTAATTCTGTCTCCAAGTGGTCTTCTCTCTCTGATCTCTCAGCCTTTAAATGGTACAGTGTTCACCCTTTATAACATCTGCAACATTGAAGATAAGCAAAGGCTGCAAAATTAGTTTTTAATAATGTAGGGTGACCATATATCCTGGTTTTGTCCAACCTTAATTTTCATAATAGAATTAAAAGCTCCCTTCTATGCCTACATGAGCTAACACCTCACTTTGGAATGGGTGAATACTTGGCATTTCTTGTTTTGTTTTTCAGAGACAATAAGAAAAGTTACACTTGGCATTCTTTTGTACTAGGAATTGTGCCAAAACACGCCACTAAGGCATTATTCCATTTTCAAGTACATGCACGCCATATCCAATCATGAAGATCATAGTAACTCATGAGTAACTCCTAGTAATTCCTCATCACTAACGATGTAAAGAGGAGACAACTAGAGAAATGGGCATGTTAAGAGAAAATAAAGATGAAAGAACAAGAGTACTTCTCTCTCTATTGCCTCCAAATCTCAGGGATTCACCAAGACAAAACTTGTTAAAATTAAACAGGCTAAACATAAACAACTACTTTCAAATGTTTATTTATATTCCTTAGGACAAATTGGCTTACTTTGATGCCCCACTCCTGGAAGCTTCACTTGATAACCTGGCAATATCAGTATCATTCTTAGATTCTAATTATGAGAGCTTGTTTGAAGGTTCTAGCAGGGAAGTGGAGCTACTTGTATACCCTTGAGTGAACACTTGCCCTCCTCTGTCAGGGATGGTCATCCTCTTCAACCAAACATGTAGCTTTGAGAGGCATGCACATGGAGAGGTGAGGAAGGAAGGGAACACCTGTCTAACCAGCCAGATCAGCCGAATCAACCCTGGCGATCAATGAGGTGACATGTCACTGCCAACTCTCCCTCATATCCTTACATGCTAATTAAAGGATTTTCCAAAGCCTTCTACTTAAGAACATTATTGAGTGAGTATACTAAAAAACAACATAATTGTAATTTATTAAAATATTTTAGAATTTAACATTTTTACTAGTTTATACTGCTGATCTTCATTTCAAAATGGTAGCCACTGTTAGGCGATTGAGTTTTTACCTTAATTATTTTGTTGTTTTATTTCTAAAACTTTCTCTTTTGAAACACTTATGGACTTAGAAATTGCAAAAAACGAAGTATATAAAGTCCCATAGACACATTTTAGTGTGAACATGATCACTGGAATAATAATATAGTAAATATTTAATTTGGTGGAGTAAGTAGATTCAATATTATATTTTCATAGTCATCAAGATGTTAAAAATATTTAAAGCACTAAGATTTATATAGTTTATGCAATAAAGTCAATTTCAAATTATTCAGTTATCATTGAAGATCAAACCCTACTGCCTGTTTACCACAAACTCATCAAGAGCATCAGGGATACTCACTGTTAAGTAGGGAAAATCTTTAGGAAAAGAAATTATTGTGTTAGTCTGTTTTCACATTGCTATAAAGACTGAGTAATTCAAAAAAGAAAGAGGTTTAATTGACTCACAGTTCTGCATGGCTGGGAGACCTCAGGAAAGTTGGAATTATGGCAGAAAGTGAAGACAAGCAAGTACCTTCTTCCCAAGGTGGCAGCAGAGAGAGTATGCAGGGGAAAATGCCATTTATAAAATTCATTCACTATCATGAGAACAGCATGGGGGAAACCGCCCCTATGATCCAATCACCTCCCACCAGGTCACTCCCTTGACACAGGGGGACTACAGTTTGAGATGAGATTTGGGTGGTGACACAGAACCAAATCATACCAGGTATGATTGTAAGGAAATACGTGTGTAAAAAATGTCTAAAAGTAAAACTTTACAAAATGTGTATTTTTGTAGATGATAAAATTCCCTGGTTTGAAAACTATAACATTGGTAGATTGGCAGAGACTTGTATTAGTATAAATCCATACATCTGGTTCCAATATTTGAAATGCTTTATTATATTAATTCCCCAAAATAAGTCAACAAACTTGGAGTAGCTATTATTATACCCAATTTTGAAATGAAATAGAGCCTTAGAGAGTGTGGGTAATTCATTTTTGTTTATAGAGCTGTTTCCTGGCTCAGCTCAGATTACACTCTACTGTACTACCTGTACTTTTTTTTAATGTGATACACTATAAGTAAGAATTTGCTAAACAAGGTAGATTAGATTGGTGGCTTTTATAACTTAATGTCACTAGATTTTGGGGTTACCTTTGATAGACAACTTAATTGATAGAAATCTTCTCAAATATGACAAGGTTTCAAAATTAGCCTTGATGAATACTTCTATCTACATATGTTAATTCCTTCTTAAAAGATTAATTCAACAAGAATTGAAAAATATCAGGGCAGAAAAAGAGTTGATTCTCAAAAAAATTATTATTAAATCCAAGTGGAGTTAGGCAGGCTCTTTGAGCATTTGCATATTGGCTGATTATTTCTGCAATATTGCCTGGATTCAATTAGTACAAAAGGTATATAAAGACCAGTATACTGTTTTCCTGGTACAATAAGAGAATAATTGCTGTACTTATGCCTCTTTTTTTTCAATGTTAACTTAGACTACAAGATATTAATTTGTAGCTACTGCTTACAAATGTTAATGCATAGCCATTTTAGAAATGATTTAATATTTGCCTTCCCTTGGCATTTCATAATCCTTTTTCTAAATAAATGTTACAAAGAAAGCAATCTGAGGAAAAAGAGCTAAGCTTTCTTCATTCTAGAATAAGTTTGTCATATTTATTGAAACTGACATAAGGGTTACCTACTTTTTCCCCAAAAGTCGAACTTCAAGATTCAATTGGCCATTTGTAGAGTCATATTGAGGATTGCTATTAGATTGCATTCAACAGGTTGATGTGAATACTTGGCTGAAATATATAAATGCATATTGATTCCACTAGAACAGCAAAGACAATTAAGTGGCCCAATTTTGTGTCTCTCACAGCTTTCTATCCTATGGCCAGTGCCATGCTAAAGGATCTGTTCCTTTGAAGGAGAAATGCAGTAATAATTCTCAAATACTAAACATTCACCTAGGGTATGTGCCTTAGTTGGAATGCTGCAATCCAACTCAGGGCAAAGTGCTAAAGGGCTCTTAGCAAAGTGGTAAAGGATTGGCCACATAGTGGTCAAATTTGGGTGGCAAAAGGGAAAAAGTTGAATTTCTGTTCCCTGTATCATCAGTGATTACATGTTTCCTGTGATCTTGCTTATGACTGACCTCTTTTGCTTCCTAAACCACCCTGTACAATGTGTTCAAAGATACTTCCCTCAACTAATCATATCATTCAATGAGTACACATGGACCCCCGGTTATGGAAAAACACAGTGAGGAATAGAATACAAAGAAACACAGTACGAGCTCTCCAGTGTCCAAACATTTAGGTCGGTGATTAGGCAAAATCGGTGGCCCTCTTTAACCCTGTTCCGATGTAGCGTAACAAACAACTAGGACTGCCTCACAGGAGAGAGGCAATGCCACATGGACGTAATTTATAAGTTAATTAGCACAGTCTACTGGGCCAAGTAGTGACAGATGTGACACCTGCTTTCAGGGAAAAAATGAAAAAGAGGAAAGAACAGCAGAGGTAAACTCCCTCTCTAGGGAGGTTTGTGGTCACACACAGGTCACGTTGGCTAGCATATAAAACAGAATTTTAATAGACCAAAGTATCTTTGAAAGGCAAGCTATAAATATGAATGCAATTAAAAAACACACACTAAGTTCTCCAGCCAAATGAGTAGTTAAGTGTATGTACTAGGGGGAGGCATTTACATACCAAGGGTTGTTCAGAACAGTAAAATGCTTTATGTATATTTATATATAGAGAGATATATATGCTTTATGTGTATATATATTTCATGTATATATAGATATATATATGTTTTACGTGTATATATATATATTCTTAAAATCATCTATTTGCCTAATATATAATTTAACAGTTTGCCATCAACTTTGTTTTTTTTAAAACCAAAAAGAACTATTAAACTGGCCAAATCTTTATACAGTAGGAAGTCAAGCAGTGGAGGGGAGTAGTTTAGTGATATGCTAAATTTATTTACTTTTGTCAGGAGATACAATATGAGCAAAAATAATGCTATCATCTATTAGGTTGGTGCAAAAGTAATTACTGTTTTTGCCACTAATTTTAATGGCAAAACCGCAATTACTTTTGCACCAACCTAATAGAATTTTGACTTAGACTGTTTTGACTCAAACTGGTATTTGCTACGAACATGAGTTTATATAGTATTTTACTAAAACCAATGGCCACATCTCAGAGCTGAAAGAATTTAGACTCTGTGCAACTTGTAAAACTAGCCAATGGACACACACAAAACTGACACCATCCATTCAAGCGTTGAGCAGTTTTTATTCCTCAGTTAAGAAGCTGAGTAGAGGGGAGGAGCCAAGATGGCCGAATAGGAACAGCTCCGGTCTACAGCTCCCAGCGCGAGCAACGCAGAAGACGGGTGATTTCTGCATTTCCATCTGAGGTACCGTGTTCATCTCACTAGGGAGTGCCAGACAGTGGGCGCAGGTCAGTGGGTGAGTGCACCGTGCGCCAGCCGAAGCAGGGGCGAGGCATTGCCTCACTCGGGAAGCGCAAGGGGTCAGGGAGTTCCCTTTCCAGGGGTGACAGACGGCACCTGGAAAGTCGGGCCACTCCCACCCGAATACTATGTTTTTCCGACGGGCTTAGGAAACGGTGCCCCAGGAGAGTATAGCCCGCAACTGGCTCAGAGGGTCCTACGCCCACGGAGTCTCGCTGATTGCTAGCACAGCAGTCAGAGACCAAACAGCAAGTCGGCAGTGAGGCTGGGGGAGGGGCGCCCGCCATTGCCCAGGCTCGCTTAGGTAAACAAAGCAGCCTGGAAGCTTGAACTGGGTGGAGCCCACCACAGCTCAAGGAGGCCTGCCTGCCTCTGTAGGCTCCACCTCTGGGGGCAGGGCACAGACAAACAAAAAGACAGCAGTAACCTCTGCAGACTTAAATGTCCCTGTCTGACAGCTTTGAGGAGAGCAGTGGTTCTCCCAGCATGCAGCTGGAGATCTGAGAACGGGCTGACTGCCTCCTCAAGTGGGTCCCTGACCCCTGACCCCCGAGCAGCCTAACTGGGAGGCACCCCCCAGCAGGGGCAGACTGACACCTCACACGGCCGGCCAGGTACTCCAACAGACCTGCAGCTGAGGGTCCTGTCTGTTAGAAGGAAAACTAGCAGAAAGGACCAAAAACCAAAAACCCATCTGTACATCACACCAAAAAACCCATCTGTACATCACCATCATCAAAGACCAAAAGTAGATAAAACCACAAAGATGGGGAAAAAACAGAGCAGAAAAACTGGAAACTCTAAAATGCAGAGCACCTCTCCTCCTCCAAAGGAACGCAGTTCCTCACCAGCAACGGAACAAAGCTGGACGGAGAATGACTTTGACGAGCTGAGAGAAGAAGGCTTCAGACGATCAAATTACTCCGAGCTACGGGAGGATATTCAAACCAAAGGCAAAGAAGTTGAAAACTTTGAAAAAAATTTAGAAGAATGTATAACTAGAATAACCAATACAGAGAAGTGCTTAAAGGAGCTGATGGAGCTGAAAACCAAGGCTCGAGAACTACGTGAAGAATGCAGAAGCCTCAGGAGCCGATGCGATCAAATGGAAGAAAGGGTATCAGCCCTGGAAGATGAAATGAATGAAATGAAGCGAGAAGGGAAGTTTAAAGAAAAAAGAATAAAAAGAAATGAGCAAAGCCTCCAAGAAATGTGGGACTATGTGAAAAGACCAAATCTACGTCTGATTGGTGTACCTGAAAGTGACGGGGAGAATGGAAACAAGTTGGAAAACATTCTGCAGGATATTATCCAGGAGAACTTCCCCAACCTAGCAAGGCAGGCCAACATTCAGATTCAGGAAATACAGAGAACGCCACAGAGATACTCCTCGAGAAGAGCAACTCCAAGACACATAATTGTCAGATTCACCAAAGTTGAAATGAAGGAAAAAATGTTAAGGGCAGCCAGAGAGAAAGGTCGGGTTACCATCAAAGGGAAGCCCATCAGACTAACAGCGGATCTCTCGGCAGAAACCCTACAAGCCAGAAGAGAGTGGGGGCCAATATTCAACATTCTTAAAGAAAAGAATTTTCAACCCAGAATTTCATATCCTGCCAAACTAAGCTTCATAAGTGAAGGAGAAATAAAATACTTTACAGACAAGCAAATGCTAAGAGATTTTGTCACCACCAGGCCTGCCCTAAAAGAGCTCCTGAAGGAAGCGCTAAACATGGAAAGGCACAACCGGTACCAGCCACTGCAAAATCATACCGAATTGTAAAGACCATCGAGACTAGGAAGGGACTGCATCAACTAACGAGCAAAATAACCAGCTAACGTCATAATGACAGGATCAGATTCACACATAACAATATTAACTTTAAATGTAAATGGACTAAATGCTCCAATGAAAAGACACAGACTGGCAAATTGGATAAAGACTCAAGACCCATCAGTGTGCTGTATTCAGGAAACCCATCTCACGTGCAGAGACACACATAGGCTCAAAATAAAAGGATGGAGGAAGATCTACCAAGCAAATGGAAAACAAAAAAAGGCAGGGGTTGCAATCCTAGTCTCTGATAAAACAGACTTTAAACCAACAAAGATCAAAAGAGACAAAGAAGGCCATTACATAATGGTAAAGGGATTAATTCAACAAGAAGAGCTAACTATCCTAAATATATATGCACCCAATACAGGAGCACCCAGATTCATAAAGCAAGTCCTGAGTGACCTACAAAGAGACTTAGACTCCCAAACATTAATAATGGGAGACTTTAACACCCCACTGTCAACATTAGACAGATCAACGAGACAGAAAATCAACAAGGATACCCAGGAATTGAACTCAGCTCTGCACCAAGCAGACCTAATAGACATCTACAGAACTCTCCACCCCAAATCAACAGAATATACATTTTTTTCAGCACCACACCACACCTATTCCAAAATTGACCATATACTTGGAAGTAAAGCTCTCCTCAATAAATGTAAAAGAACAGAAATTATAACAAACTATCTCTCAGATCACAGTGCAATCAAGCTAGAACTCAGGATTAAGAATCTCACTCAAAACCGCTCAACTACGTGGAAACTGAACAACCTGCTCCTGAATGACTACTGGGTACATAACGAAATGAAGGCAGAAATAAAGATGTTCTTTGAAACCAACGAGAACCAAGACACAACATACCAGAATCTCTGGGATGCATTCAAAGCAGTGTGTAGAGGGAAATTTATAGCACTAAATGCCCACAAGAGAAAGCAGGAAAGATCCAAAATTGACACCCTAACATCACAATTAAAAGAACTAGAAAAGCAAGAGCAAACACATTCAAAAGCTAGCAGAAGGCAAGAAATAACTAAAATCAGAGCAGAACTGAAGGAAATAGAGACACAAAAAACCCTTCAAAAAATAAATGAATCCAGGAGCTGGTTTTTTGAGAGGATCAACAAAATTGATAGACCACTAGCAAGATTAATAAAGAAAAAAAGAGAGAAGAATCAAATAGATGCAATAAAAAATGATAAAGGGGATATCACCACTGATCCCACAGAAATACAAACTACCATCAGAGAATATTACAAACACCTCTACGCAAATAAACTAGAAAATCTAGAAGAAATGGATAAATTCCTCAACACATACACCCTCCCAAGACTAAACCAGGAAGAAATTGAATCTCTGAATAGACCAATAACAGGATCTGAAATTGTGGCAATAATCAATAGCTTACCAACCAAAAAAAGTCCAGGACCAGATGGGTTCACAGCCGAATTCTACCAGAGGTACAAGGAGGAGCTGGTACCATTCCTTCTGAAACTATTCCAATCAATAGAAAAAGAGGGAATCCTCCCTAACTCATTTTATGAGGCCAGCATCATCCTGATACCAAAGCCTGGCAGAGACACAACAAAAAAAGAGAATTTTAGACCAATATCCTTGATGAACATTGATGCAAAAATCCTCAATAAAATACTGGCAAACAGAATCCAGCAGCACATCAAAAAGCTTATCCACCATGATCAAGTGGGCTTCATCCCTGGGATGCAAGGCTGGTTCAATATACGCAAATCAATAAATGTAATCCAGCATATAAACAGAACCAAAGTCAAAAACCACATGATTATCTCAATAGATGCAGAAAAGGCCTTTGACAAAATTCAACAACCCTTCATGCTAAAAACTCTCAATAAATTAGGTATTGATGGGACGTATCTCAAAATAATAAGAGCTATTTATGACAAACCCACAGCCAATATCATACTGAATGGGCAAAAACTGGAAGCATTCCCTTTGAAAACTGGCACAAGACAGGGATGCCCTCTCTCACCACTTCTATTCAACATAGTGTTGGAAGTTCTGGCCAGGGCAATTAGGCAAGAGAAGGAAATCAAGGGTATTCAATTAGGAAAAGAGGAAGTCAAATTGTCCCTGTTTGCAGATGACATGATAGTATATCTAGAAAACCCCATTGTCTCAGCCCAAAATCTCCTTAAGCTGATAAGCAACTTCAGCAAAGTCTCAGGATACAAAATCAATGTACAAAAATCACAAGCATTCTTATACATCAATAACAGACAAACAGAGAGCCAAATCATGAGTGAACTCCCATTCACAATTGCTTCAAAGAGAATAAAATACCTAGGAATCCAACTTACAAGGGATGTGAAGGACCTCTTCAAGGAGAACTACAAACCACTGCTCAAGGAAATAAAAGAGGATACAAACAAATGGAAGAACATTCCATGCTCATGGGTAGGAAGAATCAATATCATGAAAATGGCCATCCTTCCCAAGGTAATTTACAGATTCAATGCCATCCCCATCAAGTTACCAATGACTTTCTTCACAGAATTGGAAAAAACTACTTTAAAGTTCATATGGAACCAAAAAAGAGCCCGCATCGCCAAGTCAATCCTAAGCCAAAAGAACAAAGCTGGAGGCATCACGCTACCTGACTTCAAACTATACTACAAGGCTACAGTAAGCAAAACAGCATGGTACTGGTACCAAAACAGAGATATAGATCAATGGAACAGAACAGAGCCCTCAGAAATAACGCCACATATCTACAACTATCTGATCTTTGACAAACCTGACAAAAACAAGCAATGGGGAAAGGATTCCCTATTTAATAAATGGTGCTGGGAAAACTGGCTAGCCATATGTAGAAAGCTGAAACTGGATCCCTTCCTTACACCTTATACAAAAATTAATTCAAGATGGATTAAAGACTTAAATGTTAGACCTAAAACCATAAAAACCCTAGAAGAAAACCTAGGCAATACCATTCAGGACATAGGCATGGGCAAGGACTTCATGTCTAAAACTCCAAAAGCAAGGGCAACAAAAGCCAAAATTGACAAATGGGATCTAATTAAACTAAAGAGCTTCTGCACAGCAAAGGAAACTACCATCAGAGTGAACAGGCAACCTACAAAATGGGAGAAAATTTTCGCAACCTACTCATCTGACAAAGGGCTAGTATCAAGAATCTACAATGAACTCCAACAAATTTACAAGAAAAAAACAAACAACCCCATCAAAAAGTGGGCAAAGGACATGAACAGACACTTCTCAAAAGAAGACATTTATGCAGCCAAAAAACACATGAAAAAATGCTCACCATCACTGGCCATCAGAGAAATGCAAATCAAAACCACAATGAGATACCATCTCACACCAGTTAGAATGGCAATCATTAAAAAGTCAGGAAACAACAGGTGCTGGAGAGGATGTGGAGAAATAGGAACACTTTTACACTGTTGGTGGGACTGTAAACTAGTTCAACCCTTGTGGAAGTCAGTGTGGCGATTCCTCAGGGATCTAGAACTAGAAATTCCATTTGACCCAGCCATCCCATTACTGGGTATATACCCAAAGGACTATAAATCATGCTGCTATAAAGACACATGCACACGTATGTTTATTGCGGCATTATTCACAATAGCAAAGACTTGGAACCAACCCAAATGTCCAACAATGATAGACTGGATTAAGAAAATGTGGCACATATACACCATGGAATACTATGCAGCCATAAAAAATGATGAGTTCACGTCCTTTGTAGGGACATGGATGAAATTGGAAATCATCATTCTCAGTAAACTATCGCAAGAACAAAAAACCAAACACCGCATATTCTCACTCATAGGTGGGAATTGAACAATGAGAACACATGGACACAGGAAGGGGAACATCACACTTCGGGGACTGTTGTGGGGTGGGGGGAGGGGGGAGGGATAGCATTGGGAGATATACCTAATGCTAGATGACGAGTTGGTGGGTGCAGCGCACCAGCATGGCACATGTATACATATGTAACTTACCTGCACGTTGCGCACATGTACCATAGAGCCTAAAGTATAATAATAATAATAATAATAATAATAAAAAATAAAAAATAAATTAAAAAAAAAATATTTAATGCTATGTAAATAAAAAAAAAAAAAAAAAAAAAAAGAAGCTGAGTAGATATTTGCATGCAGGGATTTTATTGAGGTGTACTCTTAAGAGTAATTCCTTTGGAGAAATGAAAGGGAGCAGGGTTGAGTAGAGGAAGAAGTTGAAAAGCAAAGCAATTTCAGCATAGGCCCCATCTACGTCCATGGTTAACTCAGATTCTGGGTCAACCTTAAGAGTTGTACAAAATTGAGGCTGGGCTACTGGGCTTTTACCACACACAGACTCCAATATAATCCAGCCACACATATCTCTTTTTTTCAAACTATAACCTATGAAAACTTAAACTCATAAAAAACACCAATATCAGAGTCTTCGGTTTTTTTTTGTTTTTGTTTTTGTTTTTTTGGGACGGAGTCTCGCTCTGTCACCAGGCTGGAGTGCAGTGTCACAATCTCGGCTCATTGCAACCTCCGCCTCCTGGTTTCAAGAGATTCTCCTGCCTCAGCCTCTCGAGTAGCTGGGACTACAGGCATGTGCCACCACACTCAGTTAATTTTTGTATTTTTAGTAGAGATGGGTTTTTGCCACGTTGGCCAGGATGGTCTCGATCTCTTGACCTGGTGATCCGCCTTCCTCAGCCTCCCAAAGTGCTGGGATTACAGGCATGAGCCACCACACCCGGCCAGAGTCTTTGTTTTTTAAATTAAAAGACTTAGAACCAAATGATTCATCTAGGACAATGGTTATTAAAGAGTAGTTCTTGTACTAGCAGTATCAATATCACCTGGAAACTTGATAGAAATGCGGCTTCTTGGGTCCTACCCCAAAACTACTGAATCAGAAGCTCTAAGGCGGGGCCAGACAACCTGCTTTAACATACCTTTCAGTGGATTCCAATACACTCTAAAGTTTGAGAACCACTGACCTAGTACTTTGAAAACATAATTCAATAGTTGAGGGGAAAAAAGCTATTCAAAATATTTCAGAATTATAGGACTGGCCTGGGAGTAAAAAAGAACAAATGGAATCACACTCATGATTAGAGTTTGGTTTATGTGGATTTTGCTCCATTCTTCCTTGTCTGTCCTTGTTTCTGCTATGCATGCAGGTGATGTCTGGTGGCATTGCACCTGTGACAACAACCATATCTGTGGTTTATCCAACCGTGTCCTAAGTATATGCTGAGCAGGTGGAATGTATCATTTCACTTGGATTGATAGGAAGAAATAAGCCTTAAGAATGACAAGGATTTCTACTTTAGCAAGCCTCAACAGGATCAGGAAATAGCTTGTCTGGGGTTCAGTAACGATAATTCAGTCAAGATCTTCCCCGAATTTAAGATCATCCAAAGAGCATTTCAGGATGGAAATTTTGTCCTATAGGTTTCCCCCCAAACCTTTTCTTCTTAAACTATTCTTGCCTGTTTGCCATGTGAATGAGGCATCTTCTGGAATAATACAGCTGGAAGAAAGTGAGCAGGGCTTAGTCAGTCATTGCTACAAGAATATAGATGTGGGAAAATAGTCACTTTGCAATGTGGATATCTGGCAAATATACCTTATCCAAGTGATGAAGTTTACCATCCTTAATGTTAAGCCATGTTTATTACACTTACCAAAGTTACCAAAGGCTACCAAAGTCCACATAGCTACCTCCTTTTTATCATTCGAGATCTGCTCAAATGTGACCTCCTTACAAAATGCTTGGGGCTTTAGGTAAAAGTTATCTTTTACCTAACTTTTGTACTTTCTATCCAAATATTTGCTTTATTTGCCTCATAGACTTCATATCTGAAACTATTCCATTATGTGTGTTTGTGTGTTTTGCCATTTGCTTATTTCTTCAGTAGGTGAGGAATACCATGAGAGTAAGCAAATTATTTATGTCATTCTTCATTATCTATCAAGGATTTAGAATAGTACCTGTTACATATTAGGCACAAAATCAGTACATTAAAAAAAAAAAAACTAAACTAAAACAAAACTTGTCCCAGTATCTTTGAAGCCATACTTATCAAAGATCAAAGCTGAACTCTGGTTTGCTCCAATGTCCATCATTTTTTCACCCAGCTGCTATGCACATAAAGAAAATGATCTTATCACAGTAAATAACAATAACTAACACTTACTGACTTACTATGTGCTTGAGTGGTTTATATACAGTTGAAAGCCAAGGATTTTAGTAGGAATTCAGGTATTTTCATCCCAGTTTTATAGATAAGAAAATTAAGTTTCTAAAGGAGTAATTTTTCCAAATTCATGAAAAGAAGCAAGCTGTAAAATTGTCTGAATTGGACACTTAGGTTCTTAATCATTTTATCAGCAGTAGTTAGAATGTAGTTGCATCAGAATCTCCTGGGGTGTCTTTTCAAATTCTAGATTATCTGGCCCTATTACCAGAAATTCAGATATAGTGGGCAGAGAGTGGGGCTCAATTATTTGCTGTTCACCTCACCTAGATTTCTAAAGCCGGCAGTTCAAATACAGCATTTTGCTACAGATTTTGTTAGATCAGACTACACTAATGCCATATGATAACAGTCATAGGGAGAAGGATATAGCATTTTGGGAAAATTCCTGCTGCTAAAGTCCTGCACAAGAAAAGTGCAGTTCAGGTAATGAGTCATAAGCAACAATTACTCTTCTCCACAGTTTTTCGGTCAAGTTCAGATTGAGTCTGGTTCTGATTACCCGGTACGGACAGATGAGATCAGAGTCCTCCTGTGTCTGGCTTGGAGGATATTACCATACTTCCCTGATGGAATGAATGGCTCTTCACTGAGAAAGGTGATAAGAGATCTCACCTTTCCTGATGGGTGACTCTGGGCTTCAGGAATAGAGGCCAAGTTTTAATCTTAGTAGAGGAAGACTTGCCATTGACGCGCCTGACTTTTGACAGGAATACTGCAGCTGCTTGTACTCAGGCCTTAAATTGGAGTGAGGGAAAGGCAGGGTCTGTCATTGGCTGATGATGGATTTTCATCAGCTCATAACAAAACAGAGTAGCTCAGACAGCCTGTTGAAATAAATTTAATGTTATTTTGAAAAAAAGAAAGAAAGAAAGAAATAGTAGATTCGTTCTTGGCAGCTAAATTCAATCCTGTGTGAAAGGAAAGCTAACATAATTTGAAGTGCCACAAGAACCTTAAATCTCCCCCAGGATTTCGTTGCTTGCCTTTTCCTTTCTCTCTCCCATGCCTCTCTCTCTCTTCCTTCAGGGAGCTTGGTTTCCTATTTCCTATGGCTTTAGCCTCTTCCTTGAGTGTTTCCACTTTCTCTGGGCATTAATGTAAGCTCCTCATGGCTAGCGTGCATTTGTGATTGTGAGGTCTTCCCTTGGGATTTCATTCTGCTGCTTGGATGAATGGTTAATTAAACACAAAGAGGGGCGTTCCTTATTGGCTCAGGTCTTTCTGCATCAGAATCCCTAAAATGGCAGAAAAAGAGCACAGATATGTAGTCATTCCTTTTGGCCAATATCTGATCAATCAAAATGACTTATATTTCCTGATGAGCTAGTAATTTTGATGTAAGATGCTTGTCTTTTGCTCACCTCCCTTCCAAAAGAAGCTAATAATCCAAAGGTATTCCCTGCATCAATATTAAAACATATCTTTGTTAACCCCAAATTTGTTATATTTATTGACATGCTAGGAAAATATATATGAAGTCTAAAGAAAATAATGAATATAACTCATAATCCCACCACATTGGAGATGACTACTATTAACATGTTGAGATACATCTTTCTGGTTCTTTGTTCTAGTTGTGTGTCTATATTTGTACATATATGTAAACAGAAACAGATTTTTACTTCAAAGAGGTCATAGATTCCATCCTATTTTGTAAACTATCCTATTTTGTCCTTTATTTAAATATTATAATACTTTATGATTACATGTTATTCAATCTTAGCTACCTTATTCTCTTAATAAATCCTCTGCTTTTGAATGTTCATGATATTTCATTATTTTATTCTACTAAAAAATTATGAAGACCATTCTTCTAAAACATCCCTATATTTTTGTTAAAGTATATGATTTTTGAAAAAATATGTAGTTTCCTGTTTTCCATGTTTTGCTTATTAGTGGCTCTCAGAGTGTGGTCCCTAGAGTAGCATCAGCATCACCTGGGTATTTTTTAACAAGACAAGTTTTCAGGTCCCACCCAGAGCTACTGAATCAGAAATTCTGGTGGTGAGGTCCAGAAACTTGAGTTGCAACAACAACTCCAGGTGATTCTGATACATCCCAATGAGTGAGAACTATGGATCTGGGATATTTGGTGGTTAGAGAGAACTGCCAGTCTAGCAGCCTCACTGTACAATATTTGTAAGTCCTGCAGCAATGCTGGGATATATTTCCTAGGAAAATTCAACTATTTGTCTCATATTTCAGATGTTTTTGGCTGACTCTGAGAATAACAGTTCTGGCAAGTCTTCTGGGGTCTTTATGTTAGCAGCAGCAAATCCTTATGGGTCTGCAGCAACTTGATTCTTGCCTCCTCAGAGGAAAGAATTCATCTGTGGGGCATAATGCACAGTGAAAGATAGAGGCAAGTTGTAGAGAAGCAGTGAAAGTTTACTAAAAAGTTTTAGAGCAGGAACGAAAGAAAAGAACAGGGCCAAGCAGGCGACTTGAGCAATCCAAGTGCCCTGTTTGACCTTAGACTTGGGGTTTTATACATTGGCATGCTTCTGGAGTTTTGCATCTCTCCTCCCTTGATTTTTCCTTGGGGCAGGCTGTCCGCATGTGCAGTAGCCTGCCAATACTTAAGAGGGGAGTGCATGCATGGTGTGTTTACTGAAGTAGTGCACATGCTCACTTGAGGTATTTTCCCCTTACCAATCGAGTGTTCCTAGAGAAAGGTCATATACTAGTTAAACTCTGCCATTTTGCCTATTAGTGAACATGCTTGGACCCACTTGCCCAGATCCTGGGATCTTACTGGGAAGCTGCTGATCACCAGCTTCAGGTATTTTCTGTCCATTGGGAGACTGATTTTCCTTGATGCCAGATGTGACCAATTATTATTTTAGAGAGATAGCTTAACAACTGCCTGACCATTACCTGATGGTTGCCTTGAGATGGTATGTGTTCCCTTGACCTTGACCCCCTTCGTGGGCAGGAACTGGTGTGGCTCATTTCACTCAGCTTGCAGTCTATGGACAGCTAAGTGTTAACAGCTCAGTGAAGGGTCAGGCTGATTGCCTCCTGCAACTGCCATTTATGATGCCTGAGTTCTTGTTTGGTGTCCAGGAAGAATCAGGTCATAGGAACTGTTTAAAAGATGATGAATGCAGAAGACTTTATTGAGCAGTGGAAGTGGCTCTTGGTGAAAGGGGAGCTAGAAAGGGGATGGTGCAGGAAGAAGGTGATCTTTCCCTGAAGCCCAGCTGTCTCTGGCTAGGCTTCCTTCTGAAACTGCGCCATCTGAAGTGAGCCGTGTTATCTGTAGTCACTGATCCTCAGTTCCTTCTCTACTTACCACTCATCTGCTTGTATCCCCAGCATTCAGCAGCTTGAATCCTTGAGATTTAGCAGCTTGCATCCCTGACCACTTGCATCAGCTGCTTGTGTTTTTATGGGCACAGGATAGGGAGTGGGGCAGGACAAAAAGCTAATCATTTGGGTAGGAAAAATAGGGTCAGATGCTTTCATTTAGGGCTGAGATTCCAGGCTTGAGGTAGAGTTTAGCTGGGAGCCCAGCGCTTCAGTATATGGGTCAGCAGTTCCCATAGGGCTGAGGTTCCAGGGCCAAAGTTCTAGGCTTGAGGGTGGAGTTTAGCCAAGAGCTCAACCCTTCTGTATTTGCCTGACATTCCTTCGGTGGGACCTCTCCTGCCCTGCTCACATTTGCCTACTCTAACATTTGTACTTTTACATCTGGAATAACTGTCCTTCATTATCTCTCATGTGAAGGACCACACTTGCCACCTGACTTTTCTTTCTGCTTTCTTTCTCCTTCCCACAAGCACCCCACCAACACACTTTTTAAAATTAAAGCTAAAGTTTTATTTTAGCATTTAAAGATTATATGAAGCAAGGTTGATTACTCATACTTAAAAAATTCATCAGTTATTTCTCCTGGTCTATTGAATAAAATTTAAACTCATTTACATGGCATTTAAGATGTTTCACAGCCTTTTATCTAATTACTGTTTGGATTTGTAAGGGAGAAAGCAAATAATTTTTTCCCCACCACTCATATTTATTAGTTGGGATGAACCCCTTTAACAAAAGACAGGTTAACCACAGAAAAACAAACAAGTTTAATGACATGTATACCTCATGTATACATTGGTGATACCCAGAGGAGTCAGTGAATTTCAGAGAAGCAGCTTTGAACTCAACCTTATATTACCATTGTTCCCAAAACAAAGAAAGAAGGGTGTTGTGGGAGCCAGTGATGGGGAGATGACCAGGAAAAGCAGGGCAAACAAGGGTAAGGTTTGTTATGCAGATTTAAGAGCTTTCTCTATTGGTAAGAGTCTCTAGTGATTTAGTCATTCTTCTTTCCTGGTACAGAGAGGGAGACATCGTTACAAATGGAGATTTTCTTTCTAAATGTAAATTTCTTTTACCAAAGAGTAACTTCTACTCTAAATTCAGAGCTTCTCCTGTCTGTAGTTTCTCAAAATAATCAATTCAAAATAATCCTTATGCCAAAGAGATATATTTTGGGGTGGCAGATTCTGATTTCTTACAAATCTCATCTGCCACTCCCTACTCATTCAAGTTCCACTGTAAGCCATTATATTCACTTTGGGTGTATTATTCTCTTTCAGGAATTCATGCCTTAATACCACCAATTTTAAATATTCTTCCAAACCTTTATAGCATAGTGAAATCTTATTCTTCCTCTACACTCAGCTCAAATATCACCTCATTTGTGAAGACTTCTCTGTTATTTCAATCCATTATAGTAATTTAAATGTTACTTTGTTTATACCTCAATATGAATTTCTTTTGCTGTCTTGTACATGATTTAGTACTTTTTTTTTTAAACGGCTTGTAATGCATGTAGGGATAAGATATTACCTGTGAATATCCCAATACAATACAAGGGACTTAATAGGTATTCAGTAAGTGTTAAATGCTTAAAAGAATCATAAAAATACAAAATTCACAGTGTGTATACTATCAAACATTTAAATTCCATACAAATGTAGTATTATTAAAAATCTAGGAGAGAACAGACTATTATTCCAAAGAGAAAGAGAATTGATAATCACTCTAGATAATAGGATAACATATTTAAAATATTTTAGTAAAATTCTAAAAATGGTAGAAAATAATTTGACAACTCAAGGTAGATAAAATATTTTTATCTTGTTTCATTGTTCTTATTTCCTCGAGGAAAAACAACAATTTAACATTATTTTGGCCTTGCTTTATTGGCTGGAAAGCAAAGTTGTGATAAATAACCTTGTCATGAAATAGAGATGATTACAATGGAACAACATTGTACTGCTGAAAATGGGTGTTTGTAAGTGTTGTTGTTTTTTACAACCTTCTATTTTCTAAAGAAGGCCTTATTAGTTGCAGAATGCTTTAAATAAAGAGATGATTTCAGCATCCTACCTAAGCCAACAGTCCTACTCCCTTCCCTTTATTATTGTTGATCAAGCTTTTATAGCCTCAGTAAGCAATTTCAGGGAAATCAGTTATGCCATTCCACCCAGAAATGTCTATTTCATCACTTTCCTCCATGACATGGTTGAAATGACTAATTTTCTGGGGCTCGTTAAATCTCCATCTTTCATAGAAGACCACAAATTCTACCTCCCATATTACCCAGTGATTTGGGGCAATAGGCAGACATGCAGGAGTACTTGAAGCAGATTAATACTGAAAGAGTTTCTAACACATCAAACAATCCTTCAAATGTCTCTTAGACAAGATTTTTCACATGAAATGCCTGTACTTAGCTCAAGAAGGAAGGATTTTATCATAACTCGAATGCCTGACAGATTGCAATAGTATGCCTTCGACTACGGAATAAATTGTGTTCTATCCAAATGTTTATATTGAACCCTAAATCCTAAATATGGCTATATTTAGAGACAGGGTCCATAAGGAGGTAATTAAGGTGAAATGAGGTCAACAGGGTGGGGTCTGCTTCAATTATATTAGCCACCTTAAAGAAGAGACACCAGAGAGCTCCTATGCTTTCTTTCCATGCATATGGAAAGGCCATGTGGGGACAAAGTGATAAGGGGATTGTCTGCAAGCCAGAAAGAAAGCTCCGGCCAGGAACCAACCTTGCTGGACCTCTTTCGAGGACTTGTAGCCTCCAGAACTATGAGTAAGTAAAGTTCTGTTGTTTAAGGCACCCAATTGTATCTTATTGTGGCAGCCTGAGCAGACTAATACATGTTTCCACTGAGCATTATTCAAGGAGAATTACATTAATAATTAATATTTTAATGTCAAGAAAAACACTCATATCTCAGACTCACAAAAATAAGCATTCACTATGGCCTTTGGACAGCATGGGGACTACTGCCCTTTTCTTTTTAGAAAAGGTAAACAACCATGTAAATCCCATCCCTTCAATGATTTATTTGCATGAGGATGAAATCTAGGGCCCTAGTAAAGAGTACAAATATAAATGTGCATAGTGTGTTTACCCATTAAATATATTAGTGCCCATTATTTATTCATTTTAATTATTCTCTGGGGTCTGCCATGTGCCCAGCACATCTGTGAGTGCTGGGGAAACAGTGGTGTGCAGGCCAGCAAAATCCCCAGTCAGTGTGGAGCCTGCATAACAGATAATAAACAAGCAAACATGCCATTGATATAATTTTCAGAGAGTAAAGAGCATAGAAAAAGCAAAACCACATGATGAGATGATGAATGGCAGCTATTTGAGATTTCTGTCAAGAAGGCAGAGCCTACCCTCATGCAGCTTAAAATGAAATGATGGTAACACTTTAAGCAAGGAAGTGAATGTATTAAGATTATGTGCACAGGTGGCTATTGGAACACAAAAAATGTCTTATACAATTTTGGGAGGCCAGAGAAGTCTTTACCAGGGACAGTAAGAGTAATGGAGAAGAATGGCTAAATAATTCAGTATGGAAAGAGAGAGATGTGGGTTGGAACTTGGCTCTCCTGTGTGATGCTTGTTAGTGACTTATTCTCTCTGATTCTTTTCTGTCTTGTAAAATAGGGCTTGTAATACCCTCGCACAGGAAGGGGAGAAGGTTGGTGTTCAATACCCAGAATGAGAAATAGCCTGAAATAGTCCTAGAAATAGAAGTGGTTCACAGAGAATGAGGCCATAAATGAAAAACATTAAGGCAGAGGTCATATCATAATGGTCCATGCTAAGGCACTAGAAGTATATTTTGAGGCAAGGGATATATCCCTTGGCCATTTAAGGGCATCAAGATGATTAAAGTTTTAATTTATAAATTCACAGAAGATTTTTAACATTCATTTCATTTTATCTATATTTTCTAAATTTCTGACACTGAATAGTACTTATATAAATTTGGAATTCTTAAAGCAGTTAGAAAAAAATAACCCTATTAGTCAAAAAAGGCAAAGGACCACAAATTGGCGATATTCCTGCATAAACATATGATATCAGTTTAACAACCTCCAAATAAGTGCATTGGCCTGTGGGCTTTGGTATCTGAGGTCTTTATGACATAAAAATCGATAATCCAGGGAGATGAGCATCTGTCCTGTAAGCTTTGGGATTATCCTCATGCACATATTTTCTTGGTAAGAGGATTGAGCAACAGAAACTTGGACATCCTGGAAATTCTGCTACATCATCCAATATGGAAGTTTTCCTGGCCTGAATGATCTGTTTACAGAAGATACACTAATGCTGATCATAATCAACTTTCATAGCCCAGCAATTCCATCCCTAAGTATATGCCTATAGAAATTTCCATAGATGCTCAACCAAAAAAAAAAAAAAAAAAAAAAAAAAAAAGCATGAGCAGCACAAATTGCAAACTCCCCAAATGCTCATTAATAGTAAAATGAGAAAAGTATATTTTGGTATATTTCCCCAAAATGAAATAGGGTACAGAACTAATAATAAAATGACTGCAACAACTCACAAGTATAATGTTGAGTGAAAAAGATCAAACAAAAAATGCAGATACTGTAAGGTACGGGTGTGTGTGGGGGAGTGGTGTGTTTGTGTGTGTGTGTGTGTGTGTATGTGTGTGTTTATGCATTTACGCTGAGGGGGTATAATAGATAATTTCATGTGTCAACTTGACTGGGACATGGGGTGCCCATATAAATGGCCCAACATTATATGAGGTATTTCTATAAGGGTGGTTATGGATGAGATTAACATTTAAATCAGTAAGCTGAGTAAAGCAGATTGCCCACCCTGAAGCGGGTGAGCCTCATCTAATCAGTTGAAAGCCTAAATTAAACAAACAAACAAACAAACAAACAAAAAGTCTGACCCTCCTCTGAGAAATAGTGAATTGCTCCTGCCTGACTTCATTTGAACTGGGACACCAGCTTTGTCCTACTTTGGGACTTGAAGTGAAACATCAGTTAGTCCTGGATCTGGAGCCTGCTGGCCTTTGGCCTGCAACTACATCATCAGCTCTCCTTGGTCTAAGAAGAGTCAGCCTGAAGATCTTAGGACTTGTCAGCCTACATAATTGCATGAACCAGTTCCTTCAATAAATCTCTTTATAAATGTAAAGAATGTACCCACATCCTATTGTTTCTGTTTCTCTGGAGAAACCTAACTAAAACAGAGGATTTCCAGGGTGCTAGTAATGCTTCATTTATTTATCTGAATTCAGGGAGCTATAAACTCAACTATGGCAAAATATTAAGGTAAATTATATTTGGAATCACTTTTTTCAACCTTTCAGTAATTTCCAGTTAAAGGTAACTTTATGACTCCTCATTGATGTTAGAGGGTATCAAAATCTTAATATCATTTAAAAAAAATACAAAGAGTATGGAACATCTCATGATCATTGTTCATTTGCAAATGTTATAGTCTGTTTGCCTAAACTAGGTCCAGCTGTAGGTCAGAGGGTCTGGCATAAGCCACTCTGTTCCCTGGAGCCCTCCACATTTCTGAGACTGTAAATCAAGCTTTTCTTTACCTGCATTCTAGTAGAATGAAACCCTAGGATCAGAGAAACTATATTTGGCAGTTTTGATATATAGTATATCCTGATCTGTACAAAAGCCACATCTCCAGAGATTTCCAAGTTACCCTACAATGCAAGGGTGAAGCCCTGGGTAACCTGGGTCAGATCAGTGCAAAATACTAAGAGACAGACCATTTATAGGGTTCTGTATATGACTCGCTCTTAAATGTGTTTAAAGTCATTTTTAGAGGCTTACCCCTATGAAAAAGTGGAGCACTGAAGCTCCCGTGGGAATTTCACAGTACCTGAATAATATTGAATTAGTATTTAAAAAAACCGAATTGTTCAAAAATTTTGCCTGTATAGAGTCCTAGACCATTATCATGTGCCTTCTAAAACAATCCAAAACCTTTCCACCAAAACCACAAATTTTGCCATGAAATGTCAGCTTTTTTGAAAAGATAAAATACTAATCATTGAATATTTTTAGTCAATAAACAAATAATAATGCTTACTTTGCATGGACATCATACTTACTTCACCCCGCCCCCATCTAACCTGCATTTACCACAAACTCAGAAATGTAAAACTATTAGTGAATAGCAAGAAAAAGAACCTAAGAAGGTTTATGTATTTATCTATTGCCAAGTGTAAAAGATAATATTTTAATGGATTAACAGTTTCTTCTATTAGGAGCTGAATCCAAAGGCAGTAAACAAATTATGTTTCTTGGATAACTGGATTTTTACATTCACAAAGCTTCCTGTATTTTGCTGACACCATTATCAACCATAAAAATAAAGTAATCCACCCCTATTCCATATGGCTAATATTTTCTTGATACCTTTGAAACTGTTAACACATTTGGTAGCTCTTGTATATCTTAAATACAAACTTTGGCACTTTTCACTGAAAGCTAATTTGGAACTTTGCTCTAAAAAGTCTCCTTTCGCAATCTGTCAAAAAACTACTCAATCAAAAACTGAGCTCCTGAATACTCAACAGTTTTTATTTTTTTTCTAGTTTTCTCATCTATTCTGTCCTTCTCTCAACCTGGCCACTTACCAGAAATCCTGGGACATTGAACTCAAGCTTTCTAGTACTGGGTCATTTCCAATTCTTAGTCTACTTAGTGTCAGCCAAAGCCCTAAACTCTTGCAAATAGTGCCATGTCTTGATTAATCATTTGTTAATTTGAAGGCAAAGTGCTATATTTCCTGGTGGAGAAAACCAAAATAATCAGATGGCTTGCTTTTTTTTTTTTTTGTTTTCCTCTCTCTATGTTGGCCCAGGGTCAGTGGGTTTGAGCAAAGCAGGAGTTGACAGTTTTAGAGACAGGCTTTCAGTCTTAAGCCTGCCTCCAGCACGCCTGTGACACACAGAGAAGTAAAAGCTTTAAAGCAGTTTTTAAAGGAGTTTAGATAAAGAAAGATGGGAATTCCTTCTGAGACTAAAATGTTGTAGACAAATATTATTAAATACTGGCAGCAACTGGCATTGGGTATACAATAAGAGGGCTCAGTCTGTTTTGTGCTTCCTCAAACTTGAGTAATTTGAAATCAAATTCTAGTAGTGGGTCTGAATTCTTGTGGCTGTTTGGAAAGAGCAATTTTTTATTTACTAGTTCTTAAGGAAAAGTATTTTTAATTTTAATTTTTCAAATCTATGTGGAAATAATATTAGTCTGATCTCTCTGTGTTGGCTTATGTTGTTTTTATCTGCCTAGCACCTGCTTTCCATGAGCCATGCCGTCAGTAGTCTCCCAATCATAGCCTCACCCCTTCCTTCTAAGCCACAGGTATGGACCAATGTTAGCCAATCATCCACCTGACAATAGCAACTGATTCAAGATGGGAGCTCAAGAACCAAGTAGGGCCTGAGGGCTTTACCTGAAGTGAAATATGAACATCCAATGGCAAAAAGAAACACTCTCTCCACTGGATTGTTATGCCTGGGCCTGCAGCAACCAAGTTCTCTACCACGTGGAGAGATCTGAGATATGGTTAAACAAAATGAGAAGAGCACAGACAAGCAGAAACAAGAGCTGGGCAGGAGCCCTGTTCAGACTAACTTACAGTCTGAACGTACATGCAAAGATCTCTGAAAAGCAGTCTTTCCAAGTGGGCTTAAAACTTTAGTCATGACAAATTGTATTTTCAGAGGCAGCACAGTGAATTTCTTATAGCTCTTGTTGTTCTTCTTTACTATCAAATAAAAACTGGCTCCCTGTAACTTGTATTTTGACCAGCTCTCCACTCTCATGGAATGAACATATTCTATCTATCGTCTTTTACATATTAAAAGATATCCTGTATTCCCTAAGCCTCATTTTTTTTTTCCTCAAGATAAAGTATCATTTAGCTCTAGTAAGAGAAACAATATGGACTGGAATGAAACATGAATCTGATCCAACATGACAAATCTTTTGTTCCTATGAGGATTTTCTGCCAGGTCAATGGTAAAAACTAAATAGATAGCAGGATGTTAGATACAGTTTGAGTGCAGAAGGGAAGTATAAGAAAGGTAGCTCATGTAAAGCAGAACAGTATATATTAGAAATAAAATGATCTGTTTTCCAGAGCAGTATTGTGCTCTTTCTGTCTCTCTCTCTTTTTTCTTTTTTTTTTTTAGAAGAAGTAGATAGAATAAAACAATTGACCAAAGATTTAAAATGTCAACAAAGTTTGTCAGTGCCTAGGAACTGTTAGAAGTCAGTGGGAAAAAATTATTCAATAGTAAATTAGAAATGAATACGTGAAACACAAATTTGAAAAACAGTGGTATTTCAGGATTTTTAAGTTAATCAACCAGTTGGCAGAAAATCCAACTTGTTCTCAACAGAGTTAGGATACAGAAAAGACAATGACTACATTGAGAATATCAAGATATGAAGATCAGTTGAATTTTTTTTTTTTTTTTTTTGCTTACCATGAAGTTTATTTAGGAGACAAATCTCTTTATAAAAGATTTACCCCGTGTAGGGCATTAAAAATGCTGATGATGTTTGCTCATCAATTCTACAACAACATTGCTTTGCTTTTGTATCTATACTGTTGTTCCATAATTTTCTTGTTCAGAAATCAGTTTCCATTGGAATTAACTTGTAATGTATCAAAGTGAGGTTGTAGCCATGTTCTCTAGGATAAAGTGCCAACCTAGGGCAAAGCCTTTTGTATCAGCTTTTTTTTTTTTAAATGTTATTTCTACTGGTAATTTAGACCAAAATGAGAAAAGTGATTGATTGCAGGTGGTAGCTGGGGACAAGCTTCTTTTCCATGAAACAGTCCCAAACTCCAGTGATGCATGTCAATTCTGAATGGTACTGGGATAATTCTGCGGTCTCTCACAGTTGAAATGGTGGTTTTAAATGATCTAAGAATTTCTAGTTTAGGTTTTAGGAAGACAATAAAGTTTATTTCAAGAAGCCAGTACCTGTTTAAATTTAAAAGAGAAGAAATTTAAAAGTAGAAATTCTTCTCAATTATCTGGGCCAGTAGTTTAGCCTCCTAAATAAAAGTCTCTGTGGTGAATCTCTAAATTAACTTGATTAAATATTACTACAGCTTTTTTTCTTGGAGCTCAGTAGATCATTTCAATACAATTCCAAACAATCTCTTCAACATGAATATTCTTGGCCCCTGACTTGCACACTCTCACATTCCAAGAACTTAAGAGGTTTTCTCTAGACTTCAGTCTGGGAGTGTCATCTCTGGTCTACTTTATATTGATACAATGAACTCCAAGTAGTAATTATCTTGGGAGAAAATTTTTTTTTTTACTACAATGGAAGAGTGTACAAACAGAGGAGTCACAGGTCTCAGCTCTGAAGTCAGAAAAATCTTGGGTTCAACTCTGAGCTCTCTAATCCATCAAGACTTTCTGAGCCATTTCCATATTTATAAAATCAAAATCATAACATCTACTTTATAGGTTTGTTATGAGGGCTTGGTTATTTTTCCAAAATCCTTAGTATGTTGTAATTACTAAACTAGTAAACTGGTAGAAACTTCTTTTATAAATGTAAGAACTGGGGATAAAAGCTATCCATAGGAGGATGAATTGTAATTAGTAAAGTCAAGTGGAGACAAATGACAAATAGAACATAATATCTATGACTTGCCTTTAGAATTCTACCTTTCCAGTATTAGGATAACTTTTTGCTTTAGAATAGTTTAAAAACGTTTTATCAGGCACTGTGGTTGTCCCTGCCAGTAGGCAGTTGAATAATATGAAGTCCCTATCCCTTGAAGAGGTGATGTTTAGGAACAGGTGGGCAAATAATTTCAGAGTTGTGTGTTGCATGGTTAGCTCTATTTATAAGATATTTCAGACCATGCAGAAAGAGTTTTAGTCTTGTGCTGGGTAAGGGAAACAGCATATCTCTAAAGGCTTTCTGGAGGGTGTCATACAGAGTTTAACTCTGTAGGAAGTGCAAGAACCAAGCAAACAAAGCCATTCTAGGTAGACTAAAAGGGTTCAATAATGGTATCGAGACCGGTAAAAATGTGACAAAGGAACTATAAACCCTTTGATAATACAAGATTCAAAGACAGTTTCAGAGATATGTTCTTTCAGACTTTAGTGTTACAAGGGATTCTCATGCTTGACCATTTTTTCCAGGGCAGAGAAAAAGAGAGAAAGCATTTTAATACAATTATTAAAGTCAACATACGAGGTTATTTATTATTTTGAATATATAATAGCAATCCCATTAAAATCAGACAAAAAATGCTTATTGCTTTAAAATATGTTTTGGCCTGTCTAGCAGTATAATAGACCAGGAAACTAAAATACTATCTGTGGTTAATATGAAGAAAAATGCAAAACTATCATTACTTGTATATGACAATAATTTCTTTCTGGAAAATAGAAAAGAACCAAACTATTGGAACTGAGATGTAAATTCAATTTATTTATATAAATAGTAAAGGTGCAAAACTTGACAGGTGTCTTATATCACCAACAGTTAGTGAATATAATGTTGAAAAAGAGTCCATTCATAACAGGAGCAAAAATTTAAATACTTGGAAGTAATCTTAACAAGAATGCTTCTAAACTGAACTCATCTGAATATTTTTGCTGAGAGTTTCAAAAGAAGACTTAAAAATGGAGAGACATATCAAGTCCACAGATGGGAAAATTGAATATGATAAACCAATTCTTCTTTTTTTAGATTTTATGCAAATCTGGTAAAAATCATAGTTTTTTTTGAATTCACCAGTATGAATTTATGACTGACTCCATTATTGAGAACTGTAAAGAAAAATGTGTAAGTATAAAAACTACTCTGTACTCTATTTATCACCAGTTACATACATGTATAATGAAACTATAAAAATTAAAGGATTTCAGTATTGAAACAAAAATCTACAGATCTATCAAATAAAGCAGTCACAAAATAGACAATATTGTGAACAAACCAGGAGGCAGATTCTGCAGGAAAATAAGCATTATTTATGCCTAACACTCTCAAAATTGCTAATTTCTTTAATTAAAGGTTCCACAAAACACATACAAATAGAAACAATTATAAATAAAATATAATTAATAAAATAAAAGTCAGAACAAAATAGATGGAAATTTACTTAAATTAAGGATGAAGCATGGTTGTGTAAAGATATCAGAATTCACAAAGAAAAAATGCTATAAATTAGCCTATATACAAATTTAAGTCTGTTGTGCTTCAGAAAGGACCATAACTGCAATTAGAAATTAAAGAAAATGTTTTGAAACAAATGAAGGAAGAATACCTTTAATATGTTTGGAGAGTTTTTTTTTTAAATGCAATCTTAAGAAGTAGAGGAGAAACAATACTTTATACCTTATGAAATACAAACATCAGGGGGAGCAGTGCACACTGGGCACCTGTGGAGTTGGCAGGTGGAGGGAGAACATCAGGAAAAATAGCTGATGAATGCTGGGTTTAATTCCTGGGTGTTGAGATGATCTTGTACAGTAAACGACAATGGCACACGTTTACCTGTACAACAAACCTATACATCCTGCACATGTACCCCTGAACTTAAAAGCTGAAAAAAAGGAAAAAAAATTAAAACATATTGGTGATCAAAAAAATATAAAAAAAGAAATACAAATGTCTATGAAGTATTTCAATAAATTGCTACCCTGACTGACATGTTTACCATTGAAAAAGAGCAATTTGTTTGTTGTCATTCCAAAGAAAACACGCATTGTAGATGTGATGATAAAGGTGTCCATATAATTGTATGAAAGCACAAGTCTAGAAAGTACTAACTTTTGAAAAGTAATTTGTTAACATGTTTCCAGAGAGGTACAATGTTCGAAGTTACAGACCAAATGGTATTCTTTCTAGCAATTTTCATTAGAAAAATTGCTGGAAAACATTTTTTATTATTCATCACATTATATTTAAACAGGCTTTTTATTTAGGCTGGGAGAATGATTGCAAAGATAGTTCCCATATATCCTGCATTCAGTTTCCATATTATTAACATTTTAAATTAGTATTGTACATTTGTTACAATGAATGGACCAATATTGACATATTATTATAAACTAAAGTACATACTTTATTTATTTTTCCTTAGTTTTTACCTAATGTCCCTTTTTCTGTTCCAGGATTCCACATTACATTTAGTTGTCAAATCTTCTTGGGTTCTCGTTAGCTCTGGTGACTTCTCAGACTTACTTTGCTTTTGAATGACCTTGAATAGTTTGAGAAGTACTGGTTGGGAACTTTGTAGAATGAACCTCAACTGGGATTTGTGTGATGTTTTTGTAATGATTAGACCGGGTTTATTGGTTTTGTGAGGAAGACCACAAAGACAGAGTATCGTTTTCACCACATCATATCAAACGTGAACTCTATCAAGATGAGTTATCATTCTTGCTGTCAATCTTATTACCTGGCTGAGGTAGTTTTTTTCTTCAGGTTTTTCCATTTTTTACACATTTCTCCCTCCCTTTGCATACTGTATTATTTGGAAGGAAGTCACTATGTACAGCTCATACTTAAGGAATGAGGAACATCACTTTTGAAAACAGAAATTTAGTAGCCTTAACTCAAGAAATATAAGACTGGTTAATTTTGGTATTTCTGTCATAGGGTTCATTATATAACCATTACAAATAACACTTAAAAAAACTCAATTTCATGTCAGGGAAAAATATTCAAACAGAATAAGTGAAAGAGGTACTGCATATGCAACATAAAACTCATTGCAAAAATATACATATGTAAAACAAAATAGTATGAAAATAGTGTTTATAAGGTCAATTTAAATATCCTTTTATGTTTCTGATTTTCCAAATTTACTACTACTTCTTACTTTATATTCAGAAATGTAGTTTTCAAAAACTAAATTAAGGCACTTTTTCCACTAAAAGGATATGTTTACCAGATGGACTGGACTTATTTATGTTGGCTGGACAGTGTATTCACTCCTTGTAATGGGGCTGGAAGTCCACAGACAAACTTTTCTCTGTTTCCTCTGTTTTCTGTAATAAGTGACCCCCTAACACACACATTCCCAGACTCACACCTAAGAAAACACATTCTTTCTTCAAGATTCTTTAATAGCATAGAAGTACAACTTTAGAAATACTAATGTTAATATATTAGTTAAATCCTAATTGAATTTTAGACTTTTGTTGATTATTCATTAATAGACTTAGATTAAATAGGGATCTCATCAATTTAAAACTGAAAAAAAATTTTTTTGTTTGCCAAGAAGATTAGTGTATTATCAAACTCTTGCTGCCAAAAAATTTGATTAATCTTTCCATTTAGAGAAAATTATCAATCCACATGTTGTTGTAAGAAATTATACAAAGAGGTCCCTTATACTTTTTATGCAGTTTCCCCCAATAGTAACATCTGGCAAGATTATAGTATAATATCACAACCAGAACATGGACTTTGGTACAATCCACTGATCTTACAAAAATTTTCTCAGTTTTACTTGTATTCATTTGTGTGTGTGTGTGTGTGTGTGTGTATTTAGTTCTATGCATTTTATCAGAGGTGTAGATCTGTGTATCTACCACCGTAGTTAATACAGGAACAGTTCCATCACCACAAGGATATCTCATGTTGATCTTTTATTACTGTACCCACTCCCTTCTGACCACCAGTTTCCATGTCTAATCCCTAGAAACCACTAATCTGTTCATTTTTGTAATTTTGTTACTTCACAAATGCTATATAAACAGATTAATATAGTCTGTGAGCTTTTGAGATTAGTTTTTTCCCCCAACCCAGCCTACAGCCCTTGAGACTCATCCAAATTGTTGCATGTAATGATGGTTCCTTCCTTTTTATTGCTGGGTAGTATTTTATGGTATGGATGTACCACTGCTTGTTTAAATATTCATCCACAGAAAAATATCTGGGTTATTTCTATTGCTTGCAGTTTTTTAGTATTACAAGTAATGCTGCTATTAACATTTTATACAGGTTTTTATGTGAACATAATTCTTTATTTCTCTAGGATAAATGCCCAGGAATGTTTAGTTGCATACTTTGTTTTCAAGGATCTGCTAAATATTTTCCTTTAACTGATCTTCCTATATGTCCTATTAGAAAAAACATAGCAAAATAATAACAGTAACTAAAATGCTTGTTACAAATAGCCAGAATCGATATAGATAGATAGATAAATATCTTTAATTTAAATTTTATGGGATCATGGTATGCATTTTGAAACATATATGATCATAAGCGTAGTTTAATGATTTTTCACAAAATGAACACATCATGTAACAGATGCACCCAGAGCAGGTTACAGAACATTACTGGAATCTCTGAAGACTGCTTAGACCCCTGCTGGTACTCCCATAACACAGACCTCTACAATAGTCACATTCCTGATTTTTGACACCACAGAGCGTTTTTGTCTACTTTTGAACTTTACGTAAATAGATTTCCATAGTCTGTACTTTTGCATCTGGCTTCTTTTGTTTAACATTGTGTTTGTGAGATTAATTCAAAATTCAGCCTTTCATGGCATGTAATAGGGTTTATTCATTCTCACGTTGTGCAGTATTCCATTTATTAATCTATCAAGATTAAGTCACCCATTCTACTGTTAACTACATATGTTTCTTGTTTTTAGATATTATGAATAATATTGCTATTAAACATTCTTGTATGTATTGCCCTGCGAACCCATTGAATCATTTCTTTCGAGTGTACCCTTATGAGAAGAATTGCTGGCTCAGGTAGTATGCATATATTCAGCTTTAGTAGATGTGACCAAATAGTTTTCCAATGTGACTGTGCTAATTTATGCTCTGACTAGCAGTGTATGAGAGCTACCTATCCAAATATGTGTTGTAAATTTCCTTTCTTTTTACATTGGAGAAACTGAGATTGAAGATACTTAAGAGTTTCTTAATGTCACACAACTGAAGGGAAAAGTTCCTGGTTTTAACCTAGGTTTCCTAAATCTAGTCATATTCATTTTCTAATTCACTGTCATGTCAAATACTTAACTTTTATCACTGTACCTACCTCCTACTTTTTCCATAAGTGAATTTCCATACATTTTGTGCCTCTAATGTTCTTCTACTCAAAGACTAATCCAAGAGGATCACAGTTGCTCCCTAACTCTGCCAACTCAGCCGTCTCCTTTTACTTTTTTTTTTTTTTTAATTAAAACAACACACATTTATTGTCACACATTTCTTGTCTTAGTTATCGTTCTCAGTATCAAAAGTCTGGGAACAGTGGCTCAATGGGGCCCTGTGATTGGGATCTCATGAAGCCTAAAACAAGGCCTGTGTTCCTTTCTAGAGACTTGGGATGAATCCACTTCCAAGTTAATTCAGGTTGTCAGCCAAGTTCAGTGTCTTGCAGCTGTAGGACAGAGGTCTCTATTTCCTTGCTGGCTGTTAGCCAGGAGCCAGTCTTTGTTCCTAGAGCCTGCCTACATCCTTCCTATACTTAATGTGGTGCACCTCCGGTAATGGCAGATAGGGTATCTCTCATGCTTGGGATCCCTCTGACTTCTGCTGCATCTCTCCCCGACTATAGCCACAGAAAATTCTTTGCTTTTAAGAGTTTCTGTGATTAGATTGAATCAACCTGAAAAATCCAGAATAACCTGCAAAGACTCTTTGCCATGTAATAGGGATTAGAGAGTATACATCTTTTTGGGGAAGGTGGGAGCATTATTCTGTCTACTACATTGCATGTATCCATAGTTTGTTTCTTTTTAATTTTTTTTTTATTTTTCTATATGTTTTTGCAGTACAGGTGGTGTTTGGTTACATGAGTAAGTTCTTTAGTGGTGATTCGTGAGATTTTGGTGCACCCACTACCCAAGCAGTATACACTGCACCCTATTTGTAGTCTTCTATCCCTCGCCCCTCTCCCATCCTTCCCTCCAAGTCCCCAAAGTCCATCGTATCATTCTTATGCCTTTGCATCCTCATAGCTTAGCTCCCACATATCAGTGAGAACATACAATGTTTGGTTTTCCATTCCTGAGTTACTTCATTTAGAATTATATTCTCCAATCTCATCCAGGTCACTGCAAATGCTGTTAATTCATTCCTCTTTATGGCTGAGTAGTATTCCGTCATTCACCACAGTCTCTTTATCCACTCATTGATGGATGGGCATTTGAGTTAGTTCCACACAGTTTTCTATAGTGGCTGTACTAGTTTACATTCCCACCAGCAGTGTAGAATTGTTCCCTGATCACTGCATCCACACCAACATCTACAGCTTTTTGATTTTTCGATTATAGCCTTTCTTGCAGGAGTTAGGTGGTATTGTATTGTGGTTTTAATTTGTATTTCTCTGATCATTAGTGATGTTGAGTATTTTTTTCATATATTTATTGGCCATTTGTATATCTTTCTTTGAGAATTGTCCATTCATGTCCTTAGCCCACTTTATGATCAGATTGTTTGAGTTTGTTGTAGATTCTGGATATTAGTCCTTTCTCAGATGTACAGATTGTGAAGATTTGCTCCCACTCTGTGAGTTGTCTGTTTATTCTACTGACTCGGTATTAGGGTGAGACTGGCTTCATATAATGAATTGGGGAGGGTTCCCTCTTTCTCTATCTTGTGGAGTAGTGTCAATAGGATTGGTACCAACTCTTCTTTGAACGTCTGGTAGAATTATGGTGTGAATACATCTGGTCCTGAACTTTTTTTGTTGGTAATTTTTAAATCACAATTTCCATCTCACTGTTGTTATTGGTCTGTTTAGGGTATCTAATTCTTCCCGATTTAAGCTAGGAAGGTTGTATTTTTCCAGGAATTAAGGTTTTCCAGTTTATGTGTGTAAAGGTGCTAATAGTAGCCTTGAATGATCTTTTGTATTTCTGTGGTGTCAGTTGTAATATCTCCAATTTCATTTCTTATTGAGGTTATTTGGTCTTTCCCTCTTCTTTTCTTGGTTAATCTTGCTAATGGTCTATCAATTATATTTATCTTTTCAGAGAACTGGCTTTTTGTTTCACTTATCTTTTGTATTTTTTTGGTTTCAATTCAATTTAGTTCTGCTCTGATCTTGTTTATTTTCTTTCTTCTGCTGAATTTGGTTTGTTCTTGTTCCTCTAGTTCCTTTAGCTGTGACCTTAGAATTGTGATCCATTTGTGCTTTTTTAGTCTTTTTGATGTAGGCATTTAGGGCTGTGAACTTTCCTCTCAGCACTGCCTTTGCTGTATCCTAGAGGTTTTGATAGGTTGTGTCACTATTGTCGTTCAGTTTGAAGAACTTTTTGATTTCCATCTTGATTTCACTTTTGACCCAATGATCATTCAGGAACAGGTTATTTAATTTCCACATATTTGCATGGTTTTGAAGGTTCCTTTTGGAGTTGATTTCCAGTTTTATTCCATTGTGGTCTATGCTTGATATAATTTCAATTTTCTTATGTTTATTGAGGCTCATTTTGTGGCCTACCATATGGTCTATCTTGGAGAAAGTTCCATGTGCTGTTGAATAGAATGTGTATTCTGCGGTCATTGGGTGGAATGTTCCATATATATCTCTTAAGTCCATTTGTTCCAAGGTATAGTTTAAATCCATCGTTTCTTTGCTGAATTTCTGTCTGGATGACCTGTCTAGTGCTGTCAGTGGAGTATTGAAGTCCCACACTCTTATTGTGTTGCTGTCTATCTCATTTCTTAGGTGTAGTAGTAATTGTTTTATAAATTGGGAGCTTGAGTATTAGGAGTATATATGCTTAGGATTGTGATATTTTCCTGTTGGACAAGGCCTTTTACCATTACATAATTTTCCTCTTTGTCTTTTTTAACTGCTGTTGCTTTAAAAGTTTGTTTTGTCTGATATAAGAATAGCTACTCCACCTCCCTTTTGTTGTCCATTTGCATGAAATGCCCTTTTCCATTTCTTTACTTTCAGTTTATGTGAGTCCTTATGTGTTAGGTGAGTCTCTTGAAGGCAGCAGATAGTTGGTTGGTGATTTTTTTTCCATTCTGCAGTTCTATCTCTTTTAGGTGGAGCATTTAGGCCATTTACATTCAATGTTAGTATTGAGATATGAGGTACCATTCCATTCATCATTCTATTTGTTGTCTGTATACCTTGGTTTCTTATTTCTTGTTTTTGCTTTTTAAATTGTATTTTTGTTTTATAGGTCCGGTGAGATTTATGCTTTAAAGAGGTTCTGTTTTGATGTGTTTCCAGGATTTGTTTCAAGATTTAGAGCTCCTTCTAGCAATTCTTGTAGTGGTGACTTGGCAATGGCAAATTCTCTGAGCATTTGTTTGTCTGAAAAAGACTGTATCTTGCCTTCATATGTGATGTTTCGTTTCATTGGATACAATATTCTTGGCCGATAATTGTTTTGTTTGAGGAGGCTGAAGATAGATCCCCAATCCCTTCTAGCTTGTAGGATTTCTGCTGAGAAATCTGTTAATCTGATAGGCTTTCCTTTTTAGGTTACCTCATGCTTTTGTCTCACAGCTCTTAAGATTCTTTCCTTTGTCTTAATTATAGATAACCTGATGATAGTATGCCTAGGTGATGGTCCTTTTGCGATGAATTTTCCAGGTGTTCTTTGTGCTTCTTGTATTTGGATGTCTAGGTCTCTAGCAAGACTGGGCAAGTTTTCCTCAATTATTTCCCCAAATATAGTTTCCAAACCTTTTAGATTTCACTTCTTCCTCAGGAACACTGATTATTCTTAGGCTTGGTAGCTTAACATAATCCTAGACTTCTTGGATGCTTAGTTCATATTTTGTTATTATTTCTTCTTTGTCTTTGTTGGACTGGGTAAATTCTAAAATCTTGTTTTCAAGCGCTGAATTTCTTTCTTCTACTTGTTCAATCCTATTGCTGAAACTTTCCACAGCATTTTGTATTTCTGTAAGTGTATCCAGTGTTTCCTGAAGTTTTGATTGTTTTTTCTTTAAACTGTCTATTTCCTTGAATATTTCGCCCTTCACTTCTTGTATCGTTTTTTGGATTTTCTTGCATTGGGCTTCACCTTTCTCTGGTGCCTCCCTGATTAGCTTTATAACTAACTTCCTGAATTCTTTTTCAGGTAAATCAGGATTTCTTCTTGGTTTGGATCCATTGCTGGTGAGCTAGTGTGATTATTTTGTGGGTGTTAAAGAGCCTTGTTTTGTCATATTACTAGAGTTGTTTTCTGGTTCCTTGTCATTTGGGTAGGCTCTGTCAGAGGGAAGGTGTAAGGCTGAAGGCTGTTGTTCAGATTCTTTTGTTCCATGGGCTGTTCTCTCTATGTCATACTATCTCTCTTTCCCTATGGATGTGGCTTCCTGAGAGCTGAGCTGTAGAGATTGTTATCTCTCTTCTGGGTCTAGTCACCCAGCAAGTCTACCAAGCTCTGGACTGGCACTGGGGGTTGTCTGCACAGAGTCCCATGATGTGAACCTTCCATGGGTCTCTCAGCTTTGGATACCAGCACCTGTTCCGGTGGAGGTGGCAGGGGGGTGAAATGGACTCTGTGAGGGTTCTTAGCTTTGGTGGTTTAATACCCTATTTTTGTGCCGGTGGCGCTTTCCAGGGAGCATCAGCTGTGGTAGTATGGAGAGGAGCCAGCAGTGGGTGGAGCCCTAGAACTCCCAAGAGTATATGCCCTTTGTCTTAAGCTACAAGGGTGGGTAGGGAAGGACCACTGAGTGGAGGCAGGGCTAGGTGCATCTGAGCTCAGATTCTCCTTGGGCGGGTCTCCTCTTACTTTTGATCAACTGTAATATTGTGCCACATACATCACTTCAGTGAATACTGTGTTTCAATATTTAACTTTTAACTATTATTAGTTTAATATTTTGTCATCTACAATCTAGGATCTTTGAGAACTAATATTTCTTTCATATCTATCCTCCTTACCAATGCAGTTAAAGATCACTTAGAGTTTGTTAAATTTAATTGACATCTAACTATCTTAAGGTTAAAAGGATCATCTAACATTTAAATGAGATAGTAGACCAATTTAAAGTAAAAGTAAAAAACCCAGAAAGTTTTGAAGAAAATCCAGCATACCCACAGTCTGAGATGGGAGACATACTGAATCCCAAAATATTGAGCAGAGCTAAATTTTATTTTGTAACATTTTAAAATTTGCCAATTTTAATAAATGTGGGCCAAGTTAAAAAAAAACTCAGATAATAGATTAAGTGAAATATATTACTTGAAAGGAATGTAAATTAAGAGTAATAAGTTGTATTTTAAAAGTTGATTTTAGATGAGATTTGAAAAATAGATTGAGAATAATGAAATAAAAAACAGCTGACAATAGTTATTCTCAATTATAAGTGTCAAATAATGGAAACAGTTTTTTTACCTCTGGAAAGGAGAAGATTTTGTTTAGTTTATATCTCTTTAGAGGATACCTACTACATATATCAGAGTGTTTTAGATACTTTGATATGAATTAACAAATGGAAGAAGGAAGACATAATCTAAAGCCATAAGCAACTCAAAGAAAAGTATGGCTAATAGTTGTATTGAAAGTTTAAAGACAATTTGTATAAGATGGCCTTGGCTTGAGATCTTTAGGGCTTCTATTAGGTTTATAGGATGATATCCTATAAAACTGTATAAAAATAGAATTTACAATTAAATTAAAATAATTACAATATTTCACCACCAAAGCAATTCACATTTCTAATCTTATTTTATCCTATGATTATCTGTTGTATAAAAGCAATTTGTATCAAGTCCACTTTGCAATGGAGAAACTGAATTTGCACCATAAATAAGTGGTAAGATTAAACACGAAACATGTTGATCTTGGCATGAGTTATAAACAATAAACTTCTCCTTGGACTGTGACCAGTGAAAGAAAAATCACTTAAGCAGGATTTTACTATTTGACCTGAGGTCATCTTACTTGAACATTTACATTTCTTTGTAAGTAATAATGAGGCTACTTGAATTATTTCTGTGAAACTTAATTTTCTTTAGTGAAATATTAAAGGCAAGTGGCTGAAGAAAACAAGCAGATAATCGTATAATAAGCATGAAAAGATGCTAAACTTTTTGTGATCAGGTCAATCCAAGTTATAATAATAAAATACAAATTACACCCATCAGATTGCCAAAAAGTAAAGGATTTATAAATTCCAATTTTTGTGAACATGTCTTTCCATCATTGTTAGAAGAAATATAATGGCTACAAAACTTTTCAGGAGTAATCAAAACTTAAATATGCCTGTTTTCACTTAGTAATTTATTTCTAAAAATTTATAACTTAAAAATACTTACTGAAGTGTTTAAAGATATGTACGTGTGTTTGTATTGTATATGTGTATATATGTGTATATATGTATGTGTATATATATATGAATGATTTAGTATACATATCAGTATGATTTTAAATAGAAATCAATTGGAGAAAATGTGGAAAACAGTTTTAATTTACTTTTGAATATTAAATAGCCATTAATAATAACCACAGGGATTTATGTACTACCTTAGTGAATTCAGATTGTTAAATATAAAAAGTAAGCTACACTAAATATATATAATATGACCTAATTTCCTATGTTGTAAATTAATAATATAGAAAGAGTATACTTTGTATATACAAAGTGGGAAAACATATATGTGTATGTGTATATATATCACAAGAGCAAAAATATATCTATATATTATAAATAAGTATATTTTATATAAATAAAGATTTTAAATCTTGTGATATATATACACATACACACATATTTTTTAATACTTTGTATATATAAGGCATACTCTATATTATTAATTTACAAAATAGGAAATTAGGTCATATTATACATATTTTGTGCAACTTTTTATATTTAGCAATCTGAACTCACTAAGGTGTACAAAAAGCCCTGTGGTTATTATTAATGGCCATTAAATATTTATATTTAATATTTACATACTCTTGTGATACATGTTACAAGAATAAAAATCTGGGACTGAGGATTGAGAGTGGTAAAAATCCACTTGGATGAAACAGAGAAAAGCATCCCTGCTGTTACATCAGGCTGGCTGGAAGGACAGGTGCATATAAAATCTGCTGCCAAGTTGCCAGGAAGCATTGTTTCTCCTAAGGTCATGCAGCCTTGGCATTCATGTGGAAAATGCCACAATGACTCCTCTTTGAGCGTCCATTGATTCCTTCTCGTGATGCACTCACACCTGCCTGACGACCTTCTAGTGAGGAGTCCCAGTGGCAAACTCATCTGGTCTCTCGATAGCTTCTAGTATCTGGTAAATCTCACTTCTAACCTTGTCTCAGAGACAGCAATCAGTCTAGAACCGATCGCAGCGTCCTTTAGAGCCTTCTGGGTATCGGTCAGTGGGAGCCCAGGTTGATGGCTAGAGGCTTCCCTCTCCCCTCTGGTCACGTGGCACATCATGGCTCCTCCAGAGTGTCTGCCCTCGATGCTTTCAGTCAAGAAATTTTATTTTCTCAGAACGCTAGTTTATTTCTGGTGGTTTTTGGCCAATTCCGTTTAACAACATGTGCATATATGTGTATGGATTAGTGCATGTAGGTATGTATCTACCTATATACCTACTTATCTATTATCCTGTTAGGTAAAGCAGAAAAAATTCTAAGGCACAAATCACATTTAAGCAGTTGTTACTCTGCCATATGTGAGTAGAGAAGGAGTGACGAGAACTTTTACTGATAAATTAAACTTTCAAATTATAGTGCTTACAAGGACTATGCATTATTGGGCTTTTCGGTTTTTTTTTTTTTTTTTTGCTTTTTCAGAGAGGAAATAAATGAATTGCAAAAATTAATGTATCTCAGCAACATCTCTCTCTACACACACACACACACACACACACACACACACACACATACACACACACCCCCCACATACTTACATACCCCTTTCTGGAAAGCTGAGCATATTGAGTTTAGAGCCTCGAAATTAGACGTAGGAAGTTATTCCTTTAATTGTTTTAAATAATCCAAATCTGTATTTTAATTTAATTTAAATTTGAAATGTATTTTTTCTCAAAGGAAAACTATTAAAATGAGCAATAAAGGATTATATATTTGTAACATATAACTAATTTTCATTGCTTTTGCATATACATATTTTGTCTATATATAACACTGTATTACATACTTTCAATGCTTGATATCTATATTTACATCTATCTATACCCTTACCTATATCTACATTTAACAGTTGGCTGCTTAAAGTGAACCGGGACTGAGAATCAGAGTGAAAGTTTACTTGACAAGGATTCATTTAAACTACTTGCAAGGTGTGGTTCTCCCACACATATCTGGCAACAAAGAGCATGTGGATTAAAAGGAGAGTGAAGCAGTGGATAGGTAATGGGCCAGCTTTAGTCTTAATTAGCTTCCATTGCTGTTGCTGTTTCTCTAAAAGGGAACACAGATGGAAATGTAATTAATGCATAAACTAATTAGTGATCTCATTTGCCAATTGTACATGATGAATAAACAGATTACAGAAAATACTCAGCAGGTTGAAGCAAGGTGAGGTCAGGAGGGTGAGAGGAAGAGATACTTATGGTTGGATTGGCAATAAACCATAAAACAAATTATGCATTTTCTTGCATATAATTTTACCAGGGAGGAAAAAGAAAGAAAGGAAATCACACTTGTTGTTTTATTTTTTAAAAATAAACATGTAACCAAGGGCACTATACTACCACAAAAGTTTGATTTAGTACAAATAATTGTTATGCCAAAATGCAATTTTTAAAGGAATTCATAAATGTATCAAAATAAAAACATCTACTGACTTTTTGTAGAATGGCAAATTTTCAACACTAATAGTTAATGTAAAATTCCCAGCACTTTGGGAGGCCAAGGCGGGCAGATCATCTGAGGTCAGGAGTTTGAGACTAGTCTGGCCAACATGATGAAACCCCGTCTCTACTAAAAATACAAAAATTACCTGGGCATAGTGGCCTGGCTACTTGGGAGGCTGAGGCAGGAGAATCGCTTGAACCCAGGAGGTGGAGGTTTCAATGAGCCGAAGTCACACCACTACACTCCAGCCTGGGTGACAGAGAAAAAATCCTTCCAAAAAAAAAGTATAATTTTTAAAGTTATGTCCTCTCTTTGGAATCTTTTAGTCTGAATTCATTTTCATCAAAATAATATGTACTGCACAATTATTGCATACAAGTCAGTGTTCAATGCTGTGAATGGGATTTCCCCGAGCTTCACTAACAAAGTTGCCGAAAATGAAAAATGAAAGTCATGGTGTGGAGTAAACATCCATCATCTGCTCAAAACCACCTTCCCCTGAATATCTACTGCAGAGAGCTTAGCTCAGCAGCTAATGAGAACAGTTTAGAAACATGTAGGGGAAAAGTCAAGATAATGAATAACTGAAAGATAGTGCTTCCAATAAGGTGCACACCAGTAAATAAGGATATCAGCGAATGAGATGATTTCAGACATTTTGCTGTCAGTCCTCCATCTTATTTCTCATTTTAGGGATTCCTAGCAACATGAAGCCGGTAACCTGGATATTGAATACTATTAATACTAGATAGAAGTTGGGGCCAAACCACATTGATTTCCAGTGACAGAAAGTAACAGAATGAGTTCACCTTTATAATCTGCTCCAATCGTAATTTTAAATTACCCTATTTGTTTTGTAGAGTAAATGTTACTGTACTCATTTACAAATGAGGAAACTGAGACCACAAATAAAGGTTGCTGTGGCAGATCTGGAACCATAACTCGGATGTTTAAACTTCTTTGGGTACTTAACAACATATCAGAATAAGCAGTCATTTTGTCAGATTGAGGAAGGATTACAAACTGTAAATTAAAAATTTTAAAGTTCCACATCTGGGTCCAAGTTAATTAATGTCAGCCATTCTATTTCATAACAGCAGAAACAATGGCAAACATATGTACATGCACACCATGTAGAATGTGCAGTTCAAAAATATACCTCATTTAAACTTTAATAATAGCAATGCAATTAGTTAACATTTGTTAGGCTCCTAAAATCGGACAATAAATAGGTGAACCATTTAATATGCATTATATGTTTTAATCCTGACAACAACTACATGGCTGTTATCTTTTGTACTTCACAGGTGAGGAAACTGAAGCTCAGAAAGTTTAAATTTGTCTAAATTTATATAATTAATAAAGAACTGCCTGTCTAATTCTGAACTAATAAAATTAACCACTATTGGCCGAGTGCAGTGGCTCACGCCTATAATCCCAGCACTTTGGGAGGCCAAGGAGGGTGGATCACCTGAGGTCAGGAGTTCGAGATCAGCCTGGCCAACATGGCGAAACCCCATCTCTACTAAAAATACAAAAATTAGCCAGGCGTGGTGGCGCATGCCTGTAATACCAGCTACTCGGGAGGCTGAGGCAGTAGAATCACTTGAACCTGGGAGGCGGAGATTGCAGTGAGCTGCTGAGATCATGCCATTGTACTCCAGCCTGGGCAGCAAGAAAGAAACTCCATCTCAAAAAAAAAAAAAAAAAATTAAACAGTATTCTATGATTCTATGGTACTTCTCCATAGGAAAGCACTGCACATTATTGATATATTCAAATCTATAATAGAGTCCTTCATATGGACCCTGAGGGAAACTTTAGAATGAGGTTCTAGTACAATAGTTGTCTGCTTTCCTTGGGGCAACAAGGAGATCAACAAGCAAAAATACTCAATGGCAATGAAAACAAATGGATATTCTATCAATTTAGCCGTGAAATTCTATTCTACTTTGCTCAAAGCACTTTGGAGACGCAAATATTGCTCCGATGAGAATTCTGTGGTCAATGAGTTTCAGTTTTGTTCATGGGGTTGAAGATGCAACAGGTGTGGTCATGAGCCACCTATATTGTCTTTATGTGGGTATGTTCCAGTTTACCACGCTTGAAAATTCGGAGATTGGTGTTTATAGCTTAGGGCTCGTGGAGATTTTTGTCAAGGTCATGCTGTTTCAGAAAACAGTAATTATAAATGCACTGAAATAAGTGCATTGTTTCATTTTTAATATCTTTAATAACAAGCATTTCTCTTCAGACCAGTCTTTGGTTTTCGTTTTTATATCTTTAAACCCCACTACACTTCCCTCATTTCCTTCCACATTCTTCTATGCATTTTACTGTGAGAAAGTTGAATCAGAGACAGGCAAGTTTAGCCTTACAAGAAACTTCTCACTTAATACAGGTCAGAACAAAACAAGACATTTTTCTCTAGATTTTCATGAGAGGACTACAGGACTTTCTGGGGAATATCTCTTGAAATGCCAAACCACATGTAGTAAAATGTCTTCTATCCAGAGCTAAAACCTTTTCTCCTAAAGCCTCTTAAAATTTAATAGTAGAAATATATCATATTAACACGCAAACTACGACATTAAAGTAACATTACGGTTCTTGACTTACATCCACCATGATTTAGTAAATTCTGGGAAGGAGTTTCTATTTTTGGTTTGAGCATCAGCTTGTAGTATGTAGGGTTTACCGAAGTGGACATTCCTCATGGGAAATAATTTATATTCACCAATAGGCACTGACAGGTTAGGTCCAACAAGGTTATGTATTATATATTTCAACAATTGTCAAAAATATTTATTGAGACCCCATTGTGTGCAGATCTGTGAACTTCATGCTCTGTGGGGGCACACAAAACCAAATAAATGATGGGGACCTTTACCCTCAACAAACTTAAGAGTTTTTAGAAAGGACTCATAAATCAAGTTGAAGATTATATTAGATGGCTTTTAACATTTTTTCTAACCCTAAATCTCTAATAATCTTCTATAGTTTCCTCCATTTATGTATTCTAATTTAATTTCACCCAGCCAAAAAAAAAGATGATTTGATACGGTTTGTCCTAAGGACTTATTTAGTCTAGCAGACTGAAAAATAAGTAGGTAATTGTAACAGGAAGTTGAAACAAGATAGTTACCTCAGCTGGGCATTAAATTAGATGTACTTTTATTTATGGCAGTAATACCTGAAAGTCTTAACATTCTCTACACTGAGGGCAGGAGGAAGAAAAAAAAAGGAGCTTTCTGAGACTTTCTCACTAAAGCCCAACTTGGTTATTGTTTTGAGAAATATAGTTGAGAAACTTATGCAATTTGATTGTGACTTAAATCAGTAAAGAAAAATGTTTTCTACAAGTAAAAAAGTTTTGTAAGCATGTTAGTACTGGAGGGAAGAATAGAAACATGTTTATATCGACTTGTGACTCTAGATTTTTGTCATTTGTGTGACAAGATGCAGAACGACAGTTGGGTTAAACAGCAAAGGTTAGAATGGAGAATATTTCTTCTTAAAAGTTTTTAAATTTGTATTATTTTTAATTATTATGGGTACATAATAGTTGTATATACTTATGGTGTACATTTAATATTTTGATACAAGCACACGATGTGTAAGGATCAAATTAGGGTAATTGGAGTATCCATAACCTCAAGCATTTATCATGTCTTTGTGCTAGGAACATTTCAATTTCACTGTTTGAGTTATTTTGAAATATACAATAAACTATATTGTTATAGATCTATAGATAGATAGATGGATTGATTGATTGATTGATTGACTTAACTATATAGTCACTGTACTGTGCTACGAAACATTAGATCTTTTTTTTTTTTTTTTTTTTTTTTTTTGAGACAGAGTCTCACTCTTGTCATCCAGGCTGGAGTGCAGTGCACGATCTCAGCTCACTGCAACCTCCGCCTCCGGGGTTCAAGCGATTCTCCTGCCTCAGCCTCCTGAGTAGCTGGGATTACAGGCACCCGCCACCACACCTGGCTAATTTTTTTTGTGCTTTTAGTAGAGATGGGATTTCGCCATGTTGGCCAGGCTGGTCTCGAACACCTGACCTCAGGTGATCCACTTGCCTTGGCCTCCCAAAATGCTGGGATTACAGGTGTGAGCCACTGCGCCTGGTCAAGACTTCATTCTTTTTTTGTGGCTGAATAATGTTCCATTGTATATATGTAACATGTTTTATTTATCCATCTATCTAGGTGCTGCAATCAACATGGAAGCGCATGTGTCTCTTTGATATCCTCATTTTCTTTCTTTTTTATATATACCCAGATGTAGAATTGCTGGATCATTTGGTAGTTCTATTTTTAGTTATTTTAAGGAACCTCTATATTATTCTCCATAGTGGCTTTACTAATTCATATTCTCAACAACAGGGTATGAGGGTTCCCCTTTCTCCACATCTTTGCCAACATCCATTATTACATTTCTTGGATAAAATTCATTTTAACTGGGGTGAGATTATATCTCATTATGGCTTTTATTTGCATTTCTTTGATGATTAGTGATGTTAAACATTTTTTTTCATATACCTGTTGGACATTTGTGTGTCATCTTTTGAGGAACAGTTCTGGATATACCAAACCAGAAGTAGTAAAATGTCTTTTACCCATTGTTAAAAACCTTTCCTTAGAAATTGTATTTGCCTGGGAAATACACTGTTTTACCTCAATTGTTTGCTACACATCAATACGCTAAGCAAGATTTATAAAGAGACTTTTTTTAGTCTTTGAATAATGTTGAGAAAACAAACATTTTCCATATTAAGAACAATCATCATAATTTTTTTTATGGATTTGGTTTTCTTTTTTCTTTCTTTTTTTTTTGGGAGAGGGGGATGGAGTTTCGCTCTTGTTGCCCAGGCTGGAGTGCAATGGCACGATCTGGGCTCACTGCAACTTCCACCTCCTGGGTTCTAGCGATTCTCCTGCCTCAGCCTCCCGAGTACCTGGGATTACAGGCATGCACCACCACGCTCAGCTAATTTTTGTATTTTTAGTAGAGACAGGGTTTCATCATGTTGGTCAGGCTGGTCTCAAACTCCCGACCTTAGATGATCTGCCTGCCTCGGCCTCCCAAAGTGCTGAGATCACAGGTGTGAGCCACCACACCCGGCCATGGAGTTGGTTTACTAAGGGGAAGACAGAGGTTCTTGCAGGGGCAGAAGGAGGTAAAGATACTCCCTGTCCACCCATTGTAGCATCATCTCTTTTAGATAAATCTCTTGATAAACAAAGAGAAGTATTTTAATCCTTCAGAGTAGACACTTTCTTGGCATCGAATTCTACACACAATTTATAGATGGACATTAACTAAAGCTACTTTGGGGGACATAATAGAAAATGTCTTCAACAGAGATTTTGCAGAAGATATAAATGTATTTTTCATATGGCTGCTTTTGTGTTTTGGTGAGCCTCAAACAGTGTTAAAGCTGAGAGAGCAAATTGCAGTTCAGCTAAAGAATATCTGTGCATTGCTTTTAAGTCTGGAAGAAAGTTCAGAAAGCCCAGATAAATGATTCCTATTAAGTCCAATAATCTGCAAGAATATATTGGGTCAATATTTTTTAATTGTAAAAGAAAGAAAAAAACAGATTTTGTGAGCGAGTACTGCTAGGTGTCCGGTATAATGGGTAAGATATTTTCTAATCCAACTTATTAGATCTCATTTCATCAACAGATCAATCTGAGGAAAGTTCCACACTTTTCCTCTTTCAGACACAGTTACAGGTACAGAGAAAATAATTGACTCAGCCAAGATCATATCATGTATAATACCTATGTCAGAGTTTGAACTCAAACCCACATGGCTTTAAAATCCAGATACTTCTTCCTGCTACAGACTGTTGATTTCATGATGACAAAGTGTTTTTTTTTTTTTTTTTTTAAATTTCAGCTCTCCTGTAACAACTGCCTTTAAATGTAATGCAGGTTATATTTATTTTACTCCCTCATCATAAATTGTAATTCTTTTTGAGAATAGATTGTATGTTATTCTCGTGTTTCCTTCCTTTACAATTTCTGCCCCAGTAATGTGTGTATATAATAAAGCCTCTCTTCATTTGAAGAATTTGCCCTCTTTGCCAACTTAAGAAAATCTACATGTGATTTTTCTAAGATAGACTTATTAACATTTATTTGTTGAAAACAATTTTACATAGAGAAATTGTACTGGAGCAATTATAAATCAATATGTCAACCAGTTTAAATTTAAAGTAGTTGAATTAGTTACTTTAGTGCTGAAGGAAGGACTTCATGAAATAAATACAGTACATGGCAGGTTTTGGAAAAGTAGATGAGAATGGATTGCTGGGGAATGTGGGAATTCAATGTGTTTACTTCAGATTCAGCTCCGAAATTATGGGAGGACTGATTTATGTTTTTTAAAAAAGCAGGAACCGTCTACGAAGCTCACTTTGACAATTAGGAGTGATGTACCACCATTAAAGATGGTAACAACAGTTACTACTTACTGAATACCTCCTGTGTTTCAGAGGCTATGGTGTGCCCTTTGAAAATCCATTTTCACTTATCCCTCAAGACAACACAAGAAGCTGATACTTTGTCCTCATTTACAGAAAAAAATTAGGGTTAAAGGCTACATTTTTCTGTCAAGAGTGTACTCATTAATAAATGGCAGAACATACTTTAGAACTAGGTCTGTGTGACTTCAAGCTTTTATCTTAGAAGGTAATGAACACTGTGAATGAGAATCCTGGTTCTGTAGCAGAGTGCCTGGATTTGAATTTTAGCACCATTTGTACAAGAGATGTGACCTTGTCCAAGTTACTCCAACTGTCCAAGTTATAGCTTTCTTGTTTTGGGAAGATAAAACGTGATTTAATATATGTTACATGCTACCTAACACAAATCAAATGATCAATAAATACTACCTGTTTTAACAACGATGTCGACAATAAAATTGATGATGATCGTGATGAATTTATAAGCTATATATTTGTATTTATTTTCCTAGCATAAAGTTCCCTTTGCATAGAACAAGGCTGAGTACACAGTGTATGCTCAATAGATGTTTGCTAAATGAGTACTGAGAAGGTTTAAGAAAGTTAAGCATCTCATTTGTATTTTATTCTCACCTCTCCAGACAATCATGCCTGTAATCTGGAAATATGCCTATAAACTAATTTGGGGTAGAAGTCCCATAAATGCTATCGTCCACGTTTTGAAGGAAATTTTCCAGATAGTGTAAAATTTGGATAATTTCATATCTTGAATATGGTGCCTCACCTTGGCTGGGAGCACGGAATTTTCCTTAATTTATGTAAGAAAAAAATAGAAAAGTAGTTTATTTGATTTTATGGATAAACTTTCCTTGAGACGTTTAGTTGGAAAGAAGAGAAGGGTACTGGGGAGGTAAGATACAGAGAAAAGTGAACTCATTTACATAATTTTTTCAGAAAGTTCATTTAGAACATCCATTTAGAAGAATTGTCGTCTGTTTTATTCATTCTTGAGCATTGGTAATAACTTTTCTTAATTCATGTAACTTCATTAAAAACACCAGCTTCATAATTCTTTTCGGTAGACTTTGAATTTTGTTTTGACAATGAAAGCAATGAAGAAGTTCAAGGTAAAGTCAGAGCATTTTTGCCAAGTATACTTACATGTTTAAGATTAAACATTCTCCTTCTAATGCTGAAGGGATTTTAAAAGGACCTCACAGACTGACCCTTGACTAATTGCAGTGCTAACAGGGAACTCTTATAAAGTAGATAACAAATGGCTGTTTGCTGGGAATAAGGACAGTTTTTTAAATATGTGGGTTGCTCTTGGTATCATTCCTTGTTTCCCTGAAGAGTTCTCCAGATGTCTAAATGCTGTGTAAATTTGCTTAATGACAATTTTAGTAGACAAATCTATGTTTTTCTTATTTCCTTCTTTTCTTCCCCTATTATCTCCCCCCGCTTTCTCATCCTACCCCTCCCATCTATCTCCCTTCTTCCCTCTTTCTAAAAATAATAAACACTAATGAGCCCTTACTTTTTCCAAGACACCACAGGTTTTGAGTAAATAAAGATCAGGATCACATAGTGCTGTTCTCATTGGCTTTATTCCCTGGACAAGAAGGCAGACAATTAAGCAAGAGGAAGAAAGGAAATACCCTTCTCTCTCTAAGGGGCGGGGGGGGGGGGAGCGGGGAAAGGCAATTCTAGAGGAAAACAGCATTCCAGGGAGAGACAGGAGACAAGAAAAATCAGCTTACCTGTTGACAGAAATGCAAGACACTTTGCCATAAGTAATTGCAGAAACCCGAAAAGTCGAACAAAATTACTATTTCTTTACGTGGTGTTTTATAGTTTGATTTTGTTTCTGTGATCATGTAGTGACTCAAGTGGTACACAATACAATTGCAGTATGTTCTCTTTTTTAACCTCTGTCCTCAGATTATTTAACCTCTCCATGTTTTTTGACATAGTGATCACTACCTCCTTTAAATACTTTCAAAATTGACTTACAGGGCAACACACTCTCCTGTTTCCATGCTACCTGACTGAGTTCATCAAGGTTCTCCAGAGAAACAAAACTAACATAGATTTATTCTAGGAATTGTTTCTGACAATTATGGAAGCTGAGAAGTTTTGTGATCTGCCATCCACAAGCTGGAAAACCAGAAAAAATTCAGTGGTGTAATTCAATCCATGTTAGAACACTTGAGATATTGGGGTGAGGTGTGATATAAGTCCTGGTCCATGTCCACAGTCCAAATGCCTGAGAATCACAGGCATTCAGGTGTGAGGGCAGGAGAAGATGGATGTCCCACTCAAATAGAGATAGGAAATTCACTCTTTCTTCATCATTTTGTTATAATAGGGTCCTCAACAGATACAATGATGATACCCACGTTGGTGAGGGTTGATCTTCTTTACTCAGCCTACTGATACAAATGCTAATCTCTTCCAAAGACACCCTCACAAAGGCAACTGGAGTGTTTCACCAGCTATCTGGGCACCCCTTAGCCCGGTCAAGTTGACACAAAAATTCAGCCATCACTCTTACTCTTTTCCAATCTCTTTTGCTGGATCCTCCTTATGAATTTTACATCTTGAATTTTTAAAACCTTACAGTTCATTTTTCAGGCCTTTTTTTCTATCTACCTTCCATAGCTTCTACACCTTCTTGGTGGTCTTATCCAGATTCAAATTTAAAGAGACTCTGATTGGTGTACCCAGTACAGACTTCTTTTCTAAAAAGCTCTCATACCTGTTTCATTTTTTCCACTAAACTTAATACTTATAACACACTATAGAACAATTATTTTATTTCAATCTTCTCTTATTAAATGTAAACTTTATAGAAGTAATTATTTATGTCAATTACTCACTGCTTATCCTAAGGCTTGGAATATTGCTTGTTCAGGGCAGACACTCAATAAAGGTTTGGTTTTATTTTCAGCAGCATGGGAAGAATCAGGACTCCAAAAAACACACAAACACAATTTCATCATAGTCTCAGAAGTCCAAGAGTTATTCAAACACATTTCAAGGGCAATCAGTGTAATTCATATTCACAACTGTCACTAAGTCCATGATAAACTTGAAAGTCAACAACTTCCTTTCTTAGATTTTTTAAAATGACTGTATTGTCTAATTCAAAGTTACTTTTGGGGAGGGCTCCCTGTGCTTTTACGAGCATCTGCTAGAATTGAGAAACTGGTCCTCCATTTCCTTTTTGCACGTTCATTTATTTCACATTTAGGAGTCACCATATGTTTAATCCACGATAACATTCTAGAATGTGAACTAAGACAGCAGATGTGTAGGCACCTCGGAGTGGCAAAGCTTTTTTTTTTATCCTTTATGTTGCTCGGCTACTGTCATTGTATATGATGTAAAAGGTGGCAATTTATATACAGACTCAGGATGGTATGTGTGAACATGAGTAATGCCCTCTCTAATTGGTCCAGAATCATTTCACTTGCTTTTGCTTTAAGGAGTGTTGTTAACTAGGAGGGAGTCCATTGTGTCCACAGTGAGTAGAGCAGACTTGCCTCTAGCAGTTCAGAGGTTAGCCAGTGGGATTCCAGATTGATTCTCAACCAGCAGCCGAACAAGGCAGCATAGCTCCATAGATCCAGATGTGTGAGCTGTGCTTGTTTTCCTGCTTATTTTTCTTTTTTCTCTTCCTTTTTACATGTATTGCTGTCATGAGTCATTCACCTAAAGTCTAGAGAGAATTAGCAACTAGTTCTTATACTCAATAATAATAGTAATAATAAAATAAGACTGGTAAAGTGGTTCAAATAATCATACCCAGAATGCTTGGGTTTAAACTGTCACCTGAGTACCCAGCCCTCCCCATCACTACCAAAAGCAAAAGCAGAAGAAACAAGAAAATAAATGGAAAACTTAAATGAATAAAGAGGTACATTACTCTTGTGGTGTTTTACTTTCTTGCTTTTAATGGCCAGTCTGTAACCCCTCATAGCATTTTCTAAACCCTTACTTAGAAGAAAATTATTTTTAATGTTCTACATTAAAAATGGTTGTAAAGGTACTCCACTGTTGATAAGTTTTAAAACCACATTTCAAACTAACTACCACAGAGTTATCTATTTGTAAGCGATGGTTAAAAAAGCAAAACCTTAAATAATACTCTTTGGAAAACTAGAAATTAATTGCCACACTATTACTAGTTAAGTGGAAATGAAGTAAATAAGAATAGAGAAATAATTGTTGCCTTTAGATGATTTCATGCCAGCAACCCACCCTGAGACTAAACATTTTCTCTCAAATTGCCTTTTAAAGTTGTATCACATTGTGAAGTGTGTCTTTTAAAACAGTTAATAACATAACTTAATATGCAAAATCTTTGATCACATTCTCTTGTGTATATTTCAATGGATCCCTAGATTCTGTTTTACCATGCATAATTACTCATCAAATTGTAATTTCCTTTTTATTGCTATTGAATACTTTTTCGGATACTCAAAATTTTAAGACAAGTGTTTCACTCTTAAAAAGAGAGTTTGAATGTCTTTGGTTTACTGTTGAAGTGCTTTTTGGGGGTTATTCCATTCAATCCTTGCTCAACATCCTGTGTGTTACTTTGAGGATCTGACTTCAATTCCCTCGTAACAAAACCAACACCAACTGGGAATCACAATTGGAACTATCTCTGTCAATTACAGCTCTGAGGCAAGGGAACAAAAAGCTTTCAAGAATAAAATATATCCATCCTCCTACTCAGGGAGATATTTCCTCAGCAGAATTATACCACTTTTTGTTGTTGTTGTTTGAGACAGAGTCTCACCGTCGCCCAGGCTGGAGTGCAGAGGTGTGAACTTGGCTCACTGCAATCTCTGCCTCCCAGGTTCAAGTGACTCCCATGCCTCAGCCTCTCGAGTAGCTGCGGTTACAGGTGTGCACCACCGTACCCGGCTAATTTTAGTATTTCTAGTAGAGACGGAATTTCACCGTGTTGGCCAGTCTGGTCTCGAACCCCTGACCTCAGGCGATCTGCCTGCCTCGGTCTCCCAAAGTGCTGGGATTACAAGCATGAGCCACCATGCCAGCCTACACCTCTTTTTGGTGTTAATTCCAGCTAGAAGTTCTTTCTCTATCCTCCATCCCCTAGGCTGGGATTTATCACATTTACTTATTTGCTCAATGTTTCCTTCCTAGCTTATAAGGTTCCTAGTTTAATGCCATGAACTATTATAAATATCGAATTTGGCTTTCCAGGCTTATAAGACAAGCATTAATATTCTACCTGTTGCATTTGGTGGCCAAGTCTAGGGAAAAAATAGAACTTACATACATCATTTTTTCTATATTAAGACATTGTCTATTAGTTATCTTCCTCTCAATAAGAAAAAATAAAATACTGACTCATTTAAAGTACACATTGATTTAAGATATATTCTGATTTCATAAATGTAAAGATAAAAAATGTTTTCAATAATAACAAATATGGTAATTGTTGATAAACCTTGATTCTTCATGCAACTTGGGGAGAGTTGATAAGATACAGTTTTTCTTGCTTTCTCCTTTTTTCCTCACTATATGAATCATTCCTTCTTTCACTATAACTGAAACCCTGTCTCTGGGTGTGGGGTGGGGGAAACCTAAAGGTATTTAGAAAGTAAAGCTTGGATAGAGCTCACTCTCCACAACGTTTCTATTTTAGAGAAAAATTGAAAATTTCAAGATTTGTTGCTCTCCATCAAATACAACTCTCAGGAACTAAGAAATCATTTATGATGAAAAATAAAAGAAGAAAGATAAAATGAACTTTGAGAATTTGAGGTGAAGGCTATCCACCTTAGAATTTACAGACTGGAACATACCTTAAGAAGAAACACTTTTATGGCTTCTAAGATTTATGATCTACTGGGACACTGAAAATCATCAGCCATGAGAATTCAAAGGAAGCTACTTGTATAGCACCCATTGGGTGAGCTAATTTTATTCAACTCATAAATTTCAATGAAAAAACTGAATGAAGGCTGATGAAAAACTTCATGCTCTCAAAGAAAAGCAAAATCAAATAAAACAAAATTTGCCCAGGAAACCCAATAATCCCAGAGAAAGGTAACGTTTCAGAATCACACAGACAAATGCCCTCATGCAGACATCAAGAAAGAGACACTGAAGGCACATACTGGTTTTTCAAAGTCAAATCTTCAAGCCCAGGAAATTGAAACAGAAGAAATACATAGGAGTCCCAAGACATATAGGTTTATATGGAGTTTCTTTGAGTGAATTTTGAAGTTCTTTGAAAAAAAATGGCATAACTGCCAGGAAAAATACTTGTCTATCTGTGCAGATTATACTTGCAATAACTCACTTTAAAGTATACTATTACCAAATGATTGATTATAACTTGACTTTATTTCATGATAGGTATAGGTCAAAGTGCAGATGTACATATAGATGCATGTGTAATGCTATAGAAACTATTCTGTAAGACTTTCTTTGTTCTTCTGTGTCACAACCTATCCAAATTTCTCACATTGTAAGGGAACATAATGCCCAGGGATACTTTGACTATGAATTAAGTATCAATCTTTTTAAACCTTGAAGATGAATGGCAATGTATATGTTTAGCACCATACATGTTTCTAGTCATTGAGAGCAGCTCTCATAGGTGAATAAAAAGAAAAAAAAACTGGTTTTACCTTATCTTAGTCAAAATTTAAGCCTGGTGTTTATGAAGATTCAGTTTGTGAAGGTTGTTGACTCTTAGGCATGGGTATTCTGCTTTAACTATATTTGTTAGTTTTAGGTCGCTCAGCCTGGAAAAGGAATCTCCAGGAACATGTTTATTTCTTCATTTCTCTCTGCACTTCAGAAAACTTACCATTTGTGCTCTTTCAGAGAGAGGGAAGAGAGTCAAACTCCTTATCTAATGAACCTTACCCTGGTTACATGCAGTGAATAGGATTAGGTGATGTGTTCATCAGCAGAGTGTATGCTAACAGAAAATTTTGTATTATACCTACTGCGTTTTGTCTTCTCAAATTTAGTCACCATTAGGATAGACATAAGCTATACTGAATATTTAAAAAGAAAATAGTGTGACATTAAGTTTTTGAATGTTTAGGTAGCCATTAAGCATCTTCTACAATACAGATTCAGATCTATTCTAAGTAAGAAGTTTTAATAACTTTTCTTAAAGAGAGAAAGGGGTGAGGGAAGCATAGTTGCTTGGGTTTTTAATGACTCTCCCTGCAAAGCAATCTCTAAGTCTACCAAATGGCATGTCCTTGGGAAAGAGAAAGGAGACACTTAAAAAGAGAATGTGGTTAAAGAGCAATAGAAGTAAGCATCACATCAAAGGAAAAATGAACTGATGAAACCTTCAGGCAGGAACACTGAATGAGAACATGAACTGTTTATGCAGATGTGCTTTCCTTTATGGAAGTCTCATGTGCCTCAGATGTGAATCCTCTTCCTTAGAAATAGCTTCTGGAGTTCAAAGATCATAAAGCACAGAAATGGTGTTTATAATCAGCATCTCTCTCCATTTTCTCCATTTTTCTATGTAGACTAGCTAACGGATTGACACTGTGCTGATCAAACAGATAAAGTGTTAACTGGAGTTAAAACCATAGAGCAATAACACTTTTTTTAAGAGCAAAATAATTCAAATGAGAGCTTTCCTTCAAAGTAGTTGACTTGCGATATTCCAACTTACTCTAGTGACCAAAATATCTTTCCAAATTTTCATATGTATGAAAACTGCTTGCTGACTATTATCCTTGATACTGAATTATGCTAAAATTAAAGGGATGGAGACACAGTGTTTTACCTGGAGTTAATTGTCAATGTATTTAAGATGCTTAAATAATTACACATGTGCCAGGCACGGTGGCTCACTCCTGTAATCCCAGCACTTTGGGAGGCAGAAGTTAGCGGATCACCTGAGGTCAGGAGTTCGAGACCAGCCTGGCCAACATGGTGAAAACCCATCTCTATGAAAAACACAAAAATTAGCGGGGTGTGGTGGCACGTGCCTGTAATCCCAGATACTCGGGAGGCTGAGACAGGAGAATCGCTTAAACCCAGGAGGCAGAGGTTGCAGTGAGCCGAGACTGTGCCACTGGACTCCAGCTTGGGCGACAAAGCAAGACTTCATCTAAAAAAATAAATAAATAAAATAAAAATAATTACACATGTAAAAACATACGTGTAAATAAATATTACGTTTTAATGAAAAAAGGATCAGGGTTTAGAGTTAGAAGGTCAGGGTGAGAGAAATACTTTTGTCACAGTAAGACCAAAGACAGAGAGATGTCGCAGGTGAGTTGTCTTGAACTATTTATTGACATGGTTTGTATTAGGATATGAGGTTGGAGACGCATATTGTCAACACGTTGTGAAAGGACTTTTTATGTAATATTTTTTCATCTATAAAATGAAAGTATCACTTTTCTATCTGTGCTTTATTAGAATACCCTGAGACATTAAAGAAAAAAATATATGGGTAAATGCTTTACAAAATTAGACTTATACCAACAGATCTAATACATGAAAAAATGTAAAAACAATATGCAATCGATTGTAAAAGAAATAGTCCATAGAAATTCAATGTAGTGTTAAGTTAAAGGCCTCATGAATGTGGGGAAGCTTGGACTGGGAGTTGGAAATGTGGAGGCGGATGGTTGTAGAAGTTGAACTAAGAGGATGGATTGGCTAGGATAGCTGTATGTGAGGAGCCTCCCAGGACCATGGCACTTGTTCATTTACTTGAATATCAGTCAGCAGCTTGTGCGGCGTGGTGCAGGTATGTTCTAGCAATTTTCCTCCTAGACACACATAAGCATTGAAATGCTAACTTCCTCTCTAGCTTATACTGTAGAATGTAATTTCCTGTAACCTTGTAACCATTTGACTCTCAGTAGGGAATTGTAAACCCTATGTACTCACTAATGGATCAACTTTGCTCATAATTGGCCATTAAAAACACCATTCCTTTTTTATTGACAACTATATTTTGGTCTATCATCATTTACATATATACCATCTATTTCAGATTCTAAAATAGGTACATAAGTTGCTTTTTCCAATGTATATTTGACTCTGACTGCTATTTACCAGCTATTGAACCATAGACAAAATGAACTCCCTATGCCTTATATTTTCTGTGAAAAATGGAGATAATAATAACTCCTTCCTTTTTGATTACTGTGAGGATTGAGATTGAGACAATTCTTTTAAATTTCTTAGTATAGTGCCTGGATCATAGCAATCACTCAGAAAATGGTATCTGTTAGTACATATGATGGTAATTCTAATGGCATTTGCTCTAGATCTACTGTAGGTATTAATATTTTATACAAACTCTCTCATATACAACTGGTACACGTGAATGCAATACTAAGAAACCAAGTCTCCCTAAAGCAACAACTCATCAAAGATATTCTCAATAGTCTTTCATATTGAAGGTGGATTCTTGCCAGAATGAACAACTGGAAAACCGTGAAACTGGCTAAAAAGATTGTACTGAATAGGATCTCACAGTGTCTTTTGCGAGTTTGTTGAAATAGCAAGTTTCTATACTTACTGACCTTTAAATTTGGGCTGGCTCCTGTCTACTCACTATCTGTGATAAAATGAATTCTGATAAAATGATTCTGTGGATGTGAAAAGTAAACCAGAGGCACTAAAGAACTTTGCATGGTTTAACGTAACTTTTCTTACCTTATTAATTGTGACTTCAAAGTAAAGATATTCAGGAAGAGAATATAAACAAATACCATTCATAATGTTGGAAAGGGAGAAAGTTTTTATAAGCAGGACAGGAAAAACAGAAATCTAATAGAAAATATTGACAGGTTAATATACCTGAAGATGCAACTTCAAATTATATATATAATTATTCTATGTAATATATAAATAGTTCCTATAAATACATATATTTATCATATATAATTATATATAAAATATATAATATATAGTAGAGATGAATTATATATATAATTATACATATATTATTAAAGGAACAAAAGACTAGTTTTACCTTACTTTGGTCAAAATCTAAACCTAGTGTTTATGAAGATTCAGTTTGTGACGGTTGCTGACTCTTATGCATGGGTATTCTGCTTTAACTATATTGATTATTTTTAGGTCACTTAGCCTGGAAAAGGAATCTCCAGGAACATGTTTATTATATGATATGTAATTATAAAATTATAAATTATATAATTAAAATGTAAATCATATATAACAAATATAATATAAATATATAAATATATTTATAGGAACTATTCATTTATTACACGAAATAACCCTATCTTTGAGATATATATGTATATCTCAATACAGATAAATGTGTGTATATATATATATCTATGTTACATAAAAGAATCCTGGTTTTGAGATACACATATTTTATATGTCAGGATTATTTTATGTAAGTATAATTTACAGTTTCTATAAACGGGTAAAAAATACAAAAATGAATTATAGGTAATTCACAGAAAAAATTCAAAATAATTAATCAGGATAAGAAAAGATATTTAATGTTACTAATAACAAAAACCCAAAATATTATGAGATACATTGCTTTTTAAATTTGTAAGACTTAAAAAGAATAACACAATCCAGTGCTATAGGAAATAGCCTTTGAAAATCTTGTCTGTTTTTCTTTATTCTTTCCTGGGCTAAAGGTCTTGTATTTGCTACAGTGTAAAGGTAGGAATGGCACAATATAAAATAAACAAATTGTGTTATTTTTTAAAAGTAATATCTTATTGAGGATTTTTTTAAGCCTGATAAAGATGTTACCTCACAATGCTCTGAAGTCATAGACTGAGTAAAGGGATAATGGAAGTTACTAAAAAAACTTTTTAATAAAAATTCTAAAAAAGCATACTTTTTTTTTTTTGCAAATTGAACATTATTTTTTTCTCATTAAAAGTTTTTTTTTTTTTTTTAGAGTCTCCCTCTGTCACCCAGGCTATTGTTTAACAAACAGAAATCAAACACTACAGAAAAATTTGGAGAAAAAAATCATCTTCACTCCCAACATCCAGAGATGAACTTCAATCTTTCTCACCTTTTATCTTTTCAAATACAATGTACTTATATCTCCAAATAAATAAAATGAACCTGGCTGGATGCAGTGGCTCCCACCTGTAATCCCAGCGCTTTGGGAGGCTGAGGTGGGAGGATCGAGACCATCTTGGCCAACATGGTGAAACCCCATCACTACTAAAATACAAAAAATTAGCTGGGCATGGTGGCGCATGCCTGTAATCCCAGTTACTTGGGAGGCTGAGGCAAGAGAATCACTTGAACCCAGGAGGCAGAGGTTGTGGTGAGCTGAGATTGTGCCACTGCACTCCAGCCTGGCGACAGAGCAAGACTCTGTCTCAAAAAAAAATAAAAATAAAAATAAAAAAATAAAATTAACTTGTTTTTTTTTTGTGGAAATTATTTACGTTTTATTTATTTATTTTATTTTATTATTATTACACTTTAAGTTTTAGGGTACATGTGCACAATGTGCGGGTTAGTTACATATGTATACATGTGCCATGCTGGTGTGCTGCACCCATTAACTCGTCATTTAACATTAGATATATCTCCTAATGCTATCCCTCCCCCCCTGCCCCCACCCCACAACAGTCCCCAGAGTGTGATGTTCCCATTCCTGTGTCCATGTGTTCTCATTGTTCAATTCCCACCTATGAGTGAGAACACGCGGTGTTTGGTTTTTTGTCCTTGCGAAAACCTAGGCATTACCATTCAGCACATAGGCATGGGCAAGGACTTCATGTCTAAAACACCAAAAGCAATGGCAACAAAAGCCAAAATTGACAAATGGGATCTAATTCAACTAAAGAGCTTCCGCACAGCAAAAGAAACTACCATCAGAGCGAACAGGCAACCTACGAAATGGGAGAAAATTTTCGCAACCAACTCATCTGACAAAGGGCTAATATCCAGAACCTACAATGAACTCAAACAAATTTACAAGAAAAAAACAAACAACCCCATCAAAAAGTGGGTGAAGGACACGAACAGACACTTCTCAGAAGAAGACATTTATGCAGCCAAAAAACGCATGAAAAAATGCTCACCATCACTGGCCATCAGAGAAATGCAAATCAAAACCACAATGAGATACCATCTCACACCAGTTAGAATGGCAATCATTAAAAAGTCAGGAAACAACAGGTGCTGGAGAGGATGTAGAGAAATAGGAACACTTTTACACTGTTGGTGGGACTGTAAACTAGTTCAACCATTGCAGAAGTCAGTGTGGCGATTCCTCAGGGATCTAGAACTAGAAATTCCATTTGACCCAGCCATCCCATTACTGGGTATATACCCAAAGGACTATAAATCATGCTGCTATAAAGACACATGCACATGTATGTTTATTGCGGCACTATTCACAATAGCAAAGAGTTGGAACCAATCCAAATGTCCAACAATGATAGACTGGATTAAGAAAATGTGGCACATATACACCATGGAATACTATGCAGCCATAAAAAATAATGAGTTCATGTCCTTTGTAGGGACATGGATGAAATTGGAAATCATCATTCTCAGTAACTTGTTTCATATTATTTTATAACCAGTCTTTTATTTAACAATTCATTATGATAGTTTTATAAGTCAATAACTATGGGTCTTCATAATTTTTGATAATTGAATATCATCCCATTATATGATCATAGCTCAAATTATTTACCTAAACTCCTATTGATGGATATTTGAGTTTATTCTCTAAAAATTGGACCTGACATCCTTTCAAGGAAGTGAGCACTCCTTTAATGAAAGATATTCAAGAGAGAACAAATGAAAGTAATGGTAAGATAGCAGTGTGACTTGTTCAACTCTGAGATTGTTTTTGACCACAAGATTCTATATTCTAAGCGTACCGGGTTAAAATAGTGTCCCACCCACCACCACCACCACAAAAAAAAAAAGGAAAAAAATCATGCCCTAGAATCTGAGAAAGTGACTATATTTGGAAATAGGAGCTTTGCAAAAGTAAATAGTTAAGATTTGAGCATACTGGCATAGGGGGAGTTCTTAATGCATTATGCCTGGTGTCCTTACAAGAAGAGGATAATACACTGCCACACACAGACACATGAGGGCAGAACACCACGTAAGGACAGAGGCAAACGGTAGAGAAACTCATCTGCAATCCACGGAAAATCGGATTACCAGGAACACCAGAAATCAGGAGAAAGGCTTGGAACTGATTCTACCCCAGAGCCTTGGGAGAGAGTATGGCCTTGCCAAAACCTGGATTCAGATGTCTATCCTCCAGAACTGAGTGAACAGATTCCTGTTGTCTTAAGTCATCTGGTTTGTGGTAAGCTATTATAGCAGCCTTAAGAAACCAGAACACTAGGTAAATTTTTTGTAGATTGACTATGAAATGTGTGTGTACAGATATCTCCCAGAATGATACGCTTGAGAAATTCATGTCCGGGTGGCAATTGAATTCTAAGCAGAAAGGAATAAAATAAGGTTTTAGCTATACAATTCTTTTTTTTTTAGATGGAGTCTCACTCTGTCGCCGCCCAGGCTGGAGTGCAGTGGCACTATCTCGGCTCACCACAACCTCCGCCTCCTGGGTTCAAGCGATTCTCCTACTTCAGCCTCCCAAGTAGCTGAGACTACAGGCACCTGCCACCACGCCCGGCTAATTTTTTGTATTTTTAGTAGAGATGGGGTTTCACCGTGTTAGGCAGGATGGTCTCGATCTCCTGACCTAGTGATCCGCCCACCTTGGCCTCCCAAAGTGCTGGGATTACAGATGTGAGCCACTGTGCCTGGCCTTAGCTATAAAATTCTATTTGTGGACATAGAAAATCTGGAGAAGAGAGGGTGATGGAAAAGAGGAGTGCAAAATCGGGATAGGAACTATGGTATAGTCAATTCATGGGCATCCTTGACTTGAAGCATCTTGGGAGGTATTTCATAAACCTTTCCTTCAGGTGGAACCCTGAACCAGGTAAACACAATGTGGGATTACTCTTGTTTAAACTCTTAATAAGTTACGTTTTCCTCTCCTTTAAGTTAATTAGGTTGGACCTCAGTTAGGTTATCATTCTAGTTGCTAGTTTCTTGGAACTGCTTGCTATAGAGGGATGGAACTCTAAAAGCCAATAAGCCATGCCATTAGATGAAGTAGGGTCAAGTAAAACACTTTAATCTAACCACATTAACTCTTAAAAAGATATACTTTATTGAAATATGATTGTCATGTAAAAAGTTGTGCATATTTAATGTATACAGCTCAAATTTGGGGATAAGTATACACCTGTTAAACCATCACCATTATTAAGGCCATAGACCTATCCATCACCTCCCAAAGTTTTCTTTTACTCCCTGTATTACAATTATTATTATTATCATTGGTAAGAACGCTTAACATAAGATCTACTTTCTTGGCAAATTTTAAGTATACAATACATTATTGCCTTCCATAACTGAAACTATGTACTCCTTAACCACCATCTCTCCATTTCCTCATGTCCCTGGAGTCTGGTTACCACCATTCTACTCTCTGCTTCTAACAGTTAGACTATTTTAGATTTCATATATAAGTGAGATTATACAGTATTTGTCTTTCTGTATCTGATTTATTTCATTTAGAGTAACATCCTTCAAGTCCATCTATGTGGTGGCAAATAGAAAGACTTCCTTCTTTTAGAGACAGAATAATACTTCATTGTGTGTATATACTACATTTCCTTTACCCATTCATCCACTGATAAACATTTAGGTTTTTTTCATATCTTGACTATTTGTATCGTGCTGCAATGAACATGGGAGTACAGGTATCTCTTTGAGATTCTGACTTCAATTCCTTTGGATAAATACCCAGAAGTGGGGTCACTGGATCGTAGTTCTGATGGTAGTTCTATTTTTTACTTTTTTTTTAAAAAAAAAAAAACTTAAAAAAAATTTTTCCACACTTCCACACTACATTTTTAATTTTTTGAGAAGCCTTTGTACTGCTTTTCATAAAGACTATGCCAATTAAAATTATCACTAACAGTGTGCCAGGGTTTCCTTTTCTCCATATTGTCACCAACACTTGATAATCTTTTGTTTTTTCAATCTTAGCCATCCTAACAGATGTTAGGTGATAGGTCATAGTGGCTTTGATTTGCATTTTACTGATGATTAATGTTGTTGAGCACCTGTTTATAAACTATTGTCCATTTGTATGTCTTCTATGAAGAAGCATCTATTCTTGTACTTTGTCCATTTTTTATTTAGTTTTTTTTTTTTTTTTTTGCTATTGAGATATAGGATTTCTTCATATATTTTTGGATATATTAAAATTTTATCAGATATATAATTTGGAAATATTTTCTCTCAGTATGTAGGTTGCCTGTTGATTTTGTTGATTGTTTCATTTTATGTTTAGAAGATTTTTATTTTAATATAATCCCACTTACTTATTTTTGTTTTTATTGCCTGTGCTTTTGACATCATGTCCAAAAAACTCACTGGCAAAATCAAAGTCAAGGAGCTTTTTCTCTATGTTTTCTCCTAGGAGGTTTGTGGTTTCAGGTTTTACATTTAAGTCTTTAATCCATTTTAGGTTAATTTCTGTATTTGATGTAAGATAAGGGTCCATTTTCATTTTTTTACATGTAGATATCCAGTTCTCCCAGCATCATTTATTGTGGACTATATGTATCCATTTAGTATTTTTGGTGCTCTTGTTGAAGACTAATTGACTGTTTATGTGTAGGTTTATTTCTGGATAAGCATTTCTATTCCATTGGTCTATGTGTCTGTTTTTATGTCAATACCATACAATTTTGATTATTACAGCTTTGTAATAAAATTTGAAATACAGAAGTGTGGTGTCTCTAGCTAGCTTTGTTCTTTTTTCTCAAGATTGCTTTGACTATTTTGGTGCTTTTGTGGTCTCATACAAATTTTTTGTTCTTGTTTTCTATTTCTGTGGAAAATGCCATTGGACTTTTGATAGAGATTGTATTGATTGTGTAGATTACTTTGGTTAGTATGGCTATTTTAACAATATTAATCCTTTTAATTCATTATTGTAGGATATCTTTTAATATATTTATAACTTCTTTAGTCAATGTTTTATAGTTTTCAGTGAACAGATCTTAAATCTCATTGGTTAAATTTATTCCTAAGTATTTTATTCTTCTGGATGCATTATAAATGGAATTGCTTTCTTAATTTTTTTAGATACTTTGTTGTTAGTGTATAGAAAGGCAACTGATTCTTCTGTGTTGATTTCATATCTTACAACTTCCCTGAATTCATTTTTTAGTTCTAACGAGTTTTGTTCATGTGGAGTTTTTAGGGTTTTTATATATAAGATGATGCCACCTGCAAACAGATATAATTTTACTTATTTTTATTTTAATTTTGATGTTTTAATTTTTAAATTTTTTTTTCCTGACTAATTGACCTGACTAGGTCTTTCAGTACTATGTTGAATAGAAGTGGCAAGAATTGACATTCTTATCTTCTTCTTCTTTTTTTTTTTTCTTTGTTAGATGAAGTCTCCCTCTATCACCCAGGCTGGAGTGCAATGACAAAACCTCAGCTCACTGCAACCTCCGCCTCCTGGATTCAAGAGATTTTCCTGCCTCAGCCTCTCAAATAGCTGGAATTACAGGCACCTGCCACCTTGCCTGGCTAATTTTTTATACTTTCAGTAGAGACTGGGTTTCTCTATGTTGGCCAGGCTGGTCTCAAACTCCTGACCTCAGGTGATCTGCCTGCCTCGGCCTCCAAAAGTGCTGGGTTTACAGGCATGACCCACTGTGTCTGGCCTTATTCCTCATCTTAGAGGAAGAGCTTTCAGCTTTTTACCATTGAGTAAGATGTTAGCTTTAGGCTTTTGATATATGGTTTTTACTATATTGAGGTACATTTTCTCTATAAATACTTTGGTGAAAATTTTCATTAAGAATGTATGTTGACTTTTCCCACCTATGGGGATCATTATACAATTTTTATCCTTCATTCTGTTAATGGGGTACATCATAATGATTGATTTATATATGTTGAACCATCCTTGAATTACAGGGATATGTCTCATTGATTATGTTGTGAGATCCTTTTATTGTGCTATTGAGTTCAGTTTTCTAGAACAGTTGGCTATCCATATCCATGGGTTCATCATCCATGGATTCAACCAACCACAGATGAAAAAAATTGGAAAAAAATTGCATTTGTACTAAACATGTTCAGACTTTCATTTCTTTTCATTATTACCTAAACAATATAGTATAACAACTACTTACATGACATTTACGTTGTATTAGACATTATAGACAAGCTTCAGAGGACAAAACATACAGGCAGGTATATATATGCTTATATGCAAATACTATGCAATTTTATGTCAGGGACTTTAGCATCTATGGATTATGATATTTGTGGAAGATCCTGGAAACAATACCCCATGGATATTGATGAATGGCTGCATTTTGTTGAGGATTTTTGCATCTATGTTCATCAGGGACATTGGCCTGCAATGTTCTTTTCTTACGGTGTCCTGGCCTGGCTTGTTATTAGGATAATGCTGGCTTCATGAAATTAGTTTGGAAGTATCCCCTCATCTTCAATTTTTTGGAATAAGTTAAGAAGAATTGACATTATTCTTTTTAAAATGGTAGAATTCACCAGTGAAGCCATCTGACCTTGAGCTTTTCTTTGTTGGGAAATTTTTGGTGATTGATTAAATCTCCTCATTCATTATTAATTTGTTCATATATTTTATTATTTCATGGTTCAGTCTTGGTAGCTTGTATGTTTCTAGGACTGCATCCATTTCTTCTAGGTTATCCACTTTTGTGGCATAGGATTGTTATAGTAGTTTATGATGGTCCTTTGTTTTACTGTGGTGTCACTTGTAATGTCCCCCTCTTTCATTTACAGTTTTATTCATTTGAGTCTTCACTCATTTTTTTCTTAATTAGTCTAACTATTTATTGTTAATTTTATCTTTACAAAAAACAATTCTCAGTTTTTTGGATCTTGTGTGATTTTTATTTCATTTATTTCTGTTTTAATTTTTATTCTTTTTTTCTTCTGGTAACTTTGGGCTTACTTTGCCCTATTTCTCATTCTTTGTGATGTAATGTTAGGTTGTTTATTTGAGATCTTTCTTCTCTTTTAATGTAGGCTTTTAGTGCTTTAAACTATCCTCTTAAAACTGCTTTTGCTATATTCCATAAGTTTTGGTATGATGTGTTTCCATTTTCATTTGTTTCAAAATTTTAAAAAACTATTTTTAAAATTTTTTCATTGACCCGTAGGTTGTTTAGGACTATTTTATTTAATTTTCATATATTTGTAAATTATCTAAAATTCCTTCTGTTATTTATTTCTACATTGATTTTTTTGGAGGAAAAATACTTGATATAATTTTAATCTTAAATTTGTTAAGGCTTGTTTTGTGCCCTAAAACATGATCTATTCTATAGGATGTTTTGCACACACTGGAAAATAATGTGTATTCTGTTGAGATTGTATGGAATGTTCCATATTTGTCCATTAGATCCATTTGGTCTAAAGTGTCCAAGTCCAATGTTTTCTTAATTTTCTGTATGAAATGATCTATTCATTTTTAAAAGTGAAGGACTGAATTCCTCTATTATTATTTTATTGCAATCTATTTCTCCTTGCAGATCTTTTAACATTTATTTTATATATGTAGATGCTCCAATATTGGGTACACATATATTTACAATTGTTATATCCTTTGATGAATTGGCCCCTTTATCATTACATAATGTTCCTCTTAGTCTTTTTTATGGTTTTTGACTTAAAGTCTATTTTGTCTAATGTAAGTCTAGCTACTTCTGCTCCCTTTTGATCTCCACTTGCTTAAAATATCTTTTTTCATCCCTTCATATTTCGTGTATATGTGTATATGTATACACTTTTAGTGTAAAACTGAGGTTAGTCTCTTTTAGGCGCTTATAGTTGGGTCTTTTTTTATCTGTTTACTTCTTTTTTTATTGGACAATTTAATCCATTTATGTTCAAGGTAACTGTTGATATGTTATAACTTACTGCCATTTTGTTAGTTTTTTGCTAGTAGTTATGTAGAAACTTTGTTTCCTTCCTCTGCTCTTGCTGTCTTCTTTTGTGCTTTGATGGTTTTCTGCAGTTGTATGCTTTGAATCCTTTCTATTTTCATTTTGGTGATTCTACTAAAGATTTTTGCTTTGTGGTTATCATGAGGCTTACATAGACCATCTTGTAACAGCATATTTCAAGTTGATAATAATTTAACTTTGATTTCATTCAACAACTCTACACTTTTATTTCCCCCAACACACACTTTATGTTTTCGATGGCAGAATTACATCATTTTTAAAATATGATCCCTTAACAATTTATTTTAGCTATACTTACTAATAGTTTTGTCTTTTAACCCTTACACACCATCATTACAGTCCTAGCATGTTCTAAATATGGCTGTGTTTTACTTATACCACCGAGTTTTGTGCATTTGTGTGTTTCATATTACTAATTAGGGACACATTTGAAGAAGTAGTCACCTCTTCCCAGTCTTCCCAAACTGGTTTTGCAGAGAAAGCCCTTTACCAATCAGCCCATCCGGAGATTCTGTATGGGCCAGCAGGTGGCAACCATGACCAAGTCTGCGGCCAGGTTTCCCAGGTAGGCTAGCCAGGTGCCTAGGTTCATAGTGGTTTTCTTGTCAATGGAGTCCCATGGGGCAAGACTGGACTTGGCTCACAGATTCTGGCCTAACCTGGGTCTGCAAGGACAGCTTTGTACTCTTGACTACTGGTGGCAGCTTCAAACCCCAATATGTGGGGCCTGGCATTATAACTGAGTCCACTGGATGGGCCTGAAACCTGCATATATAGTGAAATCAGATGCTGACTTTATTATCTTTTCCCCATGGGAGAGCACTGAGGCAGAAGGAATTTTTCTTGACACTGTGCTGAAGACTTGGGGGAGGGGTGACTTGGATAAATTGTCAGTGTTCTTCCTGTTCTCTTCAATGTATATTTTTTCATTATTTGCTTTACCCATGTACTGTAATCTCCTACGATGATTCTGGAATGGTAGTGAAGGTATTTTTGTGTGTGTATGGTTGTCAAATCAGTGTGCCTGTGAGAAGACCTGGACTGGAGGCTCCTATTTTGCTATTTGTTGACATCACTCTCGGATGAACCCTTCTGAGAAGCTGTGACTGACAGAGACAGGGAGTTGGGAGCTGAGACATATTAGTGTCCTTATAGAGAAAGCCCATTGACTTATCTGCTCTAGTTAAGGTTGTGGCCTTGATACTTCCCAAGGTTCATTAATTCTCAGATTCTGTGACCCACTTTCTTATTCTTCCAATAAACATTCATTTTTTGCTGAAGCTACCTTGAATTGGCCTCTTATCTATTATTATATCATAACTACAATGTCTCTGGAGTGAATCAGCATTTAATTACCTCGGAGTACGCAAGTTAGCCAAAGGAGAGATAATCTAAGTTGGACTTGACCATGGGGAGTTCATATTTTTTCTTGTTTCTTGGTCTCCTCCTGGGCTGAGCAAGCTAGCCCGGGCATATCCTTCCCATGAAAAGTGCAGAGGAACAAGAGAACAAATGGAATAAGCAAGGCTTCCCAAAGTTTAGGCTATCTGGCACTTCCTAGTTTTTTCAGCCAATGGAAGTCTCTGTGAGCAATGCAGAGGTAGGAAAGTACACCCCGTACATAGTAAGAGGGTGCTACATTATTATATGGCAGAGAACATAGATACTGTGAAGAATGAAGAATTGTGGTCAATAGTACAACTAAAACAGTTAACTTGCTATTACTCCAATTAAAGGGTTTCTTAATTAATACAGACAGCGGTCACATTCCATTGTAACTTTGGCCTATTTTATAGTTCTAGCTATCTGATATCTAAATAAATCTTGAAAAATTTGAGAACAACTATGGGTTTTTTACACCAGTATATCTGGGTTGAGTGATGATTTGCCTTTCTCTCTTCTCCACTGAAATGAGGAGCTGAATCTTGTTTTTCTACAAAATGTTTATTTTTAATAAAAGAAAAAAGATTCTATTGCCAGTTAATCTTAGTTCTTCCTATAATTTCTTTTGAAACATTTGGAATTGGTTTGGCTAAAAGGAAAAATGAAGTTTTAAAATGTTAGCTGGCAGTGTTCTAACATATTGTAAAACAAACAAAACCAAAGTCCATGGCCACCCATGCTGGGAATTCCTGCTTTGGCCTACGTGATTAGTCAAAAGCCTCTCCCAGGCATTCTGTATATTTCATTGGAAAATCCGAGCAGGGGACAGTAAAGAAGCTGCATGTTGATATTTGGGCTTTGGACACTATCTGTATGGTCACTTCTTATATCTACACAAGCTTTAACTTTAGGATACTTATTATTATTATTTATTATCATTATTATTTTGAGATGGAGTCTTGCTCTGTTGAGCATGATCAACAGTGGCATGATCTTAGCTCACTGCAAACCTTCACCTCCTGGGTTCAAGCCTCCCAAGTAGCTGGGACAACAGGCATGTGCCACCTTGCCTGGCTGAGTTTTTTGTATTTTTTAGCAGAGACGGGGTTTCACCATGTTGTCCAGGCTGCTCTTGAACTCCTGACCTCAGGTGATCTGCCCTCCTGGGCCTCCCAAAGTGCTGGGATTACAGGCGCGAGCCACGGTACCCAGCCAAGATACTTACTATTTTTTTAAAAATTAACATTAAATGTTAGGGGAAAAGACTAAGTGCTTATGTCTGAGAATCAGATAACATTTGGATCAAATTTTGGTTCTGCAATTTTCTGGCTGTGTAGCTTTAGAAAACTTGACCTCCCTGAACTGAAGTTTCCTGGGAAATATAATTTATCATATCTACTTTATAGAGTTGTTGTGAAAATCAAGAAAACATTGTGAGCCAAACTCCTGGCACATAGGAAGCACTCAAGAAATGAACTTATTAGTAGGAAGTTTTATGTAGTCTATTAGTCAACTTTTGCTGACAACTATAAAGGTTTATTTCTTACTCACATTTCATGTTGTTCAAGGGCTAACATGGGCTGTGTTCCATACCTTTTTCATGCTGGCATCTAGGGACAAAGGAGAAGTATGCATATTTTTGCACATTGGCATTACTGTAGCCAGGGAAAAATGAGAGATGGTGAAACCACATCATAACCTTTAAAACTGGTGCTTGGAAATGACAAGAGTGACTTTCATCACTTCCATTCACATTACATTGTCCAAAGCTAGTCATGTGCCTGATCCTACCTCCAGTTAAATAGGAAGTACAAGAATCAACCATAGGGACAGACTCAGTAGGGAGAAACTGGATGTAAATATTTTATAAACATGCAACATGCATTTGTGGGTTTGTCTATTTGTGAGATATCCAACATTTATATGTGAGTGGGAAACTGCGCAAGAAACGGAGATTGGAAATCTGCCTTCTGATTGTGCCACTGAACTAACATTGTGTTCTTTGGAAATTAGTGTCTTCATCTCGAACATCAAGTTGTTTACTGCTCTAAAATGCAAATGTTAATGTGAATTTATTTATTTTTGTGGATGGAGGATAGAATTAAGTTTAATATATGAATATAGGGCATAAATTTCATTTAAAACTACGTTGTTATGGCAAGGCATTATCACTGAACGAGTCTGTGCAAAAGGAGCAAACATAAAGAGTGTCTGCAATTGTTTACTTACTGAGCATACACTGGATACTACTCTCTGCTCCCTAGATGCATCAAATAATAAAACTGGCCCAAATCCCTACCCTCCTAGAACTAACATTCTTGTTGGAAACATAGACAATAAACTCTAATAAGTAAATAGAGAGAATAACAAGCTTAGTGGTCTGGAGAAAAGAATTAGGGGCTCAGGAGTACAAGAATGGAGAGGCAAAGACCAAGTGCTTTCTATTTAACTAGAATGATCAGTCAGAGTGAAACAGTATCGTAAAAATAACTTTTGAGCAAAGATTTTAAGGAGATGAGGAGAGAGTACATTCCACATAACAGGAATAGCCAGAGAAAACACTGTGTGCCTATTGTATTTGAAGAACACCAAGAAGGCCAATATGGATTAAAGTAAATGCCCAACAAGACAAGTATAGCCATGAACTACATAGTACCGTTTGATCAATGACAAACCAGTCTACCAAGGTGGTCCCATAAGATATAATGAAGCTGAAAAATCCCTATCTCCTGGTGACCTAGTAGCTGTTGTAACATCGTGGTGCAATTATGATTTTGTAAAACAAATTTAGTGTAGCTTACATATACAGTGTTTATAAAGTCTACAGTAGTGTACAATAATTTCCTAGGCATGCAAATTTACTCACTACTCTACTGACTGACTCACCCAGAGCAACTTCTTGTCTTGCAAACTCCATTCATGGAAAGGGCCCTATACAGGTGTACCATACATGATATTTTTACTGTATCTTTTCTATACTTAGATACAAAAATACTGACCATTGTGTTACAATTGCCTACAGTATTCAGTACAATAACATGGTGTACAGGTTTTTACAGGTTTGTAGCCTTGGAGCAATAGGCTATAGCATATGGCCTGGGTGTGTAGCAGGCTATGACATCTAGGATTGTGTAAGCACAATGGCTCCTCAGTATTTGTGGAGGATTGGTTCCAGGACTTCCCACGTATACCAAAATCCACAGAAGTTCAAGTTCCTGATATAAAATGGTGTAATATTTGCATATAATTGCATGTAACCTATGCGCATTGTTCTGTACACTTTAAATCATCTCTAGATTACTTATAATGCCTAATACAATGTCAATGCTATGCAAATAGTTATACTGTATTGCTTAGAGAATAATTACAAGAAAAAAATTAGTACATGTTCAGTATAGAGACAATGCTCTTTAAAAAAAAATTATGATACATGGTTTTTTGAATCCATGGGTGTGGAATCCATGGATACAGAGGGCTGACTGTATAGACTGTGATGTTCGCACAAAGACAAAATCGCCTAAAGACACATTTCTCAGAATTATTCCCCCTTTGTTAAGCAATGCATGACTGTAGGAGGAGATGAGTTCTGATAGATAAGGGGAGGAGGTGGTATAGGCAAAAGGCCCAAAGGACCATTAAAGGCTTTTACTCTCAGTGAAGTAGTACCTCAGTCTATGGAAGATTTTTGAAAAGACCAGTGATGTGTTTTCACTTGCTGTTTAGATGGTCAGTTTAACTACTGTGATGGGAATATACTGTAGGCATGACAAGTGGGAGCAGAAATACCATTTATGACACTATTGTTTGTTCCATACAGTGGATAGTGGGGGCTTGGACCAGGGTGCTAGCAGGGAAGGTGGTAAGAAATGGATGGAATCTGGAGGTATTTTCATGGTAAAGCCAATAGTATTTGCTTCATGATTACTTTAGTAGGGTTGCTAGAAGACCAAAATTGGGGAGAAAGATGAAGAGTGAAATTATGGTCACCTAACATTTGAGCTATTTCTTGCACATGCAACTAGAAATTCTGAGTAGGCAGTTGGATTTCAGAAGAGAGTTCTGCCCTAAAGATACACATTTGGGAGTCATTGAAACAGCTTAAAATGATGAGACTGGTTATGTTACCAAGGGAGTGACTGATAGAAAAGAAGAACAGTTTGAGTCCTGGGGCCTGTACAGATGGTTTCCAACTTACGGTAGTTTAACCCATAATTTCTTTACTATATGAGGGTGTGAAAGCAATATACGTTCAATAAAAACCACACATCGAGTACCTATACAATCATTCTTTATTTTTTACATTCAGTACAGTATTCAATAAATTACATGAGATATTCAACATTTTAGTATAAAATAGGCTTTGTGTTAGATGATTTCGCTCAACCCTAGGCCAATATAAGTGCTCTGAGCGCATTTAAGATAGGCTAGGCTAAGCTATGTTGTTTTGTAGGTTAGGTGGATTAAATGCATTTTTTGTCTTAAGATACTTTCAACTTATAAGGGTTGTAGTGAGAGGTAATCCCATTGTCAGTCAAGGCACATCTGCATTGATTTTTCAGGCTGCCATAACAATGTGCCACAAACTGGGTGACTTAAAACAACAGAAATTTGTTGTCACAGTTGTGGAAGCTGGAAGTCTAAAGTCAAGGTGTTGGCAGTGCCACACTCCCTCTAAAACCTGTAGTGGTCTGCATGGCATTCCTCCCTCTTGTGTCCCTCTGTGTCTTTTCCTTGCTTTAAGAGCACCAGTCATATTGGATTAAGGGACCTGCGTACCCCAGTATGACCTTATCTTAACTAATTACCTCTGCAGTGACCCTGTTTGCAAACGAGGTCACTTCACCATATCTTTTTAAAGGACATAATTTAACCTATAACAGGGACTTTACATTTTAAGACAAATACGGTGCGCACTATTTTAAAATTATAAAGATACAGACATCTTTACATAGTTCTTTATCAACATTTATTTTCTTTATTATTTTGACCAATACTAGAGTTTCATTGTGCTATACATGGTATCATATGCATAGTCAGCACTCAGTACATATTTGTCATTTGACCTTTTAATATTTGTTTCATCTTCCAAAGGACTCCACAAATAGACCTTTGAATAGGAAGGGGAAAACAAAGTCCAAGTTTGTAATACTTGCAAGAAAAAAAAAGAGAGAAAAGCCACATTTGAAGAACTGTTAGCCTGTGATTAGAAAACCACTGAACTCTCAAATAAGCCTTTAAACTGAAGAGATAAAGAAATGTCATCTTAACAATGGATGAGCAGCTTAAGGATATTACACATGGCCTCCATGCTCCTCCAGGAAGATAAAAGAAGCAATTGCTCAAGTTGCCTCAGATAACTTTTCTGCATCTAATGAGCATCCCTCATCCTCTTGAGTCAGTCTAGACAGCTGATGTGGGGTAATAAGGTCAGTGCCGGGCTTTAGGGGGCACATCTTGTAGTAGACGCTACTTGCAGACCTGGCATGATCTGCCCCTTGACTGGGAGCGCAATACATGGCTGTTCTCGGATTTACATATCCACTCGCCCTACTGTCACTTCACCGTGTCAGGATGAAGAAAAAAAGGCATTACTCTTTTTTTTTTTTTCTGTTGCCTATGCTTGAATCAGGATTTTTCTTTTTAATAGAGAAAAATAAAATTCTTAGAACATGAATATTTCTAGGTAGAGGTCACTTTTATTAACAGGCTTTATCTGTGATCTGTACTTTTCTTTTTCCCTCCTCCTCTGCCTAGCTGGCCACATTGCTCTTTGTAAGAAAGGAGAATAGCTGTGGTTTGGGCTCTGGTGTCATGGCTCTAGTCTACATGTTCAGCAATATAGGCATGAACCGGCCTCTTTCTGTCTGAATTGGGATTTGTTGCCTTCTTTTTATTCCTCTTCCTCTCTCTCTCTCTGTGTGTGTGAATGTGTGTGGGCTTGTGTGTGTGTGTGCATGTTTGTATGTGTGCTTGTGTGTGTGTGTGCACTGTTTAATGAGGTTTTGTCACCAAGGGAGGCATGTGATGTTTCCGTTCTGCAACGCTGGCAGTTCTAATATCTGGAGCTTCTCATTTAGAAGCCTTAATAAGTTATTTCAATTACCTTGTAAGGCTTAAGTCTGCAGCAAAGAGGGGAATTTTTTTTTTCTTCTAAGGTGAGATTACATTTAAATGATAATAGTAAGTGCCAAAGTAATGTGAATGCACTTGCCAAAAGGGGTGATGCCCTTCTTGGCTCACTGGGTTTCCAGTGGGTGCTTGTCATAACTTATCAGCTGTAATCCCCTTTGTGGATTGGAGCAAAAGGACTCCCAAGTTGATAAGAGAACTCAGGAGGCCTTCCTGAAGTAGGCCCTGGGTAATGAGCTGACCCACATGTGTAGTTTGGGGGGTTTCATTCTGTTAGTTACTACTGAGGTCCAGCTCAGGCCCATCAGGTTTTTTCTAAATGGCATTAACTTCTGTCTATTTTTACCTTCCTTCTCTCTATGACCTCCCTTGTTTTCATTGTTTAAAGGCTATTACCTCTTCAGGGCGGCTCCAAAGATGCTGAGATTCCTTTCCCTAAAAACAAGACGTCTGTTTTATATAAAATCCCTTCCCACGTAGCCTCACCCACGTTTGCTTGTTTTCTTTAGCAAGGGCCAGATCTTAAAATAATTAGTCTTGGATGAGATAAAAGGGATGGCCAGGAATGTCAGGGAGACATTGTAGAAAAAAAAAAATCTTACCACTTGATGTTAATATTTCTTATGCTTTTAAATTATAAAATGAGCCAAGAGGCAAGGGTACTATACACATGATTCACTCCAATCTTATCTGCCTGCTATCTGCACATGCAGATACATTTTTGAAATTCTTAGGTTATTTCATGTATGTACACATACTGAGATATATATCTGGATGTTTAAAATGATTGAGGTGGAACGTCAGTTGTGAACACATTTTCTCCATTTCTGTGTATTGAAAAGGAACAGTGGGGATGTGTCTTGTGTATGCCAGCTTTTAAAGAAGGTCAGAGGGTATTTATTATTTTACATGGCCAATATGTTTACATTTTATTTTTAAAAACACTTTCCATTTACGTCTTTATGAGCTTTAAAATTTTATTTTTTAATTGATCACTCTTAGTGAGTTCTAAAATTTCTCTCTTACATGAGGGTTCATCTTGATATACGTTATTAGATAGACCTCTTTAAATTGGACATCGAGGCAGCCTACAAACGGCAACATAGGGCTTCTCAAAAAAGGATGGGGCTGGGTGTGGTGGCTCATGCCTGTTTTTCCAACACTTTGGGAGGTTGAGGCAACAGGGTTGCTTGATCCCAAGAGTTCAAGGCTGCAGTGAGCTATGATCATGGCACTGTATTCCAGCCTTGGCAGCAGAGCCAGACGCTGTCTCTAAAAAGAAAAAAAAGGATGAGCAACTGGCAATAGGTAAGGGTCATGAAATGTGGGTACTTCATCTTCTTTGTTTTTGAATTTAAAAGTATCTTACTTATAGAAAGGTTGTATGTCTATGTGATTCCAGTAATGTCAGAGAAGTCAAATTTCTATTGGTCTAATTTGCAAGAGAAAATACAAAAAATTAGTATTTCAGGTCATCTTTAAAATCCAATTTGAAACAAGACTGTCTATCATACAAAGTGATACAATGACTGCAAACTTCTTTGCAGTACAATTGTTTACATTTTGTATCTTAAAGTGAAAAAAAAAGCCTGTACAAAATTAGTTGAAACCTCATGATGAAAGCAATCAAAGTTCAAGATATATCTTTGGGGGTAATTTAAGACTATGGTATTTGAGTTCAGCAAACAAGATGAATCAGTCCACACTAGGAGTGTTTGCTTCCACCTTACTGATAAATAAACTCAGTCATAGAGCAAATAGATTCAATACTGGTTTTATGGAAATTGGATTAGTGACGAGCAAGCATTAAAATTGTTTATACTTCAAACTTGTTTCAGATCATCTGGCTTGTTTCCAGACCACATTTGAAACAAATGAGCAGGGTTATCCTATAAAATCACCTAACTTCTGGAGGTTTTTCTTTTCAAAAGCAAATGATACTTCTCATTCAGACCACCAATTTATTTTCTGTGGCATTTGATCTCTGTGGTTTTTGCCTTCAGAACCACATGAAAACCAGAAACTTTAGAGATAGTTCCAAATTCTCAAAGTTTCTGATCTGGTTGGCCAGGGAACAGGCTCAGAGCAAGAAATTTGTGTGTGAAAGATTTACTGGATACTGCTCTTAGGAAAAGCACCTGTGAAAGGAAGAGAGGAGAGGAGGATTGGACAGCAGACCTGAGGTGATCCTTCAAAATTGTCTAGAATTGAGGTAAGGAGTTTGGGTGTTTGTATGCTGACAAAGGGGATCCCTGGTCATTAGAAGCTGGTTGGTCCCCAAGGAAGAGTTCCCTTGGAATGAGACAAGTCCCAGGGAAAAAGGAAGGGTTCACCAGGTGAGCCATTAACAGCTTAAGGAATAAGTGACTCAGTCGTAATGGGTGATGTAAGGCATGTCGCATCATCCATTTCAGCCCTCTTTTCCAAAAAGAGTGAGGTTTCCTGAGATGTGAGATATTTAATTTAGAAAAGCCTAATATTAGAAATTAAGGTGAGGAGAAGTCAGGCAAAAAGGAAAACTTTAGGAGAAATTAAATTCTATTTTCACATTTTAGAAATACTACCTTCTTGCAAAAGCAAGAATCTTGGCTTGATAGAACCGGTATTCATAGGTAAGATAAGGCCTAGCCTAAAGAATATAGACCAAGGAATCCTAATGGCCAAACTGGAATTAAATTAGCCATCCTCTTCCCAAAATGTATCCATCCAAGTTGGCATCAATACAGGAAAAGTAAAATAGGTTTAAGGAAAAAGAGAAATAGTAGACACCAAGCCAAAGTAAGAAGAAGGAAATGAAGTGGAAAATTTTATTTGGAGAGTTCTCCAAAGTCAAAAGAGATAATCATAATAATGATACTGACCTCTTATCTTATTTCCTTTCTTTTTCCTAAGGGCTTTTGTTTGTTGGTTAGTTTGGTTTTTAACTTTCTCCCTTCTCTACTCAAATTCAGAAATAAGATAAAGTAGGGAGCACAGAGAATTTTTGGATGACTAATGATATTGTGGATACTGTATACACTTGGATTGAATCAAGAGACACAGGAATGTATTTTTTTAATGATCCTAATTTATAATCTTACAATCAGTTCACAAATGATAAAAAATTTTAGCTGAATAGGAAGTAAGAGGTGATCTAATTTAATTCTATCATTTTCAGATGAAGAAACACATTCTAGAGGGTTCACATAAATCAACCAATATTGAGGTTATAATTAGTAATGGGCTAGATTGAGCTAACACAGATATAGTGCATTGTCTACTCTGTCAGCTGCTACTCAAGGGCTTATGCCAGTTACAAGCTGTGTGACTTTAAGCAGCTTTCATAAGTTAAGTTTCCCTCCCTGAGAAGTGAAGATTATAACAATATCTAACTCATAGGGTTGTTGTGAAGATTAGCTGAGTCCAGTGCAACTAATATGCAGGAAAAAGCACATAGTGAGCACACAATAAACATCTTTTACCCTCATCCAGTGTCTACCTTTTAATTAACAGATACCTAGACTTTCCTTCCAAGAACAACTCTAAGTATTCTATGACCTTTTCTGATCACTCATATAAAGTGAAAGCAACAAACTGACTATCTCATTCTCCCAGAGCTTTTTGGGTAACTAACTTTCTCCATCACATAAAAATTGTAGGTTGGTGGCTACCACCTTTCTTCTCTCTTCACATTTTACATATTGTTCTCAGATGAATTTCTCTAACTTAAAGTGTTAATTATGAAATTTCCCTGCTAAGAAAAGTTTCAGGGACACCTGTAGTATCTATAGATAAAATCCGTACTCTGTAGTCTGGCATTCAAAGCTTTTTACAACTTGGTTCAATCTATTTTTCCTGTCTTATTATTCATTTATTCTTCCTTCCTTCATTAAATGAATTATTCGTAAGATACTATATGGCCAGGCACAAAGATACAATGAAAACCAGGGTCTACTTTTCTAAAACTTTTCAAACTACTGAAAGACCTAATCCTTCCCCAGAAACATATAATAACTGCTTACCTACCTACTTTAAATGATGTGACTTTCTCTGTCTAGAATGCCCTGCCTTCTATATACACATGACGGAATCTTTTAATCTTGTCTACATTATCTCTTTCAATTAGGATTCTGTGATTCCTTGCAGCTAGTGGGCTACCTTTTTACTTTTGCGTATACCATGTAAAAATTATTTTTTAAAATTATAGTTAACCGTGTGCATTTATCAGTCTTTGCTAAAGGTGTGTGTTTGAATGCTCTGTATGTATTCCATGCCTGCCATCATTGCTCTGCAAATAGAAGAACAAAAAAAGAGAAAAAGAAAGAAAAGACTGTTGAATGAGTATTTGCATGAATTGCCTCCATTACTGGTACTACCATTCAAAGATATCTTATCAGAGAATTAATTTAATGGCATAAAGATAAAATAGGCCTGGGAAGTATTGGCGAGTGCGGAATGAAGTGGGAATTTTGAGAGTTTGTATAGGAGTACTTTGTATTGACAAAACTTCTCTCCTTGATCAAACTCTAGTCAGTCTTTCCTGATCCCTCTTCTCAACTAAACCCTGACTTGGACTTCTATGTTCATCTCTGCATTATTCTGTTTTTGCAAGAATCCTGCAGAGACAGTTTAGTGAAAATCCCCCCAACCTTTGGTCTGACCACTCTTGATATCTGATCACTCAGGCTTGCCTTCAGCGAAAGTTTCACTAAGTCAGTTTAACAAAGAATTACTCTACCTTTTAGTAATTTTCCATCTACTAACTCCTTGCCTTGCTCCTTGGCTATAAACTCTCTTTTCCTTACTGTGCTTGGTGTTGAGCTCAACCTCTCTTACTATAAGACTGCATCGCAGCAGCCCTCTTTGAATAAACTCTTCCTTACCATTTTTGACAAGTGCCGTGAACAATTTTTCCTTTAACAGTAAATTAAACTTTGTATTTGATCTGATAAATGTTCTGTTGCAGGAATCTGAGTAAAATTTGATATCACCATTGACATACTAAATGTACTATTTATACATTTTACACATATTATTTGATATTATCTGTTCTCTCATTCATTAACATCTCAAAAAATGACTTCCAATGCCTTTGCATTAGGGTAATATCTAGGAAGAATGACATGATTATGAGGTCAGAAAAAGAAAGTCTACATCATAAATATAGTGTAGCCACCATATCTTGGAAATTAAAGCTAAATCATAAATCCAAAAGCACAAGTGATAAAAACGTAAGGGCAGCTGAAAATTCAACCTTGCCAACTCCTTATGAGATTATTTATGTCACCACATACAATAGCCAAACCCCTTAGTTGGCAAATAATTAATGAGAAAATCTTTTAGTTCAATAACAGTCATGACCATAGACTTAAAAAGAATCAAGAGAAAAACCATGTTTATCTGATTTAGCTGTAAACTCAATACTGTAAAATGGAATTTAGATAAAAACATATGACTGAATGTGTAATCATAACTTTAGGTGCTGTATATGTAGGTTTAAGATTGGAAGGAGTTGTTTTGGATTTTAATAGATCTTAATTATTTTGAAGTTATTTTCTTTAAGTCATTTCAAATAATTTTATTTTTAAATTCTGTACCTATTCTACCTTGTGTAGTTCCTGGGAACCATGTGAGATGCACTTATAAGTTAATGGGAAAAACATTTGAGTTGCATGAGTCTTCACTGTTTTTTTTTTTTTTTCTCTTATCACTATTCAAGAATTCTGTAGTAAGTGCTTTTGCTTATCTTTAAAGCCAGAAACTTGTTGGTACTACTACACAGCTACAAATGCAAACACTATCTGATACTTGTCAAAGCATTTCAGTCTTAAACACAGTAAGAAAATTGTGAAGACAAGCCATTCCAAACACTAAAAAATCAAACCTTTCCTTTAAAGGGTTTCTTAAGAGTCAGGAAAAAAGAAACTCTATAGTGTTTATAATTAATTAGCTGATTGCTTAAAAGACAATTGGATTTTTTAACTCTAGGAAATAGTTGGGTTACATTTTAAATTCCTCCAATGTGCAACTTCACTAAAGGTAACTAGAAAAAAAAGATAAGTTCGCCTAAATTCCAAGAACTATCTGAATTTGTGCAAAGAGAAGACTTGGCCATTTTTTTTTTTTTTGTAAGGCCATGTGGTAATAACATTACAGCTTGCAAAGGCAGAGGTTGGGATGCTTGGAGAAAAAGAAAACATTTGCTGTATCATGAGAGGAAACCATGCAGTCTGCTGAGGACAGGAATGAGGCTAAGGGTCAAAAGGCTTCTCCAGAATTGTTTGACCTTTAGAATGTCAATAAACTCCTCAGGATAAAAGGTGTACATAAACATAAGACTTAGTATCATGACTTTCTATTCCCAGTCTTCTATAGCTCAGAAGATTATTGTGAAAAGTGTAAGAACCAAGTGAAGGACAAAGCCTCTCCAAATTTCAAGACTCTGGAGAAGGGTTGAATTTATTGTCAGAGATTTCAACATAACGAAGATTGTGTGTAGCTACATTGAGGAAATTACAGGAGAAAACAGTAAGGTGAACACAGAAGGGTCTCCTTTAGTCGACTTTTGTATTAAGTGAGTCTGTTGGATGTGCATTTTTTGACCCTCTAAACTTGGAGAAGTATGGTTTAGTTCCACACTGTACAAGTTCCTTTTTTTTCAATCCATTAATGTAGAAATTGAACTAGGAGAATCAAGTGACATTATTTGAACACTGATTGTTTTTCTCCAACACTATAAGAGAGCTTAGTTTAATTTAGAGAAGATGAAATTGAAGAGCACTTAAGGAAACTGCTAATAAATGGAGGTAGCAGAATTCAAACCAAGTTACTTGACTTCAGACAGGGTACTTTTCAAAGAGCATGCTGGAGAGTGGGTCTAGAAAAATACATTTCACTATAGATAAACAACTGGCTGTGATAGAATATTTGTTGAAGTGTCAGAAACTCAACACAAACAAAGAAAAAATGGGAATGTGTAAGAATTTTAGGGGTAAATTTGGCTTTAGGTAAGTCTGGATCCAGGGGCTTCTATGATATTATTAAGGCATTGCTTCTGTCTTTCTCACAGAGTCTGTAATTGTGCTGTTATTTTTTCAAGGAAGCTTTTTCCGTACGGCAAGGAATATGTCATCTGGCAGCCTAGATTCACATCCCCTAGTTACAGTACCATAAAGAAAAAAGAAATTTCTCTCCTCCAATGTCTATACATCAATACAATACACGACACTTCAATTCCACCAGCTCACTCCTTTGGCTGTGGAAGGAATGTGTAAGAAAATATCACGGATGACCAGGCCAGTTATCAATTCATCCAAATCCAACATATTTCATTACCTGCTCTTTGAAAATGGAGTTGGGCCCTTTCAATACATTTCCTTTGCCAGCTGGCTTTGTCAGTAGAGAGCATGGAATAAACTGTGCAGTTGAAGGAGGCTACCCTTTCTTGTTCTGTTTGCTAGCTCAGCAGGCTTCTGCAGCGTGCAGCTTTTCTAGCACCCAGATCTTGCAACACATGCAGTTCCACCAGTCCTCAGCTCTTTCAGCACAGATAACTTTTCCAGCACCCAGCTCTGCAGTGCTCAGGGGCTGGGCATTTCCATGAGTATTTTTCTTGGTAAATTTCACTTTATTTCTCTAGGCTTCAGATTCACTGTTTGTAAAATGTTATAATGATATGACTCATCTTGTAGCTTTGAGAGGATCAACTTTATTTACACAGGCAAAGGGCTTAGAACACATGGAAACCCTATTTGTGTTTGCTACTTTTAGGAAGTATTTCTAATAGAGAAGAAAGACTTGAACTAAAATAAGGATCAAAGTCATATTAATTTGATTATTAGAAGAGGTAACATTTTTCCTGTCGTTCCTCAAAGTGGTAAAATGAAATATATCAGTTAACACTTTATCCAAGTAAAACATACTTAATTACCTGCTTATGTGTAAAAGAATTTAGCCACATGCTGACCCACACAGAGAGCCTCCATTTGATTGACTAAGGAAACAGCCAAGAATTCAAAATACAAGCTAGAGGTAGTGGGAGATAAGTGAGAAAGGTGTCATTTAGCTCTTCTTCTGCCTATTGTGTCTAAGGTGATATTTGCTTGCTTTTTCTTTTGTGTGAAAAATGAATTCCAATATTTAAAATGAAAAGTCAATCAATATTTTATCATGTGTTTTACCAGAGAATATCTCTGTCTAAGTGTGTTTTAAATTTTGTCAGTGTTTGGTGTTTAGTTCAACTTCGAAGTAAATTTGTCATTCAACTTGTCATCTTGGAAAGAAGTAGTTCATTTATTTTCTGTAACTTAAGTCTTTCTTTATTTTAATATGAGAAATTACTGCTGCCTAAAGACAAAAATGACAGGCTAAAACGATGAAAACTTAACGCTATTCAAAAGAAATAACTTCTGTTTTCTGAAGGCAGAATAAGTTTTCTTCCACAGCTTTGGCTGGAGAAAGTATAAGAAGATTAAATCACCCTTTATGGATACAAGGAAGCCTTGCTAGATACATAGCTGTACAGTAATGTAACTTCATACCTCATAAATCATAATCTAAAACATCTACTATTTTAAATTGCCCCATTAAATAATTAAGTTTGACTTAAGGAGCAAGTCACACCTCATTCTGGAGGAACTCCAGCATAGACAGGCTAAATGTTTGTTTAGTGAATATCTATCTTTACTGAGCTAATAACTTTCAACAGTTAAGACTGTGTGCTAGTGAGTACTTTTATTCACTTGAAGTAGTTCAGACAATGATTTAAATAAAATTAATGAGGGGCTTATAATTTCCCTTCATTAATTATGACTTAAGAAGAAAGCATTTTTCCATAGAATTAAAAATTTACGGAAAGATTGGTCAAATGTTTTGCTGCTTCTGTTTGCAGATTCATCATCAAAATAACCGACTTAGATGATGATGAAAACTTAGAACCATCTAGGTTTGCAGACTTCATTTTTTTAAACTATAGAGATGTTTGTTTTTGCAAATGAAATCTTATTCACAGAAGATATTTGTATATGACATAAAACTGTGGCCCTGTTGCAGACTGCTGAGAAGTCCATTGTGGAAACCATTGACATACTACTACCTTATTCATTTTTAGTTCTGGACATCAGGGCTTGATGAGTTCCAGAGTTTTTCCCATTAATTTTCTTAAATATTTCATTTCATTTCATTTCATCCATCTTAACTGCTGATGTTGAAGCAAGGTAACTGCTTATCCACTGAGCTCTCTAAGAGCTAACAAAATCATGTTGAGAACAGGCTGTCCTTGCAATTGAGGTTCAGTGTTGATGTTAATGACAAACATATATGTTACTCACTGAATCCTAAAATGTGCAAAAGCTCTTGACCTTTCTTAGTCAACCTTTGCGTTATCCTTCAAGGGAGGGCCTGGATTTACCTTGGATGCACTTCTGTGGGAATCACCACACCAATATTGATATCACCAACTGAAGCAACCACTTCAAATAATGGAGAGCTTAATGCCTCCCTCTCTATTCCATTATTAGGAGGAGGACATTCCAGAGGGAGTGATTAAAATGACATAACTTTTTCACTCTTTCAATACTTTAATTAGTATTTGTTTCACCGCTTATTTTTCATTGATCCAGCAGGCATTTATAATATATCTTATTTGGTAGAGAATATTAAGCCAGCAGTTCCATGGATAAACTTGTATGCAAACTCCACAAGAAGGAGACCAGATCTATTTCTAACAACACTATTTTCTCAGGCACAGAGTCTGAAATGTGCTAAGCACTTAATAACTATTGAACAAAGAAATGCATGTTTCAAGGAGGTAGAGCCTAGGGGAGCAGTAGCAGACACACACAAAAATTTATGTATTTTTTTTGTCCCAAAAGCAAGTTTGTGCATATGAATCTTGTGTAATCCCCCAGGAACCCTGAGAATTTGGAATTATTACTACTTTACCCATGAAGGATCTAAAGTTCTTTATGTTTATGTGACTTATCACATTCACATACTAGGACAAGAACCCAAGTGGGTCTGAACACAGAGATACGGTCCATCTTGCTTTAGCACAGTTGTTCCTCAAATACTTTGAAGGAAATATACCATTTATAATTGAAACAAACCAATATGTAATAGGATACAAATTAACTTACCATTTTTAGAATACAACAGAAGACTTTAAATATATTTGGTATGTGTTAGTTTCCTCCAGGCTATATTCATAGATCTCCACCACTTAGTTTCTTTTTGTGGAACAACCTGAGGAGCACTGACTATACTCCATTGTCTCTTGCTAAGGTAAAATGTGAAAATGTACCCTCTCAGGATTAAATCCAAGATATTCAGATCCTGGAGCCGAAGTGCTGCATAAACGCACAATTTGCACTTCCATCAATAGCTAGTCCTTCAGAGTCTGTTTAGGGAACACTTGGGGAAGACTAGCCAGAGATTGTGCTTTCTACTCTCCAGGATCTCACATATTCAGGTCAGGGCATGAAGAAAGACACTGAAATTAGGTTATCCCAATTCCTTCCTTCTCAACCTACTTTGGATCCTGTAGTTCTGGTTATGTTGATGGCTTCTGCAACGTTTTGTTTAACAGACTTCCCAGGGACTAGAGGATGAGACATGTAAACAGAAACAAAAGGCCATTGATAAAAATTATGCATAATGGTAGGCAACACATACCTAGATGTTCCTATAACTACAATGATAGATTGAAGCAATTTCCAAACAGTGTTCCATGAGTCATTTTTCTGTGAGAAAATCAACAACACAATGAGAATGATATGGTTTGACTGTGTCTGCACCCAAATCTTGTCTTGAATTGCACCTCTCATAATTCCCACATATGGTGGGAGGGACCCAGTGGGAGATAATTGAATCACGGGGGCGGTTTCCCTCATACTGTTCTCCTTGTAGTGAATAAGTCTCATGAGATCTGACGGTTTTGTAAGGGAAATCCCCCTTCATTTTGTTCTCATTCTCTCTCTTGCTTGCTGCCAATGTAAGACATGCCTTTCACCTTCTGCCATGATCGTGAGGCCTCCGCAGCCATGTAGAACTGTGGGTCCATTAACCCTCTTTTTCTTTATAAATTCAGTCTCAGGTATGTCTTTATCAGCAGTGTGAAAACAAACTAATACAGTAGTATTACAGAGTGGGGTGCTGCTGTAAAGATACCCAAAAGTGTGGAAGTGACTTTGGAACTGGGTAACAGGCAGAGGTTGGAACAGTTTGGAGGGCTCAGAGGACAGGAAGATGTGGGCAAGTTTAGAACTTCCTAGAGATTTGTTGAATGGCTTTGACAAAAATGGTGATAGTGATATGAACAATCAGGTCCAGTATGGGGTGGTCTCAGATGGAGATAAGGAAATTTTTGGGAACTAGAGTAAAGGTCACTCTTGCTTTGCAAAGAGACTGGCAACATTTTGCGCCTGTCCTAAAGATCTGTGGAACTTTGAACTTGGGAGAGATGATTTTAGGTATCTGAGGGTAGAAATTTCTAAGCAGCAAAGCATTTAAGAGAAAGCAAAGCATAAAAGTTTGAAAAATTTGCAGCTTGATGATTCAGTAAAAAGGAAAAGCCCATTTCTGGGGAGAAATTCAGGCCAGCTGCAGAAATTTGCCTAAGTAAAAAGGAGTCAAATGTTAATCGCCAAGACAATAAGAAAAATGTCTCCAGGGCATGTTAGAGGACTTTATGGCAGCCCCTCCCATAACAGGCCCAGAGGGCTAGGAGGAAAAATTGTTTCATGGGCTAGGCCCAGGATCCTCCCTGCTGTGTGCAGCCTAGGGATCACACTGCATCCCAGCTGCTCCAGCCATGACTAAAAGGGGCCAAGGTACAGCTCAGGCTGTTGCTTCAGATGGTGCAAGCCCCAAGCCTTGGAAGCTTCCATGTGGTGTCAAACCTGTGGATGCAGAGAAGTCAAGAATGGAGGATTGGGAACCTCTGCCTAGAATTAAGAAGATGTAGGGAAACACCTGGATGTCCAGGCAGAAGTTTGTTGCAGTGATGGGGCTTTCATGGAGAACCTCTGCTAGGAGAGTGCAGAAGGGAAATGTGGGGTGCAAGTCCCCACCCTGAGTCCCCACTGGAGCACTGCCTAGTGCAGCTATGAGAAGAGGGCCACCATCCTCCAGATCTCAGAACGGTAGATCCACTGACTGCTTGCATTGTGCACCTAGGAAAGCTACAGACACTTAACGCCAGCCTGTGAAAGCAGTCAGGAGGGAGGGTGTACCTTGCAAAGACACAGAGGCAGAGCTGTCCAAGACCGTGAGGACCCACCTCTTGCAACAGCGTGACCTGGGTGTGAGACATGGAGTCAAAGGAGATAATTTTGGAGCTTTAAGTTTTGACAGCCCTTCTAGATTTCAGATTTGCATGGGGCCTTTAGCCCCTTTGTTTTGGCCAATTTCTCCCATTTGGAATGGGTATATTTATCCAATACCTGTACTCCCATTGTACCTAGGAAGTAATTAGTTGCTTTTGATTTTACAGGTGGACAGTCAGAAGGCACTTGCCTTGTCTCAGATGAGACTTTGAACTGTGGACTTTTGGATTAATGCTGAAATGAGTTAAGACTTTGGGGGACTGTTGGGAAGGCATGATTGATTTTGAAATGTGAGACATGAGATTTGGGAGAGACCAGGGGCGAAATGATATGGCTTGTCTGTGTCCCCACCCAAATCTCTTCTTGAATTGTAGCTCCAATAATTCCCGTGTGTGGGAGAAACCCAGTGGGAGATAGGTGAATCATGGGAGCAGGTCCCACATACTGTTCTCATATTAGTGAGCAAGTCTCATGAGATCTGATGGTTTTATAAGGGGAAACCCCTTTCACTTGGCTCTCATTCTCTCTCTTGCTTGCCGCCAATGTTAAGGTCTGCCTTTCACCTTCTGCTACAACTGTGAGGCCTCCCGAGCCATGTGGAACTATGAGTCCATTAAGCCTCTTTTTCGTGATGAATTACCCCATCTCAGGTATGTCTTTATCAGCAGTATGAAAACAGACTAATACAGAGAAGATCCATGACCACTACTCTCAATTTGTGAACCTCCATCAACTCAGCAGACCGTCAAAGCCTCATCTACTTCAATGGCAAACAATGTGTATCTCATGTTGAACAGGATGGAAGCCTGCCTCATTAAGGAAAGCACTACATTAGGATCTGGTTTGTGCTGTAGGAGCTTATGTAGAGCCTCAAAATGGAAACACACTGAACTCAGCCATGGAAAACCTTGTAGAACAGGCTTTGTATCAGTTGAAGACAAGTGATAAGAGAAGATTAATGTTTCCACTCATGTACAAAGGTACTTTGATGTTGATACTGCTTATGTACAGGTTGATGCCATGGCAGGAAAGCAAAGATTTTGACCTGTGCTGCCCAATATGGCAACCACTAGCCACATATGTCTACTGAGCACCTGAAATGTGATTAGTACAACATATTAAAAAGGTAAGTACATCAGATATACTGGCTTAAATACAACATATTATTGCAATTTATTTTACCTATTTCTTTTCACTTTTTAAACAGTGGTTTCTAGTGAATTTAAAATTACACTTGTGATTCACAGTATTATCTCTAGTGAACAGGGATGCTCTAAATTATAAAGTATGTGTATGCAACTGTGGCATTTGCTAAGTTAGAAGTTTAAGCCATCACTGGAGAATTGAGCCTGCCACATAATATACTTCCCAAATTTTGAGTGTAAAAAGGGGACTATTAGAAACTATGCCAGAACAATAGGCATAAATTAGGATCTGGGGATTCCATTCTGTTCCACATAAGATAAAAATTTTGACATTCTAATCGTTCAGACAGTCCCTAGCAATCTGGGGCATTTGCTTCCTGTCCGTAAGTCAGGCTTACAATAAATGTTAACTTTCCAAACCAAGAGAACTAATTAACAACAGTGTATGATCGATTCTATTTTTTTCACCATTGTAAACTTAGCACACTGCTAAATGAATATTTGTTAACTGAATGAGTGATTGAATGGACACAATTACTTCATTTTCCAGGCATTTGATGATGTGAGTTTGTATTGTTATGTTCTCATTATTTTTGCATTTAGAACATGTTATTCAAGGGTTTACTTCATTTTTAAAATTATTATGTGACTTAATATAGTGGTTTTTTTTTTTAAACAACAGGTCTTTCTAAAATGTTTATGTTCAGTTTAATTCTTTGTTTTGCATTTTATTTCTAAGCCTAACAAGTAATAGCAATTACTTGGAAAAAATCTAAACCTTACTAATTTGTAAATATGGTGATTCTTATGTGCTTTTAAATGTTTTAATATTGGGTATGAAATTAACATGATAAAGTCAAGGCTGAATTAATTTTTTAATGAAAATCACAAGGTTGTGTTTGAACTCTCACAGGCGAAATTCTCTTGAATATTATACATGTTTAAATTATCCAGTATGCAAGTTCCTTTACTTTTTCATCATCTTAGCAATTTCTATACTTCTTTCTAAATCTTCCCAGGCCTGAAAGTTACTTACTTTTAGGGAAATTATTATGTCATTGTAAAGGATTTTGAGGAATACCTTTTCAAACTGATTTTGTAATGATGGAGATATCAGCTGGGTTGCTGACTGACTTCTTTCAACCAGCATCGATTGGACATATTGGCCTTATGAAGAGTCAATGCAGTGGATCCTTTTGTGCCAAAGGGTGTTGATATCATTGCCCTCATAGTTGTGTAGTTCACTCTTAGGATTGGTTACAAAATTGTGAAATCCAGTCCAAAATAAAAATATAGGACCTCTTTTCAAAACTTCTTAAAAATGTCAAGACCATGACAGCAGAACATTATCTTATTTTATGTACGTATGTATGTATTTTGAGATGGGGTCTTACACCCAGGCCTGAGTGTAGTGGCACTATATAAACTCCCTGTAACCTCCACCTCCCAGGCTTAAGTGATCCTCCCTCCTCACCCTCCCAAGTAGCTGGGACCACAAGCACATGCCACCACGCCTGGCTAAACTTTTGTATTTTTGGTAGAGATGGAGTTTTGCCATATTCCCCAGGCTGGTCTTGAGCTCCTGAGCTCAAGCAATCAGCCTGCCTCGGCATCCCAAAGTTTTGGGATTACAGGTGTGAGCCATGGTGCCTAGCCAACAGCAGAACTTTAAATCAATGCAATGCCCTACCAAGTATGGGGCAATGCCCTACTAAACAAGGGATCTTTTGTACGTGCATAGGTTGCAGGCTCTGTTCATGTTCTTGTCCAGATTAAAATTCTGCAGCTAACACGTTAGCTGCTTGGTCAAGTTTCGTATTTAATTGGCTCCTAAGTGACTCAAGTGTATTTTCACTGAACTCTAAAATCCTTTGATTATGAGAGAAAATTGATTTTGTTTTGTTTTGCTTGGGTAGCATTTTCTCTGGTCAACCACACATAATTTCCAACTATAAAGCTATCTAACTGTTATGTGTTTTTCATATTTTTTTTCTTCACTATATGGTCACAGTTTTAATGCCATTCTTTTCAGAGGACTGACATCTCTCATTGTTTCGGGCTGTCATTGTGGCAAAAGCTCTGAAGAAAGTCTGAGAAATGGTTGACCTAGTCCTGGCTTTAATGGCCTCTTTTCTTCACCTGCTTCCCTTACTGTTTCTGTTCTTTTCTTGTTTTCCTTGATGCCTTTCTGCAAATGTGCATTGAATATATCCTACCTTACAAGTACCATGCAAGGTACTAAAGGGAAAATCTTACTTTTGAAAGCTGATTCAAATATTTAGTACATGAAATTTTAAGGCTATTTCTTTACATTTTAACTATAACATTTATACAAGTTGTCATTAAAAAAAAAAAAAAAAACACCTTTTCAATCCCCCAAAGTGGAATTTAGAATACATTCTATTTTCTCTTGATGAGTCAAACTTAATACAAAAACTTAACCATGAAAAATATTTAAAAACATAAGTAAATATTTTAACGCTACCTCCTATATTTGCAAAACTAGTTTTGGGAGAAATGGGCTATCCTTTTTTAAAGAATGGAGGTGGATACTGTGGTATCTCCCAAGTCCAGGGAAGGAATAGCATCTCATGGTTGGAAAGAAGAAATCATAGAAGAGAATCATGAGTGTTTTACTGATAGTCTGCAGCAATTTGCGGAACTTTACAACAGTCACATCAGGTAAGGAGATAGACAGTCACTTTACAAATACCAAGACAGCAAACTAGAGTCAAATCAAATTCTCCAGAGCAGGAGTCTTCAAGCAATCTTACAGGGCTGATAGGTGGTATCTGACCTAACTGGAGATTGTCTGCTTAAATACTTTGATGTGCATCAGGAAAAGGACTACCTTCCTAGGCAAAAACAATGCAAAGCTGTAAGCCAGATACATTCTTCCATTCCAAATACAGCACTGGGACCTACAGTATCATCAGATATTAGAATCACCTAGATTTCACTGAAAAGCTTTAATTTGAAGTGGCCAAAGAAAGAAATTCTCATTTCAATGTGATATTTGTTAGGAGAGACCTAAGCCCTATCCTAAGTTGATTTTACAGGGATTTTTCCAGAGAACTTTTATTTTCTAAACACATTTTATGTACACATGGTATGTGATTTGGACATTGAACTTAAAACCAAGTAATAGAATTAGATCTGTTTGCCTGTCATTGCTATGTTTATTATTATTTATATGAAGATGAACTATTGGCATTGATTTTTTTTTTCTTTGAAACAGAGTCTCACTCTGTCACCTAGGCTGGAGTGCAGTGGCACAATCTCGGCTCACTGCAACCTCTCTCTCCTGGATTCATGCGATTCTCCTGCCTCAGCCTCTCTAGTAGCTGGGATTACAGGTATGTGCCACCACACCCGACTAATTTTTGTGTTTTTAGTGGAGACAGAGTTTTGCCATGTTGACCAGGCTGGTCTTGAACTCCTGACCTCATGTGATCCGCTGCCTCGGCCTCTCAAAGTGCTGGGATTACAGGCTTGAGTCACCACACCTGGCCAGTATTGATTTTTTTAACTTTCAAATAATACTACAATAGGATAACATCAGGCAAGTTTATGCAGCCTATCTAGGTTAATTCCTAATTCTTCTTAGTAATTAGTGAATAACTATTGTCACATGCATAATTATAGAGAGATAAAGGGCTTGTTATACTACACGAGGAGGTGAAGTAAATTGACAATCTCTGTTCTTTATGTATAATCTTAACCCTCATTGGATGTTTTTATTTTGCTATTAAACTGAGAAAACACCTATAATTACTTAAAGAACAGTTAATTAAATTAAAAACAAAACTAACATAATGATTACTTTTTAAAAATCAATTTTTAAAATTAGACTCGGGCATCTCCAATGCTTTACCATTCTCAAATTTAACTTGTGAAAGAATTACTACCAGATGACTTATGGTATCAAGTGTTTTCTTCAGTAGAATCTCATCCTAGCACTGGCGTGATTTAAGGGATGGGATCAGATTTGATCTACAAGATCATTTTAGTAACCTCAGTAACCTAGAAGAATGCACAAATTCATATGCAAAATGTTGGTGGGAAATGGTGATGAGAGTTGTTGTAGTTATATGTGTTTACCAGTATTTTGTCCCCTATAGTCCCATTGATCTGCTCTCACATTGTTTTTAAAACATGAAATAATTTGGATTATTAGCTAAATAATGTAATTAATCATACTGTTCTGCGTCATCCTGTAAGGTTGGAAGTATAATTTATCATCTCTTTCACTAATTTGAAATTACATATTTTTTCTAACTCATATTTATGTTAAAAACCAATTTAGGGAAGACGTGGTGCTTTTCAAATATGTCATCAGGCTGTATCATGGTAAGTTGAGTCCACCTGTCACAGCTTGTCTGGAATACAATTGGGTGAGATCTTGTAGCAAGAATGAAATTCATCTTGTCGCCGTTGGAGAAGTCTATCAAAGTCTCCATTTGTTTCACTATATCCTTGTCTGATCAAATCCACTTAAATCTAAAATTTTCTAATTCCAAGGAATGACATGATGACAGGAAACAGCTGGTAAAAGGCCCCAAGACGCCTTATGCTCTTTCATGTAATTACAGGCAGTTTTCTAAGAATATTCAAAGGGATTACTTATAATTATAGTTCATTATGATATCATAGATTTTCCTCCCAGAGTGGATAGTCAAAATTTATAACATTCTTATTGTAGAGACATTAATACCAAGTTTTTCTGCAGAAACAAATTACAAAAACGTCTAAAGCAGCACAAATGTAACTCTTAGACTCATTTGTTCGTGTATTCAGTAAAAAATTATTATAAAGCTGAGATTGCATGTATGAAAATTGAAAAACTCAGAGCCAACCACCATAACACACACCTAATCAGTCAAAAGTATTTTTCTTTTCTACAAATGGCCTTGCATGTTATATATTACCTCCTGTGATTTTTACATCATCCATATAAGGTGGCACTGATTGATACTTTATTTGATAAAACTCAAACATAGCCTTTTAAACTTATTTTCCCATGGTAACAGATATAGTCAGAAGAAATGAAGCCAGATTTTCTCAAATGAAATTCAATTTCTTATTTTCTTGTCTTTAATAAGGAATAGAAAAATAACATTTTTTAAAAAGTCATCTTTGTAGTAATAGAATGCCCTTTAGTGCTCTGCATGGAGTGGCTTAGTAGGTGTTTCTACTGATTGGATTTTGTAAGTAATTTTATTAAAATGTAGTCTTATTGTTATCTTTACAAACCATGACAATCTTATATAAAATTCAGTGAAGAAGAAAAGACATATCATCTTATCTTAATTCAATTTTATCTAAGACTAGATGTAGATGGACCAAATAGAATATACCTTTGCCTAATTGTTGTTAAGTATTTCATACTCTAATAAGATTCAATGTTGCTTTTTGAAGGCAACACTGTATCTTCTATTGATATACAAGTCGCATTTTGTAGTATCATAAACTCATTGAGCACTGACTGTCATTAAATGGATATATGTAGCATCTTGAGAAAAGATAGAAATGTATTATGCTTCAGTACAATGTTCAATATCTGGGTGACAAGTATTCTAGAAGCTTAGTCCCCATTATCATGTAATACACCCGTGTAACAAATACGCATATGTACCCCTGAATCTAATAGTTAAAAAAATTAAATTTTGAGCTACCAAAAGGAATGAATTATGTATACCTGAATTAGGAAAAAAAATCACATAAAAAACAAATGGTGAGATTGTTTAATGCTTAAATTTTATCAATCACATTAGAAGAGAACTTTGTGGTAATACGAGAAATAGTTCTCAATCAAAGGCATTTGGTTCAAAGTAACTAAGTGACTCCAAGCAGCTTATGCTAAAAAGGGAGAAACTATTAGAATGCACGGAGCTTGTCTTATACAATCATAGGTCAGGAAATATATACTGTCATTTTCGAAAAGGCAAAATTCCTGACTATCATCATCTTTTTATATTTGCTGGCTTTCCCTTATTGATGACCAATTTTTCTCTGCTTCTCTGTAGACATGACTACAAAAAAGCCACTGATATTAAGCAACCAGAAAAGCATAACTGGCATTTCTGATTCTCATTTTAAAAGTACTTGAAGAAATAGTATTATTGGACAACTTTAGTAGTGTTTTCTTTTCCCCATTATCTAACAGGAAATTTCAGAACTGCATATAAAGAACATGATGAATGACCAGGTGTTGTTCCCATGGTACAGGGCAAAGGGAAGATTTCCAAAGGTGTGGAATAGGCGGATATCTTCCAAAGTATCTATCATTACATAGTATTCTCCAAATTGCAAAATTACTCTGGGTCAATTGTTTCTCCTATTTTCAAGGAAAGTTTTTTTTTTTTTTTTTTTTTTTTTTCTCAAACTCAAATTTAATGCCACCCTAAAGAGAAAGTGTTTCATTTCTGTTTTTTTTTTTGTTTCATTTATTTGTTTATTTAGTACCTTTCACTTGAGAATACTAATCCGTACTACATTTTAAAAACTGTATAAAAGTCAGTCAGCTTTTGGCGCATTTAGTAAAAAATAATATTTTAGTGCACATGCAAGGAATTATAGTTATTTTTTTTTTTTAAAGATTCAGCCAAGAATTGTTGGTCCTCCAAATATTTGTTCATTCTAAGTGATGTTCTCTTATAAGTATACTAGACATGATTGATTCAATGCTCGCTATCATCATTTACACCCTGTGGATGGTAGGTCAATTGCGATGCAGACAGCTAGTTAGCTCTCCAATATTCAATCTTCCCTTCATCTTGAGGAACAGGATTTGATGTTGTTGGAGGTGACAATGAGTCTGCCTGAAATATTGCTTTCTGTGCCTTCTTTGCAGATAGGGATGGCCAATGATATAGGAGCACAAGTTGGGGGTGGTATTTCTGGGAAGACTCTTTTACAAGAGGCCTCACTGAGGCTGCCATTCTGGCCATGCCTAACTAACTGATTCTGAACTTGCCCTCTCACTACCCAAGACTACGAAACTCACTACCCCAAATGGATAGCATTACAAAAATATGTCAGGCAGGTAGCTCTTATAAAGTATTGTACAACAGGGGAAGCAGGTCTGTAATTTTTGAGAGAGAAGACAAAGGAAGTGGTTGCTGCATTTTCCCAAGCTCTCTGAATGGGGACACTTTTTATTTTATTTTTTTTATTATTTTTTTTATGGAGTTTTGCTCTGTTACCCAGCCTGGAGTGCTGTGGCATGATCTCGGCTCACTGCAACCTCCGCCTCATGGGTTCGAGCAATTCTCTGCGTCAGCCTCTCAAGTAGCTGGGATTACAGGCACCCACCACCACGCCTGGCTAATTTTTGTATTTTTTAGTAGAGACAGGGTTTTACTATCTTGGCCAGGCTGGTCTTGATCTCCTGACCTCGTGATCCACCAGACTCAGCCTCTCAAAATGCTGGGATTACAGGTGTGAGCAACTGCGCCCAGCCATGGGGACATTTTTTACTGTGGTGCAGAGAGTTGGAGCTCAAGTAGCATTGTAGTGTCCCTGACTTGAGGAGGCAGAGATGGAAATTTCAGCCTCATGTAGTGCTCAATTTGGGGGGCCAGGATATCAGAAAGGAGAGAGACACAGAGAGGAGGGGGCCTCCATGTCTTTATGGAAGTTCAATGTAGGTCCATGCCCCAGGTCTTGGTTTTACATCTACAAAGCCTAAAAGAGAATAGGATCTATGGAACTGTGAGCAGATAACAGATATTAGAGAGAGAATACGACTGAGAGGTTTTAGAATTCTGGCCCACCAGGGTCCAGAGGGCTTGCTGAGACCTTGGACATTCAGAGAGGACATGAATTTCAATTAAGATACATTGTCTAGAGCCATGCCCTGGAATTAAGAACAAAACCAAGATGGGACAGACCAGCTTTACAGAATAAACCAGGCTTGACAGGACTGAAGGTGCCCTAAAGTAATTTAACTGCCTGTGAAGAATAAACGAACAAACAAAAACAAAACCAAAGCCTTTCAAAGACTATCAGCATAATCCCAACTCCCTACAAACATATTATCCATAATGTTCAGTACAAAATAAAAAAGTTCTAAACCTATGAAGAAGCAGGAAAATGTGCCCCATAATGACAACATAAAAAAAATTAAGGATACAGAAAATAAATAAATAATTAAGAAAAGACAAAATTTATTTTTTAAATGGTTAGTATAATTACTAAACCCCAGCAAGATAGATAAATGAGAAAGAGAGAACAAATTACCAACACTCTGAATGAAAGATATTGTTACAGACTCTACAGACATTAAAATGGCAATAAGGAACTATGAGCAACTTTATGGCAATCAACTCAACAACATAGGTGAAATGAATAAAATTCTTGAAGATTAAAACCTACTCAAATTGATAAAGACAAAAATAAAAAGTCTAAATATGCTTATAATTAATATACATAATTATATATTAGATAATATATAATTATATTTATATATTGATTATATAATTAATAATTAAATATACTTATAATTATTAAATACATTTAATTTGTAATTAAAAGTCTTCCAGCAAAATCCTCCAGGCTAATGGCTTCAGTGATAAATTTTAGCAAACATTTAAGGAAAAATAATACCAATCTTAAACACACTTGATATGGTTTGGCTCTGTGTCCCCACCCAAATCTCATCTTGAATTGTAATCCCATAATTCCCACGTGTTGTGGGAGGGACCTGGTGGGAGATAACTTGAATCATGGGAATGGTTCCCCCCATACTGTTCTTGCGGTAGTGAATAAGTTTCACGAGATCTGATGATTTTATCAGGCGTTTCTGCTTTTTCATCTTCCTCATTTTCTCTTGCCACTACCATGTAAGAAGTGCCTTTTGCCTCCCACCATGATTCTGATGCCTCCCCAGCCACGTGGAACTGTAAGTCCAATTAAACCTCTTTCCCTTCCCAGTCTCAGGTATGCCTTTATCACCAGCATGAAAACAGACTAATACAACACTCCTTAAGGAAATTAAGGCAGAAAAATATATTTCCAGCATTTCAACAAAACTACAAAACCAATATCCTTCATGAATATCCACACATTTGACAAAATATATACACAATTTCCCTACATGGAAAAACTACACATACTGCTGAGAGAAATTGTAAAAGCTTTAAAAAAACTGAGATATGTGCTATATTAGTAGAGTGGAAAATTTAATATTGTTAAGAAGTCAGCACCTCCCAAATTGATATCCGGATTCAGCTAAATCTCAATAAAATTTCAGCAGGCTTTTTTAAAAAAATAGAACTTGACAAATTAATTTCAAAATAGAGAGATGCAAAGAGCCTAAAATTTTGATAGAAAATCTAGAATAATTTTATGACTTCGTGATGAGCAAAGATTGCTTAAGAGAAACATACTAGCCTTAAAAAATTAACTTGAGGCTGGGCGCGGTGGCTCATGCCTGTAATGAGGCCAAGGCGGGTGGATCATGAGGTTAGGAGATTGAGACCAGCCTGGCTAACACGGTGAAACCCTGTCTCTACTAAAAATACAAAAACAAAATTAGCTAGGCATAGTGGCAGGTGCCTGTAGTCCCAGCTACTCAGGAGGCTGAGGCGGGAGAATGGCATGAACCCAGGAGGCAGAGGTTTCAGTGAGCCGAGACCGCGCCACTGCAAAACAAATTCATTTTTAAAAAGTGTGTTAGAACAGTACAGCAAAGGAATTCTGTAGTTATAAGGTACCTCTGTTTATAAAGTCATTTACTAATTTTTACAAAATACTCCCATGGATGTGTAAAAGAAGAGAGGTCTGCAGAAAAACAACTAGAGAAATGTATAGGTTTGCCTAGACATGCCAAATAGTGTAACTAGTCAATATCAATTGGAAGGGAAAGTTAATTATATCATAAGTCTCTTTCATCACCGAGTCCGAGCCCTACTTATAATTTTGTCATTTACTTTGATGAAGTTCATAAAACTGTATTGATGTCCTGAACATCAAAGTGAAAGGTAACATAGTGTGAAGATACTTACAATAATTTGAAGAAGATACTGCAGGCTGTAAATCAGGATCACATATAATAAAAAGCCCTGCCGGAATCCTTCACAATAGCTCACAAGGTACAGAAGAGCCTGAAGAAGAGCCTGAAGAAGGTGTGAAGTTGTTATTTGATGGCAAGTTCAACTTGAACCTTTGACATCATGCGTACTAACGTTTAACATGGAACTAGAGTAAACTGATGTAACGCAGCTCATATGACAACGTGGCTAACAATCCCAACATTCTTTCTGTTAGTCAATGTATCCTGTAAATATTCAGTTCAATTTGATATCTTAACTTAATTGTATATTTTAAAAATTCAAGCACTATCTTCTGACAAGATATGACAGGAAGAGATGAAAGACAAAAGCCTATGTAATATAAAGAAACTTGAGAAAATCGGTATGTTTGCCATAGAAAATGAGGGGGGTTGGAAGTGATACGAATGACAGTCTATACTAATTCAAGTGCTGTAATATAAAATAAATTAGAATGTGTTTTATATATAGCATCAGTGGGGAGAAAAAAAGTGAATGATATAAGAAATGCAGAATTATTGAATTAAATAATAATCACAACAAAAACAAGGACTTAAAGATGAATAGAGCTATGTAACAATTAGGTATATTGCCTCACATGCAAGAGAATTCTTGATATGTAATGGATTTATGTTTTATGATTCATTATTTAACTCCATATATTTCTAGCTCTTTTTCTACAAGGCACTGTGCTAGAATTGTGGAGAACCACAGATTCACCTAATGTTATATCTATGTCTTCCCTTAAATATAGATGCATTCATTTATTACTGTTTAACATTTATCCTAATCTTAGTGACTTAAAACAATGATAATAATTTATTATCTCTCACGGTTCGTGTGTGTCAGGAACTCAGCCAGAACACTGTAGGGATGCTTTTCTATATTCAACATTGTCTGGGGTTTCAGCTAGAGGATTGAAAGGCCAAGGGCTGGGCTCACATGAAGCCTTACTTAATTCACATGTTTGGCTGTTAGCTGAGACTTCAGTTGGCGCTACCTGGATTATCCACACATATTCTGTCTGTATGCCCTGGGCTTTCTTACAACAAGTCACTGTTGTATAAGGAAAGCATCACAAGAAGGAGAGAGAATCTTGAAGTTCTACTTTTTCAATTACTTAGAATTGGATGAAATTACATAGCTTCATTTATTCCTTTTTTCATTGGTTGGAGCAGTTACAAACACTAGCTGAAACATTCCAGAGGAGGTTAGTTAAATTGTAATAAGAGTATGTGGAATGATATAAGTACTGTATACTATATCACAGTAGACCTTGAAAATTAATTTTTTCAATATCTATTTTTCTTCATTTTATAAAAATCGCTCACTCATTAAAGATATATTTACCATGACTAACAATTATGTGGCAGTCTCTAAGTTGTGAAAATACAAAAATAAGTGAAAGCTAATTCTAATGAAGTTCCTCATTATGTAAAAGAAAAAAATAGGTGAAAATTAACTATAGTTTGATGTAATCACTGACATTTAAATGTATTAATAAGGAAAAATAAAAATATAATGACAAAATAAAGATAGACGTATAATAAGGTTTTACGAATGAGAACTTTCAGAACTGGTTTTACCAAATCATAACTCTTTTTCTCTGAAAACTATCTGCATCACCAAAAGCAATTCTGAGTGTGGTGGTAAAATATATTATGTGGGTTGAGCACTTGACACCCTGTTAATATTATCAGATTCTGCTCCTTTAGCCAACGCTGATTAGAGCAGAGATAAACCTTGACTAAGAAAGAAGAACCAATGGGTTGTTCAGTTGTGGATCATATTGTCTCTGGTTTATGAGAATTTACACACAGAGACAGAAGGAATTGCAAGGTGGGGCAAGATCCTAAAGAGAATGTTCACAAATTTTTGCTGAGAATGTACTCAGAGCTTCCCTGATTTCCATCTTTTCTGAAACCAAGGTATTTACATTTTCTTCGGGATACCCCAATATGTGTGTGTGTGTGTGTGTGTGTGTGTGGTGTGTGTGTGAGAGATATGGCTGAATGTGTGTGTATGTATGTGTGTGAATGTGTGTATTTGCCTCTGTCAGTTTTGTGTTTCTTGAATGAAAAAAAATTGCCTTTAATCATCACTAACTAAAGTTCTTTTAGCCCATTTAAAAAAACCATCTTTAGTCCTTTAGCTTTTACATTTAAGCTAATTAATATTTAAATTTTAAAATATATGAACTATGTTTTCCACTTATTATTATTGCAATGTTAAAAAATACTTGCTTTAATATGTTTAAATGACTGTTTACCAATTCATTTTTTTAAATAAAAAGAGTTGTTTTATATGTAGAATTGCAGGATCATGGTTATTCCAGAAAGTGAAGTAGAGGTGTCTTTGACATTTACAGGAATAACTCAGTGTTTGTATATTAAGATATATACTCAATTTCTTTGGATAGAATATTATGCAAGTATTGACTTTGTTCAGAATGAAATTTCATTCATCAGTTTGTTAAATTGAAGATAGGGAGAGACAAGGAGGAAAAAAGATGATTCTTTTAATATTTCCAATCTGTTACTTATGGTTTAAACTTTTATGCCTTCATCCCTTTAAAACTTAGAATTTTGAATGTCAAATACTGTCTCTTGAAAAATCACAAGTTTTTCCTTATGAATAATATCTCTGCTTTGAGTATTTTGGAATGTAGACCTAAAAATATTATGTTTTTTTTTTTTTGGTCTTCTTAAAAGAAATTCCAAAGATGAAGTTCACATGAGTATAAATAGAGCAGGCAATAAGAATGTGCTAAGGGAAAACCTGGTTAATTCTAAATTTTGATTCACTGCAATAATATGTATCTCCATATAGGCTATTTTTAAAAATATATTTCTTTTTTTTCCCCTTGTACATGAGATTAATTAACAATGACCTACTCTAAGTGATGAATTCACTCAGATTTTTCTTATAGGATGGAGGACAAGACCCATTAACACACATGATACTATGCCTCTTTGGCCTTATAACTATAGCACATACAACTAAGACCAATTAAATTTGTTGAATTATTTGTAGTTTCTGCTAACAAAGTATGATTTCAGAGGTCCATGAGCTGTAGCAATTTATAACTGAACTATGGCACACATTTAAACCAAGTATTTTGAAAGGCTGGTGAGTAATACAGCTAATGAATGAGCCTGGCCGACTACATTGCAACCACACCTCAAGGAGGTATTGCTATTCCCTATTTTACTTTATGTAATACCTTGTACAAAGTAAGAAAACAAAGCCTTATTTTTCTGAAAATGTCTTTTAAAAGAAAGCCAATGTTCGTGCTTGTTAAAGAAATGACAAGTAAGAAATCAAAGAAAATGATGGTTCTTAGCAAAAAAAGAGACATTTTGCATTAGGAATATTCCTCTGCCTTTGGGATTTCCTGTAAATTGGCTGATGAGTCTCGAGGCATGATCATACTGAGGTTTGATTTTTTTGGCAAGACTGTTTCATAGATGGCGTTGTGTCTTTCATCAAGTGGCACGTAATGTCTGGTTGTCTCTCCTGTGGAATGGTAGAACCACTGATATTCAAAACAAGGGATTGCAAATAGTATTATTTCTCCTTCCCATTTGTGACCAATTGGTCAATTTAGAACTAATTAGTACATGTGAGGAAGTTTCTATTTATAACTGACTGAAACTTCTTCACATTCACGAATTGGTCATGAATTGTGTAATTTGTATAGAAAAGATATGAAAAATGTTAGCTTCTTTTCCTTCACTTACCGCTTTCAACATAAAGAGTGGGTTCCATAGTATCATTCAAAGGGATCCACTAGATTTTGTCAGGCAGGGGTGGGTATTATTATGAATAAATGGAATTTAAACAGAATTGATGAGTTCAAATATATTAAAATTATTATCTCTACTGATACTCATTTAATTCCATCTTGGACCAGAAGGAGCTCCTTTAAGGTGACTCCAAAGTCATTTTGACATGACTTTAATGGTATCTGATAGCTTCCTCGTAATCTTGTAATGAAAGATGACCCAAGATCATCTTGCATATTTCATGACCCAGATCTAACGTTCCTCATTATTCTATAAAATCCTGGCTTGTTTTAGTTTAAAATGATTTTCCAAGATAATCACTTGATTGCTGGTAAGGTTATCTATCGCTACTGGCTTGATCATTATTTCTAGGTCTTTTCTGGGACTGTGCTATAGTTCATTTTGAGAATACAATAAGCAAAATCCAAATCATGAAAACTCTATAGGATAAACAATATGATTTCTTTTCAACAAATAAATTGCAAGGTAAAAGAATACCATATGTAGTAAAAGAGATTTAAATTATATATTTAAAGACTAGGCAAAACCAAAACATAAAGATTCATACTTGGTGACAAAATTGTGAAAAGAAGCAAAAAAATGATTGCTATAAAAGTCAGAAAAGTGACTTCTATTAGGAGAAAAGAATTTTTTGTTTGCAAGGCATCATGAGGAAGGCATGCAGGATGGCTGCCGAGGTTCTATCTCCTGACGTGTAATGGTAGAAAGAAGGTTTCTTCTATTTAAATTATTCACAAAGCTAAAAATTTATATCATGTGTGCATTAGTTAGGATTTTCCAACACAACCAATAGGATATATATATATATATATGTGTGTGTGTGTGTGTGTGTGTGTATGCACATATATATGCACACACAAATGTCTATATATATGATTTATTATACGTTATTGGCTCATGTGATTATGGAGACCAAGAAATCCCACCATCTGCCATCTGCAAGCTGAAGACCCAGGAAAACTGGTGGTGTAGTTACAAGACCTGAGAGCCAAAAAGTCATGATGTAGATAACAGTTCTTGTCAGAAGCCCTGAGAACCAGGAACATAGAAGCAAGAGATCAGTGCCTCAGCTCAAGCAGTCAGGCAGAGAGGAAATTCAACCTCTCTCCAACTTTTTTTCCATTCAGACCCTCAACAAATAGAATGATGACAACTCACATTGGGAAGACCAATGTGCCTTGCTCAGTCTACCAATTCAAATGCCAATCTCTTTCTGAATCACCATCATAGGCACACCCATAAACAATGTTTAGCCAGATATCAGCATCCCATGGCCCAGTCAAATTGAGACATAAAATTAACTATCACAATGTAGTTTTTCTGTTTTGTGAAATATTTAACAAAATACCCAGATAATTTTAAAAGTGAAGAATGAGTCAGATTAAACAAGACTGGAAAAATATTGATATCTGTTAGAGCTAAATATATGAAGGGAAATTATAGTATGCCAAACTATACTTTTATATATGATTTTAAAATTTCAAAACAAAAAGTTTAAAAATAATGAAAATTGTGACAGGGCTAAAAGCAAATATATGCCAGCTATTCAGAAATTTAAAATATTGAAATTGGTTGAAACGTGGGTCTACAAACTGCTCAAAAGTCCTACATAGCATGTAGAAAACTAAGGAAAAAACACTTAGGAAATTGTTTCAGTGATGTTTCTACCAGTGGAAAAATTATAATTACAGATAAATAATGTAATTAGTAACATAGTTAATTTAGTTTTCTTATCTTGTTTTTCTCTATTTGGCATGACTGCTTCAAATTCCCATTTATAATTCTAAAAAAATATATACTTTTTTCAGAGAATCTCAAGAGTGCACCATGCAACATGTTATATGGAAGTTTTAATTATGTGGTGTTATTATTTCTTTTAAAATTTCGACTCCACTTTTATCCCTATGTATGAAGAAGGAAATATTTGAGGGGGATCTTTTTATGTTCTTATGCTAATTCTCCCTCTGGTTGACTCTTCCACAGGATATGTCATATCTTAATGATATAGTCAAGTTTTTTTAGTGTTAATGGGAGTTCTGCAATGGAGGATTCCCTCAATGAAGGTAATTATGATTACACACAAGCTTTAGACCAATCTTTAGAATCATATGAAATTAAGAATTTTTCAGATTTGCCTATTTATTATTTGTGATTCCATTTATTATTGACTTATTCTTTAATTTTAGTCTTTGCATTGACAAAACATTGGCCCACTTTTCTGACATAGGACCTTTTATTTCATAGATTTTATTTGTAAAATGCTTGCAAAATATACTTTTTGTTTTTAACCATGTCTTTATGTCAAAATCCTCATTGTTGAATTGGGTGTTAGTCATTTGAGAATCAGCCTTTCTTCCCCTAACTTTCAAGACTTCGTTTGATTCAGTATTTGTTTTTCCCTCTTAAGCATAATCTGAGACTGATTTTCAAATTTTATATCTCAGCTATCCAGAGCAACCTGGGAAATATTTATGTAGTACATCTATAATGGAATGTCTGTGCAATGTGATTACTCAAGGTTTTCTGTCCATGGTATTCCACTGACATTATCTCACAGAGTAACTGTGCGAAGTTTCCATGTAATTAATCCAGAGCAAAACTGTATTCAATCAACAACAATACCAATAATTATAACCAGTGCACTTCTATGTTTTTCAACTATTAGCACTTTTTCGTCCTGCTTTTTACTTTAGATTTTAATGTTCTTTTTCAAGATTAAAATAAAAAGGATTAGTAAAATTATTCTGCCTCATTTTTGATGCTTCTGTTTGAAATATTTTTCTCATTTTCCCTCTTGCTTCTAAAAAATAATTTTCCAGATTTCTTTTCAATGTAGCAAAATAAAATTCACTCACGTGTGGAATGGCAAGTTAGTGTTTCTACCGTGGACTAACCTCTAGACATATACTTGACAAGCATGGTAAACTAATGTTTAGGATCTGTTCAAACTTAGTCCTCTTGATAGATGAAGCATTAGAATACACAGCCTAGAAATGTATTTTGCCTGAAAGTGTATTTTGCCATACTTAATGCTTTAGAAAGCATACAGTAAAAGGTATCATTAGCTAAAACTTAGATGTTATTATCCTTTCACTAATATTATTAAAGGATGGTTTTGTTCTGTTGCGTGTGTGGCAACCTGTTTAACGGTGACCAGGGCATAAGTTTAGATAGCACTGGCATTCCGCAATTTTTGTGATCACTACAAAATAATTTCTCACCCTGAATTGGTACAATTTATTTTTACAAATTAGGCACTGAAGAGGAAATATAAAATGTAAGTATATAATTAAAAACTAAGTTGTTTTTACTCTTTTAGAAACATCTTTTAATACTACAGCAAATGCTATGGGTGCCCAGTCTAATTTGGACATAAAATGAGGAGAGTTACCATACATATCTGTGGATTCTGTATCTCTATACCTCAGCATGTCTTCTTGTCTCCTTAGCCTGCAAGAGCAGGGCGAGGGACAGTCAATTTCCAGGGAGCTAATACCCTAGAAGCTGTCCTTCACCAATAAGAGACAGGAGCAGATACAAGTTTCTTTGCCTCTGGGTGGATAACCTATGCATTAAACTACTTTTTTTCTTAACCATAGAGTGTGTTTATTTTGAAAGTGAATTTTTAATTCTTTAGCAACAATTTCCTCACATTTTTACATTATCAAATTGTTTTTAAATGCTTTTTAAACATTAGATATAGAAATTGTTAGAAGTTAAAAGAGAAAAACATGTTCTTTCTGTTGCATAATATTGTATGATATTTAACTTAAGGATTATTACACTTCTGAATATCAAGAATTGAAACTACTAAGGCTCACATTTCTTTATAGGTCCCAAAATAGCCTTGAGGTTGGAATAGGAAAATATCTTTTGTAAACTGTAACAAAACTTTCACCTCAAAGTAAAACACTATGAAATTTACACAAGTATACATGTATTCAATATCCTTACAATATCCAGAAACCTACTGGAATTTTAGAAATGGCAATGAAAATAGGTTTACATTCAGAAAACTGAACTTATACCAAGACGACACAACTTGAAACCCAGTACCCTGTGCAGATGTCTGATGTCTGCTCAATCTTAGAGCATCACAAAATTGACATTGCTAAAAGCACACATCCTCGGACACTCAGTAAACGTAAAGCAGAAAAAATATTCCAGTGAAATTAGCTTTCACTGTTCATGTAAATGGTGTATAATATTCAAATTCCTTAGGGTACCCCAAAGGATTTCAGGATTGCTGGTAACATTTCTGCATCTGTAGTATCCTTTTATGTTTTCCATCAATTGTATCCATAGATGTGCAGTTCTAAACCAGCTTCTAGAAATTCTGCTCAAAAACTGGTTTTAAGGTGCTCTATGACTACTTCCCAAAACTTCATATAGTGTCAGATCAACACAGGCCACTCCTCTACGTGACATGTTCAGCTTTATTTTTTTTCTTTTTAAATTTTAAAATGATACATTATGACAAAACTATTTCTCTCAAAGCCAAATTGGGTTAACATGGATTAGTATATCTAATACTTAGGCAGACATGGAGAAATCTCAGAGCTTCCTAAGGGCAAGACATCGATTCTATGGTTAACTGGTGGCAGATTTCTGGGGATTCAGCTCCCTCCCTGTGGCCATGTTGGAACACCCGGTGGAGCTGTCTAAAGGGAGGATCCTCTTGAGTCTGATCCCCTGCATGCAGCCCCTGCATGTCAGAGGCAGAGAGATGGCCCATATCAGACGAAAGAGGTTCTGTATGAGCGTCCTGCATAAACACCTCCTTTCAGTAAAAAGACCTGAGTTATTACAACTCTAGCCATGTTACGTGCTACATTGAATACAATGCTCTCAATAGATCCTCAGGCTGTGCGACCCTACTGAATACACATCACTGAAGCAGGTCACATCTGACATTCTCTAAAAGCCACAGCAAAGCCACAGCAGCAGTCACCTTTGTGAGCACAAAGCCTCATCTCCTTTCTGTCCATTTGTGTGGTTTTCTTTCTTTCTGTGGGAGAACCAAAACAACCACTCCCATTGGTTATGCAATTCTGGGAATTTAAAAATCACTCTTATGAGTTATGCAATTACCACAAAAGGTCTTGTGACTTGAGTACACATTCTTCTTTGCTCAGATCCTTGCTAGATTGCACTAGACTGTTGTTCTGAAAAATTGATCAATATAAAATCTTATCTCCTTCTGATGTCACACATAAAAATCCTTCGAGTCCAACCCATAAAGTCATAAATATTGTACACTCATTTCCCTAATGATACCCCACTTCAAAGTTGTCTATGTAATGTTTTCACTTGGTGCTGTAAGTAAATACAACTCTGTTTGTTTATGTTATATAGCTGGTTTCTTTTATTTCAGGAGGTATTTTACATGCCAATCTAAATTCTTCACCAAATCTTTGTTCCAAAATTCTTGCCTCAGTATCTGCTTTTGGGGAAACTAAAAGTAAGAAAAGTACATTGAAAAATATATCAATTAAATATTACATGTCAATTACTCTTATACATTATTTTTTTTAGTTCTTGTGGAATATATTCTTATTTGACCATACCTGTGATAACATACATTTTTATAGGAGCTCGCTGAAGGAAGTTATAAAATCCATGACTTAATAATGGAGATACTATTTTTCTTGAATGTAAACAATCTTCATGTTTGCCACTTGCAATGGACTGAATTATGTCTCTCCCAAATTGATGTATTGAAGCTCTAACTCTCAAAGTGACTCTATCTAAGGACAGGATCTTTAAAAGGTAATTAAGATTAAATGAGATCATAAGGATGGGCCCTAATCTGATACAACTATGGCCTTATAAGAAAAGAAAGACATTTCTTTTTTTTTTTTTTTCTCTCTCTCTCTCTCTGTCTCTTTCCACTAAGCGAGAACACAGTGAGTGAGAAGGTGGCCATCTGCAAACAAGGGAAAGAGCTCTCATCAGACCTCAACACACTGGTATTCTGATTTCGGACTTCCAGCCACCCAAACCATGAGAAAATAAATTTCTGTTATTTAAGACATACAGGGTATGGTATTTCGTTATAGCTGACTAATACCAAGCTGAGTAATCCTGAGCTGAATAATACTCAACTTCTAGGCTAGTTCATAAAAGCATGAATAAATACTCAACTTCTAGGCCAACTTCTAGGCCTAGTTCATAAAAGCATGAATAAATACTCAACTTCTAGGCCTAGTTCATAAAAGCATGCCATGCCTAATTGACTGTGTTCTTTCCTTGGAATGTGTATGTGGAAGCTAATAGAATCCTGGAATCACTATCTGAAGGAGAAACACATATTGTTCATAGTCACCTGTTTTGGAATTTACGAGATGCATTGACTTATACTTATTAATCCACTTAGATTTTGGGGTGTATCTATTATAGTACCTAGGGTACTTCACAGAGAAATTAGTACCTAGAAGTAGTGGAATATTGCCATAACTAAAAACTTGAAATTGTGTCCCTGACTTAGTGGTTAGGTGACAGAAAGTGAGGGCATTGGTTTTGGAGCCTGAAAAGATGAACAGCCATAGTATGTGGTGTCAAAACACAAGAAATTAACATCTATAAGAAAAATTACTTATCTATGAGTCTATGTTCTTAGACATGGGGTTGTAAGGTGTCTGTGTCATATTGTTTTTATTTTATTTTTGCTTATAACAAGGTATTATTAGAAATGCTAATCCAAAAAAGAATTGACCATCTGGTAAGCAGAATTAAAGAGTATAGAATGAGTCTAGAAGTTTAGGGCCTCAACATCGGAAATACAAATCACTTCTAGATCCTAAACAGTAGGATATAAAGACAATGACAAATGCCTTCAATAACTTCTCATATTTTTTTCCTTAGAAAAACTAAAATTAAGTGCATAGGCCTCTTACCTGTTATTTCAGGTAGTCTCCAGCTACCTATATTACACCAAAGTAGATGTTCATAAAGATAAAAGAAAGAAAGAAAGGAAAGAAGGAGGGAAAGAGGAGAGGAAATAAGGAGGGAAGGAAAAAGGGAAGAAAGAAAGGGAGGGAAGAAATGAAGGAAGGAGGGAAGGAAGGAAGGAAGGAGGGAAGGAAGGAAGGAGAGACGGAGAGAGGGAGGAAGGAAAGGAGGGAGGGAAGGAGGGAACTTTCAGAAAAATGTATAGGAAAAATGTGGGTTTAGTCACTGGCATAAGGTACCAAGTAGAAACAAATAGATACAAAGTCTGTTATTTAAAGGTATTTCCAAAAGCTCCATGAACCTGAGTTAAAGAATTACAGGAACTATTGACTGATTCATCATTAAGACAACTTTTACATTCCCAGACTTACAGTATCAAGAAGTCAACTGTGAAAGCTACAGATCACCAAAAGGAGAGACACTTATAAACCACCACCTCAGGTTTGGGCATATAGAAGAATGGAGGAAAAAGAGCTTTCTGGAGAGTGAGATCACGGGTCACAAAGAACAAAAGACAAGAGAGTTATTTCCAGGGAGCAGGATCAGGTTCTAATCAGGACCTTCCTCCACCATTAGGGCACAGCCACCTCACGATGCCGGCCTGGGACAGGTTCATCTTGCTGTGGGCTAATGACCACTAACTATGTGTCTCCCATAATTCTGTTTTTCAGATGGGCATATCAATCATAGTTACCCTGTCTTTTTTCTACCATTTGCCGTTATAGAGTGGGAAGGTACAGATCATTTGCCTTCTTGTATACTATGTCATGAGGAGTCACAACTGAGCTTGATGAAGCAGTGTGCGGTTACTCAGAGGTTCTGGACTTTGAGTAGAAGGTAGTGACTGGATAGGAATTTGATTTATCTCATTTGGGAAAAAGGTGTGCATTCTATGCACGGGAGAAGGGTAAAGATATATGGTGCCTACAAGGGCAGACTATGCCAGTGATTGGGTTGACATTCACCAAATCCATTCCCTCATTCACCTGGGAACTCAGACATACTACATTTTCAAGACATGCCTCTCAGACAGGATTCTGCATCATTTAATTTCATTTTCTGAACCTCACTTTAACCCCTAACTAAAACCTGCTACAAGAAGAATACAAGATTAAGCTATAACAAGCACTCAAAGTTCTATTTTTGCACATTTGAATTGTGGTATATGAATTTAATCCCACAGTATCTAAATGTTATGAGATATCTTGCATTAGAGAGATCTGTTTAACCCATCAACTCATTTTCCTGACCATCAAATTCTGTTTTCATGCAATACTTGTTAGCATCCCACAGAATTAGTTTGCTGTGTGAGTATAGTTCAGAAACTGCTCTATGGGTTAAGAATATTTATGATTCCATTTGGAGAGGGTAACACCTCCTTCATTAGAAGACTCTCTTAGTAAGCATGAGTGTACAAAGTCTTCTCTGCATCATGCTATTCTTCTCTGAATTTGCATTTAGCTCAGGTCCAAATGTTCCAAAGCATACTTCTAATATGGAACCAAATTCTTAACTCTTAAAAATAGGAAGGATCGGCCGGGTGCAGTGGCTCTTACCTGTAATCCCAGCACTTTGGGAGGCCAAGGTGGGCGGGTCACGAGGTCAGGAGTTCGAGACCAGCCTGACCAACATAGTGTAACCCTGTCTCTACTAAAAATACAAAAATTAGCCAGGCGTGGTGGCACCTGCCTGCAATCCCAGCTACTCAGGAGGCTGAGGCAGGAGAATTGCTTGAACCCGGGAGGCGGAGGTTGCAGTGAGCTGAGATCACACCACTGCACACTAGCCTGGGTGACAGAGTGAGACTTCATCTCAAAAAAAAAAAAAAAATAGGAAGGATCTTATTATCTCACTGCTATTAAATGAATGCTTGCATCACCCCAGAATTCATATGTTAAAACTTAATCCCCAATGTGATGGTATTTGGAAATGAGTCCTTTGGGAAACAATTGTGCCATGAGGGTGGAGGCCTGTTGGTGAGATTAGTGCCTTTATAAGAGACAGGAAAGAGCTTGCTTGCTCTCTCTCTCCGCTGTCTGCCATGGGAGGAGGCAAAGAAAGAGATGACCATTTGCAAACTATGATGAAAGCCTTCACCAGACATCAATCTGCTGACATCTTGATCTTGGGTTTCCCCACCCCTAGAACTGAGAAATAGATGTTTGTTGTTTAAGCTGCCCAGTCTATTGTATTTTTTTTTTATTGCAGCCCAAACAGACTAAGACAGTTACCTATATCCCTTAAGCCCCTCCCCTCCTCAGTGTTCCACTTAACTTTCATGTCCCTTGCATTAACTCTGATAAAATCCAAATTGCTTGTCACAGGCAGACTATTTAATGTTGTTATCACATGAGTGTCTTCTCTTTGGGTATTTAAGAAAAACTCCAAGTTGCAAATGAGGAAATGTCTAGCTTGATTCTCAAGGCATCTGGAGGCTTCTTTGGGACAGGATTATGCTGGAGAGATTCAGAAGCGGTATCAAGAGTAGGGTCAAGTACGTATATATGTAGGTATGGACACAAGACATAGGCAAGATAATGGTTTCTTCCACTTAAATGTGCAGCCTTCTCAGGGGACTCATCCCTAGTACTTGCTCAAGATGATTTCGTTTATCACACTTCCTGGTGACACAAAGAGTGTCCCATCAAAGCAGCGCCTTTTTTTATTCACTTCTCTGGGACATTTGTGGTTACAAGTTGACAGTAGGCTCACTCTGGGGCCCAGACATCTGAATCCTGAACCACCCCTTCAATTCTCCTTCTCCATCTCTATTTCAATTAATTCCCTCTATACCTTCATTAACAAAAAGTTTAATGTTCTCTTTTTCTCACACAAAAATACTTATAAAGAGGTTCAGAATCTCCCAGAAATAAATTCTAGTATTTGTAACATGAACACTTATTCACACTGCCTCTGGGAAATAATATTTTACTCTTAAGAGTACTAAGAAAGAACTGTCTTTGGAAACTGTTTTAGTCAGGGCTCTCTAGAGTGACAGAGCTAATAAGATATATATATATACATATATATATATATACATATATATACACATATATATATACATATATATATACATATATATACATATATATATACACACACACATATATATACACATATATACACACACACATATATATACACACGTATATAATAGCAGTTATATACATAAATATATATATATATATAAAGTAGTTTATTAAGTTTATTAAGTAGTATTAACTCACACAATCACAAGGTGCCACAACAGGCCATCTGCAAGCTGAGGAGCAAGGAAGCCAGTTCGAGTCTCAAAGCTGAAGAACTTGGAGTCTGATGTTTGAGGGCAGGAAGCAACCAGCATGGGAGAAAGATGTAGGCTGGGAGGCTAAGCCAGTCTAACCTTTTCATGTTTTTCTGCCTGCTTTTATATTCTGGCTGCATTGGCAGCTGATTAGATGGTGCCTACCCAGATTAAGGTTGGATCTGCCTTTCCAGGCCCACTGACTCAAATGTTAATCTCCTTTGGCAACACTCTCACAGACACACCCAGGATCAATACTTTGCATCTGTCAATCTAATCAATTTGACACTCCGTATTAATCATCACAGAAACGAAGAGAAGAAAGAGCTCCTCTATTTGGAAACCAAGAGAAGCAAGTAGAAGAAACACTTTCATTCTCACTTGGGGGCTCATTCTGTTTTGGGTTGAATTGCACCCCCTCCTCCCACCACCAATTCCTGTGTTGAAGTCTTAGCCCCCAGCCCTCCAGAAGGTGACTATATTTGGAGATAGAGTCTTTATGGGGTACTCAAATTAAAATGTCATTAGGGTGGGCCTTCATTCATTCAATATGACTGGTGTGCTTGTAAAAAGGGGAAAACAACAGATAGAAAAGCACACAGAGGGAACATCATGTGAAGATAAAGGCAGAACTTGGGGTAATGTTTCTACAAGGCAAGGACCACCAATGACTGCCAGCAACCCCCAGAAGCTAGAGGAGAGGCATGACACAGATTCTTTCTCACAGCTCTCAGGAGACATCTTGATCTGAAACTTCCAGCCTTCAGAAATGTGAGACAATACATGTTTGTTGTTCAAACCACTCAGTTTGTGTTTGTTATGACAGTCCTAGGAAACAAATAAATGCTCCTTCAAGGACAGACTAAAGAACTTCTTGTTGACCCGAAATCATCAATACCCACACAGCACACACTGAGTTACCATGTTCTGCTGCCCAGAGCTCCTGCTCTTGCATCCTACCAATCCTTCTTTCTGGGTTTTTTTAGTTCTCTCTCACCTTTTCTTTTGATCAACATGGCTTCTTGCTCCATAACTGTGATGGTGGGGAGCTACAGGTGGTGGGGGAGGTCAGGGAAAGGTGGAGAATTTGGGGTAGAGGGATCATCATCCCAGGCCTGCAGGGAGACTTCCTTTCCCTGTCTGCACATTAGCTCATGCTGAACACTTACCAAGGCCACAGTATTTCGGAGAGAAAGTAAATGAGTTTCACTTAGAGATGTCAGTTTGCAGCTTTAGTGCAGGTCTGGAAACAGAAGACAGGATGTAAGATACAGCTACTGACCTGAGAATCAGTGAAATCCTGAAAGGGGGTGAGAATTTATAGGTATTCTCTGTTCAATAAGGAAGACAGCTGAGGGAAGAACTCAATAAACGAAGAGAGAGCAAGAAGGAGAATAAATGCAAATATAAGCTGACATTTATTACCCTCTTATTAAGTGGTAGGCGCTATAACAATAATAAGATCTAACACATTCAGTGCTTACAAGATATCAGGCACCATTTAAATACTTTTGAAATATTATCTAACCATCTAGAAAATACTATAATTGTACAAGTGCTATTGTTATCCCCATTTCTCCAATGAAGATACTGAGGGTCTTAGAGTTTACCAATTAGGCAGTAGAGAGCTCATATGCTCTTCCTGACCGCAGAACACTACTGGGAAGTCAATAGCTATAGGCTATAACCAACAATAGGTTAAGTATACATGAATTTATGTTTGGAGCCTCCTACAATCTTCAGAGATACAATATGAGGTGGATGCTGATAAATGATTTCTATTTTGAAGACTGAGGCTCAGACAGGTTAAATATATTGTTTATAGGTACCAAAGCAGTTAGTGGCAGTGTTTGGTGTGTAGTTGTGTTGATGTCAATTTCCTGGTTTTGAGTATTGTATTATGGTTTTTTAAGATATCGTCTTTGGAGAAAGTTGGATAAAGAGTAGATGGGACTTCTTTGTATTCTTTTTGCAACTTCTTGGGAGTCTTCAATTATTTCAAAAAGGATGTTAAAATAATTTTCAAAAAGTAGTGCTTTATTGGAACCCAGTTGTTTCTGGTTCTGAAGTGCACACACTTGTCCTGGATGACACACTTATTTTTCAAGATACTCAGGAATAAGCAATAGAGCAGGACAATAAAAAGTGAAGAGAGAGAGAGAAACAGAGAGCGAAAGAGAGACAGAGGATAAATAATAAATAAAACATATGCAAACCTATAGACAATGTCTCTGTGCAATTAGTCATTTTAAGTGCATTCTCAGTGCATTCACAGTGATTCTCCAAAGGTGGTATCAAAAATGTTTTCATACTTTGTGAAAATTCAGGCTTAGCGAAGTTAAGTCACACCACAGGTCATTAGTGTCCCCTACCAAGAATAACCTTCAGGGCTCTTAAAACTCTGACTCCGCAGCTTCTGCCATTTCTATTACACAAAGCGGCCTGGCAGAATCTAAAGAAAGAACTACCTCAGGAGTCATGAAAGTAGATATTTCAGGGTTAAAATAGATACATAACATAGGCAGGCAAATGGTGCCCTTGGCTGGAAGTTAACAGCTCTCATAGGCAAAACACTTTCATAGCATGACAGAGGCCAAAGGCAATTCTGCAGTTTGAAAGGTCAAAAAGTGGTTTTTGTACTCCTCAGCCATTGAAAACTAGTGGATAGAGTTGAAGAAAGGGTCAAGGAAGATTGGTAAGGTAGGAGACAGCAGAAAAGACTTGAACATGCATCTGTCCTGTAAAAGGGAGCTTATGGTTATTCAGAGTTGCAGCACCCTAGACTCTAAGCTGCTTACAGTATGATTGCTGTTCAATTTCGCTTTGCATGGAGAGCCTACCCCAGTACCAGGCACATAGACATACCAGGGACAAATACATGAATTTGGGTTGACTCTTTTAACTGCTCTAAATGTCATCACCCAAACCAATTAATACACCCCCACCATAACCTTAAATCTTGCACAAAAAGAACTCTGCCTTGAAGAAGGCTGTAGAAATTCAGCAGGGAGGGCTTCAATTTCAGTGCTGATCAGACTCAGCTTTGCGAGCTCTGGCAGGACCTGAAGAGATAGCTGCACACAGCCATTGAAGCTTTAGGTTGCCTGCTGTTTCTTCTAGACAGCTGTCAATGCTGATAAAACCTGTCATGCTTTCCCTGGCTGTGCAGCCATTTAATAGCAAAAAGACATCACCATAGGAAGCACAGTCAAGAGGCATAACATTTTTGGAGATGGATGGATGGATGCTTTGTTGTGTGTCTCCTTACAACAACTTAAATGGTGATCCATTCCTTGGAGGCGTCCTCATCTACCACCCAGGAGTTACCTTGGAGCTTACTTCCTAAAACAAGTCCAGAGTGTTTGATGGGCATTGTGCCCTTAGCACACAGAGAGATTAAAAAACCAGGAGGTCAGGTGTGGAAATGTAAGGCAGTGTATTAAGTAAGATTTAACAGCAGGGCAGTTCAGATTTTTCAAATGTACTTAAGTTTCTGGACTTGTCACAAAAAGCGTTTTATTTCCTTTCAGATGTCAAAAATAATAATAATTTTAAAAACAGCTTGAACTACAGAGCCAATGGCTGGTTTGATTAAGGTGCCTGGAACAGGATGGAGTAAAATCAGACAATACTGTGTTGCCAATTAGTTCATATGGCTTTGGAATGAGAAAAATCTTGTTTATCAAAAAAGTTGTGCAATTGTATGTTTTTCAAGTTTTTATTTTTCAAAGAGGACAAGGCATAAGAAATAAATTAATTTAATGAGCTCTCATGGAAAACATCTAATATGAAAGAAGACATCTAACTAACCTTTAATTATCTTTAAGCTTACTCCACTTATGAAACATCTAGTACGTTTCAGAAATGGGATAAGCTAATTAAAGTTTTCAAAGTTATAAAAATAGATGTTTGGAGAAATAGTTTTGTAGCCAGACACCCATTGCCACACTGCTCTTCTACTATTCAACATGTTCATATAGTCTTTCTCTCTCTCAGTTGATCTGTGTATATACATTTATGCCTCCCCAACTCTTTAACTCTTCCTCAGTTTTACCATTATATAAATAGATGTAGATTGATTGCCTTTTATTTATATTGCTTAGGATTTATTGTGCTTCTTGAGTCTAAGGATTCATGATTTTTGTCAATTCTGAGAAATCATCAGCCATTATCTTATGAAATGTTATGTTGTCTATATTCCTGCTCTTCTCTCCATGTGGAATTCTGATTAGATATGCATAGTTTTTCCTATCTCTTCACTTTCATCTTTTTTATTTCTTTAACCCTTTCTAAAGCATACCACATTATTTTTTCCAAGCTTGATCTTACAGTTTACTAACTTTTTCTTTAACTGTTTAATCTCAGCTCCGCAAAATTTATTTTCCTATTTGTATTGTAATTTAGCAATGTGAACTCATGTTTGGTGGGGCTTAACATGGGAATCTTGTGAGATAAACACTGAAATTTCTTCCTCTAGGTAGAATTTGCCTTTGCTTTTCCAAGAGTGCCTTAAATTTTGTTATTCTGAGATTTTGAATATTCAGGAAGATTTTTTTTTCTGTCATCCAGATCACAGGTTGTGGCAGAAACACTAATTCTCTTCAGTGGCTCATTTTGCATATAGAAGAATGTTTTTTTTAGTCTACTCTTTCAGTCATGGTTTAGTATTTCAAGGACCCTGGCTTTTTATGTGTGTTTGGGGAGAATTGGGATATACTAACTCTAATTATATATTTTGTTTAGATCCAAGGCTTCTATTATATCCTTTATATGAACATTAAAACCCAATCCCAATTTGCCAAAATTGACAGGTACCCTCAGAAAACTCATAACTTCAGACTTTGCTTGTTGTTTGTGTGTGTATTCTTCACTTTTGACAGCCTGAGGGTTTTCTTTTTTCTCATCAGAGCTCCTGTATGATTTAATGAAAAAACATGTTTACTTGTGAACCAAAAGTGTTTTAAAAATAAAGTCTATTAAACAATGTTTGTCCACTGTGGTACTGGTACAAAAATAGACACATAGACTAATGGAACAGAATACAATATTTAATAAATATTTAACAGAATATTTAATAAATGGTCCTGGGAGAACTGGCTAGCCACATACAGAAAACTGAAACTGGACCCCTTCCTTACACTGTATACAAAAATTAACTCAGGATGGATTGAAGACTTAATTGTAAAACTAAAAACTATTAAAAAAAACCCTATAAGAAAATTTAGGCAATACCATGCAGGACATACTCACAGGCAAAGATTTCATGATGAAAATGTCAAAAACAATTGCAACAAAAGCAAAAATTGACAAATGGGATCAAATTAAACTAAACAGCTTCTACACAGCAAAAGAAACTATCATCACAGTGAACAGACAACCTACAGAATGGGAGAAAATTTGTGCAATCCATCCATCTGACAAAGGTCTAATATCCAGGATCTACAAGGAACTTAAACATACAAGAAAGAAAAAAAAAAAAACTCCGTTAAAGAGTGGGCAAAGGACATGAACAGACACTTCTCAAAATAAAACATTCATGAGGCCAAAATCATGTGAAAAAAAGCTCAACATCACTTATCCTTACAGAAATGCAAATCAAAACCACAACAAGATACCATCTCATGCCAGTCAGAATGGTGATTATTAAAAAGTCAAGAAACAGTTGCTGGTGAGGTTGTGGAGAAAAAGGAACACTTTTACACTGTTGGTGGGAGTGTAAATTAGTTCAACCACTGTGGAAGCCAGTGTGGTGATTTCTCTGAGACCTAGAAGCAGACATACCATTTGACTGAGCAATCCCATTACTGGGTATATATCCAAAGAAATATAAATCATTCTAATATAAAGATACATGTACGTGTATGTTCATTGCAGCACTATTCACAATAGCAAAGACATGGAATCAACCCAAATCCCCATCAACTGGATAAAGAAAATGTGGTACATATATACCATGGAATACTACGCCCCCATAAAAAGAAACAAGATCATGTCCTTTGCAGGGACATGGATGGAGCTGGAAGCCATTATCCTCAGCAAACTAACACAGGAACAGAAAACCAAACATTGCATGTTCTCATTTATAAATAGGAGCTGAACGATGAGAACACATGTACACATGGAGGGAAACAACACACACTGGGGCCGGTTGGGGGGATGGGGAGAGGGAGAGGATCAGGAAGAATAGCAAATGCATTTGGGGCTTAATACCTAGGTGATGGGTTGATCTGTGCAGCAAACCACCATGGCACACGTTTACCTATGAAACAAACCTGCATATCCTGCACATGGACCCTCGTACTTAAAATAAGAGTTGAAGAAAAAATGTTTGTCTACATTTTATCCAGAATATTTGAATTACGTGTATATGTGTGAAATAGAATTTGTTGTAGAATGCTATTTATCACAATAATAAGTTAGAGATATTACTAGAAATAGAATTCCTTCAAATGTTTTGAAGGAAAAACAAATAGAAATTTCCAAACAAGATATAAAAGGAAAACTAGAATGGCTGGGCAAGGTAGCTCATCCCTGTAATCTCAGCACTTTGGGAGGTCAAGGCAGGCAGATCACCTGAGGTCAGGAGTTCAAGACCAGCCTGGCCAACATGGTGAAACCCTGTCTCTGCAAAAATACAAAAATTAGCCAGGTGTGTTAGTGCATACCTGTAATCTCAGCTACTTGGGAGGCTGGGGCAGGAGAGTCACTTGAACCCGGGAGGCAGAGGTTACAGTGGGCTGAGACTGAGCCACTGCACTCCAGCCTGGGCAGTGAGTATGAAACTCTGTCTCAAAAAAAAAAAAAAAAAAAAAAACCTAGAATGAATAAGAAGTCCATTAATTTTTGTTTATCAAGAATTGACAATTGCTGGAGTAGATTTTAAACCAAAAGAATGCATGGATATTTTAATTATTGGGTGATTTGTTGACATCAAAATGATGATCACAAATTTATCTAAGTTATGCACATTTTGACATTTATCTTGCTGTTTTAATTTAAATGTTAAAATGGCCTGTGAGATAGGTGAACTACTTTTGACCATCTTAGTGTTTATAGTAGAAACCTGTCCTAGTTTGTATCTTTCCTTAGTATAAAACATCCCATTTTGAGTTCAGGAAAGTGTTGTTTTTTTTTCCCCCCCTCAAATAAGATTTCAGTGGGAAAAAACATAAAAACAAGCCTAAAGCCTTGTTAGGTTCTACATATATCTTTCCTTCAAATATCTTCTTTGTTAAAAAATAAAACAATTCAATCAGAAATAATAATTATCTGTCCAATATCCATTTTGTAAACTGTGACTAATCTTGGATAAACAGTGTTGTAAGAGATAAAGTATGAGAGAAATTTCCCTTGAGGCATTGAGTTAATTGCCATAATTCATTGGTTGGGTGTGACTTCCACCACTTCAAAAAAGACTTTTGAACCAAGGCCATGTTGAGGAATTACCTTATTTTAATTTCTTTTCACCATATTGTAACATCTGTGTTTAGTATGTTTAATGGTGGAACAACAGCTCTTTTGTAAATCATTCTCCGCCAAATCCAGGAGTGTATGGTATTCTAGAGATTATTTGATTCTAATAATAATGAGTGAAAATTTTAGGATAGACTACATTACCCTTAACATTCCCCTTTTATCCAACTACTCATTTATGTATTCATCTAAAAACTTTTTAATACTTTCTATAGATCAGCAACTGTTCAAAAACAGAAGAAACAGTGTAAGAATTTCATGGGAGTGAATGAATTTTGAATTCACAGTGGAATGTTTCATACAACATATGGGAGCATTTATATATGTCTGGGTGTTGCACTGGCACTTTACATAATTAGCCTATGATTTTGAGTTCAGAATAGGTTTTTTTTTCCCCCTTATAAGAAGATGTTATTTTCTGTGTATTAATTAAATTGGGGTAGGCTAAGTCACATGGAAAATCACCCAACTAGCATAAACTTTGCATGATCATTAATATAACTTACTGTGTTAAGGCAGTGAGTTTGGGGAGCTGTTTAGAAAGGGCTTGTGCTTGTTCTTCAGTAGCCACAGTGCCTACCTCACTTTCCTACTTCACAGTGTTATGTACTCTAGTGATTAGCGTGTGGATCCTGGAGGAGTCCTCTTTGGGTTCAAATCCTGCCTCTTTCACTTCAGCAAATTACTGAACCTCTCTGTGCTTCAGTTTATTTTTAAATGGCATAAAAATCTTCTCCAGCACATAGGATTGGGATGAGGCTAAAAGAGTTAATCGATTCCAGTATCTGGAATGCACTAACAGTTAAACAAATGTTAACTATTATAACACCACCCTGTTCCATTTTATTTTCATGATTTTCTGACCCGTTTGGCATTCAAATATGGGATACATAGCTTTAGAATTATGAAATTTAAAAAGACATAAAATAGTGGGAACAGGGAACATGGTAAATACAGAAGTGACAATAAAATTTGTAAACAGAATATTATGAGCACACAAAAGAGGCCCTTTCACTTCCTGCTGAGAAATCATGGTGTGTTTGACACAAGAAGTGACAAGAAGACACAATTTAAAGTCTGGAGGGAATATTCTAGATCTGGGAAACATTTAAAATAAAAAGAACATGGCCGAATAATATAACTTAGTTTCTTTTCTCTGGAAAACAATTCTTAAATAGCTTTAAGATGCTGCACATTTGGCAATATAAAGTTGAATTAGGAAGTCTCTCCAACATTTTGCAGTTGAAAGCACAGGGGTTGGGGGAGAGATGGATTATACATTATACATAAATGAAGAATTACAAGTAATATGGTAAAGGAGAACCAGGAAAAGAGTACTCAAGTCCGGCTAGAAGAAGAGAAGCCCAGTCTTAGAGGTTTCTCAAATGGAGTTAGTTAACAGGAGACCTGGGTCTTTGGAGGTAAGTAAGAATTACATAGGTAAAAAACATGGAGACAGATTGAGTAAGAATAATCCAGAGAAATGAGCATTCAAAACAGTTTTAGATTTATGACAACAGGGGTAAATTCTGCAATGAAAGCAGTTATGTAAATTATGTGAGTCAGAGATAATTCCTTACATTCATATATGGTAAATTTAAACTTTATACATTATTTTACTGCTTTATTGTTTTTTATTTTTTTAAGTCTTTATAGCAGCCTAATGTGGTAGTAGAAATATTATCCTATTGTTCAGATGAGGACAATGAGGTTCAGAGAGTTACAAATAATGGTTTACATTATTTATAAATAATAGAAAGATTCAGATTTATTGTAAAAAATACAGGAAGTATACACAATATGAAGAGGCTGATTTGGTCTAGATTAAATGTCATGTTAACAAAGTTGGATAAGAATATGAAAGAAACTTCCCCTGGGTGAGATCAATGTAAATGAAATAGGAAGAGAGGCCATTTGCTTAAGGTACCAGAGATGCTTTGAACAGCTGATCAATTTCACTGCCTCAGGTATCTTTTGGACCTATCTCCTCAATATTTTCCAAAAGTCTGTGAACCTTGGTAGAATACTCATTCTGTCCAAGGCTCAATGTTAAAGTGAAAGAGGTAGAATTCACTACAAATGCATATTGTTTTATAAATTCCTTCTAATGAAAACTAATGAAAGTGCAGAATACCTTCAGAAGGCTGACTAGATCCTTTCCTTTCAGTCTTCTCTCCCCTATACATCTTAATACAAATATTTATTTTAATTTTTCCTTAAAGTTAAAAATACACTTAAAGATAAAAGTTAAAACAGTTCCACTGCATAAAAATTATCCATTCTGACTTTAACTTATTTGAGGATAGTTTTCAAAGCAGATTAAATATGCTTTATAAAATTTAGTTACAATATATTAAAAACATTTTGAAACATTTGGAAAGATAGTTGGATTTGGATAAGCATCTGTCACCCCCCCATATCTAGTAAAACAGAACTCCGTCTTAATTCTTTTCCTCACGTATCATTTTATGTACTTAGAAGAAATCTCTGTTAACTTAAATGAATTTGACAAATGGATTTAGCAGATGAACAGATGCATTTAAAATATAACAGATGGGCCTCCATTTTCTTAGGTGAGGTGATCTATATCCATTTTATCAAATTACAAGGATGCAAGAATATGAGGCTCAAATGATACACAAATGATTAGAAAATATTGATGGCATCATGCCATATATTAAACAGACCTTAATATTTTATTAAATTTGAAATATACATTGGGGATATCTGAAAAGCTTTTTTATTAATAAGAATCATATTAAATAGGAAAGAATAAGCAAGCATTCCAACGCACTTTGCATTTTCCAAAAATTTCTTAAATTATGAGCAGAAAAATGTAGATTCTATAGCCTTTTTAAAGGATGTGTGACCTTTGTAGGGTTAGGAGAGAATTATTTTAGAAACATAAGATTATGAAGTTCTTATTAGAAAATTGAGGTCAAAATGATGAAGTAATCTGCTGAAAAGAAAACAATGGCAGAGCTAGGACTATAACCAACATCTTCTGAATTACTTTTGAATGTTAACCCTTTCTTTATTTCATTCTTTCTACAGAATTATTTCCAGTATAAAGGACTACTGATAGCTTAAGTAGGAATGAACAGTAGATATGGAACTTTACTTACAGTACCTATGGTACTGGAAATCCAGTTCTCCATACCCCTTCCTTCTTTCAAGATTGCTTGTCGCATCATGAAATTAATACTTTTTTACTTTTTATTTTTATTTTTATATTATTTTGAGAATTTTTAAGTATCTTTAAGTAATAATGTCACTATCTGAAATATAATATTAATTTGAGTTCTTGAAACTCAGTTCCAAAAGTATGCCAAGCACTGATCAATATGTGGGACTTGAAGATTTGCCACAGTGACATTTTTTCTGTTTAATTTAAAATTAAGGTATTTGAAGTATCTTGGGATTACAGTAGTGTAGTTTTTGTTTCTTTGTTTTCTTTTTTTTTTTCTTTTTTTTTTTCCAACACAGAGTCTCATTCTGTTGTCCAGGCTGGAGTGCAATGGTGCAATCTCAGGTCATTGCAACCTCCACCTCCGGGGTTCAAGCGATTCTCTGGCCTCAGCCTCCCAAGTAGTTGGGATTACAGGTGCCTGCTACCATGCCCAGCTAATATTTGTATTTTTAGTAGAAATGGGGTTTCACCATGTTGGTAAGGATGGTCTCAAACTCCTGATCTCAGGTGATCCACCCGCCTCTGCCTCCCAAAGTACTGGGATTACAGGCATGAGCCACCACACTCAGCCCTGAAAGTGTAGTTTTTACTATCACCGTAAATAAAATGAAAATGTTCCTTGGATTATAATGGGACTATATGCTAATAAACCCATCGTAAGTCAAAAATATCATAAGTCAAAAATGCATTAGCACCCCAATAAACCCATCAAAAAGTCAAAAAATGTAAGTTGAATCATGGTGAGTTGGGAACCATTTGTATTTAAAATTTGTAAAATATATCTGCTGGGCACAGTGTCTCATCCCTGTGATCTCAGCACTCTATGAGGTTGAGACAGGTGGATCACGTGAGGTCAGGGGTTCAAGACCAGCTTGGCCAACATGGTGAAACCCTGTCTCTACTAAAAATACAAAAATTAGCTGGCTGTGGTGGTGCATGCCTGTAATCCCAGCTACTCGGGGGGCTGAGGCAGGAGCATTGCTTGAACCCAGGAGGCAAAGGTTGCAGTGAGCCGAGATCATGCCACTGCACTCCAGCCTGAGCAACAGAGTGAGACTCTGTCTCAAAAAATAATAAAAAATAAAATGAATAAAATATATGAATATTACTATCTATATTACATAATTATCTATTAAAAAAACTTCACTTTGGAGGATTTCTTGATTGACCTTTCCACGAGTTAGGAAAATGCTAGACACTAAGAAACAAACCACAAATCTCAGTAGTTTAACAAGTAAAAGTGTTCTGGTTATCTATTACTGAGTAAAAAACAACTCAGTGACTTTGTGGCTTCAGATAACAACCATTGAATTGCTCACTATCATTTGGGTCAAGAATTCCGGCAGGTTCCAGATGGCAGGCCTCGCTTCTGCTCTACATGGTGTTGCCTGGGATAGCTTGGCTGCAGCTCGAGGATCTAAATTGACTTAGTCCATTTGGGTTGCCATGACAAATGCCGTAAACTAACAATAAACAACAAGCATTTATTTCTCACAGTTTCGGGGTCTAGGAAGTCCAAGATCAAGTGCTGACAAATTTGGTGTCTGGTGAGGTTCAGCTTCCTAGTTCAGAAACAACTATCTTTGTGCTATGTCCTCACATGAGAGAGGGCAAGAGAGCTGTCTGGGATTTCTTTTACAAAGGCGCTACTCCCATTCATAAGGCCTCTGCCCTCATGATATAATTAATTCTCAAAGCCTCACCTCCTAAGATAGGTTTTAATATATAAATTTGGGGGTGACACAAACAGATGGCCGACTCATATTTTGGGTCCCTGGTTTTAGCTACCACTTGGGATACCCCATTTCTCCCCCAGTGGCTTTTCTCTCCATCTGGTCTCTCATATTCTGTGGTCTGGCTCACGTTTCTTTGTATGGTGCCTGGCTTCTATGACAGTAAAAACAAAGCTGATAGTCTTTATAAGGCTTAGTCCCAAAAGGCACAGAATGTCACCTCTGCTGCTTTGCATTGGCCCAAGAAAGTCACAGAATCAGTTGAGAGTTGAGACTCATGTGGAGAGAAACTAGACTCCTATTCTTGATGGCAGAAATGATAAAACTACATTACGAAAGGACATAATGGGGCATTAGAAATGAAGAAATGTCTCAATTCAATTTTTTATGTTCCTATGAGAAACTAGAAAAAAGAAGAGCACAACACAAGCAGAAGGAAGGAAATGGTAAAGATCAGACACGAGACAATGAAATGGAATTTTAAAAAGCAATAGAGAATTTCAGTAAAACGAAAAGGGCATTATTTGAAAACATCAGTAAAATTAACAAACATCTAGTAAGACTGAATGAAAAAAGAAACAAACAATATTATAAAAAGAAAGGGGAAAGCACTACATTCCATAGCCATTAAAAAGGTAAAAAGGTAATATTGTAAATAATTTTACAATTATAAATTTGACAACTTAGAGAAAAATAAACCAATTCACTGAAACCCACAAAGTACTAGTACTTAATCAAGATGAATTAGATAATTAGAATAGCCCTAGAATTAGTAAAACATTGAAAATAATTTAAAAGCTCATAAAAATTAATCTCTAGGACCAGATATTTTTCATGGCAATTCTACCAAATATTTTTACAGAATTATCACAAATTTTACACAATCTCTTTCAGAAAATATAAGAGTAGGGAACACTCCCCAACTTGTTTTACGAGGGCATTATTACTCTAATACAAAAAAAAATAAAAAATAAACAGAAAATACAGAAAAAAAATGAAAAATACGGATCAATATCTCTCATAAGTTTAGGGAAAAAAAATCCTTTAAAAAATTAATAAACCAAATCTAACAATGTATAAGAATTATACACTATGACCAAGTGGGATTTATTCTAGTTATAGAAAGCCAGTTGGACCTCTAAAACCTAATCAATGCAATTGATCATATCAATGAGCTAATGGAAAAAACTCATGAAGTCTTAACCATCAACAATTTCCAACAACCAAACACACAAAAAAAAAACACTTAGCAAGTTAGTAATGGAAGGGTATTTCTTCAGCTTGATGACAGACATGTACAAAAAATCTAGAGTTAACATAATGGTGAGATAGATGCTGAATGTTTTTTTCTAAGATAAGGCACAAATGTTTTTTTTCCTAAGATAAGGCACCACTCTTATCCAACATAGTACTGAAAGTTCCAGCCACTTTCATAATGTAGAGTAAATAAATAAATAAATAAATAAATAAATGGTGAATATATTGAAAAGAAAGAAAACTGTCTCTGTTTGCACGTGAAATTATTATCTCTGTAGAAATTCCTAAGGAATCAACAAAAATACTTCCAAGAACAAATACATGAGCTCAGCAAGGTTGTAAGATACAAGATCCATGTGTAAATATCAATCACATTTGTGTATGCCAGCAATGTACATATAAGAACCAAAATTGAAAACATAATGCCATATTCAAGCTCTCCAAAGAAAATAAAATATTTAGGTATTCACTTAATAAAAAAGCATATAGGATCTATATGCTTAAAATTACAAAACTACTGTTGAAAGAAATCAAAGACCTAAATAAATGGAGAAGCATATTGTGTTTATGAAGTGGAAGCCTCAACAGATTTATAATGTCAATTCTTACCTTGTTTATGCATAGGTTTAACACAATTGTTACCAAAATTCCAGCAAGAATTTTTGTAGACATAGACAAACATATGGAAAAGCACAGGCTGTATACTAGCAAAAGCAATCTTGGCAAAGAAGAATAAAGTTGGAAGAATCACACTACCTAATATTAGGGCCTACTATACAGCTACAGTAATTGAAGCAATGTATTATTGTCAGAGGGACAGACACGTAGACAAGTGGAAAAGAATAAAGAACTCAGAAATAGCCACTCACAAATATGCTCAACTGATTTTTGACAATGGTAAAAAAGTAATTCAATGTAGGAAGGACAGCTTTTTCAACAAATGATGCTGAAATAACTGGACATTCATAAGACAAAAAATAAACCTTGATCTAAATCTCATGCCTTATACAAAAATCAGCTCAAAGTGAATCACACACTTAAATATAAAGCACAAAGCTATAAAATATTTAGGAAAAAAAAGAGAACATCTTTAAAACCAAAAGTTAGGAGAAAAGTTTTTAGACTTGATACCAAAAGTATGATTTATAAAAGAAAAATGTTATAAATTGGATCTCATTAAAATTAAAGACATTTGGTTTGCAAAAGCCTGAAGAGGAAGAAAAGACAATCTAGAGACAGAGAAAACATTTGCAAATCATATATCTAACAAAGGTCTAGTGTCTAGAATATATAAAGAACTATCCAAACAGACATTTTTCTGAAGAGGATGTACAGATGGCAAAGAAGCACTTGAAAAGTGTTCAATATCATTAGCCATCGGGGAAATGCAAATTGAAACCACAAAGAGATACCACTACATATCTATCACAATGATTAAAATTAAAAAAATAGTGACAACATCAAATCCTGGCAAAAATGCAGAGAATCTGCCTCACTCATAAATCGCTGATGGGAAGGTAAAATGGTACAGCCATTCTCAAAAAGTATTGCATATTCTTTAAAAAATTAAACATGAATTTACTGTATTCCTCAGCTATTGCACACCAGGGTATTCATTTCAGAGAAATGAAAACTTACATTCACACAAAAATGTGTACAAGAATGTTCATAGCAGCTTTATTAGAATAACTAAAAAATTGAAAACAAACCAGAAGTCCTTCAGCAGGTGACTGGCCAAACTGTATCCACACCATAGAGTACTACTCAGCAATAAAAGGAAGGATTTATTGATGTATACACCAACTTAGATCTATCTCTAGGGAATTATACTGAGTGAAAACGCCACTGCCAAAATGTGACTTCCTGTACAATTCCATTGACGAAACAGCCTCAAAATGACAAAATATAGAAATAGAGAACAGATGAATGGTTTCCAGAGGCTAGGGATAAAGTTGAGAGAGGGGAGGTGGTTGTGTCATAAAAGGGCAACATGAGGCAATGCCTGTGATGATGAAATTGTTCTGAACGTCAACTGTGGTGGTGGACACATGAGTCTACAACGTGATAAGATTGCATACAACTAAACACACACACACACACAGAGGAATAGATGTAAAACTGATGAAATCTGAATAATAATTTTTGTTTATATTGACATTAATGTCCTGCTTGTGATATACCATAATCTTATAAAATGTTGCCATTGGGAGAAATGGCAACATGTACAAGAAATTTTTTTGTATAGTTTCTTACAACTGCATGTGTATCTACACATGGGAAGAACTGGGAAGGGATTAGGAAGCAATCTAGGACAGAAAGTTTCTTTCCTATTTTTGTGCAGTTCACAATTCTCATGGACACATGTAATGGGGAGAATCTCTTCCAATGGTAACTTACGCTTTTTCCTTCTTGAAATTCCATCATTTTCCTACATCGCTTCAGCATGAGTCAACAGAAATCCTGCATCTTTAGGAGTATAATGTGTATGATAGTGCTTTGGATGTTTTCATGGGCCAGTCCAAGAAGTGCTCAAAATTGCTTTCCATTTTTTCCTATTATTTACAGAAACTTTCATTTTGTTTTAGGATTATAATAACACTGTCTAATGAATAGTAATTTTAACATCCAAAACTCAATTCCAAATGTATGCCAAGATTTGTCAAAATGAAAAGCTCAAATATTTGACACAGTAAGATTTCTGAGCATCGATGTTTAATTTAGGATTAAAACATTGGATTTTATAAAGCATAGTTTTCACTATTCTAGTGAATGAAATTCCCCTTCCATTGAAGAGAACATCATCTTGCCACTTCTTAACTGAAAAACAGACGTGGTAATGTAATCTTGCTGTGCCCAAGAAACTGCATATATCGGAAGTTGTTGTAGCAATCAGGGAATAGTCTCTCCCACTACAGTTTTGGATATAGATCATGCAGAAGTTTGGATCTAGGGTCATTCGGTGTCTTCTTCAACTTCTGGTTTTTTTTTTCTTTTTTTTTTTTTTTTTTGGTAATTAGAGCATAGAACCTATGAGTGGGCCAGTAGCCTAGTTGCCCCTAGGAGTACCTATCATTTGAAAGGCACAAGGTGCACCTCAGCAATTTTGAATGCCCACAAGAGTGTCCCAAATTACTGCTATTCCCCAGAGCCACATATCAAATAAGAAAGCCCACTGAAAAATCATCTTCATATATTTGAATAAAAACTATGAACCTAGAATAGAAATTATAAAATTTTAGTATACTGTTGCTTTAGAGCATTGAAAAAAATAGACTGTAAACTTGCTAATAAGTAAGACAAGCTTGATTTTCTAAAGCAAAGAGAACAGTTAGCTATAGTTTCACAAACACGTAATCATTGCCTGCTGTGCTGGAATCTAATACAACAGAAATGTTCTATTTGTAAAATACATAGTCAAGTTTGCATTTACATTTTGGGTCCAATTTACATATTGAAATAATATCTATATTTTGAGTGCTTAGATATAATTACATGAGTGAGTGCTTTAATAATCCTTCATCATTTTAAATAAATATGAAATGTTTACATCACTGGAAACTAAAATAAATCTCAACTAAAATGCTATTTGGTAAAAGCTGTAATAATTTTATGAAGTTTTAATAAATATTATTCATGTAGAATGGCTTTGCATTTCTGAAAGCTGTACTTATTATGTCAAAAATTCAGAAAATATTTCAAGATCCCAAACAAAGACTCCTAGTTAAACACATAAGCCAACAGTTCAAGAAAAAGTAATATATATCTAATATATATGATAACTTACAGTAAAACAGATCTAAAGAGAAAATTTCACCAAAAAAATTAACTTGGTAGTACTAAATTTTTAATTTTAAGATAGCTCCATTATTAATTTATAATGCCGCAATGAAATATACACGAAGCAAAAATAGGTAGACATGTGAAAAAACAAACAATACTCTGTTAATGCCCACATTTTCAACATGTACTTCATAGAACTGAATTTTATATTTTATCTAGTAAGTGAATTTCTGCTTCCAAAATATCCCATTTCACATATGTCTCCAGATTTCATAATTAGGACTGTCCCAAAAGATAAGCTAAGTAGTCACATATTTAATATAATTTGAGATCTGATATTGAAAGGCACTACCCTTAAAATAAATCTTCAGTCTGCCTTCCAGAGTCTCTAAAATTGCATTATTTTAGGTCTATTCTTGACTTATAGTCATAATGCTTCAAAAATCACTGTTAAAATGCAATTAATAATAAAGGGAATTTTGTATACTATTACTATATCTCTCTAGGTTAGTGTCTACAACTTACACAATTAAGATTGGCCAAAGTCTTTGAAATACCACTAAGAGATTACATTTGGACATAAAAATTCATAAAGCAAAACTTTTAGAAATGTGAGGTGCATATGAAATAATCTTAAACATGTTAAAGAGTTTTATATAGCTTTCTTAGCCCTTATAGATAAAATATATAAAGTTAATTTAGAGAATTTAAATATCATATTAGTACATTTTATTTAATATATGGGCATACCTTGGAGATATTGAGGGTTTGGTTCCAGATTGCTGCAATAAAGCAAGTCATACACAGTTTTTTCGGTTTCCCAGTGCATATAAAAGTTACGTTTACAGTATACTGTAGTATATTTGGTGTGCAGTAATATTATCTATAAAAACAATGGACATACTTTAATTAAAATGCTACCAATCATCTGAGCTTTCAGCAAGGAGTTGTGATTTTTTTTGCTGGTGGAGAGTCTTTCCTTGATGTTGATGGCTGCTGACTGATTAGAGTGATTAGGGCTTCGTCCTTACCAGACTCAAAGCATGGACTCTATTTTTGCTCAGATTAAGAATTAAAATAATGAAAATGTATCAGTAACTTTTATTGGACAGAAAGAGGCACTATGTCATTTAAAAGGAAACAAATCATATAAAACTAAAATCATTTCAAAAACTTCAGTCTGATGTTCATGGTTTCTTCCATAAGGCACACACATTGAAACCAGATTCACCCTGAATCTGTTTTATTCTAAGCAATAGAAGTGTCTTTTGCTTAAGACCGTGGGTGTTTCCACCTAAAACACTGGAAAGATCACATTATCAATCAATCAAGCCTAGAAGGAATTTTCAGCAGAGACAAATCTAGAAGGAGGTCCTCACAGTGACACCATCGTAACGCCCTGCTGAGTAGAGAGGACTACAGGCATGTGCCACCACACCCAGGTAATTAAAAAAAAAAAAATAGAGATCATGGTGTCTCACTTTGTTGTCCAGGCTGGTCTCAAATTACTGGTCTCAAGTGGTCCTTCTGTCTCAGCCTCTCAAAACACTGGGATTACAAGCATGTGCCACTGCACCTAGATGGGCAGTTTCTCAAAATAAGACAACAGTGAAGTTTGCCACATCGATCAACTTTTCCTTTGAGTAAGATTTTCCCATTGGGTGCAATATGCTGTTGGATAGCATTTTACCCATGGTAGAACTCTTTCAAAATTGGAGTCAATCCTCTTAAACTCTGCTACTGCCTTATCAACTAAGTTTATGTAAGATTCTAAATCCTTTTTTGTAATTTTGGCAATGTGCACATTATCTTCATCAGTAGATTCCATCTCAAGAAAACACTTTCTTTGCCATACATAAGAATCAACTCAACCATCCAAGTTTTATCATGAGATAACAATTCAATTCCATCTTCAGGCTTAACTTTTAATTCTACTTCTCTCCCTATTTCTACCACATCTGAAGTGACTTCCTCCACTGGAATGCTGAACCCTTCAAAGTCATCCATGAGGGTTGAAATCAATTTGTTTCAAACTCCTGCTAATGTTCATTTTTTTACCTTCTTCCGTTGAAACTGGCTGAACTCTCCAATAGAACTGATGCTTATGGATTTTTCGGATAAATGTAGAAATTGACTATCCTAGTCTTAAAGCTCGAAGCTTACATTTTTCTTATCTGGGTTCCTTTCTCAGGAAACCAACCATCATGTCTCTCTTCAAGGAACTGAAACTTACCAGGTCACTGCGTTTGGACAGAAACATCAGAACTTTCGCCTGTCATGACTGCTTAACTGCTCACCTGCTGCCTGTGACCAACTTCTCTTTCATACCCACTACTAATTTCTGTTTTCCCATACTTATTTACAGCTTTTTCCCTGCTATAAAAAGCCCTCCTTTTGATTGGTTGGGGAGACATATTTGAGACTGAACTCCTATGCTCAGCAACCTGTTATCTCAGTGATTGGCATTCTGTGTGGTGAGACCCAGATTGAATCTCTGCCATTTCAGTAACTTTATGTATGATGAATGTTCTTAATGGTATCTAGAATGATGAATCCTTTCCAGAAGATTTTCCATTTACTTTGCCCAGAACCCTGGGAGGAGTCACTCTCTATGGCAGTATAGCCTTTTGAAATTTAATTCTTGATCTTATAGCCATATGAAATTGCTCTTCGATCCATGTGCTGTAGAATAGATGTTGTGTTAGCAATCATAAAAACAACACTGATATCCTTTGACATCCCCATCAGACCTCCTGGGTGACCAGGTGCATTGCCAATGAACAGTAATATTTTAGAAGGAATCTTTTTTGGAGCAGTAGATCTCAACAGTGAACTTAAAATATTCAGTAAACCATGCTATAAACAGATGTGCTGTCATCCAGGATTTGTTGTTCCATACATAGAGCACAGGCAAAGTAGATTTATTATAATTTTATGGGCTCTGGGATTTTCAGAATGGTAAATGAGTATGAGCTTCAACTTAAAGTCACCAGCAGCATTAGCTCCTAATAAGAGAGTCAGCCTGTTTTTTAAAGTTTTTAAGCCAAGCATTGACTTTTCTTCTTTAATTATGAAAGGTTTAGATGGCATCTTCTGACAATAAAATGCTGTTTTATTTACATTGAAAATCTGTTGTTTTGTGTAGCCACCTTTGTCAATGATCTTAGCTAGATCTTCTGGATAATTTGGTGCAGCTTCAACATCAGCACTGGCTGCTTCACCTTGCACTTTTATGTTATGAATATAGCTTCTTTATTTAAGCTTCATAAACCAACCTCTGCTAGCTTTAAACTTTTTTTACTGCAGCTTCCTCACCTCTAGACTTTATAGAATTCAAGAGAGTTAGAGCCTTGCTAAGGATTAGGCTTTAGTTTAAGGGAATATTGCAGCTGGCTTGACCTTCAACCCAGACCACCAAAACTTTATATTAGTAATATGTCTGTTTTGCTTTCTTATCATTCATGTATTCACTGGAGTAGCATCTTTAATTTCCTGCAATAACTTTTCCTTTGCATTCACAACTTGGCTAACTGTTTTGTGCAAGAGGCCTAGCTTTCTTTCAGGTATCTCAGCTTTCAACATGCCTTCCTCATGGAGCTTAATTATTTCTAACTTTCGAATTAAATGAGAGACACGTGACTCTTGCTTTCACTTGAACACATAAAGGCCATTATAGGGTTATTAACTGGCATAATTTCAATATGGCTATGCCTTAGGGAATAGAGGGACCTGAGGAAAGGGAGAGAGATGAGGAAAGAACTGATGAATGGAACAGTGAGAACATATACATTTATCAGTTAAGTTCAATAGTAACATCAAAGATCCCTGATCACAGATCATCATAACAGATATAATAATAATTAAAAAGTTTGAAATGTTACAATAATTACCAAAATGTGACACAGAGACATGAAGTAAGCAAGCACATACTGTTAGAAAAGTGGCACTAATGGACTTGCTCAATTCAGAGTTCCCAGAAACCTCAATTTTTAGAAAATGCTATATCTGTGAAATGCAATAAAGTACAATAAAACAAGACATGCCTGTATGTAAAAAAACTCCACCCTACAAATAGAGCATTGCAGCATTCTATCAGTAAGCTATTGCTGCCTAACAACCAGGACAAAATTTCAGTGTTATGTTAAAATATGCTGTTATTTCTTAGGTTTCTTTAGACCACTTGGGGCCATTGTGCTAATCTTAGCTGTATGGATTTCATACATCTGTTAGGTTGGCAAATTTAGACTGAGCTTGACTGAGCTTGGCAACTTGAAACAGTTAGGTTTCAAACAGTGAGGTCTGTTTCATAAATGTTTCCTTCTCCTTGGACCCACAAACCAGCCAGCACATCTTCTTCTCATGGCAATGGTAGTAGCACAAGCAGCGAATGGGAACACACGATGGAACTAGCCCGTTGCCATTTCCATTTGATTTCTGCTAGCCAAGTCAGACAAGAGTGACTCCAAATGCAAGAGGACTGGCAAGCATACACTACCCACTTTGCCCAAAGCAAGTCACACGACCAAGCTCAATGCCGATGAAGTAGGAAAGTAAACTCCTCCAAAGGAAGTGAGTTAGAGGAAAGAGGAGTGGATATTTTTGAACATTACTATATTACAAACACTGTTTTAAGCAGATAGAGTGTTCATACACACAGACACACACACACACACCCACAAATAATCATGCGCTTGGCATTCAAATGAACCTCAAAAAATGCGTCAAGGGAAAATTTTTACAGGTGAACTTTTCTGACCACAAAGCAATATTACTGGATATGATTCACAAAATTTATTAAAAATGTAAGTTCTAACAGACTCTATAACTGATTGCCTGTAGTAAGACAGGAAAAGGGACAATCTCAGAGGGTCACTAGGTTTCCAGCAAGTTGTTAGGTGGCCAATAATATAATTTGTTGAGATTGAAAAGCTCTTCACCTACAGTTAAACTATACAGATTACTATACAGAATAACTATCAGATAACCATACAGAAAAACATAAACGAATTGTCTAAAAATATAGTGTACTTCTGGGAAGATTGTGTTGTACTTGTCATAGGAGAACCTCTACAAGGTTGGTTCAAATAGCAAATTCTGGAGCTATAATTTTCCAGTTTAGGACTGGACAAGGGGGATGTCTACAGTAAAGTGTCATTGGCCCACAAGAAGCTAAACAAAGTGGCTTTTTCATAAAGTTAAATTTACTCAATTTCAAGGACCTCATCTTATTATGCAGCTCTGTTTTTCAAGTACTCAATTGTTAAAATGCCCCCTTTATTTTATAAAATATTTGTAAGTCCAGGGAGCACTATTCCTTTGAACTTGTCAAATTTTATATTTTACTTGTTCCTAAAATCCAAACGTCTGAGAGAATTTGTGAAGGATTTTTATATTTTTTGTTGTTGTTGAGCTCTCTGGCGAGAAAAGAACTGGCTGGTTTTTCTCAGTATTGGATCTTTGGCATCAGCAGCCTGTACTAGATACTCGGTGATTATTTTTAATAAAAGAAATGATAGAACACCATGCTGGCAGAGACTGACTGGAAGCTCACCGAATCTGTTTTCCCATCTCCTAACAAATAGCCATCCTGCCTATTCCAGTCTCCCTAGCAAATAGGCGTGGCCTTACAAAGTGCGAGCAGTAGAATGTGGTTGAAAGTGACGTCTGACACTTTCAAAACTAGTCTTTTAAGTTCTCCCATGCAAGATTCTTTATCTGTCTTTCTCCTTGTGCCTGTTGGTCAGATCTGGTCAATTTATTGTTACACTTTTATTTCTTCATTATAAAGTGGGCAGAACCATATGAGTCAGTCACTGGATATCCTTGTTCCAGAGAATACTAAGACGTTGACTCTGGTACTGATTGAGAAACTCTCTGGTTGCTAGGACAATGAAATAAGATTTTAGTTTAGATTGAGAAAGACTTACTTGAGGATATATTGAGTATCTCTCAGAACTGAGACATGATTACTCTTTCTTCATCTCCTCAGAACAATAGAGCCTCCTAAGAACATCACTTTAAAATTCTTCTTAAGGAAGAAAATCTTATGTAGCTTTAAAAATTATGGCGTTACTTGTTAACTTATTTATTGCCTAATAATTGAGGCAAAGATTAATTTCTCTTTTGTCAATGTGCTAGAGGTAGTAGTAAAAATAATTTTACACACTATTTTAAATTAATTATTACAAGTGATATGTCTGCATAACTGAAAATTCTAAGTACAAATGACAGCCTAATGATTTCTTATTTCTAGCAGAAGAATTAGACTCAACAAATTGTCCATTCCACCGAGATGGTGCTGAACAAAGGAATAGTGTTCCTTCAGCAACTTCCCTCTGAGTTTATATAATAGTCATAAGCTTCAAGCATGAATTATTAATAAATTCTGTAGTCGTATGGATTTTACCCAATGTTAGCTATCTTTTTCTCTCTCTCCCTTTCTTTTTCTTCTGGATATTGAAGATAGTTCCCCATTTTTATATACCATCAAAGTCAATGCAAAGAAAGCATTCATGACAACTCCAACCTGTGAAAATACTGAATATAATTTACCATGTAATATCTCTTCTTCCTCTTTCACTCTTTTGTTTCTATTGTTGGATAGCTACAATGGTAGAGAAATTTGGTTAAATCGTTGCATTCACTTTTCTCTCAAATAACTTACCAACCTGATTTCCATTATCCTTAGGTTGAAAGATTATCTTTGCATTTATCAGACTAAAAATTCTCTCTTACAGATTAAGTAAAATGAAATGTTGAAAACAATAAAAAATAAATCGCACCAGGAAATTACTGGATGATTTTTATAGTCCAATATTCTGAAGTCAAAGACACACAAAATAATTTCTGATGTACCAGATGATCACTTAATAACGCTGAAAAGAATTGCCTGACATGCCAGATACTTTTTGGATAACTCTTTTGAGGGCATGAAGAATAAAACTGTGCCATGGGCCATAATTGAGTAAATGGTCTTCATACAACATTTTTTTCTAGCCATATCAGAGACTTAGAGTGACAATAATAGCTATCATTTATTGAGGGTATGCTATTTCAAAGTCATCTTTAACTATATGCACTGTAATAATTCCTGATATATAGATGAAAATATATGAGAATAAGTAACATCCTCAAAGTCACAGGGACAGTAAACTGTTCAGCCAGGATTCAAACACAATTTCTCCTTTTTCCCATACTACCCTGTAGAATAACTGACAAAACCATGCCATGGTAAGGTGGCCGAAGTGCTTCGTTGGAGCAGGGCTGATGTTTATTTGACTGTACACAGACCTCTTTCATAGCAGCACGTGCAAAGTATATTTTTCTTTTAAAAAGCTTCAGTTACCCTTTATTGTTGGTTTAAGTCTAACTGGCATATAAAGTAACCTGCATTTTCATTTTCTATAAACATTTAGGTTTTGATTGAATGTATAGTTTTACTCATTCAGCTGCTACTCTAAGCAGTGGCAGCCCTCAAGCAGAGATCATGAGGCCTCAGCAATCTCCTGGTAAGTTGCTCATTAGCTGTTACCAGGAACCAGAAAGATGGGCAGAGGATTGGGTTGGAGGCATACATAGCTGTAAGTTAATATCACAGAATACAATACTTAGAAAAAAATTGAAGATCCCTTTATTCAATTTTCTTATTTGGGGGAGAAAACTCCGTCACTGAAAGGTAATGCACATTTCTCAAGACCACATCATAAGCTAGTGCTACAGTTCAGAGCACTTGACTCCTAGTGAATTTCCATTCTCTATGGAAATATGTACTATACTGATGCTGAGAAAAAGTCTGACTAATTTTTCAACTTGAATTTGATGCTCAGTGTGAGTCATGTGTGCTAGAGAAGAGATACCACAACTGTATGTACAATGAGCACACATAGTATGTGTGTTTTAGTTATTATTTTTATCACAAGTTTTGGCATTTTTTTCATCAATAAATCATGGACGTCTTTGCTGATCATATTTTAGTGCCCAAATCTTCAGAAGTCTTGATATAACATCACTTGGAGACTTGCACAAGAGTTTCTTCTTACAGGATGTTCTGCTTTGTGATGTGGCAATGACGAAGGTGATTTTAATACAGGGATTGGCAGATTGAACCCTCAGCGTGTCAGTGTAATTCTTAATAACACTGTATTCTGTGAGGTGTGCATGAGTTCATTTCGCTGAACTGATTAAACGAACCAAAACATTTACTTCATATTGTTTTTTATCCCTCAGATAATCCAGATAGTTAGAGTTGTGTTAACATTAATATATTGCCTTTTTATCTTCTTTTCTTCAAAGACATATACACAAACTCACACTCACATGTAGCTTTTGAGGATTAATTACAAGGCATGTCAGGTCAAGCAATTGCAAAGGTACACTGTGGGGTGATGAAACATACCTTGCATATTATTTTCTGTGCTTTTTCCCACATTCAAATCCTTCTGCTGTCAAACCCCATATCCTTAAAAAGGAAGAAAATTTATTTTGCCTTTGCGTACATCCATTAATAAAACAGCTCTCATAATGATAATTTTTAAATCACCACTTCGTATTCATAAGCAGCATAAAATATGAAAAAAAAAAAGAAAGAAAAACAGAGGAGCCAGTGCCATGTATTAAATAGATTTTAGTAGAATTCACTAACAGTACTGATCATTTTTCTCTCCCTGTGACACATAAGAGGGGAAATGTTGAACGGATGAACTGCAGCCGGCAGCAGCCTCTCATGAAATTGTTAGTCAGTGTCAGTGCATATAACTGACAAAAGCGTCTGGATGAAAGATTGAGTAATTATTTTTCCATGTTAATGGTCCTTTATTTGTGTTTTATGCCTATGTTTGTTAACAGTAATTGCCTCTTCTCTAGTGTTCATTTTTAATGAGTCCCTTAAAAATGGAGCACTAACTACTCTAGGATTTATTCTCATTTTGTTTGCCATAGTAAGAACAGTGGACAAAATAGGACTTCATTTCCTTAAAGGGAAAGCTAAAACTATGCATCAGTGAGTGTAAGAAAAGAAAAAAGAACAAACTAATACTTTTGGAAGGATGTACATGGGATTTCAAAAATAGGAAAACAATTAATGCTCTAGCCTATTTGTGTGGGGAGTCTCATTAATTCAAGGCGATTCAGCCTGATAAATCTATTTTTTTTTTTGGCTGTGTCACTGTTAAAATCTTGGTGTTAGGGTATCCACGGAAGAGTACAAAATAAGTTGCTTATAGTGCTAAATAGATTGCATTTCTTTATAGAACGCAATATCAGAATTTTTCCCCTTCCACTCTTGTTATATTAACACACAATGTTTTAGTCATCTTTGCATCATCAGTACTTTGTATATATTTTTGTAGGAAATATATACTCAGTATGTATTCATAGAATAAATAACTAACTACTATTAGCTTTTGGACTGAGCAAGGAGAATGATTCCAGCTCCCAAATCAACAAAGCATATTTGACAAAACATGTCTAAAATATAAGCAATTAAATTTATCCTGGGTATTTTTATAACATAGAAAATGCTTATTTGTTTTCTATACACACATGTTTTAATTTCCTGGGGCTGTTGTAACAAATCCCACAAACCAGTTGGCTTAAAATAACAGGAACTTATCCTTTCAAAATTTTAAACCCAGAAATCTGAAATCAAAATGTTGGCAGGGCCTCTCTGAAGGCTCTAGGGCAGTATCCTTCCTGGCCCTTTCCTAGTTTCTGGTGTTGCTGGCAATCCTGGGTGTTTTTTGACTTGCAGCTGTAGCACTCCAATTCCTGCCTCTGTCTTCACACAGCTGTCTTCCCTCTGTATGTTTCCCCCTGTCTCTGTTTTCTCTTACAGGGACACCAGTCATTGGATTAGGAACAACCCAGTATGACATCATATTAGCTAATTATATCTTCAAAGATCCTCTTTCCATATAATATATCACATTCTGAGGTTCCTAGTGGACATTGATTTTGAAGGGACAGGCATTATTCAACCTAGTACACCCTGGATGAATTTACATCCTGGCCATATCACTTATTGTGAGATGCTGGGCAAGATACTTGATACCTCTAAACATCAGTTCCCTTATATGTAAAAGAAGGACAATGATGTTACTCTGTAACTCATGGACCTGTAGTGAGGACTACTAGAACTAATATAAGTAAAGCTTTTAGCACAGCTTCTGACATATCAAGTGTGCTCTGATAAACAACACCTCTGAAATGGATAAAGTAGAGAGTTTAATAGGATTTTTAACAATAATGTCCCTCAGTTCAGGACAGTGACAAAATGCTAAAGCAAAAATTCCTAAACATGGTTTTATGAAAACCTCCCAAACTGCAGAGCAGTTATACAGATCTCTGAAAAGATTTCAAAATACCACAAACTATGTAAAATAGTTTTTCATAAAGTTTCCCTCGAGGTAATACATTGTTCTAGTAGAATCATACCAAACGTCTTTTTATATAAATTAACAACAACAACAACAGCAACACCTGAAAAAACGAGAGTATTGGTGTTGGGGACTGGGGTGAGGAGACGATGTGGTGAACACTGACTTACAGCATTCCAAAGGCTGAAATTTAAAAAGAATGAAACCTGGAAAAAGATTGACTGTACTTTCTTCAAGAAGCACCTTCTAGATACGGTCCTATAATCCGATTTGTGATAAGAATTGGGAGGTACAGAATTGGAGGCTAAGAGCATCTCGTAGATGAGAGAGCAGAATGCACTTTAAATTCCTCAGAGAGCAAAGTAACCACAGCAGCAGCAACAACAATAATGATATGGTTTGGCTATGTCTCCACCTAAATCTCATCTTGAATTGCAGCTCCCACAATCCCCACGTGTTGTGGGAGGGACCCAGTGGGAGGTAATTGAATCATGGGGGCATTTACCCCCATGCTGCTGTTCTCGTGATACTGAGTTCTCACGAGATCTGATGGTTTTATAAGTGACTTTTTTCCCTTTTGCTTGGAATTTTCTCCTTACTACCACCATATGAAGAAGGATGTGTTTGCTTCCCCTTCCATCACGATTGTAAGTTTCCTAAGGCCTCCCAAGGCATGCAGAAATGTAAGTCAATTAAACCTCTTTCCTTTGTAAACTACCCAGTCTAGAGTATGTTTTTATTAGCAGCATAGGAACAGATTAATACCGTAGATTGGTACCAGTAGAGTGGGGTGCTACTATAAGGATATCCCAAAATGTGGAAACAACTTTGGAACTGGGTGACAGGCAAAGGCTGGAACAGTTTGGAAGACTCAGAAGAAGACAGGAAAATAAGGGAAAGTTTGGAATTTACTAGAGACTTGGAGGACTCAGAAGACAGGAAGATGTGGAAAGGTTTGGAACCTCCTAGATACTGGTTGAATGGCTTTGACCAAAATGCTAACAGTGGTATGGACAATAAAGTCCAGGCTGAGGTGCTCTCAGATGGAGATAAGAAACTTGTTGGGAACTAGAGCAAAGGTGACTCTTGTTATGCTTTAGTAAAGAGACTGGTGGCATTGTGCCCCTGCCATAGAAGTTTGTGGAACTTTGAGCTTGAGAGAGATGATTTAGGGTATCTGGCAAAAGAAATTTCTAAGTGGCAAAGCATTCAAAACAAAGCAGAGCACAAAAGTTTGGAAAATTTGTAGCCTGATGATGCAATAGAAAAGAAAAACTCATTTCTTAAGAGAAAGTCAAGCCTGCTGCAGAAATTTGTGTAAGTAACAAGAAGCTGAATGTTAATTACCAAGACAATGAGGAAATGTCCATGTCAGAGACCTTCATGGAAGCCCCATCCCTTAACAGGCCTGGATGCCTAGGAGGAAAAAATGGTTTCTGGGCTGGGCCCAAGGCTCTTCTGCTATGCGTAGCCTAGGGACTTGGTGCTTTGAGTCCAGGCTGCTCCAGCCATGCCTAAAAACTGCCAAAATACAGCTCAGGTCACAGCTTCAGAGGCTGCAAACCTTAAGCCTTGGCAGCTTCCACATGGTGTTGGTCCTGCGGGTGCACAGAAGTCAAAAATTGAGGTTTGAGAACCTCTGCCTAGATTTCAGAGGATGTATGGAAACGCCTAGATATCCAGGCAGAAGTCTGCTGCAGGGGTAGAACTCTCATGGAGAACCTCTGCTAGAGCAGTGCAGAAGGAAAATGTGGGGTTGGTGGCCCCACACAGAGTCCCCACTGGGGCACTGCCTCCTGGAGTTGTGAGAAGAGGGTCATGGTCCTCCAGACCCTAGAGTTGTAGATCTAATTACAGCTTGCACCCATTCACCTGAAAAAGTCACCGGCACCTAACACCAGCCTATGAAAGCATCCTGCACCAGGGCTGTACCCTGCAAAGCCAAAGGGGCAGAGCTGTCCAAGGCTGTGGGAGCCTACCTCTTGCATCAGCATGATCTGGATGTGACACACAGAGTCAAAGGAGATCATTTTGGAAATTTAAGGTTTAATGACTGCCTCGTTGAATTTCTGACTTGTATGGGGCCTGAAGCCCCTTCATTTTGGCCAATTTCTCCCATTTGGAACAGGTGTATTTACCAAATACCTGTACCTCCACAGTATCTAGGAAGTAACTAACTTACTTTTGATTTTACAGGCTCATAGGTGAAAGAGACATGCCTTGTCTGAGATGAGACTTTGGACTTGGACTTTTGGGTTAATGCTGGAATGAGCTAAGTCTTTGGGGCACTGTTTAAAAGGCATGTTTGTGTTTTGAAATGTGAGGACATGAGATTTTGGAGGGGCCAAAATCCCGTGGGAGGGAACCCATGGTGGATAATTGAATCATGGGGCCAGTTACTTCCATGCTGCTGTTCTCATGATAGTGAGTAAGTTCTCATAAGATCTGATGGTTTTATGAGGGAATTTCCCCCCTTTTGCTCAGTTCTTCTCCTTGCTGCTGCCACGTGAAGAAGGATGTGTTTGTTTTCCCCTTCCACCATAATTGTTAAGTTTCCTGAGGCCTATGGAGCCACGCTGAACTGTGAGTCAATTAAACCTCTTGCCTTAATAAATTACCCAGTCTTGTGTATGTCTTTATTAGCAGCATGAGAATGAACTAATTCAGATAATCTCAACAATTTTGTAAGAGATTACTGTGTACATGATTCTAAACATGTTCGAAACATTTCACTTAATCATTATAACCCTCTTAGAGACATACTATTAATTTCCCCATGTTTCCTAAAGATAAAATCGAGGCAAAGGGAAGTGAAATCAGTTGATGATCTGCCAATTAGTGGGTGGTAGAAAAACACGTTGGCATTAAGCTGTCTGACACTCTTGCCCATGATTTTACCCTACAATATTCTTAATTTGTTAGTAAAATAACAATATTTTTGTACTTTCTGGATTGTGGGGGTATCCAGTCACTCCCCTCATTAGTGAGTGTTACAACTATGGAACAGATGGCATTCAGTCAGAAGTGAACAAGAGGGCCTTCCTTAGATAACTGGCTTAAATTCTTCTGTCAACACCGTTTCTGGAATGCTTATTTTGTATCTATTTTGCATCAGGCATTCAGTAAACATGGTTTTTCTGAGCCTGGTTTTTCAAGATGGCTAAGTGGTTTAGGAGACCACCATGTCTTCCAGACCTACCCCATGACTGAAAACTAGAAGGCATTTGCTGCATAGAGACATGCTAAAAGCTAGAAAGCAAGCAAAGTCCTTGAAGTGATGCAAATAACAACAAATCTTTAAAATTATATGTAGGAATTAAAAATTGAACTGGATATCAAATAATCAAATAACCTTGTTTGAAGATATGAATTGAACATTTGATTGCATATTCTACTTTTATGGGCTGGGTTAAAAAAAATGGTCATGACTGTCAGGATTTTTTTTTCCTATAGAAATTTTTATGCTCCTTTGTCTCCCTACTCACCTTTAAACATATTGATTGATAAAATATAAGATGAAACTAATAGTCAGTGTTCACATAGTTAATATGTTTTGACTCAGGCTATATTATGAATCAAAAAATAATTTTTAACTGATGAAAATGACTCATCCGGAAAAGTGTGATTTAATAAATGTGCCTCCCTATTTAAGTTAAAATATTTGAGCTAAAATTAGCAGCACATCTTGTTCCTTTACTATGTCTTAGAATGAAATAAACCAGAGGAGAGATAAGTGTTCTTTGTCTGATTTAATTGCTTTTGGGGAGATGGACCAGTGTTAAGCTACCTAACTCCAATGGACAAGCTGTAGAGATAGGAGTGAATGTATCATGAAAGGAAGAAATTAACACTGATGCTGTCAGCAACTTGCAGTTCCAAGAACAGCCCAAAAAACATTTTTACCCCTTGCAAGTTTCCCCTAGGAGTAAACCAAGCAACTAAAAATGGATATCCACCCATCATGTTCTTAATATTAAGTTCATTAACATCACCATTCTCGCCTGTACCAACCTTTTCTTAGAAAACTATGCTTAGAATAGAAGGATATTATTCTGTATTATCAAGAGAGAGAAGGAAAATTTGTGATATTTTAATTTGTTTTTTTCCTTTACATCTAATAAGTGGGATTGTATGTGTGTATGTTTAATTGCTTTAATAATTTGAAGAAAAAAGATATGTTAGAAAAGGTTCTCTGAAAATTCAGTTATCCCAGAAGCAATTGTCTAACCACTTCAATGAGGAAGAGAAAATAAGGAAAATCTTTAATTGAAAAATAGTCACTGAATGCCTTCTATGAGCTACTCCCCATTCATTGTTCTAGGTAGACAAGGATAAAGAAGACTTAGTCTTTGTTCTCAAGAATTCATTCAGAATAAGGAATTGAAGACATAAGCAAGACATTTATAACAAGCTTGTGTGGTATTAAGTCGCCAGGATGTGATGGAACATGAGATATGGAAGATGAGAGGTTGGAAAAATATATTGGAGCCAACTTCTAGAATGACTTATTACAAAACTAAGATGTTAATGCTCTTTTTTTTGTTTCTTTTCTATAACCAAAAAAGTAACAAAGTCATAAATCTATATGAAAAGATTTACTTTTCTTACATTTCCTATATATATGAAATACATGTATATAATTCATATAGAAATATATTTCTATACATAAATTTATATAATATTTATATACAAATAAAGATAAATATATATTTAGAAAAAGAGGATAGAAGCCAGAAATTTTATAAGATTGTGAAATGTAAATTCATTACCCTTGCACATTGATTTACATTTTTTTCACTTTAATGAAAATGATGCATTTTGAATTGTGTTTTTGCTTTTATGCCTTTGGAAATGTTTTTAGACTTGCCATTTTCTACCGTCTTTAACTTTATTTTAGGGTTTAAGCAGGAGAATTTTAAGCTGTGAGTGATAATGAGAAATTAGGCCTATGCAGGAGCACTTTGTGGGAATTCTGGGTCTCTGTAATTTACATATGTTTAATCTGTGGTGGAATGAGTCAACAGAGGATGGATTGAAGACTGTGATACAGTCCTGAAACTAGGGCACATATTGGTAGTGTCTTCCTTTAGTAAGCAGCCAGCTCCGGGGATTTTCTTTCCACAGTGCTATTTTAATGTGTAAAACCACCACACAAAACCTGTGCAACAATCACAACCCTGATAATCTGAATTTTTCCATTCCTCTTGTAATTTTCAGAGTAAGTCCCAAGTTAAGCAAGGTTGGCCAGCCACTGAGCACATTCCCAGGAATAGAGATAGGACAAGGGTACTCATCTTTCAGTGTGCAACTCAAGAGTGTTGTGCAGAGATTGTTTGGTGTTTTTTAACATTTGTAAAACAGCAATTGCCTTTCGATTGTGGTTGTGGTCACAACTGAAACTTTGCTGGAAAAAGTTTCATAGCATTTGCATTATATAGCAAAAATGAAAGGTGAGAAGAGGGGCTTAGATCTGTGCTTCTGACAGTCTGAGGTGAATAACTAGTTGTTTTCTTTTTTAAAATAATCCAATATATCTAGGACCATTACTTTTATAAAATATAATAAAAGTTACTGGAAAAATTAACAAGACATGCAAACCATAAGAATCCAATTTTTCTTATCAGTTCAACAGGCATATTTGTTGTCTGTCAAGCTGCTATAAAGGTTCCTAAATGCTTACTCACAATTTCTGTACTTGTCTCTCTATATTTCAGAGGAAGGCTCTAGTCATTGGACCACATTTGGAGTAGCACTGGCTTAGAGGATTCTGAAAGCAGTCAGGAAATCCCAGAGCAAATGACACAGTTTTAAAGAAATCTATATATAACACCTTGCTTAGTCAGGGCTACCACTGTTTCTCTGCACTAACACAAGTTGCTTTCTGATTTATCTAAAATAAGAGAATTGTCCTCTAGGCAGTAAGGTAATAGCTGTTGATGGAACTTAGAGGTGAAAAAGTGCTTTATATTTATATGTGTATGTGTGTGTGCGTATGTGTGTGCGTGTGTGTGTGTGTCTGTGTGCATGCAGAACTATATTGAACAATAGCCCATAGTCTGGGGGATACTGGGATCTGCATGAAATTTTCAAAGGTAACATCAAAACATACATATACCCTGAAATGATGGCAATTACATCTACTTGTTTCCAAATTCATCTTTGTGAAACCTACAAATATAAAATGGAAGCCATCTTAGGGAATTTCACTGAGTGATACTATTTCATCTTTAGAACATTTCCTTTTTCTTTCAGCAGGCAGCCTTTCCCGTGAAATGCTCTTTCTCTACCTTTTTTAAGTTTATATTTCCTTTTATTAAGTGATGAAGAACAGGCAGACGATCATTTCAACCTGCATCTCCCCTTCCTTCCATAGCAACAAAATCCCTAATTTTATTTTTTTCTGAACAAATGACTGCACATTCCCAATTTTCCTTTGCAGTCACATGTAATCTTGAGACTAATTGTAGACAACATAATGTGAGCAGGTGTCAAGATCAGGTTCTGAGAACCAGGGAATGAGATTTAAAAGACTGATGGAAATAACAATTTGCCTTATTTTCTTCTTTTTAAAAATCGCTACCTAATTTCTAGCTGGTACAGGGAATTCCATACATTTTGGGTTATAATATAGTCCTAGGAGTAGGGATCACATATGGGTGGAACCAAATATTAGATGGAGTAAGGATCTCTAACATCTCTGAAATATCATTTCATATTCCTTTCATTTTAGAGAGATTTTTACTAAAACTTTTTGATCTTGAAAGAAAGTAAACACCTACCTTTTTTAATCAACTATTCCACAGAACCAAACGTTATCTTAACTTATAAGAGTGATAATAATGCAAGCATATTACAAGTACATGTCTGTGCTTTCCAGCATGACAGCCACTAGCCACACGTGGCTCTTCAAACTTAAGTGAACTAAAGATAAATATAATGTAAAATGTAGTTTCTGAGATACTCTAGCCACATGTTCTGTGCTCCATAAACCCTGTGGCTACTTTGTTGGACACTGAAGAAACTGTAGAACAATTCATTGCAGAAATTTCTATCGAACAGCACTGATCTAGAGGGCAAGGCGTAGGTTAGCCTTCATTGTAACCAAATAGATATACACTAAAAGTTTTTCATTTCTTTATCTTAAAATACCCTGCATATTGAGTTAACTGTATAAATCAAATAAATACATGAAAAGAATAAAATATGTATAATAAATTTGGAAACAATTAAATGTTTGAAAGATATCACAAGAAATAATGTAACTGTTCCTGGCATGGATAGAAACTTATTTCAGGGGTTAATCCAGGACATGGAATAAACAATTCTGAGCCCTTCCATCCTCCGCAAGTTTCACACTGATGAGTTCAGGTGAAAGGGGATTTAAAGGATGCCCACAGGGAAAAGGTAAAGAAGTGGAGATGAAGCATAAAATATATCTTGGTCAACTCTTGGACAGTAAAATAAAGTTGTGAAGGACAAATGCATTCAGTTATCTTTGGTATAATAAGAGACATAAGAACTTACCATATTTATGCTAATGTTTTTTCCTTATCTTTCTTTTTAATTTCACTTTTATTTCTAGCCATATACCTTATTTCCCACCATAAGAACTTAGAGCACCTGAACGTTACAACATGGTGGAACTTCCAGAAGTTTTGACTACCACATACATTCCATTTGCAAGAGTGTAGTATATTTTCACAAAGAGCAAGTGTAACATAACAACAAAACACTAAGAAATTATTTAATTTTAAGTCAAAATATAACATGCTGGTGAGGCGGTGGAGTAAAGGGAACACTTATGCACTGTTGGTAAGAATGAAAATTAGTTCAACCATTGTGGAAAGCAGTGTAGCTATTCCTCAAAGATCTAAAACAGAACTACCATTCAACCCAGCCATCTCATTACTGGTTACATATACAAAGGAATATGTATTAGTCCATTTTCCCGCTGCTCATAAAGACATATCCGATACTGGGCAATTTACAAAAGAAAAAATTCAATGAACTTAGAGTATCACATGGCTGGGGAGGCCTCATAATCATGGTGGAAGGTGAAAGGCACCTCTCACGTGATGGCAGACAAGAGAAGAGAGCTTGTGCAGAGAGACTTCTGTTTTTAAAACCATCAAATCTCATGAGACTTATTCACTATTTTTAGAACAGCATGGGAAAGACCTGCCCCTATGATTCAATTACCTCCCACCAAGTCCCTCCCATAAGACGTGGGAATTCAAGATGAGATTTGGGTGGGCACACAGACAAAGCATATCATTCCACCCCTTGCCCCTCCCAAATCTCATGTCCTCACATTTCAAAACCAGTCATGCCTTCCCAATAGTCTCCCAATGTCTTAACTCATTTCAGCATTAACTCAAAAGTCCACAGTCCAACATCTCATCTGAGACAAAGCAAGTCCCCTCCACCTATGAGCCTGTAAAATCAAAAGCAAGTTAGTTACTTCATGGACACAATGGGGGCACAGGTGTTGGGTAAATACAGCCATTCCAAATGGAAGCAATTAGCCAAAACAAAGGGGCTGCAGGCCCCATGCAAGTCCAAACTCCAGCAGGCAATCAAATCTTAAAACTCCAGAATGATCTCCTTTGACTCCATGTCTCACATCCAAGTCATGCTGATGCAAGAGGTAGGCTCCCACAGCCTTGGGCAGAATATAAATCATTCTACCATAAAGACACATGCAGACATATGTTTGTTGCAGCGCTATTCACAATAGCAAAGACATGGAATGAACCTAAATGCCCATCAATGACAAACTGGATTAAAAAAATGTGGTATATATCCAGCATGGAATACTATGCAGCCATAAAAAAGAAAGAGATCATGTCCTTTGCAGGAACATAGAGGGAGCTGAAGGCCATCATGTTTAGAAAACTAATGTAGGAAGTGAAAATCACATGTTCTCACTTATAAGTGGGAATGAAATAATGAGAACACATTGCCGAGATCTGCTTGGTCATGGAGACCCTAACCCAGCCGCGCTAGAGGAAGTAAAGACACACACACTGAAATATAGCATGTGGAGTGGGAAATCAGGGGTCTCACAGCCTTCAGAGCTGAGAGCCTCCAACATATTTATTGACAGCAAGCCAGTGATGAGCATTGTTTCTATAGATTATAGATTAAGTAAAAGTATTCCTTACGGGAAATAAAGGGATTGGCCAAAACAAAGGGATGTGTCTGTATAGTTATCTGCATCAGGAACATGTCATTAAGGCAGAGATCGCTCATACTGTTGTTGTGGTTCAGGAACGCCTTTAAGTGGTTTTCCGCCCTGGGTGGGCCAGGTGTTCCTTGCCCTCATTCTGGTAAACCCACAACCTTCCAGAGTGGGCGTCACGGCCATCACAAGCATGTCACAGTGCTGCAGAGATTTTGTTTATGGCCAGTTTTCGGGTCAGTTTGTGGCCAGATTTGGGCGCCTGATCCCAACAACACATAGTCACAAAGAGGGGAACAATAGACACTAAGGCTTACTTGAAGGTAAAGGGTGGAGGGAGGGAGAGGACCAGAAAAAAATAACTATTGGGGACTAGGCTAAGTACCTGCGTGACAAAATAATCAGTATAAACACTTGTGACATTAATTTACCTATATAACAAACCTGCACCTGTACCCCAAACCTCAAATAAAATTTTTTTTAAAAAGAGAAATTATTTAATTTTAAAAAAGCGATCAGCATGCTACTTTTGTTTGGTTTTTGTTTTTTTTTTTTCTCAGAGAAGACATCTTGAATACTGCTCTTTTCTTCGTGTTGAGTAATAGACTTTCTATTCTTAAATACATAAGCATATTCCTTCCCATGAGGCCTAAGTTAAAAAAAATTAAAAACATTATAGGTTATTTTATTATACAATGAAATTTTGAAAATTGAAGACTTGTATTTAGTGAACTAATTTTTCCCACTCTTTCCTTCTTATTACAAGGGCAATCATGCCAAACCACATTCATATGGAAATGTGTTTAAAATGCATTAAAATGTTATTAGCTATATAGTGGAATTTAGTATGCAGAAAATTCTTACCAAGGTATGTATTTGTGATTCAAGAGTTCAAATTTTTTTTTATGCTTCTTCCCTAGAAAACAGTAATGATTAAATTAGCTGTGCATGCTCTTTGTTGCTATATCTGAGCATTAGCCCACACTAACTTTTAGCCTAGAAAACTATCAGTAGTGGAACGGAAATCACACAGAGTTGGGAAGACTCGAGTTCCACAACTGGCTTCTAGTAAGGGCGGGACATGGTTAATTGAATTAACTTTCATGAGACTCCATAAAATGAAGTCTGGATTATTTATCTCCTAGTGGCATTGTCAAAATGAAGTGAAATATCTTATGGACTAAGTCTGGTACACAAGAGTGCAAACACAAAAAGAAACATGAATTGTCATGCAGAGATGGATAGGAGCTGAAGAGGGAAAACATTTACGACCAAAGGCGTGTGTTTGAGATTTTTCCTCCTGGTGTGAACTTCTAGCTCAGAATTAACCTGGAGGGTCTTTTGACAAATAGGAGACCTAGAAGAACTTACAAGGGAAAGAAGAGATTCCATGTTCCACAACACTTTAAAAATTTTGAAATAAACTTTAAAATATTACTTAAAACAAAATATTGTGGATTTATTTGACTGAGTGATCCTTTCAAGACCTAATACATCCAATAAAATAAAAGTTTATTATTAATAAGAGTTTTATAAAACATGATTTGGAAACACTAATTTACCAGATTCTTATAAATGAAGTTCTAACACTTATTTGAAAGACTATGCAATTAGAAATTAAAGAGGTGGTAATTTGTTATTCAAGATTCACTTCTCTCTATAATTATTCTTAAAGTAGGACCTGAGAATATAAGTTTTAAAGGTTTGTTGAGACTACCTCATATACATGTGAGGGATACATGAATTATTCACACCTACACACACATAACAATATGTGTATATATACATAAACACATACACACACACTCTATTAATTCACTATACATACCCTTCTTATTTTCAAAATAATTCAAGGTAGCTCAGACTTGCTTTACAATGGTTCATTTATCTTCTGCACAATATACTCATTGAAAAATAATTGCTAACACATTCTAAGAATGTGTTGTAATTGTGCTAAGTGCTCTACATATAAGCTTTTATTTAATCCTCAAAGCAATCCTAGGAGGCAGGTTCATCTATTCTCTTTTACAGATTTGAAAAGGGGAGCTTCAGAGAAGTTCCATAGCTTGTACAAAATTGAGTGTCTTAGAGGTGATTGATGCAGACACACTCTAAAGTTACCCCTAATGAGTCATACCTTTGTACAACTTTATCTCCTAGAGTATGAGTGGAACCTGTGGCTTGCTTCTAACCAATGGCATATGGCAATAGTGAAGGGGTTTTGCCAATTTAATGCAGGTCTTTAGTAAGTTTATTTTGAGTTAATTAAAAAGGCAGGTTCTCTTGGGTGGGCTCAGTCTAATTGAGTGAAAGCTTTTAAACAAGGGACTGGGAACTTTCCTTTAGCAAGCAGTTTGCCTGCTGAACTTGAAGAAGCAAGCTATGAACTCTGTAGCCACAAAGACTGAACCTGCCAACAACCTAAATGACCTTGGAAGAGGACACCAAGCTTCAGGTGACAATGCAGCTATCTTATGCTTGATTGCAGCCTTGTGAAACCATGAGCAGAGAATTCAGCTACACTGTGCCTGGACTCCTGAAACACAGAAGCTGGGAGACAATAGACGTATGGTATTTTCCACCACTAAGTTAGTGGTGTTTTATTACATAGCAGTAGAAGACCAATACAGGGATGAAGATGAGTTTTGAACTCAGGAAGTCTGGCTTTCAAGTTTGCATTCATAGTGACATCCAGCCTCTCAGAGATGCAACTTGGTATCTGGTATTCTATAGACACACAGCTGTACAGCTGTGTACTCTGTGGTCCAGGTGTGATATGGTTTGGGTCTTTGTACCCACCCAAATCTTATGTTGAATTCATCATGTTGAAATCTCATGTTGAATCTCCTATTTCCCGAGTGTTGGAGATGGGGCCTGGCGGGAGGTGACTGGATCAGTGGGTGGGGCTTCTGATGGTTTAGCACCATCTCTCAAGCGCTGTTTCATGATAGAGTTCTCACGAGATCTGGTTGTTTGAAAGTGTGTACCACCCCTCCCTTTGCTCTCTCTTCCTCCTGCTCCAGCCATATAGGACATGCTAGCTTCCCCTACATCTTCCACCATGACTGTAAGTTTCCTGAGGCCTCCCCAACCATGCTTCCTGTGCAGGCTGTGGGACAATGAGCCAATTAAACCTCTTTACAAATTACCCAGTCTCGGGGAGTTCTTTATAGCGATGTGAAAACAGACTAACACAAGGTGTCCATGAGGTTAGGAACGACAAAAAGGCTAGTTGTTTTCCTCTACTTCATATTTAGAAATATGTAGTGTAATTGGTGGATAGGATCAGCTATAGATTGGAAGTAGCAACATTTATTTTTTGAAAGTGGTACTATCCTTATTTGAATGACCTTAGAAAGTTCACATGTTGCCCTGTGCCTCAGTTTTCTTTGTGACATTGGGAAGAATTTATTCAATTTCCAACTTGAAAAGAAATCTATTGATTGTACCACACAATGATGACTGTAAAAAATATTTTTTCTCAAAAGATAAGCATTTATAAAATATTAGCTCATGCATCTAAAATACATTTCAAAACTCATTTAATGAGGGCCTACTCAGTACCGAGTGTTATTAATCTTCACAGATTCCTTAAAAATTGATTTCTCCTCTCTCCTTTAACAAGCTGGAATGAAAGTTAGTGAGTTGTATGACTTGCCTCTCTGACCATAAGATAAAAACAAAGAGGTCCTGATTTATTGGGCTGTTAGATAAAATCTGGTTTCTTCTGGATCTTTAAATCTGTATTCATAAGCTGCACATATTCAATATGTTAAGGAACAAAGAAAAATGTCAGATGATTTCAATTTGTGTTTTTGTATTCTACTAGATGATTCCATTTCAAGTGCAACTATCAGAAAAAACAAGGCAGTGGGTATTTGTGTTTATTCTTGGTTCTCATTTAGGGAGCTGTGTTTTTAAATGAAACATAATTTTAAATTTATCTTTTCAATCCTCCACTCCTTATAAATGTATTGCTGCATCTACTAAGAATTTAGGAACATGAATCCTCTTTTGTCAGCCTTCCTTTCTAAGCACACATTGCAAAGAACTGCTAATTTCATTTTCTTTCTGTTTAGTTTCATTTCTTCCTTCTTAGGATTTCTGTTTAAAAAAGCTTTTAGCAGTCTTTGCTCGCATATGGTGCATATGCTTGTGAAATAGGCAAACCAGCTTGAGTAAAACATGAATAAAAATAAACCACACAGAACCAAACTACAAACCTTTTGGGAGGTCCTCAGTCATGTTGCTTTTTTTTTTTTTTGCATATGTCAATAATTCCTGTTTGGAACCAGGAATGGAATCCTCTGAAATACCCAAATACAGTAAGAAAGATGGCATTGTTCTCTAGATCAAAGAATTAAATGAGATCTATGAGTTCTGAAAAGTTCTCCATCTTATGAGATTTGCAGGCTGTTTTCCTGAACAAGACCTTCAGCAAAAGATGAAAATTACCGGATGCGCTTACTTTAGGATGAACTTGAGAACTTCTTTTTGACATTATTTTATAAAAAGACAGACACGAAACATAGCAGACCACAGAGTTAAGAGTAAAGCCTCCAAATCCAAATATTTAAAACCTAGCTACTCAAGAAGCCACAGAAATACAGTGTAGTTTTCTAGTGAAATCCCTTTGGCATTATCTTCCTGCTGAATATTTTCAAAACACACTGAGCAGTCTATATCCCTAAGGATTGCTTTTCTCTAGTTGATTTATATGTTTACACATGTTTAACTACTCATTGTATTGTCTGTTAAAGAGAAAATTCATACCATGCACATGGGTCTGGGTCCAGGTGGCTTACCAGACTGGTTCAAGATGTGGGTGTGGGGCTTTAGTGTCTGGATGGTATTTCAGCCTGTGTTCAAAGAGGGAGGGAAATGAACAAAAGAAAGGAGAGAATTTATGCTGAGTGACTTCCCTGCTATAAACTTGCCAATGCAGTTTTGGAGGTCTGACAACATCTTTGCTCTTTGCCGCTTGGATAAAAATCAATCAGGAAGCCAATGGAAGAATATTAGGTATGTACAAAGCAGGTAGGAAACACAGAGCAACTGGAGCTTGTTGTCTGTTTACAATTTTGATGGTGTGATAAGACAAGAATTTAATAACACAAAAGTTATCCACATGAGTGTAAGAACACCTAAAGCTGAGTAATTTATAAAGAAAATACAATTATGTCTTACTGTTTTGGGGGCTGGGAAGTTCAAAGTTGAGAGGTGCATCTTGACAGCCTTCTTGCTGGTGCAAGCTGTCTGCAAAGTCCCAAGGTAATGACAGGCAGCACATGGCGAGGAAACTGAGCATACCAATGTGCCAATTCAGGTCGCTGCTCCTCTTCTTATAAAGCCACTATTTTCTCTCTCATGCTAACCTATTAATTGATTAGCCCGTTAATTCGTGAAAGGATTAGCTCATTCATGAGAACAGAAACCTCACCACCTAATTGCCTCTTAAAGGCTCCACCTCTCAACACTGCCACACTGGGGATGAAATTTCAATATGAGTTTTTGAGGGGACATTTAAATCATAGCAATGAGAGATGTCACCTTGTTAACTATTGCTTTACAATTATGGGCATGATAGAGTCTTCAAAGAGGAAATAGGATATTACCTGTCAGTGAAGGGGCTTTCAATTTAAAAGGATGAGGGGCAAGGAAGTCATGCCAAGGCCCGAGAACAGTGTAAATAATTGGCAGAAAATACAAGTTGCATGCTGAGTATGGCAGGATGATAACTATCACTTGAATTCTGGTTGATCTAGTATAGGAAATGCAAACTCAGATTCCTCATGGGGTGAACAGGTAATGGAAATGAGAAGAGCAAGCTGCGGAGTATACTTTACCATTTTTAAAAAATTTTCTTATTTTTAAAGAAGGTGAAATATTCTTCACTTCCACAAGAAAAACACCTCTTCCATTTTCTATCTCTCCTTCCTCTCCTCTCTGCAACATAGGGTCACAGTATTATTTCTGCCTTAAAACAAACAAAGAAACAAAGCCAAAAGCAGCAGGGCAGACATGTAGATAAACTATAATTGATTCTCCACCTTAAGCAGAAGGAACCAGCCTGCCTGGGCTCTTTCTCTGTCTACGGGAGCAGCTGCTAGTGTTTTCGAAACACTGCAAGCCAAACAATGCACATCTATAGGCAAGAATGCCCTCATCAACCACCAGAGTGCAACTTCTGATGTAGAAGAGAAGGGTGCCTTATGATTGCAAAGATAAGAACTTTCAGAAAGTTAAAGGAATTAGACTTCAGGTTCAGTATGCGGTTCAAGATCCAGGCTCCTACACAGAGCCCAGATTTGATTCATTTGGTAAATGCTAAATCCATTCCATTTGCATAGCATGTTCTCTAAAGCATTTTCAATTGGAACTGATTCTGTATTTGAGAGTGGAAGAAGAATGTATTCTGGCAAGCTGATGTTTCTGTCTGCGTGGAGCTGCCTTTCCAAGGGGTTGACAAACACCCATCTTGGCCCTTCAGCATTTTTCTATGTGCTGAATGGGCTTCAGGAGCATAGATCACTTTTATTGCAGCATACAATATGTTTGATAATAAACTTTTAAGCTCTATTTATTGGGCTACACATACAAAACTATTACTTTCTTGGCTAACACCCATACCTTATCTAATGGGAAAGATAAAGAGTGATTTCAGTAAGAAACTTTAAAGAGCATTTGATACTTAGAAGAAAAGAGTAATCAAATCACCTAATATTTATTTTCTCCTGTGTGCCTGGAATTATAATATTGATTCATACTGCCTTCTTACCCATCTCATACATAAGCATGTTGTCTCTTAGTGTGTGTGGTGAGCTTTAAATAATTGTTTCCTTGGTGTTAGAGAAACAGATTTTACTGCCTGAGTAGAAAATATCTGATAATTGCAGGAGATTTCAGAAGGACGGTGAAAGGAGAAAAAAAAAACCTTTTGATATTGCAACATTTGAAGCTGACTGATGATTACTAGATAATTTATGAGCAATTGGCCTCATTTAAATATAGATCTGGCAAATGGGGAGTGTATTTTAATGCTAGATGGGAGGTAAAATGCATATAATGCCTCATCATTTTCAATATATTTTTACCTTCACTAGATTATTTGATATATGAAACAGCACTGAGCACTGGTGAGAAAGTGATGTGTGTGTGTGTGTGTGTGTGTGTGTGTGTGTGTATGTGTCTGTGTGTGTACAAAGAGGGATTGAGGAATTATTATCTCCATCTCACAAATGGGGTCATTTAGCTGAGTTTGAATGATGAATGTGCAATTCAACAGCTAGTTAGTAGCAGAACTGAGCCTCCTGACTTCCCAGTGATTTCTATCACATTAATACATATTTGTGCTTCTCCACTATTCATTAGCTGCATGTTGCATTGTGTCATTATGTATCTGCCAATGGTTTACATGGAATTATACACATTCCCTTGCCAATCTAAAATGATCTTTGCAGACTAATACCCTTGTCAGAGTGATGGGTTCAAGATGTACAGAGACAATGAAGTGAAGCCTAAGGTTTTTGTTTTTTGATTGTAGTGGGAGACATATTCTCTCCCATTCAGAAAATGAGAAATGAGAGAGCATCTGTTCCTGGTAGCTATTTGCAGCCATCTTGAAGCCACACATTGTCTGCTTTGCAATGAAACTGTACCCTTGCAGGCTGAAAAAAATATTGTCATTGAGAACAACAGGCTAAGTACATATGTAAACCGGATCAAGCTTTGCATGGCCTTTTTTTTTTCCTTTTTAATTCAATCTGTTAAGAAGGGAAATTAATTCTTTTTTAACATAAGCCAATTTGGGTTGTGGTTTCTATTATTCATGACCAAAATAACCCTAAGTGTTGCATAAAAGCTACATCTGCAGAAACCAAATTTCACACCCTTGCTTTGTTTAGAGAAAACCTTTAGACTGAGTAAGAGATATCTGCAACCATTATGGATAACTTTAGTTAGGAAATTCCCAAATATTTTTGAAACGTCGATGCAGAAAGAAGAACCACATGCATGTGAAAGTGTTTTTGGGCCCGGCGCAGTGGCTCATGCTTGTAATCCCAGCACTTTGGGAGGCCGAGGCCAGTGGATCACCTGAGGTCAGGAGTTCGAGGCCAGTGGATCACCTGAGGTCAGGAGTTCGAGACCAGCCTGGCCAACATGGTGAAACCCCATCTCTACTAAAAATACAAAAAATTAGCCGGGCGTGGTGGTGGGTGCCTGTAATCCCAGCTACTCAGGAGGCTGAGGCAAGAGAATCACTTGAACCTAGGAGGCGGAGGTTGCAGTGAGTCGAGATTGTACCACTGCATTCCAGCCTGGTGACAGAGCAAGACTCTCTAAAAACAAATAGGGTTTCTCAATTCTAGGTTGAAGAAGTACTTTGGATTCATGTATCAGATTGTGTGGAACATCAAATTGGAGAGGGAGACATTTTCTTTGCTGCTTCTCATAGCCAGCACTAGTCTCACTCCAGGAGTCTGAGCTTTGTGAGCAATGAGACTCAGTGCCCTTGGCACAGACACTGGCTTACTATGTGGCTTCATATGCCAGGGCAAAGGTGAGACTCTTACAAGTGACTTTGAGTGCAGGCGCCATCAGTGCAAGGAGGTGGGGGGGGGGGGGCGCTGGCAGTTGAATGTAAATTACATTAAAACTTTGACATGGGAGAGTGGCAGACATATTTGTTTGTGAGCATTAATTTTTTTTTTTTTTTTGGTGAGTTTTTTATGGGGGGTTGTCAAGAACTGTGAAGGACCTGAGATGTTACCTTGCTTGCAAGCTAAGTTAGTATAGCACAGCTTTTTGATTGCTTGCAGAAGTCATTGGACTGCAGGGTAAAAGACAAAGGAGTTTATTACTAAGAGCAAAACAATCATGAGCACCAATTCACCTTGCTCCCGAATCCCATAAGGACAATGTAGAAGAGTCTACAGAGACACCACCCACACAATGGGTTAGCATCATATATGAGTAATTCTGACCTTAGGGGACCCAAGTATTTTATACAGAGCAGTAAACACAACTGCCTTCTGCCCTGGAGGTACATAGTACTTCTATCATGTAAGGCTGTTTGGTACCCAAACATCCCTGACATTTTAGACCAAAGCAAAAAGGGAGTTAGTGTCTTTGATGGTTAATTTTAAGTGCCAGCTTGACTGGATTAAAAGATACCTGATAACTGGTAAAGCGTTATTCCTGGGTGTGTCTGTGAGGGCATTTCTGGAAGATATTGGTCTATGAGTTGGTGGACTTAGTATGAAAGATCAGCCCTCAGTATGGGGGCACTATCCAATTAGCGGGGGCCCTGGAGAGAATAAAAAGCAGAGGAAAGGCAAATTTGCTCTTTCTTCTGAAGCTGGTTCACCCTTCTTCTCCTGCCCATGGACATTAGGACTTCAGATTCTCTAGTCTTTGGACTCCGGGACTTGCACCAGCAATTGCCCAGAGGTCTTGGGCCTTTGGCCGCAGACTGATAGTTACACCATTGTCTTCCTTGGTTGTCAGGCTTTTGGAGTTGGACTGAACCATGTCACTGGATTCCCTGGGTCCCCAGCTTACAGACAGCTTATGATGAGACTCTTTAACCTCCATAATCACATGAGCCAATTCTTCTAATAAATCCCCTTTATCCCTTATCTATCTATCTATCTATCCATCCATCCTATTGGCTCTGTGTCTTTGAAGAATCTTGACTAATACAGTGTCTCTGCCTGACATATATGTAGAATTTCATGGGGAGACTCATAGAGCACTGACTCCCAGAAAGACATCACAGTATTATTTGGGAATCCCACATTGAGTTGGTGGACATTAAATTCTTACAGTATGTACATTAATAAATAACATGCTCATTATAACTCTAAGTATAAAATAAATATGAGTCCATACTGATATAAATGAATGAGTAAATTTATACATGGAGGAAAGGAAACAAATCTCCCATTTAGAAGAATTCCAAATAATTTATGTAAATACTCTGTCTTTAAAGAGGGGGAGAGTAATTCTGTTCTCTGTAAATGTGGGCTAAACACAGTGACTTCCTTCCAAAACATACAAAAATTAGGGTGGGGTAGGAGAAGAAGAGAAAATTTGCAGTGGAGAAAAAGGACAAACCCTACATACTTCAGGTGACAAAGCCCAACAACAGTCATATCATGTTGATAGTATGTATTCTGAATATGATATGATGGCAATAGCACTTTACCTCTGAGGTCTTTCTCCAGATAACCCATAACCTCAGCCTTATCATGAGAAAAACATGAGAAAAATTCCAGTGTGGAGTATTGTACAAAATACTTGCTACTACTCCTCAAAATACTCAAAGCCCTTAATGTGGTTTGGCTCTGTGTCCTCACCCAAATCTCACGTCAAATTGTAATTCCCATGTGTCAGAGGAGGGGCCTGGTGGGAGGTGATTGAATCATGGGGCGGACATCCCCCTTGCTGTTCTCTTGATAGTGAGTGAGTTCTCATGAGAACTGGTTGTTTGAAAAGTGTGTAGCATATCCCCCTTCACTCTCTCTCTCTCCTGCTGCCAGGAGAAGGTGCTTGCTTCCCCTTCGCCCTTCTACCATGATAGTAAGTTTCCTGAGGCCTCCCCAGCCATACCTTCTGTACAGCTTACAGAACTGTGAGTCAACCCTCTTTTCTTTATAAACTACTCAGTCTCAGGTAGTTCTTTATAACAGTGTGAGAACAGACTAATATAGTCCTCAAAAACAACAACAACAAAAATGTCCATGAAATTGCCATAGCCAAGAAGAACATAAGTAGACATGACTACTAAATATAATCTGATATTTTGGCTCAAAACCTGGAACAGAAAAAATACATTAGGTTAGAGTTAAGAAAATCTTAAGAAAAAAAGATGCTCCTTGACTTTCAATGGGTTATATTCTGATAAACCCATCTTTGTTGAAAATGTTGTAAGTCTAAAATGTATTTAATACATCTAATCTACCAAACACCTTAGCTTAGCTTAGCCTACCTTAAACATGCTCACAACACCTACATTAGCTTACTATTAGGCAAAATCATCTCACACAAAGCCTATTTCATAATGGATTTTTGAATATCTCATGTAATTTATTAAATACTGTACTGAAAGTGAAAAATACAATGGTTATATAGGTACTCAAAGTATGATTTGTCCTGAATGTGAATCACTTTTGCACCATGATACAGTGAAAAACATCTAAGTCAAACCATAGCAAGTCAGGAACCATTCACATGAAAGTCTGTTAATGCATTAATATTATTTATTAATTGTAACAAATGTATTATAACAAAATGTTAATCATGTGGGAAACTGGATGCAGAGTATATGGAAACTCTCTGTAGTAGTTTCTCAATTTTTCTAAAAATCTAAAACTGTTCTGAAAAATGAAATATATTGAAAAATAATGAGCCCTCCTATGTCTCAGCAATAATATTTCTAGCTATATAATAAATAGCAATATGTACATATATTCATATAACAAATGAACAGCAATATTTATAGCATTACTGTTCTTAAAAGCTTCAAACTGGAAATGATCCTAAAATCATTAAATTGTGTAATGAATATATGTGTACTGTAGTATAGTTACAGTGAAACTCTATGCACCAATAAGAATGAATAGACTACAGCTACACACAACATAGATAAACCTAACAAACTATGCAAAGAAAACTTCTTTTAAAAGTGCATACTATGATTTTATTTATATAAAGTTGAAACTACTACAACTAACCTGTAGCATTATAAGACAGGAGAGCATGCTTACCCTTGGGGGGGAGGTGACTGGCTCAGGACATAGGGGTCTTGTGTCTTCAGGTGCTGGTAATGTTCCCTTCTTTGATCTAGGTGCTGGTTACAAGAGTGTTCACTTTATGAATTTCAATACAAGTTTGTTTTAAAAAATGTTTGTGCCTGTAATGCCAGCACTTTGGGAGGGCAAGGCGGGCAGATCACGATGTCAGGAGATCGAGACCATCCTGGTTAACATGGTGAAACCCCATCTGTACTAAAAATACAAAAAATTAGCCGGGCATGGTGGCGGGCGCCTGTAGTCCCAGGTACTTGGGAGGCTGAGGCAGGAGAATGGTGTGAACCCAGGAGGTGGAGCTTGCAGTGGGCAGAGCTTGCGCCACTGCACTCCAGCCTGGGCAACAGAGCAAGATTCCGTCTCAAAAAAAAAAAAAAAATGTTTGTATAACATTCACAGGATGTTGAAGCATTTTTACACCCAGTACATGATGAATACTGAAGTATTCATAAATGCCCTGGCATGAGATGCTTTTAGACCAGGTGTCGCTAATCCTCAGGCCACAGACCTATTGGAAACTGTTAGCAACCGGGCCCCATAGCATAAGATGAGTTGTGGGAAAACAAAAGAAGTTTTATCTGTATTTATGGCAGCTCCCCATCACTCACATTACCACCTGAACTCCACCTCCTGTCAGATCAGCAATGGCATTAGATCTCATAGGAGAGCAAGCCCTATTGTTAACGGTGCATGTGAAGGATCTAGGTTGTGTGCTCCTTATCAGACTTAATGCTCCTGTCACTGTCTCTCATCACCCTTAGATGAGACTGTATTAGTCTGTTCTCATGCTGCTAATAAAGACATACCCAAGACTGGGTAATTTATAAAGGAAAGAGATTTATTTAATTGACTCACAGTTCAGCATGGATGGGGAGACCTCAGGAAACTTACAGTCACGGTGGAAGGGGAAACAAATACATCCTTCTTCACATGGTAGCAGCAAAAAGAAGTGCAGAGCAAAGGTGGGAAAAAGCCCCTTATAATGCCATCAGATTTTGTGAGAACTCACTCACTATCACAAGAACAGCATGGAGGTAGTTGCCCCCATGATTCAGTTACCTCCCACCAGGTCCCTCCCATGACACGTTTGGATTATGGGAACTATAATTCAGGAAAAGATTTGGGTGGGGACACAGCCAAACAATATCAGGGACCACCTAGTTGCAGGTAAACAAGCTCAGGGCTCCCACCAATTCCACACTGTGTTGAGTTGTATAATTGTTTCACTATATATTACAATGTAATAATAATAGAAATTAAGTGCACAATAAATGTAATGTGCTTGAATCATCCTGAAACATTCCTCTTGCCCCTCTGGTCTGTGGAAAAATTGTCTTCCATGAAACTGGTCCCTGGTGCCAAGAAGGTTGGGTACCACTGTTTTAGACAACTAAGTTCTCCAATGACATTTTATAAAGTAAAAGGTCACACATCAAGAAAATAAAACACAGACAAAAGAAGGTAAGCATTGGCAATAACATGGGGAGTGTTACTGTGTTTTTGGAATTGAAATTCTATTTTTAGCTTTAATTCTCCAAAATAAGGGGGGGAATATGAAAGCAAATAGAATAACAGAAAGAAGTGACAAATAATTATAGTTATTGATACAGGGTTGAATAAGCTTAGAGAGTGAATGAATATGTTATGTCTTCCTTACAAGAGAAAAATAACAGCATAGGAGTATCTCCTCTCAAAAATGTAAGAAGATCCCCTTGTAACAACAACCAACTGGTATACTGCCATCAGTCAATCCATGTGCCTTTATTTTTAGCATACTTGTAATAAGAGAACAAGTATTTATTCAGAGAGGCAGTATGAAACATAAACTCTAAGGCAAGATTGCTTGAAAGATTGCCTTAAATCCTGGCCCCATTACTTAGCAGCTGTGTGGAGTTGGGCACATGCTTCACTTCTTCCTAAAAAACTAATAATACCTTTTCAATAATATGTTTATGAGGATTAAATGTAAGCTCTTTTTATTTTAGCTATGATCATATATCAAGCCCTGCAAATTAATTCATTAAATCATAGAACAAACATACAAGGAAGTCATTTTTACCTCTATCTTGTAACAGAAGAAACTGAGACTTAGAGTCCTTAAGTGATTTGCCTAAGGTCACTCAACTTTTAAACAGTGGAACAAAATTTCAAGTTCAAATGCATACCCTTCCCCTTCCAAGGCTCCCCAACCCACCCAAAATGCTTTCATCCACTAAATTACGTTATCTCATTCAGGATATAAATCAGTCTGTCATTTTAAAGATCTCTGAAACCATCATTAGGTTGTTCTTTTGAGAACATATCTCCTATTATTTTTGAAAGGTCGTACACGTTAGCTTATTTAATTCCTTATTCAGGTAAATGAAATCTATTATTTTTCATCTTCTCCTCATTGTAGTGATGAGAACCAATGATCATTATCTACAATATAAAAGGCTTTTTGTTATGTGAAAAGCAGTTATTAATTTTAGAGAAGATAACAAACTAAGTCTAAAATTTCACATAGACAAGAGAATTAAAGGGCTTTTGGCCATACAATCTCATTCTCCATGAATGGTCTCTTGACATCTCTGCAACTCATTTTATAAATCTTCCAAATAATTAGTCACCTTATTATATTTACCCAAGGATAATCTTGGAGAGACACAAATTATGTATTTATAAAATGCACTCTGACTATTGGATGAATTAGCTTTGACAGTGTAGTGCCTTTTTTCCTGCATCTTTTTATTCCAGTTGCAACAGACATATGAAACTTTAAGAAGTACGCGGAAATTTGGATTTTAGTTTTACTTGCTGGTTTTGACAAAAAAAAAAAAAAAAACAAAACAAGCAAGCAAACAAACAAAAATGAAACAAACAAGAAACCTCTTGTGCCTTTCATTTAAGGAAAAAAGAGAGGTTGAAATTACAAAATGCCGTGATCAAAGTCAATTTTTAAATTTCTACAAGCTCAGATTTTGACACAATAATTTTACAGAAAAATCACTCAAATGCATGAATTTGCATTGTTATATGTTTAGAGCTAATCAAGAAAAATTATTTAGTCTTTTTTTATTTTGCACTTATATAAGTAAATTCTATAAATTGATATCAATATACCATAGTTTTTTTTGTTGTTGTTAATTTACCTTATAAGATGACTCACATTTCTATCATTATGTTGATAGTACAATATGAAACTAACCTTAACTACTGATCCCTTGTTTCAAAATGTTTATACTGCTATTGTTATTTAAATATTAGAGGTCTGGATGTTTGTAATAAATCCTGAATATCTCTAGTCAGGAGGGGTGCTTGGTACTGCTACATGGAAAGTAGTTCAAGACTCAGCCTATTAACAACGCAGGCTCTCAGTTGGAACCTTTATACTTAGGAGTAGTAGAGAATCAGAGGCAGATCTAGTCTTAACAAAAACTGCAAAACAGCTTAGAGTCAGTTCTGACCTTGAGCAAATTAAGGTTATCTGTTCTTATTCCAACTGATCTACAAGAAAAAAGATGAATCCTCATAGAAAAAGGTAACAACATTCTGAGATTCTACAAGTTACCATACGTAATATTTGACATTCTATAAAAAATTACCAGGAATATAAAAGATAAGGCCAAGAGGAAAATAAAAACACAGATGACCTAGTTATTGGAGTTATCAAATACGGACTTTAAAATAATTAATATCTTCAAGAAAATAAATACACAATGGATAGGTTTTCCCTAGAGAATTAAAACCAGTGAAACAGAATAATATTGAATGTCTAAATCTAAAAGAATTATAGTGATTAACATTCAAAATTTAATACATGAGTTGAATGATAACTTTCAGATATTATTAGACAAACAGAAGATGAGGCAGTTGAATATTTACAGCCTGAAGCATAGAGAGCAGAAAAGGTAATAGCTATGTAAAAGGACGCAATAGATAACATGGGGTTAGTAAAAATATATGTGATATATTTGTACTTACTGGCCCAGATGTGTAGGAGAGAAAAAATGAGAGGCAGAAGCAATATTTGAAAAAAAAAAAAAAAGAATTTTCCAAAACTAAAGACATTAACTTGCAAATTTATTAATTTATAAATTTTGTTTTAAAATCCAACCAGATTAAACATGAAAATATTCACACCCAAAGGCATTAGAGAAATACTGCTGACTTCCAATATCAAATAACCATTGGAAGAAAAGATTGATTTATTGCCTCAAATCAGTACCAATCTGACATCTAACATTTCAATAGAAACAGTAAAGAGTAGAAGAAAGTAGAATTAATCTTATTAAACAAGTCAGTGGGATTATCATTATTATTAATCTCTAAGATGATACAATAAAATAATTTTAAAGCGGCAACAAAATAAATACATTTTTAGATGTAAAAAAAGAATTTGTCATCAGTGTACTTACACTAATGCAAATAGTAAAATTTTTTTAATCGGGCAAATAAAAATGATCTGAGATGGAAAAATAGTAAGGCAGGAGGGAATAAAAAGCAATGATAAAGGTAAATGTGTGAACATATACAAATATCCCTATACAGGACAGCAATAGCAGAATAATAACATTAGTAATAATTATAATAATTATGAGGTGGTTAAGGAGGATGTTTTACAAACTACATATTGTGTGCATTTGTGTGTGGAAATTAATAAACTGATTTTAATGTACACATGGAAATGAAAAGGGCCAAAATGACCAATATAATCTTAAAGAATAACAACATTGAAAGACTTTTCGGATATTGAGACTTACTATAGTGCCATGGAAATGAAGAACATGTGGTATTGGAGCAAAGAGATATATAGATCAATGCAAAAAGAATAGGATCAAGAAACAGATTCAGATGCATATAATCACCTGAATTATGAAAAAGACTCTACTGAAGTGCTCCAGGGAAGGGATTTTTTTTTCTTTTAAATAAACAGGACTGAATCAATCAGAAAATTAGAAGTGCATGTGGGAAAAAGTGAATCTTGACCTTTAATTTATGCTAAAGGAAGAAAACTCTTGACTGCTACTTTGTACTTAAGAAGAAAACATAAGAGAACATCCTCATGACTCTGGGTAGCAAACATTTCTTAAATAGGACATTGAGAAGTACCAACCATAAAGAAATAGTGATAAACCATAAAGAAATAGTGATAAACATGGACTACATTATGATGAAGAACTCCTGCTTATCAAAAGATACTGTCATGACAATAAAAATCAGGCATGGGGGAAGCTGTTATACATGTATCCTACAAGGACTTCTACCTAAAATATATAAAGAACTTCTACTTATTAATAAACAGATAGCCAACCGCCTCCCCTCACCATAAAAATAAGTTAAATATCTTAAAGACAGTTTACAAAAGATGACACATAAATGCCAACAGCCATATGAAAAAATACTCAGTATCATTATCATCAAAGAAATGCAAATTAAATTCACAATGAAATATCGCCACACAACCCACAGAAAAGCTTAAAAGAGAAAAGATTGACCAGACCAAGTCTTCACAGAAGGTGGATAACTAGAACTTTCATAAACTGTTGTTGGCTTGTCATTTAGGAAAAACACTTTGGAAAATTGGCAGAACCTTCTAAAGCTACAAATACATATGTTCACTTTTCTACTATTTCCATTCCTAATTATATACTCAACAAAACTGCACACATATGATTAACCAAAGTCATGCACAAGAAGGTTCATGGTAGCATTATTTGTAATAGCCTCCAACTGAAAGCTACTCAAAATGACCACTAACAGTCAAATGGATAAATACATTCTGGTATATCCCTGCAATGGAATGTTGGTATATTCCTACAATATTTAACAGTGAGAGCGAACACCCTAACTGCTACACAAGAGAAATAAATGAATTTCACAAATAAAATATTGAACAAAGGCAACAATATACAAAAGATGACATACAGTATTATTTTGTTTGTATAGAGGTAAAAATAGCTAAAATGATCTATGAATTTAGAAGTAAGGATAGTGATTACCATAAATGTAGTCACTGGGAGGAAACATCAAGAATGCTTCCAGCATGCAGGTAACGTTTTCTTTCTTGACCCTGGTGGTGGTTACATAGTGTCTGTTAATTTGGTGATAGGAAGAGTTGTGTAATGTTCTACATGTATGTTAAATTTCAATCAAAAGCTTGTTTAAAAAATCGTATTCAATTATTTGCCATTGAATCCCTTGCAGTAGACCTCATATTTCTGCCAATTTCAGTAATCAAAGAGGGGAAAGTGTGTGCCTTAAGATCAAATAATGACAAACAAGTTTAGAAATGAGGACTCTGTGAGTGAGAATCCGTTTGAGGCAGTGAACGGTGCTAATTGCTCCTTGGAGCCTTAGGAAACATAAAGGCCACTGAAAAGGCTGTAATTAATGTGACAGGAGTCCCACTGGTAGAAGGATTAGGGCACCAGCCAGGAAAGCTCAGAGATACCACTCAAGCTTTCTTCCAGATGCCAGTTTCCCTAGACATTTACAGGAAGCAGAGGACAGTGGGAAGGGAGTCACTTTCTTTACCAAGGAGACTATCTCTGTGGAAATCTTAGCATAGGGCCTTCCGTGCCCTTGATTGCTGAAAATAAATGAGCTTGTCCTGACACACATGCTTTGCCACCTGCAAGTGTGCCTCAAGCACTCTTATAAGTAACAGACTCAGACAGATAGAAAGCTGAGGGTCATTTCATCAGCCTCACTAGATGGACTGCCACCTTGGTTGGGAACATGGCAGCAATTTAATGGATGCGCAGAAACAAAAATGTAATTACTACTGTTGGAATTTGTCCTGACATATGGTTAACACTCCCATTCTTGTGCAAAGTGACAGAGAATGTTTCTTGCTCCAGACAAGAGAGGGAAACTGGCCAATGTTTTAGAAAACCTAGAATAGATAAGCCTTTACCACCAACATAGGCAGGCTCAAATCTGGATTAATCCATTTACTATATTTATCATAATTCTTTGTTTTCTCATCCTCACAAGCAGATCTTGTCTTTCTTTTCTTTGAGGTGAAGCAGCATGCTGAATTAGGATAAATTAATAGACTAAAACAAAATATAACAAAAGCCTGGTTTCAATCCCTTACTGACTCCCTAATTTGAGTCATGATTTTTTCATCTACAAAATGACAAAAATAATTTCATCTACAAAAGATGATATATAAATCAATTCATCTTATAATGCTTGTGAGTACAAATGAGATAGTAAATACGGAAACATCCTTAAACAGTAAGCAACTATTGAAACACTAGTAATTAATAACGTATAAAAGCTGACTTCTTAATTCATATCTACTTAAGGTCTGATTGCTCTTTTCGTCTTGTATACTAGATATCTGTGAAATGTCCTATAATCTAAAGGGAAAAATAATTCTGATAGATTTCTCATATTACTTCAGGACACTCTTTCTTGAATTTGTCACACAGCACTTTTTATGGTTATCTAGTACATAAGTAATTCTCAGTAGATTTTAGATGTATTTGTTGAATGAAGGTCTAAATTAAATACTAAACTTTTTTATTAGACAGTGGTTTGTTGGGCTGTAATATTAAAAAAGAAAACTGAAATTAAATATCAACTTTGGAAATAAGTGCTATGGGAAATTACGTTCATGGAATACATTTTACCTGTTTATAGGCTTGAATTTACTGATTGAGTTATTGCAGAGACTCTATATTTTTTGAAGTTTCTGTGTTTTATCAAATAGAAAAATTTTTTTTCTGATGAAGGTTATTACATGATTATAAAGTAATTATTTTTGTATTCGACTATTATGGGGAATTGGATGAATTTTAAAATTACAGTATTAAATTAAAATTACTTAAAAATTATAGTATTGTTTTATTGTGCTTTAACATGATTGTGACAATGAATCTATCTTACTACTATTTTCCTATTTTGCTTTTCTTAAGTATGAAATGACTCTACTCACCACCCATTACTGAAAGACAAATTCTGGCAATCTAGCTAAGTGATAAAATTTGAAGCCCAGGAACAGAAAAGTTCTGTGTCAGTTGAAAAAAAGTTAAAACATAACCATTTCTAGAGTTTTTAGCATCATAAATCTCATCAGTTCAGAGAAGTTGGCTGACATCTGACCTTGGCTTATGATTAAATGCTGTCCAAGTCACAAGAACCCTTTCTTCCTTCCTTCCTCCCTTCCTCCCTTCCTCCCTTCCTTCCTTCCATCTTTTTTTAATAATCCAGTATATGTGTATTGATTATATTCGATATTATTAATTTGCCTATCCAGTCTCACTCCCTACCCTTCTCCATCCTGTACTGTGTTCCTGGAAGTAGTATTTTTTTTTTCATTTATTCACTCATTTAATCATTATGGGTGTTGTCACCTGGATTTCCTGTCTTCTAGTTTGCAGTTGGGAATGGTCAATGGAAAGCCCTGGTAGTAAATTGAAAAGTGGGAGGGAGTGAAGTAATAAAGTTGGGGATATTGTCCCATGTCCACAACTTGCTGTGTCATAGGTTGGCATGGACTGTGTTTCCAGTCAATGAAGACTGTTACCTATCCTATAGTGTCATCATTCTGTCGGGGTTTCAATGATCACTCCTCCTTTCTCATTCAGACTTGGATTTAGTAACAGTTCCCAGCTCTTGTTAATTCTGGAATGCTGCACAACTATTTTTAATAAATTATTTTATTATACATATTTTCCTCTATAATACCAAATGAGCATACCATCTCATTCCTCTTGAAACTCTAACCTATCAGATGATACATCAAGCATTATGGGAGATGAAGAATATGGAAAAGAATAGGAATTAAGAGACTTCCCTAGGTAACTTGCAACTCATACATAAAATATCGAGGAAAAGTGCTGTGAGTATTATTGAACTCAAATAGATTAGGAGTTCAGAGAAAGGGGAGTTAATGAGTCCAGGAATTAAAAAAAAAACTTTATCCTTCAGATCTCAGAATAATAATCTTTTCTCAAGAAAATCTTTCCTGACCTTTAAATGGGAAATCCACATATTCTCATGACACAGATCATTTGTAATTTGTAGCAGCAGTTGAGATTTTACATGTGTCTATTTGATTATTCAATTGGCATTGGTTTTACCATTGGGTAATAAGCTCTTTGAAGGTAGAGACCATGTTTGCTTTTTTTTTGTAAAATTCTAACTTTAGCACCTAGCACTACATATAGGACATAGCAGGCACACAATATTTTACTTATTGATTAAATGAGCGAATGGATGTAAAAAATAAAATAGACATGGCGAACAATTTTAGCAACTGTAAACTGTGTTTAATGACTGTTTATCACATATCCTGAATGCATGTGCACACTGTAATATTAAATATCTCTTTGGGAATCTTTCTTCAGAGAAACAGAGAAAGATATATCTTTTCTATGAAGTTCTTCTAAGGAGTAGACTGATCAATATTTAGTGACTTTTGGTCCTTATCCAAAACATAATTACAGAATCATTAAATGATAAGAATTTCAGGTCAAATGTTGAGTCACATGATTGATTTCACTGTGGAGTCCTAAAGCCAACCACAGATCTCTGCTTTAGCTGATGATAAGTGACATTCTCTAGGGATGATTCAGTTTTACACACTTGCCGTCAGAAGCTGGAGCTCCCTGGGGTTGTGGTTGTTTATGGCCTAAATAGGCAATGATTCTCAAATGTTTGTGCATCAGAATCACCTGTTGGGTTGTTAAACGCAAATTGCTTGTCCTCCCCTCTGGAGTGCCTGATTCAGTAGATCCAGGGTTGGAGGGCGCAGTAAGAATTGGCGTTCCTAATATGCTCCCATGTTATGCTACTTGTGCCACTGGTCTGGGGAGTAAAATATGAGAAACACTGCATTTAAGGATGCCTTTATTCCCAGACCTCCAAAGTTTATATTTCTGTAAAAATCCTGTCACTACTACTAATTTTTCTTTTTCACAGTTTCTATATTTTTACCTTAATCTGCTATTTCTACCTTGAATATTCAAGTTCAGCAAACATTTATGGCAAGGCTACTATATGGTGGCACCATTCTAGGAGCTAGAGATTCATTAACTAATGAAGCAAGCAAACACAAGAAAAAATTTCCTGCCCTCATAGAGATTATATGTAGTGTTTATAGTCAGTTAAATGTATGTTTTGTGCTTAATTTGAAAAGCCTTCCCAAGAAAGATATTGTAGTTATAGCAATCTTATTCCACACAATTAATTTAATTTCAACTAATGTTTATTAGAAAAAAGAGGACAGGTCACAGGTTCCAAGATGGCCAAATAGGAACAGCTCCAGTCTACAGCTCCCAGCATCAGTGACGAAGATGGGTGATTTCTGCATTTCCAACTGAGGTACTGGGTTCATCTCACTGAGGCTTGTTGGACAGTGGGTGCAGCCCATGCAGTGTGAGCCGAAGCAGGGCAGGGCATCACCTCACCCGGGAAGCAAAGGGGGTTGGGGAATTCCCTTTCCCAGCTAAGGGAAGCCATGACAGATGGTACCTGGAAAATTGGGACACTCCCACCCTAATACTGCACTTTTCCAATGGTCTTAGCAAACGGCACACCAGGAGATGATATCCGACACCTGGCTGGGAGGATCCCACGCCCATGGAGCCTCGCTCACTGCTAGCACAGCAGTCTGAGATTGAACTGCAAGGCGGCAGTGAGGCTGGGGGTGGGGCGTCCGCCATTGCTACAGCTTGACTAGGTAAACAAAGCGGCCAGGAAGCTTGAACTGGGTAGAGCCCACCACAGCTCAAGGAGGCCTGGCTGCCTCTGTAGACTGCACTTCTGGTGGCAGGGCATAGCTGAACAAAAGGCAGCAGAAACTTCTGCAGGCTTAAACGTCCCTGTCTGACAGCATTGAAGTGAGTAGTGGTTCTCCCAGCATGGAGTTTGAGATCTGAGAATGGACAGACTACCTCCTCAAGTGGGGACCTGACCCCCCGAGTAGCCTAACTGGGAGACACCTTCCAGTAGGGGCCGACTGACACCTCATACAGCCAGGTGCCCCTCTGAGATGAAGATTCCAGAGGAAGGATCAGGCAGCAACATTTGCCGATCTGCAATATTTGCTGTTCTGCAGCCTCTGCTGGTCAAACTCCAACAGACTTGTAGCTGAGGGTCCTGACTGTTAGAAGGAAAACTAACAAACAGAAAGTACATCCACACAAAAACTCCATCTGTACGCCACCATCATCAAAGACCAAAGGTAGATAAAAATCACAAAGATGGGGAGAAAACAAGCAGAAAAGCCGAAAATTCTAAAAATCAGAGAGCTTCTTCTCCTCCAAACGAACATGGCTCCTCGCCAGCAATGGAACAAAGCTGGATGGAGAATGTCTTTGAAGAGTTGAGAGAAGGCTTCAGACGATCGGTAAATAACAAACTTCTCCGAGCTAAAGGAGGATGTTTGAACCCATTGCAAAGAAGCTAAAAACCTTGAAAAAAGATTAGATGAATGGATAACTAGAATAAACAGTGTAGAGAAGACCTTAAATGATCTGATGGAGCTGAAAATCATGGCACTAAAATCATGTGACGCATGCACAAGCTTCAGTAGTAGATTCGATCAAGTGGAAGAAAGGGTATCAGTGATTGAAGATCAAATGAATGAAATGAAGCGAGAAGAGAAGTTTAGAGAAAAAAGAGTAAAAAGAAATGAACAAAGCCTCCAAGAAATATGGGACTATGTGAAAAGACAAAATCTATGTCTGACTGGTTTACCTGAAAGTGACGGGGAGAATGGAACCAAGTTGGAAAACACTCTGCAGGATATTAGACAGGAGAACTTCCCCAATCTAGCAAGGCAGGCCAACGTTCAAATTCAGGAAATACAGAGAACGCCACAAAGATATTCTTTGAGAAGAGCAACTCCAAGACACATAATTGTCAGATTCACCAAAGTTGAAATGAAAGAAAAAATGTTAAGGGCAGCCAGAGAGAAAGGTCAGGTTACCCACAAAGGGAAGCCCATCAGACTAACAGCTGATCTCTCGGCAGAAACTCTACAAGCCAGAAGAGAGTGGGGGCCAATATTCAACATTCTTAAAGAAAAGAATTTTCAACCCAGAATTTCATATCCAGCCAAACTAAGTTTCATAAGTGAAGGAGAATAAAATCCTTTACAGACAAACAAATGCTGAAAGATTTTGTCACCACCAGGCCTGCCTTACAAGAGCCCCTGAAGGAAGCACTAAACATGGAAAGGAATAACCGGTACCAGCTACTGAAAAAACATGCCAAATTGTAAAGACCATCGATGCTAGGAAGAAACTGCATTAACTAACGAGTAAAATAATGAGCTAACATCATAATGACAGGATCAAATTCACACATAACAATATTAACCCTAAATGTAAATGGGCTAAGTGCTCCAATTAAAAGACACAGACTGGCAAATTGGATAAAGAGTCAAAACCCATCAGTATGCTGTATTCAGGAAACCCATCTCACGTGCAGAGACAAACATAGGTTCAAAATAAAGGGATGGAGGAAGATCTGCCAAGCAAATGGAAAACAACAACAACAACAACAAAGCAGGGGTTACAATCTTAGTCTCTGATAAAACAGACTTTAAACCAACAAAGATCAAAAGAGACAAAGAAGGCCATTACATAATGGTAAAGGGATCAATTCAACAAGAAGAGCTAACTATCCTAAATATATATGCACCCAATACAGGAGCACCCAGATTCATAAAGCAAGTCCTTAGAGACCTATAAAGAGACTTAGATTCCCACACAATAATAATGGGAGATTTTAACACCCCACTGTCAACATTAGACAGATCAATGAGACAGAAAGTTAACAAGGATATCCAGGAATTGAACTCAGCTCTGCACCAAGCAGACCTAATAGACATCTACAGAACTCTCCACCCCAAATCAACAGAATATACATTCTTCTCAGCACCACATGGCACTTACTCCAAAATTGACCACATAGTTGGAAGTAAAGCAAATGTAAAACAACAGAAATTATAACAGCAAATGTAAAACAACAGAAATTATAACAAACTGTGTCTCAGACCACAGTGCAATCAAACTAGAACTCAGGATTAAGAAACTCACTCAAAACTGCTGAACCACATGGAAACTGAATAACCTGCTCCTGAATGACTACTGGGTACATAAAGAAATGAAGGCAGAAATAAAGATGTTCTTTGAAACCAATGAGAACAAAGACACAACATACCAGAATCTCTGGGACACATTTAAGGCAGTGTGTAGAGGGAAATTTATAGCACTAAATGCCCAGAAGAGAAAGTAGGAAAGATCTAAAATTGACACCCTAACATCACAATTAAAAGAACTAGAGAAGCAAGAGCAAACACATCAAAAGCTAGCAGAAGGCAAGAAATAACTAAGATCAGAGGAGAACTGAAGGAGATAGAGACATAAAAAACCCTTCAAAAAATCAATGAATCCAAGAGATGGTTTTTGAAAAGATCAACAAAATTGATAGACCACTAGCGAGACTAATAAAGAAGAAAAGAGAGAAGAATCAAATAGACGCAATAAAAAATGATAAAGGGGATATCACCACTGATCCCACAGAAATGCAAACTACCATCAGAGAATACTATAAACACCTATATGCAAATAAACTAGAAAATCTAGAAGAAATGGATAAATCCGTGGACTCATACGACCTCCCAAGACTAAACCAAGAAGAAGTTGAATCTCTGAGTAGACCAATAACAGGCTCTCAAATGAGGCAATAATTAAGAGCCTACCAACCAAAAAAAGTCCAGTACCAGACGGATTCACAGCCAAATTCTACCTGAGGTACAAAGAGGAGATGGTACCATTCCTTCTGAAAATATTCCAATCAACAGAAAAAGAGGGAATCCTCCCTAACTCTTTTTATGAAGCCAGCATCATCCTGATACCAAAACCTGGCAGAGACACAACAAAAAAAGAGAATTTTAGACCAACATCCCTGAAGAACATCAGTGCAAAAATCCTCAATAAAATACTGGCAAACCGAATCCAGCAGCATATCAAAAAGCTTCCCCACCATGATCAAGTGGGCTTCATCCCTGGGATGCAAGACTGGTTCCACATATGCAAAACAATAAATGTAATCCATCATATAAACAGAACCAAAAAAAAAAAAAAACACATGATTATCTCAACAGATGAAGAAAAGGCCTTCGACAAAATTCAACAGCACTTCATGCTAAAAACTATCAATAAACTAGGTATTGATGGGTCATATCTCAAAATAATAAGAACTATTTATGACAAAACCACAGCCAATATCATACTGAATGGGCAAAAACTGGAAGCATTCCCTTTGAAAACTGGCACAAGACAGGGATGCCCTCTCTCACCACTCCTATTCAACATAGTGTTGGAATTTCTGGCCAGGGCAATCAGGCAGGAGAACAAAATAAAGGGTATTCAGTTAGGAAAAGAGGAAGTCAAATTGTCCCTTTTTGCAGATGACATGATTGTATATTTAGAAAACCCCATCATCTCAGCCCAAAATCTTCTTAAGCTGATAAGCAACTTCAGCAAAGTCTCAGGATACAAAATCAATGTGCAAAAACCACAAGCATTCCTATACAACAATAACAAATAAACAGAAAGCCAAATCATGAGTGAACTCCTGTTCACAATTGCTTCAAAGAGAATAAAATACCTAGGAATCCAACTTACGAGGGATGAGAAGGACCTCTTCAAGCAGAACTACAAACCACTGCTCAACGAAATAAAAGAGGACACAAACAAATGGAAGAAAATTCCATGCTCATGGATAGGAAGAATCAATATCATGAAAATGGCCATACTGCTCAAGGTAATTTATAGATTCAATGCCATCCCCGTCAAGCTACCAATGACTTTCTTCACAGAATTGGAAAATCTACTTTAAAGTTCATTTGGAACCAAAAAAGAGCCCACATTGCCAACACAATCCTAAGCCAAAAGAACAAAGCTGGAGGCATCATGCTAACTGACTTCAAACTATACTACAAGGCTACAGTAACCAAAACAGCATGGTACTGGTACCAAAACAGATATATAGACCAATGGAACAGGACAGAGTCCTCAGAAATAATACCACACATCTACAACCATCTGATTTTTGACAAACCTGACAAAAACAAGAAATGGGGAAAGGATTCCCTATTTAATAAATGGTGCTGGGAAAACTGGCTAGCCATATATAGAAATCCCTTCCTTATACCTTATACAAAAATTAATTCAAGATGGATTAAGGACTTAAATGTTAGACCTAAAACCATAAAAACCCTAGAAGAAAACCTAGGTAATATCATTCAGTACATAGGCATGGGCAAGGACTTCATGACTAAAGCACCAAAAGCAACGGCAACAAAAGCCAAAATTGACAAATGGGATCTAATTAAACTAAAGAGCTTCTGCACAGCAAAAGAAACTACCATCAAAGTGAACAGGTAACCTATAGAATCAGAGGAAACTTTTATAATCTACCTATCTGACAAAGGGCTAATATCCAGAATCTACAAAGAACTTAAACAAATGTAGAAGAAAAAAATCAAACAACCCCATCAAAAAGTGGGTAAAGGATATGAACAGACACTTCTCAAAAGAAGACATTTATGCAGTCAACAGACACATGAAAAAATACTCATCATCACTGGCCATCAGAAAAATGCAAATCAAAACCACAATGAGATACCATCTCACACCAGTTAGAATGGCGATCATTAAAAAGTCAGGAAACAACAGGTGCTGGAGAGGATGTGGAGAAATAGAAACACTTTTACACTGTTGGTGGGACTGTAAACTAGTTCAACCATTGTGGAAGACAGTGTGGCAATTCCTCAAGGATCAAGAACTAGAAATACCATTTGACCAGCCATTCCATTACTGGGTATATACCCAAAGGAATATAAATCATGCTGCTATAAAGACACACACACATGTTTATTGCGGCACTATTCACAATAGCAAAGACTTGGAACCAATCCAAATGTCCATCAGTGATAGACTGGATGAAGAAAATGTGGCACATATACACCATGGAATACTATGCAGCCATAAAAAAGGATGAGTTCATGTCATATGTAGGGACATGGATGAAGCTGGAAACCATCATTCTCAGCAAACTATCACAAGGACAGAAAACCAAACACCGTATGTTCTCACTCGTAGGTAGGAATTGAACAATGAGAACACTTAGACACAGGAAGGGGAACATCACACACCAGGGTCTGTTGTGGGGTGGGGGGAGTGGGGAGGGATAGCATTTTGAGATATACCTAATGTAAATGACGAGTTAATGGGTGCAGCACACCAACATGGCACATGTATATATATGTAACAAACCTGCACGTTGTGCACATGTACCCTTGAACTTAAAGTATAATAAAAAAAAGAAAGAAAAAGGAGGACACACATTGAAACTAAATAAACGTTCTTCTGTCCTGAAAAAAAATCTCATGAGAGACTAAGACATATAATGCATTTGTTAAATATTTCTTTGAATTATATTCAAATGCCTCTTTCTCTGTAAATATTAAGCAGTATCACAGATAGTGGTTGTAGTTTCTCTGCGCCATATAAAAATGTTATCCCAAACTGAAATATTTGATATTTTAAAATCAGGTATTTTTAAATACCTGAGGGTTTTAAACTGACATGGGAAATACATGGCTAGAAATGTTGCCATTTGTTTTATTGAAAACTTGGATTAAACAGTATTTTCTGCATTTGTTTCCAATGTGGTTAAAGCTGATGAGCTCAAGTAAATGATCTCGATGTTTTTGTTCACACCTTTTTTTGCCATTTTTTCCACAGGTAGACAAATCCTTACATTTCTGCACATATATTAGTTTGTAGGGTATTATATTAACATTATTATAAAATATCAGTAAAAATATTTTTAGGAGTATTGCTTATCCAGATGACTTTAAAAACTTCTAGTTTTTTTATTTATTAAAGCATAAACTTGCTTATCTTACAGTAGTATCAAATTTAGTAACGTGGTTTTAAAAAGCCTATAAATTGTTCCATTACCATGTAACTCATAGAGGGAATAGAATAAGAAGGCTGGGTGGTACAGTATTAAAACAAAAAAGCAAACATTGTTTGAGATATGAAGTCCTTTCTTTACATCCTTTGCTAAAAAGTTTGAACTGTAACATTAGAATCTGATAGCCTGAGTTCCTACCTCTGTTCTACCATTAAATAACCAAGTAACCCTGGGCACTTCCCATAACCTCTCAGATTTTCATTTTTCTTATCTGTAAAGTTGGTTTAATAAGAACACTTCAAAGGATTGCTTTGAGTTAAATCAAGTAAAGCTTCTTAGGCAGACTTCATCACATAGGTATTACTTTATGTAATAAGTTAGCTGTACACATATTGATGCATATTAATATCAGACAGACAACTATATCTGTTGACAGAAAAAGAATGAACAAGAGGCAGAAATAGTATACTGAAATGTTTCCTATTGGTGTGTCCCCCCGTGTGTAATGAACCACTAGTTTAGAGACATGCTCCCAGGAACAGTGTTTCTGGATCAAACATATTGAGAAAACGTTGCATTTTCTATCTTCTTTCTGAACCTGTTTTCATATCAATATCCTTGAGAAGTTCTTCAAAATATTTCAAAACATCTCCCAGTCGTTTTAAAAATTCCTAAATATAGGTCTCATGTAATATCAATTGTGTCTTATAGAACTTTTATAAAAAACACTTTGCAGAATGCTGGCCATACATTATTACTTTACTGGGCTAATATGCTGGTAATAGGAAAAGAAAGACAAGTCAGTAGTCAAAGGAAATTAGAGAAAGAATACACAGGAATTTTACAGGCGGAAGGACCATCCTGAAATGTTAAGCATTACGTCAGTGTTACTTTGATTTAAACAGCAACGGCAGCTTAAAACAATGTAAAAACTGAAGAACAATTTTATAAGCAATGGCATGTGTCTGATATGGTAGGAAATAATAGTGTCAGCACATTCCACATGGGTAATTGGTTTTCATTGTGCATATTCCCAGAAAATTGGGCCTTTTGCTCCTAATTTAAACACCCATTTTTGCCTAATTATGTTGTGTATTTACATCTCACATTATATTTGTTAACACGTGGAAATTCAGCTGGTGACCTAGCAGGAAGTCCCTTGAAGCCATAACTCTTAATTACCTTCCCTGGAGCCAGAGTGCTTTGAATTGAGAGGTAGTCAGAACTGGTTATAGGAAAAGTGCTGGAAAAAATACACAGATGTACAAGCCCTGATGGTTTTGATCTATACGTTTGTGCTCAGTGTTTTTTAGTAGTCAGTAGCATAGGCTTTAAATTCAAGCTAGGTTCAAGCACACGCTGTACTATTAACTAAGTCGTATGAGCTTAACAAGTTACTTGATTGTTCTGTGCCTCAGTTTGTTGAATGTTAAAATGGAGAGATAATAATAATACCTAAACCCATAGGAATGAGACAAAAAGATGTGAGGATATGTGTAAAGCCTCTGAAATATAGAGCATGCTCACTAAAAATGACACTAGTTTTATAACTGTTCATTATAATTATTTCCTTGTGTGTAGTGAGACGTGATTAAATATTTGCTGTCCCCAAATTATGAATATTTATAATGAATAGTATTCATTAATAATAAGCAAGCCTTTAATTTCTGTCCTTATTTGAATGATTTGTCTATTTAATGTTTTATATTCTCATTAAAAATACTAATACATCAGCTTTTTGTTCCATATTTTTATGTTAAAATATTAATTTGCTTTTTGGTGTGCTAATTATATATATTTATATATACATATTTCTTGAGACAGAGTCTCACTCTGTCGCCCAGGCTGGAGTGCAGTGACACAATCTTGGCTCACTGCAACCTCCAGGTTTAAGCGATTCTAATGCCTCAGCCTCTTGAGTAGCTGGGATTACAGGCACGTGCCACCACGCCCGGCTAATTTTTTGTATTTTTAGTAGAGACAGGGTTTTACCATGTTGGCCAGGCTGGTCTTGAACTCCTGACCTCAAGTGATCCACCCACCTCGGCCTCCCAAAGTGCTGGGATTACAGGCGTGAGCCACCTCACCCAGCTGCTAACTGTATTCTTAAAGAAATATTTGTTCAATATGTTAATGATTTTAAACATTATTAAATAAAATCATTGGAATAAAAACCAAAATCAACTGTTTCATGATTATTGAAATTTAGTAAACTTCAGCAATGACATGACAGCACGAGAACATGCTTAGTCAATACAAATATTTAAGACCAAGAAATGTGTCTTTTATGATGGACTTCAAATGATGCAATGTAGGTAAAAACTAAATATTTAGGTACCATCCCATGTAATAGAAGAGCTGGTGTTCTAACAATGATTTTATATGACTCTTTTAACATAAGTACCTTAACGACAGCTACAGTTCATTAACTCTACCATCTTGGTCAACAATTGTTCTAATAACTACATACATTGTGCCCTTGACATCTCATGAAAGTTATAGAATAAGTACCATTATCCCCAATTTGCAGATGAGAAAACTGAGGTAAAAGAAAAATAGAAATTGTCTCAACCCAATACTTCTTTCTCTGTCTTTCTTTGGAAGACAGAAAATGCATCATTACTAGACATAAGCATTTCAGGACTTAGGTGGGGCTAATTATAGCCCCCCATTTTCCTGAATTTTTTTTTTAATGGATAGGCATTTGTCTCCAGCTGGATCAGGGACATTCCCATGCATTTCTTGGGTGTGAGTTGGTAGGGAATGATTTTTTTCCCACATTTGTGATCGCAAGTTCTATGTTTGTACAAATGAAGTGATTCATGGCATGTTTCTTCTGCCTTGAGAAAGGCTATATGTATTAAAAGCAAAAGAATTTGAGACAGAGAAAAGAGAGAAATAGATGCTGTGAAGCCCTTGAATTATGTCGTTTCTAAATTCAGCTTAAACTCTGCAGTTTTGTGTTTCTGTCGTGTCACCCACTATGTTTTGTTTTTTAGTTTCAAGGTAATTAAGTCAGGTTCCTGCAATTTGCAATTAGCAGAGTTGCTCCTATTTAAATCAAGGAGGGTAGGTATATTATCCAAAATAACATGGCTGATTAGTCATAGAAGTAAGAATCAAACCTAGGTCAGTTAGTGCAAAAACCCACTCTTTGAACACTGGAGACTTTATCACAGTTTGACAAATAAAAAATCCAGCAATCATTTTTGAAATTGGGTTATTTGTTTCCTTGCTACTGAGTTGTTTGAGTTTCTTATATATTTTGGATATCTACCCCTTATCAGATACAAGGTTTGCAAATATTTTCTCTTAATCTATAGGTTGTTTCTTCACTCTCTTGTTTCCTTTACCATGCAGAAGCTTTTATTTTTTTCTAAATGTTCATTAACTTAAAAACAGACGCTCCATTAATTTATTCATACTAATCTTATTTGATCTAAACTTTTCAAGGGTTTCTTTTTTTGTATTTTCATTGGTATATTACAGTTGTGCACAATTTGGAAGTACCTGTGATATTTTGATACACTTATCCAATGTGTAATTATCAAGACAGGGTAACTGGGATATCTATCACCTCAAACATTTATCTTTTCTTTGTGTTGGCAACATTACAATTCTTCTCTTCTATTTTGAATTATACAATAAATAATTGTTAAGTGTAATTTACTTACAGTTCTATTGAACACTAGAACTTAATATGAGGTATTTATTTATTTATTTATTTATTTTTATTTTATTTTTCCTTAAGTTATTTGGGTACAGGTGGCATTTGGTTACATGAGTAAGTTCTTTAGTGGTGATTTGTGAGATTTTGGTGCGCCCATCACCCATGCAGTATACACTGCTTGTTGTCTTTTATCCTTCACCACCCCTACTCTTCCTCCAAAGTCCCCAAAGTCCATTTTATCATTCTTATGTCTTTGTGTCCTCACAGCTTAGCTCCCACATATCAGTGAGAACATACGATATTTGCTTTTCCGTTCCTGAGTTACTTCACTTAGAATAATAGTCTCCAATCTCATCCAGGTCACTGCAAATGCTGTTAATTCATTGCTTTATATGGCTGAGTAGTATTCCAGTAGATGTTAGTGTGAATACAGTGATAACGGAACGCTTCTACATTGCTGGAAACTAGTGCAGCCACTATGGAAACCAGTATGGAGATTCCTTAAAGAGCTAAAAGTAGAACTGTCATTTGATCCAGCATTCCCACTGCTGGGTATCTACCTAGAGGAAAAGAAGTCATTTATATGAAAAAGATACTTGCACATGCATGTTTATAGCAGCACAATTCACAACTGCAAAATCGAGGAACCAACCCAAATGCCCATCAGTCAATGAATGGATAAAGAAACTGTGGTATATATGTGTGTGTGTGTATATATATATATATATATATATATATATATATATATATATATACACACGATGGTATACAATTGATTCTACTTCTAGGTATCCATCCAAAGGATTTGAAATCAGTATGTTGGAGAGATATGTGCACCCACGTTCATTGCAGCATTATTCACAATAACCAAGATGTAGAATCAACCTAAGTGTCCATCAGTGGATAAATGGAAAAATAAAATATTGTACATATATGAAATGGAATATTATTCAGCCTTTAAAAAGAAGGAAATTCTGTCATTTGTAACAATGTGAATAAACCCAGTTGACATTGTACTAAATTAAATAAGTCAACCACAGAAAGACAAATACTTATATGTAGAACCCAAAACGATCAAATTCAAAGAATCAGAAAGTAGGATGGTATTTATCAGAAACTAGAGGATGACAGGGCAATCAAGAGATGTTGGTCAAAGGGTATCAAGTAATTAGATAGGATGAATACATTGGCTGTGCTCTAGTGCACAGCACGGTGACTACAGTTAATAGTAATGTATTATGTATTTCAAAATTGCTGAGCATAAATTTCAAATGTTCTTATTACAAAAAATAAGTATTCAAGATATTAATTAGCTTGATTTAACCATTCCCCATCATATACCTATATCATAACATGACATTGTACTCTGTAAGTACATACAATTATAATTTGTCAATTAACACTAAAAATGGATTTTAAAATATCAGTAATTAGTGTGAGAGTAAGATGAATACCTTTTAATAATTCTTGGACATTTTTATAATTCCTTTACTAATTTAGTAAAAAGTGGATGAAATGATAAAATGTAGTCCTAAATTCTCATTATCAGTAACTACTTTTACATTAAGGCCTTTTAAAACAATTAAAATTGATTTTCATAGCAGATTATTGAATAAAAAGCCCAAAGAGGCAGCTTTTCCTAACCAGATCATCAACTGTGATGCTAAAACAGAGATATCATGTTAACACAGTGTTAAATTCGATTTTTAGAGACTATTGTCCTATACTGGTGGCATCCAAGAGCACATTGCCCAAACAAAAGCTAAACAGTTGGTATGGGCCAAGGTAGACAGGCAAACAGCTGAAGTTTCTCTAAGCTATTGAAAATGATGTACCAACAACTCAACTGAGAAGCTGATGATAATGCAATAATGGAACTGGAGAGCCTGTAATAATATTTTGATTTTGTGGGGAATGTCTTTTCTAGATTGGAGCTGATAATAAGCTGTGACTATTGACATAGAGATGTAGAAGTTTCCCTGGCGTTTGGGCTCTGAATGTTATTCATATTACTAAGTCTGGTAATTCATGCGAACAATGATGTCCCATTCTGACCACCCTCATAAGAACTTCAAATGAATGACATTTGGCAAGTAAAATCATCAATTTTTTTTTTTAATTGCCAAAAGCCCAAGAAGTCTGCAGTGGCTGGAGTTGACTATTTCCCCCGGGGTAGGTGTTATGATTCCCCACACTGTCTTAGAAGGTCCACCACTGCCAGAATATTTCATGGGGTACTCTTACACATCATACAACATGAGCTAATATATCATTTTAAGTGCAGTTCTGGGAAACACAAATGGAGACGCTGGGTTGGAAATATACGAGGTGTATTGAACAGGGGGTGTTTTGATTGTGAATGCAGAGGATCTCAAGAAAATATGTACTCCTCTGAAACTGTTTCCGTATGTTTCCTGATCTACAGATTTCACTACAGGAGACATGGTGTTATCTTGATTAATGCCTTCATCGTAAATACACGATAAATGAGACCTTACGTCCATTCTGGCCCTTTCTCACTGTAACAAGATCAAAGGAAATATATTTCATTCTGCTGTGAAGGTATTTTTTTATGTTGTGTAATGCAAAAAGGTGACCCACTCTTAGAGCAGCTCTACTTTTATGCGTGCCTGTAAAGAGAGAAGAAAATAATTTCTAAGGTTAAGATCTCTTTTTTTCTCTAACAGATAATTTTAATTTTTTTTTTTTTACATAATGTGAGGGTGTTACAGAACATAACAGTGTTTTCCTTTTTAGTACTCATTCATGTCATATCTTGGAAAAAGAAAATAAAGGTGATGTTTATCAGCTGTATCCAATAAAATTTTGTCTAAATTTTTGTTCTTTGGGGTTATTTAAAGGTTTTTTTTGGTGTTTATGATAGAAATTTCCCATAATTTTCTATTTAAAGCAGTTTTTCAGTGCGCATCCTATATACTTGTTTACCTGTAGGTTAAAGTCTTAGTAGCAAAAATGCTAATGTTTAAAAGTAATTAGCTAATTAATTATCTCAATTACATTCTGATGTTTTGAAGGAAATATTTTATACGCACATAAAACTGAAAATATTTATAAAATTTAACCGATTTTATTCCTTTAGACAATTTGGCATTTATTTTTGCTTAGTAAGGCTAATCCTAAATAATGATTACAAAAAAAACACTATTCTTTTCCATTTGTAGCATTGTTTTTACATGTGCATTTTTAATTCATAGAAAATTGATTTCTCCCTAAGAAAGGCAGAAAATGAAGGAAGTTTAATTTTTTCTCCAAATGTTTAGCTTGTTTTCCCAACACCATTTATTTCATTCTCTAGAGAATGGAAGTGTTAAATTGAGAAGAGTTTCTTAAGCACCTGGAGCATCAGTTATCTTATCAATAAAGTTATTGTTGCCTCTTCAGTGGGTAGTACTAAACAACTAACAAAATAGCCCATGTGAAAACAACCTATAACCACAAACAACTATCTAACATTTTAAAGATTTAAAACTACTGTTTCAACTTGTCAGGACTTTTGTATTGTGTATGCTAATTAAATTCCTAAGACGAAAATTTATTTCAGTAAAAGCTATAGTTTTCCTTAAAGGAAAAAATTTGCATACACAAATGTTTTATGTTATGTCCTAAAGGATGATTTTCTTTGCAACAATCATTGAGAAACTACTGGTAACTCCAGTCATGGGAATACTAAGATGAGGCTATTGACACATCATGTGCTAGGCATGGGCTTTGACTTCATTTGTTATGTGATGGAAAAGGATTTTCTTTGAGTCATTTTCCCTTGTGACACATACCTTGCAATTGAAAGCCAGAACACAGTAGATGTTCAAGGCATTCTAGATGATTGAATTCACATGGCTGGGTTTGGCAATTCAATCCCTGACTATAACAAAGAAAATTGCTAAATAATCCCCGTTGTGACACAGTCCAACATCCTGAGGTCAGACATCAGGTCTCAATTTTATTAGAGCTACACCTTAATTAACAATATTTAGCCAGAAATAGGCAGTTTATGAATTTTGTTCAACTAGGTATTGATGCTAGTTCATTTGGATCTTAAAGTGTTAAAATGCAGTAGATTTTTAAAAAAAGACAGAGTCTTTCTCTGTCGCCCAGGCTAGAGCGCAGTGGCGCCATCTCAGCTCACTGCAACCTCCGCCTCCCAGGTTCAAGAGAATCTTCTTCCTCGGTCTCCCAAGCAGCTGTGACTACAGATGTGTGACACAATGCCTGGTTAATTTTTGTATTTTTAGTAGAGATGAGGTTTCACCATAAACTCCTGACCTCGTGATCCGCCAGCCTCGGCCTCCCAAAGTGCCAGAATTACAGACGTGAGCCACCGCGCCGGGCCAAATGCAGCAGATTTAGTGGCATTCACAATCCGTGCATGCACCTAGACTTGGCTGCCAAACAGAAGCATTCTTTGCAATGTCTTAGGGGAATTAGGGAGAGAAATTCTGCGGAACTAAACAGGCACACGGCCCGTTGGGACACATGTTGCCTGTAATGTGTATTGTGCCACTGCACAGTACTGAAGGGCATAAATAAAATATGACGGAAATAGAAAGTAAAGAGAGAAACTCTATTTCCATAGGGACGTATAAAGTATAGTGATAATATTCTAACAGCAGTTATATAACTTTTTGTCCAAATCTATTTTTAAAGTGGAAGATTAGAGTTGAATTTTTCTCAGAAATGAAGGTTATGTCCCCTATAAGTTAGTTTTTGAAGTAGATGACAGATTAATAGCTAAACACCTTTCACTTTAAATATGCAACCAAAACTTTAGGATAATAAACTAAGTGTGATATAGAATGTTAAGAAACATTGCTTTGGTCTGACAACGTGAAACTGTAATATAGATGAGCTATGGTTTAAAAGCTGTGTCCCACCCAGAAATCATGGGTTGAAACGTAATGCTGAATGTGAGAGTACTAAGAAGTGGGGCTTTTGGGGCAGCGATTAAGTCATGAGGGCTACACCCTCATGACTGGATTAATGTAATTATAATAGAGGCTTCAGACAGTTGCCTCACTTTATCTTGCTCTCTTTCCCTTCTGCCTTTTGCAATGTAAAGATGCAGTAACAGTGCACCATCAATGAGCAATGGTGCCTCACTGGACACTGAACCTGCTGGTGCCTTGGTCTTGGACTTCTCAGCCTCCAGCTGTTACAGTAAGTAGATAAGCATGGCAGGAGACAGGAGACAGCTCCCCGCACCAGCACACACTATCCTCTCCATCAGGTGATGGTGATGATCAAGCAGATGTTAACTGTCTCTCTCAAATGATAATTGGTCATAGCAAGTGCCAGAGAAAGGCAGGCTCTAAACAGACAGAAACACCTGAAACTGGTGATCAAAGGCTTCCTGATAAGATCTCAGGAGTTGGGTGAGTGGGCTGACACATGTGCACTGAGACAAAATGGCGGAGTTTAGCTGGTATATGACCTTGTAGGAACATTTGATTGGTAAGGGAAGAACGCCTTAGGAGAGCATGAGCTCAACTCCAGTAAACACACCGTGGATGCAGCCCCTCCCAAGTGCTAGCAGGCCACTGTACATACAGAGAGCCCACCCCAAGGGAAGAATCAGGGGAGAAAAGGTGCAAGACCCCAGAGTATGCCAACTGCAATTAGTCCATTCTCACGCTGCTGATAAAGACATACCCAAGACTAGGTAATTTATAAAGATAAAGAGGTTTCATAAACTCACAGTTCCACCTGGCTAAGGAGGCCTCACAATCATGGCAGAAGGCAAAAGGCACATGTTACATGGTGGCAGACAAGAAAGAATGAGAGCCAAGCGAAAGTGGAAACCCCTTATAAAACCATCAGCTCTCGAGAGACTTATTGGCTACCATGAAAACAGTATGGGGGAACTGCTTTCATGATTCAATTATCTCCCATCGGGTTCCTTCCACAACCCATGGGAATTATGGGAGCTACAATTCAAGATGAGATTTTGGTGGGGACACAGCCAAACCATATCACCAACATATAAAACCATAAATTAATGGTTAAGCCAGGCACTTGATCTCTCAAGTCACCTGCCTGTCCCTCTTCCAAGTATACTATACTTCTTTTAATTCCTGTTCTAAAGCTTTTTGACTCCTGCTCTAAAACTTGCCTCAGTCTCTAAATCTGCCTATGCCCCTCAGTGAAATTCTTTCTTCTGAGGAGGCAAGAATTAGGTTGCTGCAGACATGTACAGATTCACTGCTGGTAATACAGACAGTGAGAAAATACATTTTTAAAATTTATAAATTACCTTGTCTCAAATATTCTGTTACAGAAGCACAAATAGGCTAAGATAATGTGTTATGGGCTGAATTGTATCTCCCGATGTTTACATGTTGAAGTACTAACCCCTAATACCTCAGAATGTGGCCATATTTAGGGATAGGGTGTTTGAAGAGATAGTTAAGGTAAAATGGTTTAATATGAGTGGGCACTAATTCAATATGACTGGTGACCTTATAAGAGGAGATTAGGACATAGGCACACACAGAAGAAAGACCATGTGAAGACACAGGGAGAAGACAGCCATCTACAAGACAAGAAGAAAGGACTCATGATAAATCAACTCTGCCAACTCCTTATTTGTGGACATCTAGCCTCCAGAACTGTGAAAAAATAAATTTCTGTTGTGTAAGCGACCCAGTCTGTGGGACTTTGTTATAGAAATCCTAACAAATTAATACAATGAGATTCATGCATAATTTTCTTCAGTATTTTTGCATTCTACAAAACATGTTTTCTCTCAAATTCAGTTTTGTATAGGGAATTCTACAAAGGTGAATTTCTAGAAAGATGGTTTTTATTGATTATCACAGTGATTAACATTATCTCTCTCTTTTGACCCAGATCAGCACTGTTCTTGTAGTTTTGAGAAAAGAAGATAGCTCAGAGCAGTCTGAGATATGTGAGGTACACAGGACCAGAGACACACGAGTATGGGCCTTGTCACATACTTCCCCATCCACACTTGGGGCAATTGTTTAAGGTCAGTTTGTTTCTGACTTGCTGCTTCACTCATTGTCTTCATGTTCTTGGAATTTGTGATACAAAGAACGATATATAATCAATAGCTTATGTTATTTTAATGTAATTCTTGGTAAACAATACAGAAACTGCCTCTTCTTTTCCTTTAAAAATCCACCTGTAACTGCCTCTAATGGAAACATATATTCAGGGCAACTTGAATCTATGCTCCTGGGTTACAATCCTCAAGATTGGCCCCAGTAAACTCTTGACTTACATTAAGTTTACCCAAGCTTCTTCCTTTCAGGTCAAGATATCTTATTATTTGCTTCTTATGACAACTTCATAATTCATGTATTATTAATTCATGATTTTATGATGAAAAGAGGCAAAGACAGGTTAAGCAATCTGCCGTGTTCACACAGCTTATAAATTACTGAGCCAAAATCAAAACTAGATATCTCTTACTCTCAAACATTTCTTTTAATTGCTATTCAATCTTTACTTGTGCCTATCTTTTACAAAAAGACTGGCAATGAGTAGTTCAAATGGTAGACTCTCAAAGGCTTTACTAGAAATAATATTATTTCAGTTAATTGAAGTTGTTAGGGCTCAGGCAATGATACCCCAAAATACGGCATTTCAGCTTGCTGAGTACTTGAATTCAAGGAAATTAAGAGGCCTCAGAGACAAACCTCCAAATCAACATCTCTCTCTGACCTTTCCCAGCCATCTCTGTCCTCTGATCCTCTTTTTTTTTTTTTTTTTTTTTTTTTTTTTTCTAAAGCACTGGAAGGGTCTATCTCTGGTAGTTCCTTATCTGACTAAGAAAACTTCTTTCCAAAAGAAATGTGATTGTCTTAAAACTCTGTCCCTAGTAATCTCATCAGGTACCCAGGAAAGATGAACTACCTGAGAAGAGAAGAGATTGGGAGTCAAGATATCCCCCAGACAGATTTTTCAACTATTCTTCTAAACGTAGCTCTGAAAGCTTACCTGGAAAACTCTACCTACATAATTAAACAACCTCTGTTCATAATGAGGTTCTGCCCCTCATCTTTCTGCCACCTCCCCCAGAGCTCAATGGAAATTTGTTCCAGGCCATTGTCCTATAAGCTCATTTATTCCTGCTGAACATTATTTACTTTTAAACCCTCCTTTCCCCTACCCTGTGAAAAAGAGTACATAGGCATCTGGACCTTATTAAATTAATGCATAATCACCCTGCTGGAATTCCTTCAATTTCTTTAACTTGCATAGGTTAAATACATTTGTGTGCCTTTTTTCTCCTATTAGTCTGTCTGCTGTCACTCATTTCAGCAAAGCTTCAGAGAAGCCAGAAGAGAAGGTTGGTTTCCATCCCTAAAAAATATTTAAGATTTTCTCCTGTCATATTTTAAAATCTAATAGATTGACAGTAAAAGAGGAAAGAATAATTCAAGTTTAGAACTAGAGGGTTCTAAAGGAAAATCATTCTGGGTAGTAAGTAAATAACATAATTCACTCAGTAAATCTTTATTGAGCACTTCCTCCAGTCACCATTCAAACATGTGAGAGAGTTTGAAGCATTGCACTAAGAACTGAAGATAGGCATAGTCCTGAATTCACAGAGTTTAGAGCATGATGGGAGAAAATAGACAAATTAAAGTATCAATTATAAAATTTTTAATGCTACAAGTGCATAAATGGCTTGGGGACTTAAACGTAGCTCATATCTCAGACTTTGAGGTAAGATTTGTATGCAAAAGAAGAGAACCTCAAAAAAATAGAATCAAGGTAGATGGATTTGGGGATATTACAAATAAGGGAAAATATGAGTGGAAATTTCTGGTTACATCTCATTTCTTAGCATAATTTGAATTTTCAAAGAAGAAATGATACATATATATTCTTAGTTATAGAGATTAGAGTTCTTCCTTATAATGTCAGGTATTTTATATATATAGATATAGATATAGATATAGATATAGATATAGATATATTTCTTTAGGATAGTGTATAATAATTCCTAGGCTTCAGCCAAATATTGTGCCTATATTTTAGACTTGTCTTATAAAGCCTTGGTTTTTTTGAAGCTGTTGATCATTGAACATGTGTTATATTAGTTTCCTAGGGCTGTCATAACACATGAACACAAATTGTGTGAAGACAACAAAAATTTGTTCTGTTACTGTTCCAGAGGCTAGAAGTCTGGACTAAGAGTCAGTAGGGTTGGTTCCTATTGGAGTTTGAGGGAGAATCTGTCCAATGCTTCTCTCTTAGCTCCTGGTGGTTGTGGGTAGTTCTTGCCAACACTTGGTTTGTAGATGCATCATGACATTCTTTGCCTTAATCTTCACAAGGTGTTCTTCCCTGTGTCTCCTCTCCTCTTCCTATCAGGACACCAATCATATTGGATCAAGGCCCACTCTAATGGCTTCATGTTAACTTGATTACATCTACAAAGGTCCTATTTTTAAGTAAGGTCACATTCCAGGTACCGGTATTACAACTTCAACATACTTTTCTGGGGTACACAATTCAACCCATAACATATGCCTCTATAGAAATATCTTCTTTGGCATCCGTGATGCTTATATCAGTAACTTATAGCCAGAATAATGCTGTTTAGCAAATAATCACAAAACCTCATAACATGCAATCATAAATATGGATTTCTGTTCACAGATCTGAAGAGTGGCCATTTCTGCTACCCTGAGCTGGGCTCTGTGGTCCCACTCTCACTTAGACTCCTGAAGTCAGCTGCAGGTGAAATAGTTTTCTTTGCTGACTCTGGCTGGACTCTCTCACATGTTTGAATGGCGACTGGAACATCTGAGCTGCTTGGTTCTGCTCCACTTATCTCATCTTTGAGCATGTGAGGCTGAGGGGCAAGAAGGAAGGTGCAAAGACAGTGCTTGTTCAAGCCTCTGTTGTGTGAAATTTATTGTTATCCCATTGGCCAGAGCAAGTCATATGGCTAAACCCAGAGTCAGTAAAGGACACCACCAAAAAGCAGAGAGATTTTTAGAGACCAGGAAACATTGGGACCATTAGTTCAACTAATTTATAATGTGCTAGACTTGTTATTTTTCTCTCATCTACTCTGTTTCCCATTTTTAAAATTCATCTTTACTTTTTTTCTCACATAAAAGCTCCCCCGACCCCCTAAGACAATCTTTCAATTATCCTCTACTCTTCTCTCTATACGCACTCAGACATTTTACTTAAATTTTCTTCTTTTCAGAAACATTTAATTTTCTTTGTTTGTACATACCAAACAATACCTTGGATGTCCTAAAATGAATTTATGTCTCCTCTGCTTTTCTTCTCTCAATAACTATCCTTTCACTGCCCATGAGATTACAAATACTTGTCCAGAACAAAATTTTTAAAGTTGCTTCTCTTTTGGCATTTCCTTTAAATGTTCTTCCTGTAAAATATGTTTTCGATTTATCTCTTTTCTTCTATTCTTAACACGTCAAATAAGCTCATACTTTAACACTTGAATTATTTGTTTTTCATAATCTATTACATATGCTTTCATTAGAATTACCTTAGCTCAAATATTATTTTCACTTCGGTACATCCTTTCCACAGTTACAACAACAAAATGAATCTCAGTTTTCCACTTTACTGCTTAACCCTTCTGGCTCTTTGCCAGCTTGTTCCCATCCTGCCTTTTCAGCTTTATTTATTAGTGTTTCCTTGTAAGAGTTACAGCTTCCTAAGGGCAAGACTTTGTCTCTGTTATTGCTAGTAAATAGCATAGTATCTTGCCAAGCAAGATATAGGGTACAATATATATTTTGAACAGACTTAGAGTCACATATTCTCTGCTTTCTAATCAAAATGCTATCTTCCCCTTCACTTCTGTCTTTGACTTTTGCCAATAACAGCCTAGAATGCCACCTCCTTTCAATCGTAAAATACCCCTCAAAGGGATACAGGGCAGAAATGAATGCCTCTTTTCTCGGCATGCTCATAATTTGTGGTGAGGAAGCCAAATAAACAAGTGACTATAATAAAATATAGTAATTGCCAGGACAGAAATATTCATTAAAAGCTATGGAAATGTAGAAAAGGATATATAATCCAGCATTGATGGGACAAGCAAGTCTTTCCGAAAAGCGAAAGAGAGTAGAATTCTTCAGGCAGAGAATACAGACAGCAGAGCGGGAGGCATGGATCAAACTGACTATGAAGAAAACAACAGTTTATTACTAAAGTGTTAAGTTGCTGAATGCTGACATACAAATTGATAGGGAATACAGTGGGTTGAACCATATCTTGGAGGGTCTTTATGCCATGTGAAAGAACTTGAACTTAATAAATTTTGAGATGCTTGAAGGCAATTTTAAGCAGGATAACAACAGGTACAAGTTTACCATTTCAATCCTGGAACAAAACGTTAAAACGTCCCAGGTCCCAGTATTTACATGGCAATTACAACCTGCAAGCTCTGAGACTTATTCTCTTAATCATCTTTTTAAATGTTGTAAGTAATCTGAGAAATATTTCTCAGTTAATATATTCATGTCTTAATGGTTGACTTAGTTGACCTTGTCTTTTTTCCCCAGGTGTTCTCAAACGATGGTCTTCCACAGACAAACCATTAGTGAAAAGGGGAAACAAAAATAAGCTTTTATAGTAATATGGCAAAAATGTGGAGGAAATCTTTTTTTGACAAATGCTAATGAGACAGCCAGGTGGGAGGGGATCCTGGGTAAAACTCCAACCTGCCTGTGCATTGGGGTGGAGACACAGAAGTCGGTTTGCAGCCGGGAGGAGACTGGCCCCTCCTCTTCCTGTGTGGAACCTGGGATTCAAAGGGCGAGGCAGGAAGCACGCCAACCGGAACTCTGGCTTTGCGGTTATTCTTTTCACCCAATAAAACACAGCTTTACACATCCTTCAAGTCATCTGTGGACCTCAATTTTTGTGGCTATGGGATGGACAGGGACTCCGTCTCTAACTAAACTAAGGGAAAGACCTGCAACACTAAGTTTTGATAACATTCAAATCTATCAAATATATAATGATGCAGACATTGGAGGCTAAATGAATAAAAATTGATAAGGTTATTCAGAGTACTTAGAGAATGAAGGTACTGCTTTATAAAATTATATTCAAGACCATTGATTTTTAAAAATAATTGTAAATAAATGAATATGCTTTTGCCTAAGAGTAGCCCAATAGATAAAATAGGTTTTTCCAGCTTGGGAGAAATAGAGTAATTTTTATTTTTATTTGAGTCTGTAAAAATATAGGACAAAACTTAAAGTCAGCATGAAGTGCAGGGATGGGAATTAGAAGGTGGAAGAAGAATTTGTAGCACAAGCATAGATTTATTTGAAAAGCTAGATTAATATTCACATGCTTATGCATGAAATGCTATTGCCTGTCTTAACTATTCCATTATGTGTTAATAATAAAATAACCCATATGTGCAAAATGAGTATGTCACACCAAAAGAAAATGTTTAAAATGCCAAGTAAATACCACAACAAATGTATGAAAAATGCTTTACTGATGGTTTCACTTTGCAAATTCTTTTGATTTTTTTTTTCTGTTTTTAGTCTTCTGCAGCACAGAAAGGAAGAGTTCTGTTCTTTATAGAGGAATCTTGTTTTGATACAATTTTACATTCATTCAGTTTATATTTAACTGAAAATTTAAGACATTGTGCTTCGTAATTTTTAAAAATAAGTATTTAAAATGATGTAGAGCTGTGAGGCTGGTTCTCAGAGCAGCAAGACTTTGAGAAAAGCTTAAGAGTTGGTGCCAAGCCTTCTTTCCTTATTCTACTTTAAACTTCTTCTTGTTTAATTTTCATTGTTTAGGAAAAAAATTTGGAAATTGAATATCAGTTCCCTTCGTTGATTTAATGCTTTTCTTTTTCGCAAATATACATTTATCAATTTTTCTATGTGTGTTTGAGAAGGATTTCATTTTTCATGAATTCAATAATATATCCAATAACAATGCACATTACCTCTGGACCCAATGTTTCAACATGATAATTTTCTTTTGTTCATGTAAAGCCAGTGGGGCATTAGACATGACTTTTGTTGTTGACTGTTCATTTGATTCACTTACATTATCAACTAGTTCTGTTTTTCCTGATATTTTGTTAGCTCTTCTCCATATCCATTTCTCCAATGTATTGAAGATGACAAGGATTTGAGTGTGATTATTATTCATGATGTTTATTACCTTTATACCAGTCTCGCTTTTGTCACTGTTGTCCTGAACACCTTTTTAATACTCAACAGAAGGTTGCTGTTCAAGTTGAATTTAAGCCATCCTTGTGAAATTGTTAGCAATAACAGTTTGTTCTCCATCATCCATAGATAAACTACAGATGTAGAATAGTCACTCTGCAAAGATAATCACTGACATTTTCTCTACTTAAACCATACTGAGGGGTACAGCTTGCTTTTTAGAAAAGTTATTTTTAATATAGTGCTTTAAGGAAATCTATGGGCCTAAAACTTTGTCCGGAGCTCTTGATTGTAGCTGTACACATTTTTCCAGTGCCTTCACCTTATCTCTTAGGTATTGTAGTGTGATGGCAAAAAACATAGGCTTTGGACTCAGGCAGATCTTAGTTCTAGCATTAGTTCTCCCACTTATAAACTGGATGATTAAATTACTTAATTTTTCTAAGATAAGCAAATGCTTGCCACCAGTAAAGAAAATCAAGGTGGTGGTAACTTCAATAAAAATTGAAGAGAAGGTTGGACAGTGAGAGGAGAGGAGGATTTGGGGAACTCTTCCTCTGGTGGCATTTGCTTACCCTGGAAAAGTTGCCTTAAAGGTGAAAAAGCTGAAAAGTTGCATTGGAAGTCTCACAGGGAAAGGTAGGAAAAAGCATTAGTATTCAGGGCCCACTAATGGTGGAAGGAACCTGATAAATGGCCTCTACTTTGAGCTGAGGCTACATCATAGAAGTAAGGGTAAATGAAAGGAGACGCAAAACATTTGCAAGGACTGAGGCTGACTTAGCCTGACCACTTGTCAGAATCAAAGTTCAATCATCTTTGAGCTATTATAACATCAAGAGCCTTGAATTATCTCCATAATTTTTCAGTGTCCAATATTTAATAATAACAGTAATAGTAATTTTTAAAAACCCAACAGGGCCAGCCCTCAGTGCTTTTGAGTAGGAAGATGATGTTCTTATTTAGGCCAAGATAAAGACCCCACAAAGAGAAGAGCAGCTGCTGGCTAAGAAGCAGAAGGGCAGTGAACAGAGATGTCAGGCTTTGTGAATAACTTGTTTGGAATGGCATTTGTATTTTTGTTGTCTGGATCCAGGCACATAGATAGTCTCTTAGACAGTCACACAAATGATTGACTGGTTGGTAACCAGTGCCATACAATCATGTTCAAATGATGACCATAAGCATCACATCTACCAGCCCCCAACTTTGCACTATCTGACATCATCCTTCTGGCTGAACTAGCTGAAAGCTGTTTAGAGTATGCCAGGTATGACCATGCCACCCAGGGAAGAAGGCAAAGGCCTACAAAGAATTTAATGCTAATCAGAATGCTTACTTTAAAGCTTGTGCAGATCTCCGTACATTATCATAAACAAGAGCTCTCTCTAAACCTTGCCACCGGCTGCTCTTTTTACCCTCAGATTTGTCCCCCTTCAGACACAAGAAAAGGCATTTGAATTTACTAAGTTGTTTATTTCCTAAGACAATTGGTGGAAGCTTCCAGTAGTGTAGACCATCCCAGCTGGAGACAAAATGGACATACCTGTGTTTGAGGCAGAAGACAAGAAGAGTCCAGAGGACATAGAGGTCCATGGAGAAGGTTATAAAGGTCAGGTAAACAGCGGGAATCTTTATATGGCCTCTGTTTGTTGCCCCCTCTTCTGGTTACACTGACGGAGAAGAAAATCAACATTCCTACACATGGAAACACATTCTTTGTCTGAGTCACAACATTGCAGTTCTTCGCAAAGGGGCAGCAGCATGGCTGTCACCACAGCAAGCACTGTGGACATGCCAGCAACCAAGTCTGTGTACTCCAGACAGACAAACACAGCATTGACAGGAGGAGCCTCCACAGATACAGGAGATAAAGGAGCCATCAGGTAATGGTGGACACTTTTGCTATGTCTTCAGAAAGTCTTAACGTGGCTACAGCAAGTGGAACAAGCCTGTCCCTGTCTTCAGAGGGTAGTTCCAGCTTATCAGCAAAAGATGCCAGTCTCTCCCCAGAAGACAGGATGCATGTGGTCATTGCAGGAGCTGAGACTGCCTGCAAGCCTGTGGCAGAAACTGTTAAAGAACCAGTAGTGGGACTCCCTCATATCAATCTTGCAAGGTGAAGGCTATATAAGTGAATGGGATGGAAGCCAGAGGGTCCCTGTATTAGTCTGTTTTCCCATACCCAATACTGGGTAATTTATAAAGAAAAAGAGGTTTAATGGACTCACAGTTCCACGTGGCTGGGGAGGCCTCACAATCATGGTGGAAGGTGAAAGGGACTTCTCACATAGTGACGGCAAGGGAGTATGAGAACCAAGTGAAAGGAGTTTCCCCTTATAAAACCACCAGATCTTGTGAGACTTATTCACTACCCTGAGAACAGTATGGGGTAAGACCCACCCCCATGATTCAATTACATCTCACTGAGTCCCTCCCACAACACGTGGGAATTGTGGCAGCTACAATTCAAGATGAGATTTGGGTGGGGACACAGTCGAACCATATCAGTCCCCCAGTGTAATGCTGAATCACGGTGGGAAAGAGCTCCCTCTAAAAGACATTCCCATTATCACAAGATGGAGGGACAAGTCAACTCTAACATACTCCTTCTGTTAGTTGGTAGCCCACCTTGGAATTACTAACAGTGGAAAAGAGAAGTCCAGAGCAGCCTAGTGGGCAGACAACACAGCTCCTCCTAACAAAAATACCAAGCTCAGTCCCTTGCAAAGGAGTCTAGGTTATCTCAAATTTTGGAGATGAACCAATTATAATTAGCTCAGGGTCTTCAGGTTAAGAACCTAAGCAAACTAACTCCTTCAATATGAGCTTCAATATTCAGTACATAAACCTTGGTTCTAAGTTCTGTGATTGTAAGATCTATTAATAGTAGGATTGGCTCATTGTTGAACTTCAAAGCCTGTCCTATTACAAAAGCAATGGCCCCAGATTCTGAAAATAAGGGATTAGACTGAATTGAATCACTGCTAAAAAACATCAAAGTCTATCCCACTGCATAAAATGTTGCCCTGGCTTTTACAAAGACAAGACCCAGAAGTTCTGGATTTTTCTTAATAAGTTGCACAGCCAGACCTACTACACAAACACTAATCCAGTGTCCTGCAAGATAGAGATCCAGCAGGATTTGCTCTTTATTAAAGAACCCCAAAGCCCACAGTGCTGCGTGTGGTACAGAGGTGGATATTATGTCTGAGATTGTAGAGGAGAGCAGCATGGAGTCCATTATGCAGCTAACAGAGTATGGGGAATGGCTGGACATCACTGGGGCCATAATACTTGAGACTGAGGTGATCGTAATCTTTGAAGCCTATCAACAAACAAGGGGCCAGAGGATGTAAGTCAGGCTATTTCTAATTTAGTCCTCCTACTTTTAAACAAAAAAAATCTTCTTTCTGAATTTACATGCTTCACAGGTAGTATAGACTCCATCATGGATTCTGTCACATCAACCAGGCTGCAGTTGGAGACGCCAATCTAGAGTCAGCAGAGACCAACCTCACATTCATCTTCAACTGAGCCAGTAGCATTTCCTTAACATGTCAGTCATAGGTTCTGCAAACTATGACCAGAAGTCACATTCTGGGTGGGCTGAGAAGCACTACCATCATCCTTTCCTCTTCTATTTCTTTTTGAGAGAACCTAGACATAGATGTAAAGTCTGTTCCATAAACAAGCAATAACAGAACTCATGCTCTCTCAAGATATTCAAGGGAGGGGAGATGGGTAAAGCGGCATTTTTGGGTAATCAGAATAGGAAGAGCTCTCATCTAGACTTAACAACTCCACTTCTAGGTATCTATGCTGGAGAAAGTCTAACATGTGTTCTCAGAGGCAACTATGAGAATATTTGTATGAAAATAATTTATAAGAATAAAACACTGGAAATAGTCTCATATGTCCATCAACTTATCAACTGGAGAATTGATAACATATATATACACATGTACTTATATATGTGTGTGTTTTATACACATGTACATATATATGTATGTTGTATACATACACACACACATATATGTATATATATATATATGCATATATATATTATATATTTTAAGTTATCAAAGGCCTCTCTGTTCATGGTTTCAGGTACACACAGCCAATCATAGTTCAAAAATATTAAATGAAAAACTCCAGAAATAAACAACTGATAAGTTTTTTATCTGCTCCATACTGGCTAGGAATATGAATCATCTCTTAGTCTAGTGTACCCACACTGTTGATGCTCTCCACTCATTTAAACTTGGTAACCGTGTTGGTCATCAGATTGACTGTCATGGTATTGCAGTGCTTGTGTTTGAGTAACCCTTATTTTACTTAATAATGGCCTCAAAGTTCAAGAGCAGTGATGCTGGCATATTGTTATAATAGTTCTATTTTATTATTGGGTATTGCTGTTAATCTCTTACCATGCCTAATTTATAAGTTAAACTTAATTACGGGCACATATGTGCGGGGAAAAAAAAACACATAGTATACATAGGGTTTGGTACTGTCTGTGGTTTCATCATCCACTGGAAGGCCTTGGAATGTATCCCCATAGATAAATGGGGACTACTATATACATCATAAGTTATCATACATATGGTAGATAGGTAGGTAGGAAGATAGAAAGGTGGATAGACAGATATTATACAACAGTGACAGTCATAAACATTGATGTGGAAGAATCTCACATACAGTTGAGTAAAAAATAGTCACAGAAATTGTTCCATAATCTGATTTATATAATATTTCAAAAACAAGACTAAACAAATTATTTAATAAAAATACTTGGCAAAATTAGAGATAAACAAGTATCTCTATGGTGAAAAGGAGGGTGATATCATCCAGGAAGTAGACACAAGAGCTTCAACAGTGTTGGGAATTGTTCTGTCTTATAAACATTGTGGCCAATTCATAGGTATTTATTTTTTAATATTTTTCACACATCACACATTAACAGTTTTCAAATTAAGACAGCCTGAAGTGATGTAGTTTGCATTGTCATAGAAAGATTTATTTCAACCAATTTGTTTTAGTACAATTGTACTTTTTATGCATTTATAAGAGTAATATATCAAAAACCAAAGTTGAGAGATCTTTTATCAATAAGAATAAAATAAAATTTTAAAGTGACAAAAAATGAATAAGAAAGTATTCAGACTGGGCATCGTGGCTCACGCCTGTAATCCCAGCACTTTGGGAAGCTGAGGTGGGTGGATCACGAGGTCAAAAGATTGAGACCATCTCGGTCAACATGGTGAAACCCCGTCTCTATTAAAAATACAAAAATTAGCTGGGCATGATGGCACACACCTGTTGTCCCAGGTACTCAGAAGGCTGAGGCAGGAGAATCGCTTGAACCTGAGAGGCAGAGGTTGCAGTGAGCCGAGATTGCACCACTGCCCTCCAGCCTGGCGACAGAGTGAGACTCTGTCTCAAAAAATAAAAAAGAAGGCATTCAAAGAACTGACTTGAGTAAAACCCAAAGGAAAGGACAAACTATGAATAGATATGCAAGGAGTACAAATAAAACAAAAATATGATTAAGGATATAGACAACAAGCTGAGAAATTTGGCCGAAAGCTAACAAACATAGAAAAGAAATGAATGTAAATTCTGAAAATTAAAAATAAAATAATCAAAAATTAAGAAGAGTTATATGTAGTGTTACTAGACAAAATTTGGAACACCAAGTAAAATCTGATTTTCAGATAAACACCAACGTACTATTTTAGAATGACCTATGTATTACTTGGGATATGCTTGAACTAAAAAATTTTCTCCATGCAATATTTTGAACATATTTATATCAAAATATATATATTATCTGAAATTAAACTTAACTTGGAATTTTTTACTTTTATCTGCTAACTCTAGGAACCTAAATACAAGATATACTTTAAAGTGGATTTAACATAGATAAAAAGAAAAGAAAACAGATCATAAGGAAAATTTGCAGAATGAAACATGGAGATTTTAAAGAAAGGGAAAGATATGAGAGTACATAAAAAATAGAGGACATATGAGAAGGCTCGAAGTGTGTAGCTCATGTTCAGAAGTCAAGGTAAGAAAGAAAACAGCAGCAAAATGTCTGAAGTGATGATCACTGGGAACTAGGAAAGATTCACCTTCAAATTCAAGAAGGCCTACGAAACCCAAATGGTATAAATGAAAAGAAAACTACACTTGACATATCTAGTAAAACTGCTAAAAACGAAAGCCAAAGAGAAAAGTATTGAAAGCATTCAGGGAAAAAAATAACATAATGTGTTCAAAGAATAGTTGGACTGTCAGCTGATGTTCAGAAAGAATTAGTGCAAACTAGAAAAAATGAGATATCTTGAAAGGGATGAAAAGAAATAACAACGTATTCATCTACCCAGCATAAATATAATCTGAGAATAAAGGTAAAATGGAGACATTTCACACCGTAAAAAACCAGAAGGATTGGAAATCAGCAGATCCACACTGAAAGAATTATTAAGGAGGTGCTCTAGGCAGAATGAATATCATCCTAAATAGAAAGTCAGAGATACAGGAGACAATAAACGGCAATAGAAAAAGCTAAACAGGTTTAAAATTTTAAGAGATATTGCTATATAAAACAATAATGTGAAGTTTACAAAATATGAAGGATTAAAATTCAAAGTGAAATAGAACACAAAGTTATGGGATCTACAAGGCTTTTACTGTTAGGAAAGAAAGTAAAAGGAGCAAGTAATATTTATTTTTGAGAAGACAAGAATGCACTGTAATCACTAGAGTAACTTTGAAAGTAATGGCGCATGGATATAAAACTGTCGATTTAATATATGTGAGGAATCGAGTCATCATCATCTTTATCATCATCATTATCCATACAATTAATTCTAGAGAAGATAAAAAAGGAAAGAGGCCGGGTGCTGTGGCTCACGCCTGTAATCCCAGCGCTTTGGGAGGCTGAGGCAGGCGGATCACATGGTCAGGAGATTGAGACCATCCTGGCTAACGTGGTGAAACCCCGTCCCTACTAAAAATACAAAAGCAAAATTAGCCGGGCGTCCTGGCGGGGGCCTGTGGTCCCAGCTACTCGGGAGGCTGAGGACGGAGAATGGCGTGAACCAGGGAGACAGAGCTTGCAGTGAACCCGGATCGCGCCACTGCACTCCAGCCTGGGTGACAGAGGAGACTCCGTCTCAAAAAAAGAAAAAAAAGAAAAAGAAAAAAGCACACAAAACAGGTAGAAGCAATTGAAAAAATTATACCTATGTATATAATTTATACAGAACTTAAAGTATTTCAGATTGTCATACATAAAACCAAATTAAGACAGAAAAACTTATTAACATACTCTTTAAAAAACATATATTTAAAATATTAATTATAAAAAATTGAGGGTAAATGAAAAAATATATGCCATGTACAAATTAACAAAAAGTGTAGCTATATTAATATTAAAGTAGTTTATGACATTATTTCTAAAGAAAGCATTATTAGGGTTAGTGAATAAAACTTTATGATCATAAAAATTCATTCTACCCAGAACACCTAGCAATTTTAAATTTGTATAGATATAACAACCTCAAAATGGTTAAAGCAAAAATTGCCAGACCTAAAATAAATAACAGAAAAAAGTCAAATCCACAATCACTGTGGGAGAAAATTCAGTTATTGATAGAATAAGCAAGCAAAAATAATTAAGGATAAAGAAGAGTTCAATGTTATAATTATCGAATTTTACCTGATTGGCATAAATATGTTTGCCATATACAGACCTCAACGAAAGCAGAATTACATTACAAAATTGACGATATACTTGGACCTGAGCATGTTGTAATGAATTTCACAGAGTTGAAATTATACAAAGTATGTTCTCTGATCACAGTGTTAAGGTAAAATAAGAAACAAAAAGATGATTGAAAATTTCACATATGTTTGGAAATTAAGATATATACTTATAAATTATACATACGTCGACAAGAACTCATAATGGAAATTAGGAAATAGGTAGGGACCAAATGATAAAGAGATACCAAATCAAATGAAAGGCAGCCAATGCTATGCTTAGAGATAAATGTATAAACTTAATTTCATAAAACAGAAAATGAAAGAAAGACAGAATCAATGAGCAAATTACCCATCTCAATTCAAGAAGGCATATAAAGAACACCAAATCAAGTCGAGAATGCAGCTACTGCCAGACTGCCAGACTCAGCTACTGAATGTGAATATTCAGTCGTGTAGCTAAGGGACACTTAAGCAGTATTCTATCAATTGATCTGAAAAACCTAAATCTGGCAAAGCTGTATGGGTACCTGATTGGTAAAATTCTGAAATGACCTCCAACATCCTACCCTTGGTGAATACAGCTTCCAAATGCTAACAGGTCATTAAATGTATCTTTCCGTCACAAAAAATTATTACCTGCTTCCACCCCACCCTGGGGGCGGAAGGTAGAAAATTATATACTAACTTCAACACATTCTATTTACACATTTTCCAAACAATTCAGTAACTCGTCCTTTTGTCCTCATCTCTAATTTCTAAATGTTAATAGCTAGTAGAAGATACATTGTAAAAAATACATAATATATTTTAATATAATTTAAATTTTAATATAATTTAACACATTTTAAAATTTAGTGTTTTGTTAAGTTCTGATTGACTTATTTTCTACTCTATCCAAAAAAGATAGTATTTGGCTCTCTTCCACATGATGAATATAAATATGACTTATTGACATGTACTTTGAAAAAGTCATTGTGACAGGCACCAAGAACGCAGCTGGGCAAAGAGCACCAAAATGCATTTAACCAATGAAGGCCATTTCCTAAAGGACTTTAGAATATAATGAAATTAGTTATAAATTGATTCCAACAGAATGGAGGAAGAACTGTGCTATTAATTGGATTGCAAAGATTCACTTTGGGGTTTGACAGCTATCTTGGCTTGGTTTCCATCTTCAGCATTGGCATTTCAAACCCTGTGAAATCTTAATAGATTTTCTCAACCCTGGAAAGAAAAGAAAGTAATTGAACAGAATGTAGCAGTTTGAAAAAGAATGCAAACCCGTTGAGAGATTAGAGGTATTGACTCCAATATTGCATCATTCTGAAAAATTTTTTGCATCTGCTAAACATGAATAGCTAGCTCCTTTATTTCCATATCACGTCATGGAAAAATTCTCTCTGGGGAAGTGATTCCTTTCTTGCATCCTCATCTGTTTGTCTCCCCTTGGGATGCTTGGTCTGTTTTCTTCAGGTTATTCTATAATCCTGGTTAGAAACATTTCTGTTATGGTGATATTTAGTATGTCCCTTGAATAGGTAGTGAAAGTAATATATATTGATAGCTAGCTAAGAGCTGAGCATTGCTTTAAACATGTAACTTACATAATAGTTATTACTTTTATTAATACTTTTCTTCATATTGTCATAGCAAAAATTCATCTGAGCATTTACTATGTGCTGTATGTACATCATCTGAATTCTTACTGGAATCAAAAGTCAGACAGTTTTTTTTTTTTAATCACTACAGAGGGAGAGACTGAGACTCAGAGAGATTAGGTATCCTGCATAAGGCACACAGTCAATAAGAAGGGTATCTGGGTTTCCAGCCAAGTTGGCAACACCAATTTCCAACTTAGCCATTTTATCTCTTATTTTGTGTGTGTGTGCATGTGTGTGCACACATGCACCAGAATTTCTGGACCTCAATCCTGGCTTATCAGGATGATCAGCAGTGTGATTTTGGCACATTATGCTAAGATTTCTGATTGACTTTCTTTATCTGTAAAATAGGGATAATTAGAACACCTACCTCATGGAGTTGTAAGATCAACGAATGAAAAACACAGAATGGAGTCCGCTATCCGGTAAGTGCTATAAAAGAGTTGCCATCATGATTTTTCAACCGGTTTATCAGAATGGAAGTTCTATCCAACAACCACTCATAGTTTTTCTGTTAGTGTTTTATTGCTTAACCACTTCCCACCTGTATCCTCCCTACCACCTTGATAAGCATGTAGGTGGGGGCTAATGATCTATACTCCCCATGCAGAGTGGAAGCCAAAATACGTGTGAGCATGATCTATGTGATTGTCAGCCCATGAGCTGCAAAGTTATGGACAGGGAAGTCCACCATATCTAGAAACTATCTATGACAACACAGGAGCCTCATTTTTCTTATGTGAGCCATATTAGCACATCTCCCTCAGTTAAAATGCAATGTCTTTGGAGAAGCACAGTAGTTTAGGCAGAAGCCATAAACTCAAACACCTGTAGGTACCAAGCATCAGGACAGTAACTAGAAAGAGTCAAGTGAACTGGTGTTGGAAAACATGTTGGTCCATGTTCCACGAAAGATTCTGAGAACTTCTGCCAGCTTCATGAAACATGGGTCTTTCTCCGGAAACTACGAAAATATATAGTTATCCCTCAGTGTCCATGGGAGATTTGTTCCAGATCTGCTCATGGTTATAGAAATCCATAGATTCCAAGTCCCTGATATAAAATGGTGTAGCATTTGCATATTACTTATGTACCTCCTCTAGTGTTGTCATTTTTATATTACTTACAGTACTTAATACAATGTAAATGCTATGTATATATTTGTTATGCTGTATCATTTATAAAATAATGATGAGAAAAGAAGTCTCTACATGTTCAGACACAACCAACCATTTCTTTTCTCCAATATGTTTGATACATGGTTGAATCCATGGACATGGAAATATGACTGTACTAATGTTTATTTAAGAAGCATTTACATGGTTTTTCAGGAACTGTTCTAATATCTTTACACATATTAATTTACTTAATCTTCGTAACAATTCTATGTGATAATTAATACCGTTATTTTCACCTTATAGATGAGGAAATGGAGGCACAGCAAGTGCCAGGTACTACTGGGACCCATGCGTGTAGCTATAAGGACTAGAGTAGTCAGGATATGCCTAGGCTTGAGCTGGTCATTTTAAACAAAAAAAATCATAGCTTACCTTAGAGAGAGGACAATTCCTTACACTCAACACAAGACAATGTTTTTTTTTTTTTTTTTCATTTCTAAAGATAGAAAAACTGAGGTTCAAAGAGATTAAGTGTCCTGCCCAAAGTCTTAAAACATCTTAGATCTAAAGGGCCACATCAGCCCTTTTCTAAATTTGAGATCCTCATTGATTCATTAAACCTTATCATGTCTTACTTTAGTATCATGAGAAGATAAAATGAGTGAAGTTGTGGTTAAGTTTCTTATTTTATTTTTAAATAAACAGATGTAATACCAGGACCACTGCCTTTCAATTTCAGTGTGAAATTATTTAATCTTCTTCTTATTCCCTGAAAGAAGCAAACGCTATGAATTTCCCCAGATGTTTACTTGGTGGCTGCTTGCTATTAAGAAATTTCTCTGGAGACAATTTTATATATATATATATATATATATATATATATATATATATACATATTTTAAAATCTATATTCTAGAGCAAAATGTTTTCTGGAGGTCCTTGGGACACCCCCCCAACACATACACACACACCAAATAGAAATACAATAAGCATTATAGGTCTTTAAAGAATGTACCTGCCATATCATATTTATAGGGTGAGACTCTGTTGTCTCTTCTTAGGTCTTCTATCTTCTGTTTCTGGCAGATGAGGCTGACTCACTGTGACAGACAATTTAGACCAATGTGAGGCTGAGGCTCTGCAATCTTTCACATGTCTCCTATTGGCTCCCCCAAAGAAGCTTTGCCTATTAACATGTCTGGCAGGGTTCTGACTTGAGTGCTCAGCTAGACTGTAAAAGACACTCACACTGGGCGACAAGCATGGGAATGGCAGGTTCCGCTGCTTCACTAAGACGACTCAGGTTGCCTGTGGAGTAACGTGGCTCTTGGGAGTGATAAAAGTTGTTTCTTTGAACCAAAGCTAGACATTCTTAGGGAATGTACAATGTTTTATAGCAATGTCTCCCAAATTTATAAAGACGATGATGTCTTTATGTGTCATACCTTCCAGGATATTTTTACCTGCTGTTATGAAATGATTCAGGCAACCAAGATGATATCCTGGCCCTATTATGTACTAGTTGTGTGGTCTTGGACGTGTTTCTAGAAATACACAAGTCTTATTTGCTTCCAGTAAAAGAAAGAAAAGCACTGGTATAGAGAGGGATACTAAGAGCCAGGAGGTCACTTTCAGTGGCTAATAGCTCTGTGTTTAGATTTAGACAAGCATAGGTTTGAATCCTGACTCAGTTGGATGATCTTAGACAATGAACTAGATTTTTTTTTTCAGCTTGTTTCCACATTTTTGGAACAGAGGTTGTGTCTATCTGAAAGTTATACAAATTTTAAAAAGCAAGAATGCATATAAAATACTTAGCAATGTGCCAGGCCCATATTAAGTCACTGAATAAATATTTTTGTTTATTAGATTACTATCACCACCACTCTCCTATTCTTACTTAGTATTAAGACTTACAGTAAATACTTTAGAGTTTAGCTCCTGAAAATTCTTTCTAGGGACAAAATTATTTTATTAGGTAGTGTCCTGGTATTTTGGGCTTTATTGCTAAAATTGAATAATTTAAACTGTTGTGAATAGCACAAAAAAGAAAGAAGTCATATGGAAAGAAGAGAGCTAAGGATGGAAGTAAAACACAATAATTACATATGAAATGTTAGGGAGAGAAGAAGAGCAGAGAGGAAGCAAGCACTTCTCAAAGTGAACACACAAGTAAGAACAAGAATCAGAATCCCCCAGATACAGAAATAAAGTCAATGTCCAATTTCAGTGTTAGCCAGGGGCTTTTGTTGTTGTTTGCTTGTTTTAGGGAAAAATACTTCAAGTCTTTCTCTGGAGTCGTAAAGACTGGTGAAAAAATAATTGCAGGTTTCTATTACTTTTCATTGCAAAAACCACAATACTTTTGCACTAAATTAATAAATTCCTTGTAGTTGGTGCATTGCTCAATGTTAACAACAAAAGTAGAACATTACACAAAGCAGTAAAAATGAATCCATGTCAGAGCAATTGGTGAAGGTCATGGGATTGAAGTTCTAGTCTGAAAGGCCTCAGGTGACATAACAGGAAAATGATCTCAGAAATCTAGGAGGAAGGTGTACTAGGGAACCCAGGAAGTGAGGCTCACAAGTAGAATAAGGTATGGTCAGAGTCAGCAAACACTAGAAGTCAGAGTGAATTTAAAAATCTCAGGTTGCTTTATTATCGACTCTTCTTCTGACCTCTCATTTCAGAATCATAGCCTGAAAATGTTATGCTAACATAAAGAGGTGAAATTGATGGACTGTAAAGAGAACTGTGGGCTGGCCATGCTACCATAATTTTCTCTTGCTGTCATTTTTTCCCCTGAATTAAGTGATTCTGACCTTGAACAAATTGCTTAGCCCCTTTGAATGTAAGTATCTTTACCTATAAAACTGAGGATATTATACTTCCCATAGAGGTTTTTGTGAGATTTAAGTGAAAGGATATATTTTACACACTTCACTCAGGATCTGTGTACAGGTTATAAACTCAAAAAATCAATATTTACCCTTAAGTAAAACAAGCAAACAAAAAGTTTGATACAGCCAAACTGGGGCACAGACTTAGAGGTCTATTTCTTTAGTTATGTAATGCCTGTGCATTGCCACTACTACGCCAACTCTTTCTCCATTCATGTGAGTTTTTGAGTGGTGCTGAATGGTACCATACACTGTAATAACATCCAAGTTAATAACCAGTTAATCAAATGGCACATGTTTATTGAACATAAACTATGAGCTGGCACAAGTAAGGAGCTGTGCCCACAAAGAAAAACCAGGCTAAATCCTTGTTCTCAAGTGCTGAAAATACAATGACAATAAGCAACTAAAATCACACACAGAAACACACACAATGTGAGAATTTTTTCATTATAGTGGCTTTTGGCATGAAAAAGGCAGAGTCATTATTTAAGCTTTTTCTTCACAGATAATTGTGTTCTGTCTGTTGATATCATTAAAACTTAGGGCCTTTCTGCACTGGGAAAGAGTGCCAGTTACTGGAAGAAACTTTCTGTTTGAATTTTATAAGCATTTTATATCCCCAGTCAGTTTTAGTTTCCAAGTGTCATAAAGTAACATTTATCAAAAGCTTAAATGTCATTTCTTGTCATTTTAAAGGAAGAAAAATTTTGTCTTAAGCACATTATTTAACTATAATGAAAGTCTTAAAATATCAACAAACGACTGAAAATAATTTTATGATGTAATAACTACTGCAAGCAAAAGATGGATATATCTACTCATAGTTTCAAGTCTTCAATAGATGTTTGTAAATTGTATAGTTATAGTTAATTAGCTACTGTATATTTAAAAGGCTACCCGAAAGCTCTTGTTAAATCGTGCTTTTGTAGCATTAATTATGACTCAATGGGACTTTCAACAAAATTAAATTCTGAATGAATCAAGAGAGAATTGTTCCTTAGAACATTACAGTTAGTCCATCAATGATCAGAAGATGTGATATTATTGTTATTATTTCATGTAGATTAATTTCCTTTTTTTCTCCAAATATAATTAGCAAGTAACTGATATTCTTGGTAAACAACTCAAGAACCAGAGTCCTAGGGAACTCCAGTTTCTTAGAGACATCTGTCTATATTGATATTTTCCAAAAGTCCAGCAATATCAGGCATCATCAGGAAGGAATAGGCATATCAAACAGAAATACAATTTTTCAGTTGTATGAAATAACATTGTTCATATGGAAAGGGCCTTGGCTTTTCTCCTTGATAGTTATATAATTCTGTGAAGGTCAATTTGTTTCTGAGATTATTTCTGCAGCTTTCCACTTCTGCTTTTATAAAAAGGATATAATTATATGCACAGGCATTTTTGTGTGAATACATACACATATCTCAAAATGGTAGTGGTGATCTCATGAGTTGATCTTGCATCCATCTCCATGGCTATGTCCATATGTCGTCTCCACTGTTGTTGCTGTAATTCCACCACCAAACTTCTTAGAGTTTGATATGGTTTGGCTCTGTGTCCTCACCCAAATCTTATGTTGAATTGTAATCCCCACATGTTGGGAGAGGAGCCTGGTGGGAAGTGATTGAATCATGGGGAGGACCTCCCCTTTGCTGTTCTGGTAATAGTGAGTGAGTTCTCACGAGGTTTGGTTGTTTGAAAGTGTGTGGCACATTCCCCACGCCCTCCTGTCACCATGAGAAAATATGCTTTTCTTCCCCTTTGCCTTCCACCACGATTGTAAGTTTCCTGAGACCTCCCCAGCCATGTGGAACTGTGAATTGATTTTTTCTTCATAAAGTACTCAGTCTCAGGTAGTTCTTTATAGCAGTGTAAAAACAAACTAATACAGAGTTGACCTGGTTCTCCTTAGGCTTGATTTATTCTGTTTGCTGGATATGCTAGTCTTAATGAGAATGCCTAGATTCTAATATGGCCAATTATTCATAAGTCCACTAAATACCTCCAGAAGTGTGAGATAATCTACCATGTAAATATGTCCAGTGAAGTTTTCCAAACCTCTCTAATTTCCTAATGGGGGTGTGCTGATGAGGCTAACCCTGGGCCCTATGTAGATGTCTTATAACTGCACTTCTAAAAGGAAATAACAGAGCTAGAAAAGCCCAGCGAAGAGATCAACTGAACTAGTGGCTCTAAAATATTTGTGTGTTCTAGAATCAGCAGGGAAGCTTACTAAAACGTAGATTCCTGGAGTGCTATCCGACAGTCTGATTCAGTAGGGAGTAGCAAAGGAATCTGAAATTTTCACAAATATCTGAGACATTCTGAGATGTGGGAAAGATTAACCAATGATGGTAAAACAATTTGAGACAGGCAACTACATGAAGCAATAACTTTTTAAAAGGGGGAAATATTCCTTTGCATTCTACCAATGTACATTGACTAATGGAAGAGCAGTGGAGATGGGGAGGCAGCCATATTTAAAAACTTCACATCACACTAGATAGCTCTTAGTGATACTAAGGTGATAAGGTTTGGCACTGTGTCCCCACCCAAATCTCACCTTGAGTTGTAATAATTCCCAAATGTTGTAGAAGGGGCCCGGTGGGAGGTAACTGAATCATGGGGGTGGGCTTTTTCCCATGCTGTCCTCATGATAGTGAATAAGTCTCACGAGATCTGATGGTTTTATAAAGGGGAGTTCCCCTGCACACGCTGTCTTGCCTGCCACCATGTAAGACATGCCTTTGCTCTTCTTTCACCTTCCACCATGTTTGTGAGGCCTCTCTAGTCATGTGGAACCGTGAGTCCATTAAACGTCTTTCCTTTATAAATTACTCATTCTTGAGTATGTCTTTATTAGGCAGCATGAGAATGGACTAATACATATGGTTTTCTTCAAGCTTTAGAAAAAATTAAAAATTAATAAAAATATTGGTCTTAAGCGTCCTCCATCGTACATTTTCTTTCCTGGTCCTATTTTATCTCATATACCTTTCTCTTTATGTATACGAGATAAAAATTTTCCCTATAGGCTGATAAAATTCACCTTCTCAAACCCCAATGCCAGAATTTTCTCTCCAAGATTGATTTTAGCTCCCCAGATCTTGTACTATATCACCTGTGCATTGCCTAGTCTTACGTAGAACAAAGAAAGAATTTGTAGGGATTGGATCCTGCCCTTCATGTAAATGTCTCTCTGCTTCTTTCAGTGAGCAAAAAATTCAAATACATCATAATACAAAAACCACTCCATTTCCAATTAACATATTCTACTCTAGATTTAACAATTTCTAGAATATTTGCATCTGAACAGGTGTTTCTCAATCCTTATAATTCCCTAATTGATAGCAAGTACTGGAAGTTTTCACCTGTTTTGCCCACCCCAGCCAGGTCTGAAGAACAATGTCAACCAATTGAAGGGGACTTCTTAAAATTGAATGTCTACTCATATGACATAGTAAACACAGGCCTATGTACTAAACACATAATAGAAATAAAGGATTACTCTTAAGTCTCAAAAATATTAAGTATAAAGGAAAGTAACAAATAACTGCAATATACATGAGCTTTGAGTCAGATGAAATCATGTTTGAATTATACATCAAGACCTACTAGTTTTGTGTCCATAAGCACATTCTCGACCTTACAAAACCACAGCTTTGGAATGGGATAAAACAAAAATACTACTTACTTTGCAGCTTTATTACAAATTCATATATGAAAAATCAAATAGCTGGGTGGTTGAAATATAGTATATATTTAGTGAACATTCATTTATTTTTCCTTTTCTATTTTATCTAGGAAGTTAAGAAGCTTAGATAACTTATTATACCAAGAAGAGCAAAGGCTCAAATTAAGAATAAATTTTGATAGGAAGAGATAGCTCTTACAAATTGTCAATCCCTATTTCTTTAACATTTTTCTCCCTAAAATTTACAGATGTTACTTTTCCACATAAAGCTGAACAAGGGACTCAAGTGTTGTTTATTTTTCCCCATTTCTCTATGTCTTTCTGGTCAATAATTTCCCTAATATCAAGTGCAGCTTTCTCTCCAGACAGGCTAGCAGAGCCAATGTCTCAATATTACTCTGGTTCTTTCCTGAATTTTTGCAAGGGTGTGCATGGGCCAACAGACAGCAGCCACCCCTGAAAGGCTCAGGTCAGTAATGAGGCTCAGAGTTACAGATCAGAGGCTGTGCTGTCAGGAGGAACAGACATTTTCTGGCACCGCAGGAGCCCTCTGCAGTCAGTTCTAGAAATGCCATGGGTACCATTTTCTTATGTTAAGGACTACTAACTTTTATTTCAAATTCCAGCAGTAATAAAATGCATTTTAAAGTTAAGAGTAACCCTGAAAGAAGTGGTTTTTTTTTTTATAAGTTGTACTTTTGATCACATTCAGTCAATCACACTTTAAGCCCAGTTGCCTCAAAGGAATATTTCCACTGCTGAAGTCCTTTCTCCATGGCTATGGACATAAGATACAGTAGGAAAGAGTGTTAGTAAAGATACACATGGATGCTTCCTTTGTGCACTGCGATAGGCACTGGAATAAATCCAGCTCTCCTCCACGAGCTGCCTGAAAAATGAGAGGGATAGAGCCTAACAAATAATTACCATGCAAGATGTTGAGTGTAATATTTGAGATGTGGGGTGTCAGGAAAAGCTCTACTCACTATTCAACTTTTGAGAACTGCCTTGAAGAGTGATTAGGGGCTTTCCATCTTAAAAACAAAGGTGGCATATAACAAAAAGAAAATCATGTCTATGGAAGAATAAGATAAAAAAATCGAAGATTTAAAGAAGTGGAATAAATCAGCTGTCACTACAGTAGAGAATGAAACTACGTAGAATGGGATGGAAAGATAAGGGACAAAATATGACAGTATAAAACGTTCCCACTGAAGTACAGTTTATAGCCTTATATGAAACTTGTGGATTTCCTATAGAAAACAAAGTATGGGAGTAACAAGAATATACTTAGCAACATAATAGATAACTTGAACTGCAATGTAGAAGATTTGATATTAAAAGCAGAATCAGGCATGAGCGTTTGCAGTAGTCTAAGAACAATATGGTAAAGATTTACACCAAACCAGTGGTTCTCAACTGAGGGAGATCCCTCTCACCTATACACAGGGGAAGTCTGGCAATGTCTGGAGACATTTTTGCTTGTCACACCTGGAAAGCTGATACCAACATCTAGGTAGAGGCCAGGAGTGCTGCTAAACATTCTGCTTTCCCAACAAAAAAGTAACTCATCCAAAATGTCAATAGTGCCTAGCAGAGAAACTTTGTCTGGACAAAGTCTATGACAGAATAGACAGGGAAGAAGATTGAATTTGGTGAACAATTTTGAAGCAATGTGAAGATTAATATAGAATGTAAGGAAAAGGAAAAATTAAGGATCTCTAAAAATTTGTTAACATAGAGGCCCTTAACAAATAAGATCATTATGAATATAATAAAATGGGATGACATTATATTATCTGATCAGGATCTCCAGTAGTTTGTCACCTAAAAGAGATTGAAGGCTAGAAATAGATTTTTGAGTCAATATCTTTTAAGTTATAGTTGAGACCAGGGAATGAATGAGGTATTTAAAGAAGAGCATATAGGGTTTGTAATCAGAGACATGCATCAGAAACATCTGGTCCCACTCTGGGATATTTTAAATTGGCAGACTGAAAGTAAGTTCCAAGAATATGTCTCTTTAAATATACTCTCTGAAAGGATAAGCAATACATGTTTAGTGGCTCTCTCTATTGGGGGAAGAAGTAGTATAGAGGGACACTTAACCTGTGATGATAAATAGTTTTACATCGTTCAGTTGAGATTTATATAAAAAAATTTTATATAATTACAAAAACAAAAATAAAATAGTATCTGCTAAAAATCTAAGGCCAAGTTCAACAATACACCTACCTATTTTTTGAGTTGGTGGCATAAAAGAGAATCCATTCCAAGTGACTTTACCATGTAGGAATATAACTATATGTACCCAGTGGAACTGTGGCTTTGGTAATCATATTGGTGATCATAGTGCTACTCTGAGACTGATGTATATGCATTATAAGCTAATGTAAATACATAATTATTCTTATGTTTGGGACATGGGAAATGTAAAAATATGAGATATAGATAAATAATTTGTCAGTTAAGTAAAAATTCTATCTCAGTTATGATGTATTTAGCTTTAAAAATTACATATTTTCTAACTTTGTTGAAAATTAAAAAAAAAGCAGCAATTAACATTACCAGTATCAAATTATTGATGTCTCAATACCATTTACCAAGAAAAGACCCCCTGGAAAAATGTCTGAATCCAAATCTGTTTCTTGATCCCACTTTTTAAAAGATAAACACATAACAATATAAACATAACACCTTAAAAGTTATCTGAGAATGATGATAGGGCACCAATTTATTATTTTAGAAATTGGTAAGAAAGGGAAAGAGATCTTAAATCAGACATTTAACCTTACCTTTCCCATATGTATTGTACCTCAGAATGACAAATTAGCTGGATGAAGGAATTTCATTTAAAAGTAGTCCAGCCAATAAAGGAAGAAGGGAGGTTAGAATTAGACTATCATCATTTTGTAACTCTTACTGACACAACGAATCTAGGCAATTATCTTTAGTTACTGCTAACATCACCAAAAGGAAAACCACCAAACATGACATGCCTTCTGCCCTCCCAAATCTCAAACTTGAAACTGATGGAGCATCTAGATTTATTTTCAGAAACACAGGAAACAAAATAATGTATAAAATAACATCTTGGGAAGATAATCAGCAAAATCTAGTTTGTGGGAAACAAGAGAAACAATCCAATTTCATCAACAATTTAATAATAAAGGGGCAGGGAGCTGGAAAGAGAGAGAGACCCAGAGAGGGAGTAAGGAGAGAGAGAGAAAATATCTTTTTTTTTTTCTTTTTTTTTTTTTTTTTGAGATGAAGTTTAGCTCTTGCCCAGTCTGGAGTGCAGTGGCGTGATCTCTACTCACTGTATCCTCTGCCTCTCGGGTTCAAATGTTCAAACGATTCTCCTGCCTCAGCCTCCCAAGTAGCTGGGATTACAGGTGCCTGCCACCTCACCCATGGCTCAAGCCTGTAATCCCAGCACTTTGGGAGGCTGAGGCGGGTGGATCACCTGAGGTCAGGAGTTCAAGACCAGCCTGGCCAACATGGTGAAACCCCATCTCTACTAAAAATATATTTAAAAAAATTATTAAAAACATATAAGGGATATCAACCACCAACTGGAATACACAGTTTTTATTCTAATTGTTATCCAATCAAGTGAGCTATAAAATAATAGTTTATAATACAGTCAAGTTAATTTTAAAACTAGTTGATAATATCAGAGTTAATGCTAAATTTAGGTGTGATAATGATATGTGATTATATCTTAAATTTTCCTTTTCTAAAGTATTCCTAGATATATTTTTTTTGGATGAAACAATCATTAAATATCTGAGATATCTGGGGGATTGGAAAGTGAGTTGAAGTTTAGAAGAAACAAGTTTCGCCATAAATTGAATTATAGGAACAGCATGATGGGGGAGCAGGGCTCATTTTAGTATTTTTTAATACTTTTGTATATGCTTGAAACTTCTCAATAATTTTCTAAAGCTTCTCACGTGATTATATTTTTGCAAGTGACTACTGGTGCATAGTAAGAACACTAAGACATAGGAACATGGATTTGAAGAATTTGCTGTGGCAGGATTAACAACAGTAGCTGACTTTAAGCGTGACCTTGAGTGCAATTCCAGGAGGTGCTGGGGGAGGCTATGAAAAGACAGAGCTCCAGTATCTGGTCACACTAGAGTTAAAAGCAGACTTATCCAGACAATTTGGTTACTTATTTATTTCATGATTAAAGAAATTACTATATGTACGTACTATGTTGGTGTGTGTCTGTGCATGTGTATATCTGTTGGGATTCTTGGGGGATTAGCCCCCCTTCAATACCAAAATCTACAGATGCTCAAGTCCCTTATATAAAATGGTATAGTATATGTATATAATCTATACACATCCTTCTGCATGCCTAATACAATGTAATTGCCTTGGAAATAGTTGTTACATTGTATTGTTTAGAGAATAATGAGAAGAGAAAATCTGTACGTGTTAGGAAGATGAAACCATCTATTTTATCCCCTGAGTACTTTTGATCTTCGATTGGTTGAATCTACAGATGTGGAACCCACAGATAAGGGGGGCCAGTGTATGTGGTATTTTGTTTTTATTTGATTCTCTTAAGGTCCTTAAAGGTCTTTGAAGGGCTTTGTAATATATTTATTTTATAAACCCTTTCATAATTTCCCTCATTTCCTTCTTCTCATTCCACCAATTAATATAATACTACATACTTAAATAACTGATTACATGAGACTTGGTGGGCTTAATTAAGCTAGGTTGGATTGGAGATAAACAGGCACACATACGAAATGAAAGAATGTGGATCCTGGACGTAGGACCACAGGAAGGATGGAAAGATTCTTCTGGAATTCAAGGACATGTAGAGGGTTGCAAAACCTTGATTCAATTATATTTTAAGACTCTCATTTCCATAACTCAATTTAGGGCCCTAAAAAAATTTTTTTATAAAGATGGTTAAATATTATCATGAAGCTTTGTCTTAATGAGAAAATAATTCTCAAGAGAAGAGTCTGCCAGGCTTGTGCAGAAAGGAAGGGGTATGTGTAGAAAATGCTGGCAGGGTTTTAAGTCCTAAGGGCATGTGTCTAAGCTTCAATGTCTCTTTAGGATCAAGCAGTGATACACCTTGTTTCCAATCCTCCTAACTCACTCCCTTCACTCCTACCAGTGACATATCTGATGCCTCTTTATCATCTAAAGTCAAAAACCATCAAAAGACGTACAAAAGCCCTGGCCATTACAATATTTTTTCATATAATGGTTGCAACACTTTCCAGACACCATAAAGAGGTTTATTCTGATTTGGTTCACCTTGACGCTAGCAATTGGAAAACTATCATTGGTATACGTGGGTGTTTATAAATAGGTGGTTTAGAAAAGAAACTCAGATTACATCTGGCCATTTAAAATGTCCACTCTATGACAAGAACCCTCTCCTGAATTGGGCCTCTCTAACTGTCCCTATGAAGCAGTGTCCAATGTCTGATACTTCCAGTTTCTATGGATAGCATGTAGAATAACCTATTTGGTAAAACGGCCCAAGGGTGGAAACATCAAGGTGATTTGTGACCTGGTGAGATAACTTGTCCTCTTCTCTACTCCATCTTACTTTTTCTTTAAACCTCCAGGAAATGTCATTAATTTAGGGCTAAATCCACAGCAAGCCAGTTTTATTTCTGAGCCCCAATTTCCAAGTTGATCAAATACAAATGGAATTGCTAAACCACCTGATAAGACTGTGAGACATTTTAAGAATCATTTGAAATAATTATACATTTAACAATATAGCAGAGATAACTAGAAAACAAAAATACGAAATGTTAATGATGTTGCCAGTTGATCCCGCTTGTCTAATTTTTAGTTCCTTAGTGCAGGCTTCTCTGAACCCCATTGTGTACTAAATATTTACAGTGTTGGGATTCATTGTGTACATTGTCCTAAGTGTGTGCCCTCAATTTAACAGTTCTGAATCAGTAAATATGTCTCTCCAAACAGATGACAACCTGTACATTACTTAAGGTTATGCTTTTCAGGACCCAAGAGTCTATTTAAACACACATTGAATACTGGATGTCTCAATAAAGATGTCTTGAATTACCTTGGGATAATTGAGCCATTCAGAAGACGGTAGATTTTTCCACATGGTATTGAAGTCTATGGTATAACAGTCACCTCATGTGACGGAGGCACCATGTGACCAGGGACAAATGGTTTATAAAACCCAGAAATGTTAAGGGTTGTCAGATCCTGACTGTGCCCATTGTATGTCAGTAATTGCCACTTGGTATTTGATTTAATGGAAACTGAAGGAATAAAAAATGTTTCTCTAGACACGGCTGTGATGCTAATTTTTACTATACCATTCTCTGTCTTCCTAAATTACATTTGGAAACCTCTGTTTTCTATTATAGAACAACTTTCACTCTCCCTGCTTTCTACACACATTCTCCAATCTCTCAGTGGCCTCATTAAATACAACTACTGTAAATTGTAAATTATAGGGTCTCTGGTTAACTAGTTTGTCCTGTTCTGATCTGAAGAGGCAAATTCCATTGTATATACAGGGCAAAATATGTGCCTGTCATCCTTACTTGTTAGGCTATCCAGTCTTTTTACAGATCATTTCTTGATGAAATTTGTTAACTCCAATTATGTGTGTCTTGGAGGGATCCTATGTATATGCATTTAAAAACATCTTGTTCTATTTCTTCAAATTTGAGCTAGGAAAAAGTGTTCTTTTCTTCTACAAAATACCCATTGATAATAATAAAGTCAGAGAGTCTGGAAGGAGCTATTTTCATCAAGTTCAGCTCTTCAAGTTATAAAAGCCTCCACAGGTAACACTAGTGGAAAATAATCATTAGAGACGTCCTATGGGAACTGAAATTCCAAAGCAGGGGCTAATTAGTCATCCTTAGAGTATTGCCTATTGTTCTGTTGCTAACTTGGTCTTGGAGAGATTCCAAAACTTGAAGATCCAGGATACAAGTTTATTCTCTTAGTAATATTTACAGTAATTTTAGTCCATGCTACAGTTAGATGTTAACTACGTTCTTTCCTGACTGTAAAGCATGTGTGTGTGTGTGTGTGTGTGTGTGTGTGTGTGTGTGTGTGTAATTGAATAAAGGCAAAGAAGAAAAGAAAAACAAACAAAAAACCCTGACTGTATCTGCAATCTCATACCAAATGCCCTTTTGAGTTTCTTAACACCAAATTAAATCTTCTGTTCTTTGTTTTCTTGATCTAACTGGGACCAGCAGCCAAAGGCGATGAAAATCTACAAGATAAATTATTCTGATTTCCAATGAGGTTGTGGATACTACAAAACTTACAAGAGAGACAGACCCTGCATACCACAAGTTCTGAAGAATATCAAAGCATTAGAGCTTTCTCAGAAAATTTGGAAGTCCCTAGATTAGCATTTGAATGCCTATTGAATCACTTCAAATCCTCAAAAAGGCAACTTTGAAGGATGGTGAAGGAGGTTAATAATTAATAATGTAGTACATAGCTTCAACTGGAGCGATTTAAGCATTCAATAAACCAACCCACAGCTAAAGCTAGCTCATTAGTAATAAGACAACTGAAAATTGAAGAAAAAAGTTAGAGCAACATGGGTTTTTTTTTTTTTTTTTGGCTACAGCAGTCAGAAGTGTCTTCAATAGCAGCGAGAATAGATAGCTGTCTTTGAGTATAATTTGAGAGGAAGTTGGAAAGCTACAGGGCCCCAAAATAGCTCTACTATGAGCTTGCCACTTATGCCAAATTCTAAGATTTAACACATTTTGAAAGAAGCAGCCTGTAACATTTATTCCAAGTGAATTTATCAAGTCCTATTGAAACCAAAATTAATTTGGGAATGAGTGGAAATATTTTGAACACCTAAACAGGAGTTGAAAAAAGAGAGAAAGAGAGCAATCAAGAAGATGTGATTGGCAACTCATGTAAAGTAAAAGAATAGGCTGGATTAGGAGATTTAGAAGCCACTAAAACTGCAAAGATCCTGGCACCAGTATCATATGTAATTCTGAAAAAAAAAAACAACTATTAAATAGATCAAGGAAATTCCAAATGCTGACAATGTTCCATTTCATATTTTGAACTAATTCATTGAGCTGACTATATTGTGTCCTCTGCCCATGCTTTGCCTTCTGATCAGGTATTCCCAATAGGCTGCATATTTTGATAGATGAACTGCACTGAAAGGGGTCATAGACAAATCCTGAATATTTCCTGCTTTACAATTTTGCCAGCAGACTCCAGATTCAAGTAAAAAGAGACTCCTAGTGATACAGAGACCAAAAGCATGTAAAGGTACTGCAAAAACAAACAAACAAACAAACAAAAAACACCAGAAAGTTTTGCCTTTACCTGATGTAAGAGGAATCAGATGAAGCCCTAAGCCTTAGAGTCCCCATCCTTCTATATTAAGTATCTGGCATTCCATGGGCCCCTTCTTATGGAGATATTAGGCAAACATGGGTAGTATTAATGAGGGCAGAAGATTTTGACTATTGAGAAACCTTGGTGTATTAGTCCATTTACACACTGCTGATAAAGACACACCCAAGGCTGGGTAATTTATAAAGAAAAAGAGGTTTAATGGACTTACAGTTCCACATGGCTGGGGAGGTCTTGCAATCATGGCAGAAGGTGAAATCCCCATCTTACATGACAGCAGGTAAGAGAGAGAATGAGAACCAAGCGAGAGGCGTTTCCCCTTATAAAGCCATCGGACCTCATGAGACTTATTCACTACCATTAGAACAGTAAGGGGGAAACCACCCCCATGATTCAATTATCTGCCACCAAGTCCCTCCCACAACATGTGGGAATTATGGGAGCAACAATGCAAGATGAGATTTGGGTGGGGACACAACCAAACCCTATCACTTGGTAAACTCCAGGTACAAACCTTACACCTCTTCAGAACCAATCATCCCCAAACTTGCCTAGACCTCATAATCACTCATGAGAGCTCTGCTCTGGATCTGTCAAGTCAGAATTTCCTCCACAGAAGTTCTGATCTGGCTCCTTTTAATAAATTCTTTAGAGGATTCTTCTGCTCTCAGCCTGGCACTTTCCTGTGGCCTGACAGTTGGGAGCCACTGTTCTTTATTGTGTAGTTTGTTCTGGACCTTTTATGTTTCAAGTCATAAATCATATTCCCAAGAGCACTTTCAGCAACTTTTAGACTCTATTCTTTCATTTCTTTTAAATTCTCATTTCCTCAATGCCCTTTGCCTGTTGTAGGGATCTTATTCCCAACCCACACACATTTTCTGGGGCTTTCAAGTATATTTTATAAAAAGGACTCCATATGTGCTAGTTAACAGAAGCTGAGTCCCCCAGCAGCGCCACAAATGCCTCTCTGGTGAAGTAACTCAGCCCATGGGGTTACTGGTACCGAGTTTTAAACAGAAGGTCAAATATCACGTCAGAAAATCAGAAGCTAGTGATATCTGTTTGTGAGATTCATGGCAGAACAGTAAAAATAAAGTATTGGGTAGGGAGATCTAGGCTCCAATTCAAGTTTTTGTACTGATTTGTTGAACAACTTGAACAAGTTATTAAATCTCTCAGATTCTAAATTTCTTTATTTGCCATCTGAGAGCTTTCTCGTTTGCTTTATCTGCATCTAAGGGGTCCTTGAGGGTCAAATTAGTAGAAAGTGCTTTGCAATTGTAACGTACTGTTATTAATCCAAGAAACAGCTTCTAAGATCCACTTTTTTAACCTTTAGGTCCAATTTTTTTCTGTTGCTTTGCCATCTTCTAACTCTCAGTGCTCCTTCTCATGAGTGGAGATGGAGAAGGATCTGGCATGCCAGAGAATTACGTTATCCTTAAGAATCTGAGTAAACGAAAGGAAAAACAGAGTTTCTACTTTTTTACTCCTTGTATTAGTTTCCTAGGACTATTGTAGTAAATGAGCACAAACTGGTGGCTTAAAACAGCAGAAATGTATTCTCTTACAGTGCTGGAAGACAGCAGTTTAAAATCTGGGTGTTGACCCAGTTGCATTCCCTCCAAAGCTGCTCAGGTAAAATCCTTCCTTTTCTCTTCAAGTTAGTGGTGGTTGCCAGTAATGCTTTGTGTTCATTGGTTTGGGGCAGCTTAACTCAAATTTCTGCCCTCATCTTTACATGGCTGTCTTCTCTCTGTGTATACATGTATCCACATTCCTCTCCTCTTATAAAGACACCAGTCATTAGATTAGGATAGGTCTTAATCCCTTGTAACCTCATCTTAACTTGATTACATCAGCAAAGATCCTACCTGAAATGAAGTTATGAAGCAGGAGAATAGGGTCTGGAGGCAGGGAACTTAAAGGCTTCCTAGAACTAAATCAAAGGTAAAAACCCCAACTTTCTAAGACCAAGTAAATGACTTCGCAACTCTACTTCAGCTATAATGGAAAACATCCTCTTCATTCGCATAGGATCTACAAGTAAGTAACTTTGTAACCTCGCTTCATCCACTTCATTTGCATTAGAATGTCACCCATGGGGACAGGAAAGCTAAATCAACTCATCTGAAAATAAACCTATTTATCAATAAAACCATTTTTATAGTGCTAAGAGATATAGGGTATACACCAAGTAAATAACTTCATAACTGTAGTTCGGCCTCTTCATTTACACTCAGATGTATACCAAGTAACCAATGCGAAACCTGTAGAGGGCATTTAAACCCCAGAAAATTCTGTATCTGGACTCTTGAGCCACTTGCTCAGGCCCACTCCCACCCTGTGGAGTGTGGTTTCATTTTTCAATAAATCTCTGCTTTTTTTGCTTCATTCTTTACTTTCTTTGTCTGTGCGTTTTGTCAAATTCTGTATTCAAAATGCCAAGAACCTGGACACCCTCCACTGTTAACAGTTATCCAAGCAGATTTCGGGTGGACGTGCTTTTGAGAGACCATTAAACCCAGTACACTTCTGTGGATTGTTTTTCTCTCTTTTCTTGAGCCTCCTTTATAACTGATTTTTCCAATCAAAACTTTGAATTTCTTATCAGAAAGTATACAAATTAGGAAGAATCCCACCTCTTTTATTTTAGTATGAAAATGAATCATGGCAGAAAACTAGAACTAGAGGGTTAAAATCTACATTGAAAGAAGAAATCAGTTTCTGTTGGAGGGAATGGAAAGGCCTTAGTACTACTGAAAGGGGTGTGGAAACACAACTGTTTAAACTTTAATCCATGAAAGCTAGGGGATATTTTCTACCTGCATTAAAATATTTGAATAAAGATTACAAGACAAAGTGGAATTACAAAGTTATTTGGTGAATGTCACCCATGGGGACAGGAAAGCTAAATCAACTCATCTGAAAATAAACCTATTTATTAATAAAACCATTTTTATAGTGCTAACAGATTATAATTTTAGATAATATATCAATAATATTAGTATATATTTACACACATAATTATATTAATATAAATATATTTAATATATAAATAATCTATAATTATTTATATGTAATTACTGTGATGTATGTGTGTATATATTTTATATTTAAATAGATATTTAAAATGTATATAATATATTATATGTATATATGGATATATTTCATATATATGTATCAAATTACCTCAAGTTTCGTTTTTTTTTTTTTCTTACATGCAGAACCATAACCTGATTTCTGGGGGGGAAATTTAGTGGAAAAAGAAAGGTCATGGACGTATAAACTTCACATTCAAACATCACAACATTTCATCAAAGGTTGTTAATTGCGTACAATATAAGCATTTAAACTCGGTTACAAAAAATGAGTCTGAATCAATACTGCTCTTCTTCCTTGTCCTACTCAGTGAAGTTCAGAGCTAAGTTTAATTGTACTAAAACCATATTCTATTTTTTTTTTTTGAGACAGAGCTTTGCTGTTATTACCCAGGCTGGAATGCAATGGTGTGACCTGGGCTCACTGCAACCTCCACCTTCCAGGTTGAAACAATTCTTCTGCCTCAGCCTCCGGAGTAGCTGGGATTACAGGCGCCTGCCAACATGACCGGCTAATTTTGTGTATTTTTAGTAGATATGAGATTTCACCATGTTGGTCAGGCTGGTCTCGAACTCCTGACCTCAGGTGATCTGCCCGCCTCAGCGTCTCAAAGTGTTGGAATGCTAAAACCATATTCTTAATGATAATATAATGGCAGAGTTTATTGGTACACTGGAGTTCCTCTCCTTACCTATAGCTTTTTAGTTTCAATTCCTGAAGTTTTAACAAGTGTGTGGTATATATTTCTCTATTTCTTTGCAAAATATGCTATAACAGGTAGAAGAAGTTGGTGGTATGAAGTATTACGTTGAACTACATGAAATTGATTACGTTCAACATTTTTTATCTACCAGAAAGTTAAATTCGTATTGTTCAAATCACTATAAATAAATAAATAAATAAACAAACTAAAACAAGAAAATATTAACTGTCAAGGGAAATTCACCACAAACGAGTTTGCCACATGTCCTTTTCTCATAGACTACTAGAGTGTTTTATTAATATGTGGAAAAGGCATTCAGCATTAGTTCATCTATTGAATATTTATTGAGTCTTTTTAATGTGCAGAACACCAGGAGATATGCCAATAGAACATGTAAAACAGGTGTTTATGCCCTCAAATAACTTGGAATCCAATTGGAGTGAAAGCCAACATAGCCAAAAAATTGTTTTAACATTCAAATGACATTTGCAGAACCTTTAGGGTGCTTCAAGTGCTGTGCTAAGCTCTGAGAGGCAATAGTGAGCAAAACATACAATATGATCCCTGTTCTCATATTCTGGAAGTTCAGATTGGCTTTAGTCACATAAACTCAAAATTTATCTACCAAGATCAATACTTCAAAAAAAAATGCAGTGTTAAAAAAAAAATCTGATATAATTTTTTGGACTTCAGCAAACTAAAGGTTGGGTAAGAATGAACTAGATTAAGCTGTGTGAGTGTGTTATGGATATGGACAGGAGGCAGAGAAATACTGGGTGGAAGAGGGTGGTGTCCCTGGCGAGGGCTCCACCCTCAAGCCTGGACCTGCGGCCCAAAGTGAGAACTAGTCCTGTTTTCCCACCCGAATGCTGCCTTTTGGCTGACCCCGCCCCCTATCCTGTGCCCACAAGAATCCCAAACCCCCGACTCAGTAGGCACACACACATACATGCAGAAGAGAGAAACATCTGAACATCAAGAAGAGAAGCAGCAGCTAGACGTCAGATACTACGGTCAGAGAAGAGTTCAGCTGGGGACAGCCAGACTCCAGGGGAAGATTATCTTCCTTCTCTACCCTCTTTACAGCTCCCCTTCCCACTGAGAGCCATTTCCACTACTCAGTAAAGACCTCCACATTCACCACCCTTCAATTCATTCATGTGACTTGATTCTTCCTGGATGCCAGACAAGAACTCGGGTACCAAGAGGGCAGGGTGTAAAAGACTGTCATCCTGTCCCTCCACTGAGCTGGTTAACACTTAGTCATCTGTGGATGGCAAATGCTAAAAGAGCACTGATTGTGACACATGCCCTCTGGGGCTCCAGGGGTCGCAGACACCCGCTCCCAGATGGCAGAGATGAAAGGACATTGTAACATGCTTGGATGCTGCCACGGGGCCCTCACCAAGCCTGTTCCCATCAGAGAGGAGCTGGTGAATTTATTTGCTGGAACCATCCACTCATGTGCCCTCTGCCATAAGAGACTGAGTGCAGTGGCTGAGTAAACGAGCCACCCACTTCACAAGTCCCGCAAAAGAATCAAGAAAACTATCCTGTTTCATTATTATTGGTGGTGGGGATTTCTGTCAAGGAGAAGTGCTTGCTCCAGGAACTGTAAGGAGCAGAGTGAAGGATGCAAGATGGCAATAGAAGGATCGGCAAACCCAGGCAAAAGAGGGCCTGGAAAGTTTCCTTAAGGATGTTGTCTTTCTCATGAAATCTCTGGTAAACCCTTAAATACTCATGCAGAAAGGCTTGGAAATCCAATTTGCATTTTAAAGATGTCTTTCCCAGCATCATGGAAGCAGACTGGGTTAGAGGAAAGCTAGATTGAAGGCAGGGTATAGGCTAGAGATTTTTGCAGGAAATTCAGATACAGGTGGTGGCAGTAGAAATGAGGATGATCTTTGCTATAGCAGGGACGTGCATAGAGCATTGCTGAACCACAGAGCAGAGGTATATTTCCCAGAGTTGCTGTATGTAGAGAGTAGGCTCAAAGATCATGTCCCAAAAGCATTGCAAAAGTTAAATGAGACTCTCACTGCATCTGCAAATTCCTGTTATACTATCACTTTGTATGGTCCAATGCGATTTGAAGAAGTTGAGACTAGACAAGCATTCAGGTTGTTCCCCCAACTGTGTGTATTTACAAGTTATTTTATCATTCTGGGCCTCAGTTTCCTAATTTGAAATATGAAAACATAATGCATTCTCTACTTCATAGGAATAATATTTTAATCACATAATAGAATGAAAAAGAAATTTGACCAAGGAAGGAATATTGTAAAAATGTAAGTTATTAATTTTTTTGCATAATTGTTGAAAGCCTATCTTTCTAAAATATGGGAGGAAGGGAGAAAATAGGACTGAATATTGCTTCTATGCTCAGAGAAAAAGATATTACTGTCTGCCTTTTCATTTTGTAAGTTTAGAGGTTTTAATTCTGAGCATTTTGTAAAAAGCTCCATACCCTGTGGGTGCTAAATAATTACTTGTCAACTGACCTGTTATTAAATGTTACTTTTAATCACCTTGCAGAGAGAATTTAAAGTAGACTACAGAAGGACAGTCTTGATAACCTAATGGATCTTAAAATTTCTCTAAGTCTGCTGTATTGCATTTGAATTCATAAGCTATTACACTTTAATTTCTTGAGAAAGAAGCTAGCGCTCCATGAGCTTTTTCTACAATACATAATTTTGGAAAAAAATATCTTTCAAAGGAACAATTATTTCTTTCCAAGGGAACAATTATTTCTTTCACAGGATGACCTTTCCTTCAAACACTTCTAGTTGGTAAAACTTCACATGTTTTATGGGGGAAATAAATTCTGTAGAACAGTGTCTGTATCACTTTTTTCAAACAAAAGAAAGGAAAGAGATAATTTGAAAAAGTGGTACAAGAAAAACCCAAATTTCAAGGCCAGATCTTATAAAGTCTCTGCACATGGAACATTTAGTCTCACCAATTCATGAGAAAGGTGCATCCTGTTTTAAAGTGGCTGTCTGAGTACCAAAGTCTCCAGGTAACTGATATTGCAGTTCTCAGAACTGTTGTGATGAGCTGGGATGAGTCAGGTGGTAAATCCTTCCTTCTGGATGCACTGAAACTTCCTCCTTAAAAGCAGAACAATGATCTGTAACCTTTGGTTTAATGGGGGTCTCATGTGCTTGGCTTTCAAAAAGCCAATGACCAAGTAAAATCTGGAGCAACTCACCAACTGTTCAGATGCTTACTTTTCCTAGTACCAAACTCTGAATGACTTGTAATCATCTAAATGAATGCATTTTCTAGATTCTGACAGCTTCCAAATATCAGACACAGATATCTACAGTTTTCAAAGATCTTGTCATTAAGATCAGGTCTTTGCAATTAGACAGAGATGGAGGCAATACATGGATAACCACCTACCAGCAATAAAACTTTACTTAAATTCTCTAAAACTCAGTTTCCACATTTGACAAGTGGGGATATTAATGATGTCAAACCCATATGTTTATGGGCAGCAGGATTAAAGAAGAAAAGCTTTCAGCTCATTACTGGGCACATGGAATCACCCAATACATATGAGCTATTGTCTTGAGTCCTCTTTCTTTGTCTTGTGGATGGCTGTCTTCCAATGTCTTCACATAGCCTTTCCTCTGTCTGCACCTGTGTCCTAACCTCCTCTTATAAGGACAGTAATCATATTGGGCTAGTGCCCACCCATATTACCACATTCTTTCTTAATTACCCCTTTAAATCCCTATCTCCATATAATAGTCACATTCTAATGTTCTGGAGTTTAGGATTTTCATATAGGAATTTTGAGGGAACACAATTCAACCCATAACAGGTCTCATAAGACCAAAATTAAGGTGACAGTTGATACTACAGTCTCTTGGGGTCCCTTTTGAACCTCATTGGTTCTGGACAGAATTCATTTTGGATTAGGCTAAGCTGTTAGAAAGGAAAAGATAATTTAATGTTAGATAGATCGATAGATAATGTATATAAAAATGTAACATATATAAAATGTGTAAACATATTGTTATATGTATATATAACATACCCACCTCTGAAATATACCTTTTTAGACAATTTGAAATATTTTATTTTTATATTCTTAATGAATGGGGTTTCCTTTCATTGCCCAGGCTGGCCTAGAACTCCTGGGCTCAAGCCATCCTCCTCAGGATCCCAAGTAGCTGAGAATAAAGGTATGTGCCACCACACCCAGCTTAGAAACTTAAAACAAAATTTCTTTTTAATTAAGAAGCTACTAGGATGATTTGTAGAATAAGACAGAAGTCAAACTCTGGAATGAATCATATATACATTTTAGATCACACACTTATCTATAAACATAAAATAAACCTTCAGTGGACCTTGATATTAATCTCTCTGGGTTCTCCTCCCTACTGAATTTTTCTCTTAACCAGTCTGGAGAAAAAAATAATAATAATGATCTTTGTCTTGTTTCAGCACCCACTATTCTTCTGTTTGGAGTAGGGACTTTTTAAATGACATTATGTTAGTAAGACTTTCTCTAAAATTGTACACTTGCTCAATAATTATCAAGTATTCATCAGTTCCTAGTTACGGAAGTTTTGCATTGCATTCTGTTATGTCATATAAAAATGCTTTTAAACTCAGTAAGTTCTCAATAAAAGAAATGTGTATGTTCCAGTGCAGGGCTCTCTCTCTTTCTCTGTTTCTGTTAATCTTTGTTCTTCCTGTTGCATGCACACTCCGTGTTCCCAATTTTGTTATGTCTGGCTTGATCAGAAATCCTCACATACTGAGCTGAAGAGAAACATCATTTCCTGTTTGCGATTGGGCAAATGCAAAGAAAAATGATCATTTATTGAGATTAATGGTAAATCTTTTCCTGTTCACTGCCCCACAGGACCATAGCTTCTCAGATCAAGAGCAACAATTTAGCAACTGTATACTCTTTAAATTGATGAAGTGGGTCAGATCGTATTTCTTATGATACTTGGATATCCTAATATTACTGAATTAAACTGTGATTGAGTTAAAATAATGTTAAGAAAAACTCTACTAGTAGACTTCTTAGTTCTTGGTATTCGTCTTCCTTAGTCTGCTCATTCTCTAGTCCACTCACTTAAATTCCTTTTTCATTTCCTCCTGATATTTTCTTAATTCCGGTATAGTATTCTTTTGATTATACATTCAAACATGTTCCTCTTACAAGTTTTGAGAAAATCTGAATGTAAGTTCATATAATTGCAAACAATTTCACACAATATGGATTTGAAATCTAGACTGTAAATTTATTAGATGCATTTAAGTTTTAATATAAAATGTTCTTATAATATAATCACTAAGTAGAATTAGCTTTTAATCTTGTTAGACAAAGTTGATAAGATGTCATTGTTTTCGATGAGGCTCCTGCTCTAGGCCTTAGCACCTAAGGTTGACTCCAGATCAAACCAAAATGGAGTCACTTTTGCAAAGTGTCATGTAATCAAACTGAATTTTTAAATGAGCTTGTTTTCTAAAAACCAGGAGATTCTAGTGAACCTGAGTCGGCACAGTCAGACACTTTCCTCTGTTTTAAGCCTATAAGGAAAGTAGCTTTGACATGAACAATTTTCCTGTTCCTTGTTTCTGATTTCTTTAGCCACTTTCTGGCTATAAAGCTAAACTTTTCTGCTCGACTTATTGTAATACTAATTCTACTTTGTAGAAAGAGCTGTTGCCCAATTCTAGAATCACAAATAAAAGCCAACTAGATCTTTAAATTAGATTTGTTGTGATTTTGTCATTTGATAGTCAATGTAACTAGTTAGTCCTAAGAAATTTTTGCATGTCTACATTGACTTTCAATAATTTTGAGAAGTAACTACATAGATTTTAGTAATTCAGCTAGAAACTTGGAATATACTTTCTCCAGAAAGTGTCAGATCAAGAGCTATAACTTTATTAGTACATAGCAATAAATTCTTTATATCAGATTCTGGTTTAAAAATACAATATAAGACAATGCAAGCTTAAGGGTGTGGAAAACTAAGTGTATTTGATATGCTTTCGTTTTCAAAAGGTTTATTACCTTAATGCCACATTTTACAACATTCCATGGACCACTCGCATCAGAATCACTTGAGCTGATTACTTTTTGTTCAGTTTTATTTTTTAACTCAGATATATGTGACCTCTGACATAGTGAATCAGAATTCTGTGGGAGAGACTCTTATTGAAGAATTTTCAGTAAGTTCATTAAGTCATTCAGCAAACATCTCAGTGTCTACTATGTACCATCCATTGTTATAGGACTAGTGATACAACGACAACTGCTTCCTGTCACAGAAAACTACATTCTATTTGATGGGAGACAAATAAACAACAAATTAATTTAAAAGTAATTATCATGTCCGATGAGGTAAGTGCTATTGATAAAAATAAAGCACCTCAAAGGGTTAGGGACTACAATTAGAAGGAGGAGGAGGAAGAAATTTCAATTTCAAATAAAATAATAAAGGAATGTATCACAGAGACAAGGCATGAAGGAAGAGAGGGGAAAATCCAGTAAGATGTGTAAGGGGAAGGGCTTTCCAGGCATAACAAATGAAAGTTGAGATGAGAGGAGCCCAATATGCCTGAATAAGAGCAAGAATACTAGGGTAGCTGAAGTGAGCTGAATGCAGCAGAGACAGTATTTCTGGGTCCATAAGAGAGTGAATTTTGCAGACATACTGCTTGGTGACAACCACTCACTTGCTGTGGGACCTCTGGCAAGCTTCATAATTGTTCTGTGTCTCAAATACTTCATCTATAAAATGGGAGCAATAATTGTACCTACTTTATTAAGTTGTTATGAATGTTTTATATTTGCAACTGCTTGGTACTCATAAAAATAAAGAACAGAACCAACCAGAAGATGGGTTCAGAAAGGCAAGAGGTACTCAATCTGTAGAATATTTACTTTCTCTCTGAGTTGACAAACCAATATAGGTTTGAGTTGAGAAATGGTGAGATCCAACATACATATTAAGCAGGACAAAGTTTTGTATTTTTTTTTATTCCTGATTAAGGAATTCCTCGGAAAGAACACCTTGAATTTTTGATCCAGCATGTTATTTATTTTATTTTATTGTTGTGGCCTTCATCATCTGAATATCAAAAATCTCCTGTGTTTAAAATACCCTCAAGTATTTCCAAGGGTTAATGTATGTTCCAGCACCTGTTATTCTGGTCATGAATAGTAGAGCACCACTCATACTTTCCTTGTTGCTACAACCTAACACAAATCTGTCATTTTCGAAGTTCTTGACCTGCACTTTGCTTGTCCCATATTACAGGATATATGTGTTTGTCCAGTTTATCTCACTGTGTTACTTGAACGTCAACTGAGATAAAATACACATTAGCTCATTGAAAATGGTAAAACTCTGTAAAAGCAAATATTTGATAACCCATGGTGTTATTCTGGTCTTTTTAAGTTTTACAGCATTGGGCCAATTACAGTGGGTCCCCAAATTATGATAGTTCAACTCACAATTTTTTTTTAAAGACAAGTTTTCACTCCGTTGCCCAGGATGCAGTTACAAATTTTTGACATTAAAATGGTGTGAAAGAAATACACAATCAGTAGAAACTATATTTCCAATACCCATACAACCTTCTTTTTTGTTTTTACTTTCTGTATTCAATACATTACATAAAATATTAAACACTTTTTTTATAAAATAGAATTTGTGTTAGATGATTTTGCCCAACTACAGGTTAATGTAAGTGTTCTGACCATGTTTAAAGTCGGCAAAGCTAAGGTATGATGACCGGTAGGTGACGTTTATTAGCTAAGCTATGATGTTTGGTAAGTGAGGTCTATCAAATGCATTTTCAACTTACAATATTTTCAACTTACAATGGGTTTATCAAGATGTCATTCTGTTGTAAGTCATGGAGCACCTCTACTTTTATATCCCTTTTTAAAATTTAAACAGAAAAGCTCCGCTTATCCTTTCACATACATCTAGCTGAGTTATCCCTAAATCTACCATTGTTAGGGGTCTTCTTTTTTCTGGAATATTAAGGAGTCAGATTTGTCCAATCACAAAGGATTTAAGCAATGCCTATTACACTTCACCTCTCCCACCATGTCTGCCTCTGGCAAGCTGGCTGTCTGTTTTTCCAAAATTGCAGTTTGCAAAGTATCCATTTCTACTTTCATTCATTTCCCCTCTCACTTTCAGAGAAGAATTGAGGACAATTTCCTATTTGCCCACTTGTAAATTTAACTATTTCCTACTTGTACTTTTGAAATTCTTTAATTGTGTCACGCCCTGTGCCAAATTCTATTTTGGTCTTCATTTTAAGAGTTACTAGTTAATCTGAGGGTTGCCATTTTGGATTTTGAGTACCTAAACCAGTACGTCAAACACTGAGCACCCAAACACCTAGACAACTATAGAACTGAAGTTGCCTGAAGCAAAGGCAAGCGCAGCACCGTGGATGGGCATAGAAGCCCTAAAATTGCAGACGGCCCCAAATAAAACTATGACCAAGAACTCATGCTCGCTGACACAAGTTTATTTGCTAGTTTGGGGATGAGAATGAGATTGAGACTGGAGACAAGTGTTTGGTTGATGCTTAGACAATATAGAAGCACGTCAGGGAATCTGAGTCTCAGGATTAAGGTTGAAGAATGAAAATACAATAAAATCATGTCAATGTTTAGCATAGGAGAATAAGTATGTGATTGTACACATTTAACTTAGTATTCTCAGGCCTTTCTACCTTGACTATTAATTGAGAACTGGGCTGTATTCTCTCACCGAAAATGGATGTCCTTTCTGTTTAGTTACTAGTTTCCCACATGCCATTCTTTTTCCGTTTTTATTCTTTTATTTATTTTTTGTCTCTCATCAAAGAGCAATACAACTTTGGTTATAAACAGCAAGCGCTACGAATTGCCAGCTGGATGCTCTACTTGTAGGCAATGACAATAAGAAGAGGCTGATGAACAAAAGCTCATGTTGCTGATGAGAAGTAATTAAGGGAGCAAATAAGGATAAGCGTTCCATTTGAGACAGACAAGCACACAGAAAGTGAGAGAGAGAGAAAGAGAGAGAGAGAGAGAGAGAGAGAGAGAGAGAGAGAGAGAGAGAGAGATCACCAGGCCATTCAGACTTTACAAAGCTGGTCTGTTTTCTTCCCTTCAAGTGCCTAAAGATGCCAAGATTCCTGACATACTCAATTTAATTTTCCCCAGATTAATCTCATCCTTCTAAAAATATCCAAGCCTAAAATAATGATGATGTCAAACACAGAAGTGGTTCTTAGCCCTGGGAATAGGAGGACAACATGGTCATGGAGCTGCACAGCAGCTTGTTAGAATGATGTCTGTAGTGGCATGACGGGGCCTGGAGACAGTGTCTGTGGGAATTCCAGCAGCAGGCTTCAAGCCTTCTATCACATGGCGCTTGCATATAAACTCATGAAACAACTCAAAAAATACATTTGTGCTCACAAATATCACTGCAATGGTTATTGAAATTCTACTTTCAAAATCTAACGTCTCCAAATTACTCAGTATCTCCACTCTTAATGAATTTAGGGTTATTTTTTAGAATCACTCCTCTCAGGTTTCTTCAAGTTCTCCTAAGCAAACAGTGATGCTTTTTTTTTTTTTTTTTGCTAATCTTTGGTGGAAAATAATGCTGCTTTCATTTGCTGACCGAACCTGCAAAACTCTTGTTATTTACAATGTCAGTATCAGCAACGGGGAGGCAGTAAATACAAAGCTTAGGACAGCAAGTTCTAGGAGTCGGGAAGGCCTGGGTTCAAATTCCAACTCCATGGTTTACTGAATGTAACTTAGCCAGGCTACTTGAGCTTGGTAAGCTTCAGTTTTCTCAATGATAAAAAAAAGATAAACATAGTATCTAAATAAGAGAGTTCTTAGAAATTCAAGAGGGGAAAAAGAAGCATATACAGTGACTGGTAAATAGTAAACAGTCAGGAAAGTTACGTGTTATCATAAATTCTTAAGCTAAAGCATTCCTAAGCAACATAATTAAATGATGTGTGGCTTTGAATGGGGTGTTTCTTTAATTCATTATTTAAAAATTAAAAACATAAAGAAGTAAAAACTAAGCTAAACTTTTCTTCCCCTTTTGGATGTTTTATTTCACTTTATAACTAAAACATTGCTCAGGACTAATTATATCCTTGATTTTAACTTCAGTTTTGTTGATGATGAAAGATAGAGAAAAGGATTTCAGCACCTGGGATGGGGAGGATAAAATGGTTTATTATTTGGTGGAAGAAAAAAAATAGTAAGAAAGTTATTTATAGTCATCAATCAATAATTACACAATTTTGAATCAGAAATGATTGATTGGAAAGCAAGTTTTGAGATTTAATGAAGTAGAAGAATGCTAATTGCTATAAGCACCCTGAGTTTGCCCTCACTGCTACCATCAGGTCATTTTTCAGGTATCTGTGTGTGCCTTACCCTTCTGGTTTAGAAAATGACGCTGCTTCCCATTATTTACAAGGCGTGGTTAAAATCTGAAACCTACTTTAAAAGTACTGTCACTCTGAGAGTTTTGCAAAGTAAGAGAGTTTGCAACGGTAAGGAAGTGAAATAATTTCAAAGACAGTTTCTACTACAATGTAGATGTCAACATTATGCCAAATACACCCATTAACTGAAAATCCTGCTTTTGCATCAGCCTACTCAGGCTTGTGGCTTCGTCTGCATATGTGAATGTGTTCGTGTTCACTGCCAAGTATGCTTTGAGTTGGTGAACACAGATGCCACAACGAAGGCTGAAAACACTAGGTTTTTTAAAAATGTTACATCCTGAATTTCTGCCTGTGCCCCCTGTGTGTTTTATTCTTAATTGAAGTGTTCATATAAAAGGAAAGACGATTATGTGATTCCTTTACTGGCTGCAACTAAAGAATATGCTAGTACTCAGAGCTGGTGCACACCTCTGCTGGGCTTTGAATTCCTTTTAATGGACTTACACATTTCAAACAGGAAATACTAACAAGACTCTTTGTTTCATTAACTGCTGCCAAAAGAATGCACAGGAAAAAAAGACTGCTCGTTTCTGAATTCACTTGTCCCATTCATGTTACTACAGATGGGTGCTAAGAGGATCTTTGAAAATGAGCTACTTTTTGGAAATGAGCAAGCTGAACCCAAACTTGCTCCCACCCACATGCACCCTCTCCCCAAAACTAACTAGTTCACGTAACACAAGAATATCTCCACTGAAAGACTGAGTCAGTAAAAGCAAATATCCTTAATAACTCAAAAAAATTCCTTGGACCAGTTCTGTCAGATTCTTAACTTTAAGACTGAGCCTGTAGGGATTGCCCATTTTTTAAGGAGATCACCAGAAGGAAACATAAAACTTAACTGTCATCCATATTTATGGAAATAAGAATATGCCACTTGTCACCAGTTTCCCACTAGTCCCAATAATTATGTTTTGGGAAGTGCTTCCATTATCTATTGCTGTGTAACAAACTCCAGGACTTAGTGACCTAAAACAACAATTATTTTATTTGTCCATGATTCTTTAGGCCAGGAGTGTGGGCAGGGCTCAACTGGGTGGTTCATCTGCTTTATATGGTGTCACTGGGATGGATGAAAGTTCCAACATGGCTTCATTCACATACCTAGCAGATGGTGCTGGTGATGGGCTGGCATTTCAGACTGAGCCTGTATTCTCCTTCACATGGCTACTTTGTCTTCTTCACAGCATGGCAGCTGGGTTTCAAGAAGGAGCATTCCATGAATGATGAGAGTAGATACTTGCCTAGACACTAAAGAGCCAAAGAGCCCATGGAATCAAGATGTAGAGATACTCAAATTCAAGGACTCAAAGTAATAGATATTATTTGTCTTATTCTTTTAAAGGCTTGTTTTAATGGGATAAATGCATTGTTCAAAAATACCTTTTAAATTTCAGTATGTATACATTCTCCCCCTGAGATAGACTTTGAGGATGAGCTCACACACATTAGGCTTAGAATGTTGCCATCTCTCTTTAATATTAAGATGAGAAACAGCAGAGCTTAAAAAAGTGAGGTGTGGTGAGAAACTATCTGACCAGTTATATGGCATGTGCCTAAAACAGAAAAAAATTCTCTTTGATCTTGTCTGGCAACTCGGTACCTGTGCACCTGAGTCTAAGTACAATCAGATAAGTCTGAGTATTTTGCTTAGTACAGGTTTAACAAGCCAAGATGCTGCTAAAGATTCTTAGTGTTGATTCTACTATTAAATCCAAATAGCATGACTAAACCTAGCAGAACCTAGGATATACTTTAAAAGATCCTCAACTCCCCTCCCTTCCTCCCCCTGAAAAATATGTCCATTCCTCTGTCTTAGTTTTAAAGACCAAAGGCATCCCTGGAAGGTTATGAAGTCTCTTTCATTCTTCCTATTTAACTGTTGGGGAAATAAATTGGTGTTAAGTGATTTGCTCAGATTTGACACTTAGAGACAGAATTTAGTTGAAACTCCCATCTCCTGTCTCTTTATAAAGTCGTTTTTGTCTTCCCCCTACCACTGGCATATACACACCACAATTATTATATGCAATTAACTAAATTCTGAAGAGAACAAAAACTTACTTTTAATTAATTGATGATGCCAAGTTCAAGACATGTTAATGATGTTAATTACTAACCTTGTAGTAATACTTCTTAAGTCAGAGGTAAGTGGCTCTTTGTCTTGATCATAATTATAGCAGAGATCACTGAAGCTAGAAATACTGAGTTTAAAAACAATCTCTAGTCATTCATTTTGTATCCTCCCTTTCACTGAACATTCAGCCTTAGTGTCAGGAGGGAAATGCAAGGAGATGCATGTAGATACTGGTAAGCTGGAGAGCTCCTGCCTCATATAAGGAACCTTCATCTTCTGTGAATTGTCATGTGATCATATGAGCCTAGTGTTGCAAGTGCTTTTGATATGTCAAGAAAAACCAAGAATCCAGATTTTTTTCATGCATGCTCCATATTTTTTAAATGTTAGCAATAATTCAGATTTAAAACAGTGTGAGGGCCAGTTCCCTGGGGCAAAATAATAAAAGCACAAAAACAAACTGCAGAGAAACATTTATAAGGGCATATCAAGTACTATGCATGATGTTTGAGCTTCTTAAATAGTTTTTGCTGTTTTATTTAGGTTAAGACAAGATAGAAGAAATATTTTCCTTGTTTCTTTTTATTGCTTCCTAAACACCAAAGTAAAATTCACGTAGACACATAATATGTAAACTCAAATGTACAACATCCATATATAAATACAAATAATATGTGTGGTTTCTGTGGTGTTGTAGATTTCATAGTGTGGTAGATTTCAGAAATAACTATATATCCTTCCATCTCTAGATGTGCATCTACATCCATTTGACACTTCTTCCATCATGAGGTAAAGCCAATTTCCCTGTCCTTGAATCTGGGCTTGACCATATGACTTGTTTGGTTATTGAGACATTTGCAAAAGTAACGGAAGCAGAGTCTCTCCGAGGTGTTCGTGTACTAGGGCTCGCTTGTCTTGCTGTTCTGTGTAACTCTTCTGCCATCATGTGAATAAGCTCAGGCTGCTCTACAGGAGTAAGAGAGACCACATGAAAGGAGCATCTAGATATTGCAGCTGGCCCAGTGTGCCTAGGTGAGCCAGTTGAACTGCAGCTTTATGCCAGTTGAGCCAACTCAGGCCAGAGGAGCCACCACGCTGACCCATGGAATCATGAGAAATAATGAACATATGTAGTTTAAAGCTATTTCAGATTCACATACTTTTGAGGGAAAAGAGTAGGCTTTAATGAGGAATAGTTTTTCATTTCTTAGCTGTGTGATATGGATGAGTGACTTGAGCTCTCCTAAGTTCTAGTTTCCCCAGTGAAATTCTACATAATATATGTGAGTTAAATAACACATCTATATCAATATCTACCTATCCCTCTATTTATCCATTATTCATTTATTCATCTGTTCATCCATCAGTCTTTGTATCTATGTATCCATCCATTCACCCATCCATTCATCCACCCATCCATCCATCCATTCATCCATTCACCTATCCATTCATCCATCTATCCATCTATGCATATATTGATGTATCAATGCATCTATTTATCCATCCATCCATCCATCCATCCATCCATCCATCCATCCATCCATCTATTCATCTATCCATCCACCTGTCCATTCATCCATCTATCCATCTATTTAGTCATCTATCCATCTATGCATATATTGATATATCAATTTATCTATTTATCCATCCATCCATCCATGCATCCATCCATCTTATCCCATGAAAGCTACTCAATAAATATGTGACCATTCCTCTTTGCTATTTTTAAAGTGCTTTATAAGTAATGTTATTAATATAACAATGGTTTCTGCTTCCAAGGCACTTTCACAGGTTTTTTAAAAACCTTACTCTTTGCAACAAACTTGCTTGGTATATACAGTGTCCTTTAAGCAAATTGAGAAATATCAAAACTGAAGCTCCGAGAGTTATAGGAGCTAGTTTGACAAACAAAGCTAATGATGCTGGAAACACATAAAATCAAGTGTATTGACTTGTGCTTATTGAAGAGTGCTGTTTTTTCTCTAGCTCCTAAGTGAAACAGTGACATAATTTTGGGCGAATAATTCATTCTGAATTCAGGCCTCCAATGAAAATATTATAATTTTTTAAAAATAGTTTTACATGGCAATTTTTTAATTCACCAAAAGGCATATTTTCACTGATATTTTATATGCATACAAGGAAAGACAAAGTGAAGATATAAGGGTGTGATGCTAATTAAAATTGTAATATATTCCAGGATTATTTTTTACTATATATTTTCTTCATTTTTGAGTTATACTGATGATTAAATTAGGTAAGGATACATTGAATATTTTTAAGAGAGGAAACAAAAATTACTGCTAAAGTTTCAGAAAATAGTTATTTCTTTGTTTCCATTTTAAAACTAACCATGCTATATATCAAAGGTGTTAGTATTCTTACTCTTGATCCTTTGTGGGGTTTGATACTCTCACCTTTCAAACACTGCTTCCATTTTATCTTCCATCTGTCATATTTCTCCTTTGCAACTCTATTACTGTAAGCATGTCATTTTATTTTCTTTTTCTCTCCCACTTCCCAGTTTCTCTCATGCCACTCCCTAAATATGAAAAATAGCTCTGCTAATCTTAGCAAATCTTTTTCCTTCTTTGGTAGTAAAAAACCCCAAACAAACAAACAAATAAAATGTTAAATGTGTCTTTTTCTATGAGCAAGTTTCACACCAAGCTCACTGGCCACTCTGCTCACCTGCTTAAATTATGGCAAATATCCTCTTATCTTTCATATCTGTCTCTGACTATAGACTTTTTGGAACCCAGAGTTAATTTTTTAAGTGATTGTTTGTTGTGTAATATTCTAACATTGTGGTTTATGACTTATTTTTAATAAATGTACTTTCAGTTGGTAAAGTACCTTTTTTGTCTTTCTTCATTCTTCCTCTCAATGACATGTGGGAGTTTCTTATTATCACCAACATCTGGTCTTCAAGATCTAAAATTCAAACTATTCACTTGCTTAAAAAAACACACGTGCATGCAAACACAGCTGTCTGTAGGTTTCTTTTGATCCCACTGTAAAAGAAGCTACGTGTCATTTTCTTGATTTGAGGCTTTTCCAAGTGAGGGAACTAACAGATCCCGGACTTCTCACCCTCATCCTTTTCATCTTTCCTCCTTAGGGCACAGCATGTGTGAAAATTGTGGGCGAAAAGACATTCTTTCATACATTCAAGATTATGTTGCATTTTGGTGGAAAATAATTTGGACAAACTGAGGTAACCATTTGCTTTTTGGGCATCTTCTTAAAGACATCAAACTTGAACCTGTTTCAAATTTGCTTTTCCTGCTGAGTGGTGTTTAGGGGAAGGCAGGGAAGCATTATGTGAATTTATTATGTGATCAAACTAATTTCAGCCACATTTTAGTGGCAGATGAAGGGCCTACATTTATGAACATATCAACTGGTACCATGAATAAACCTAAACAATTCAAGTTTTTCAGGGAGTTAGTATCAAATAGCGTGTATTTCTCCTTGCTTGTGAGCAAGGAATAAAGTTAGAACCACCAAACTCTATGTGGAGGAGATTAACACAAGTTAAATCAGGCTTGTCAAATCTCACCATCCCAGTATAGAGACAGGAAGAGAAAAATGCCAATAGTGTTCACATTTTGCTTAAAAGATAATTTCAATTTCTTCACACGCATTTTTCCCAGAGATGCAAAAAAGCAGCAAAGCAAGAATCCATATTCAAAATTTGCCCTCAATGACTTTTGAAGCCATGTATGTTGATTAATTTATTAAAATTTATTTGCTTTAAAAGAAAGCTAAATCACAATAGAACACACACATTTCTGTAGCTGGAAGAATTACAAAACAGATTTTCTGAATTAATAGGGCCTCTTGATTTTTGCTTTGTAATTCTTGTCTTATTAAGTGGAATGACTCTGTTGTAAGTAAATACACTTGTTATATTTTAGAAGATGGTTTGGGTTATTTTGGTTGTCTAAGGCTGAGAAAGGCTTCCAGATCTTGACTTACAGGTTAACAAAAAGTGTCCATTCTAGACCTTATGCATAAAAAGTTTTCTTTTTTGAAAAATAAGTGCAAAAATGAAAAACATCTAAGTATGAGATTTACTAAAGACTTTTTCGCTTGTTTTGTTCCAAATCCCACATTTCATTTGTAGTATAACCAAGAGATCTTAAATGGCAAATTCAATAGTAAATTCAACAAAATGATAAAAGTAAGAATAACAAATTAAAAGATTTCCTAAATGGCAACAAATCTTGAATTTATGATTTCAAATGGTAATAATGGATTTCTCAAAAGTTTCCAATTGCAGCAGGTCTTTCAAATGTGATTATCTCTGCTTCATGTTTCTCTCTCTACCAAAAGTTTTGTGCTACATTACATATGATTGAGTTGGCTTAGCCTAGGAAGGCCTCACAAGAAAATCACGTTTGGGTGAGTTGTAAAAGTAAGAAACATGAGTTACTGGAGAGGTGAGCCTCACATGGAGGATACGGTCATGAAAAGATAAGAGTGAGGAACATGTCAGTTCTGCTGCAAGTGACCAATGAAAACATCAGGACAAGTAGAAATGGAGGTTTGTATTGAGGAACAACAACAACAAATAAAAACATAGAGACAAGTAGAAACGCAGGTTTGTATTGAGGATAAAAACAATAACAAACAACAACAATGGACAAACAATAAAACCTCACCAAATAAAAGAATATAATGAAGAGACGTAACCTGAATTAGCTGTAAACACATTATTACCTACATTCTATACATAGCAAAATAGAGTCATTATCACCCATTTAACTACCTTTGGGAAACTTATTAAAGTGTATAGATAAGGATTACCTATAAGTAGAATACTGAAAGCACATACTTTGATATTATTAAGCAGGTGTAAAAAAAAAAAAAAGAAGACATTTCAGTAGTGAGAATAAAACATTCATCTACTCAAGAGAGGAAATGTCTGGTTGCTTTTGGGCCAGAGCAATAGATAATCACCAAAATTGAGAATTTACCGATTTTAAATCCTAATCAGTTGTGATGACTTCACAAAGTTTACCACACTTCCAAAAGTCCATGGCTTGAAAGCCAACCTATCAGCAACAGCTGACTCTAGGAACCACATTCTTGCTTCTGAAAGATCATAAATTCTTCAACTCCAATTGTGCTATATAAGTTACTTGCTTTATTAAGAGAAAGTATTACACACAAGCCTTGATCTCCCTTAGATATCAAGCACTGTATTTCAGATTTTCCTTTCAGATGTAGAATTGTGGTCTTTTCTTTTCACTGTAGGTAGCGTTTTCTCTAACAATTTTATTTATTAATTAAAGACTAATAGAAAATATACCTTATAAAATACACAATGAGGAAATCCATTCTTTCAAGAAACTCTTACTTGTAATTGTGAAAACAAATGAAACAAATCCATGCTTTCAAAATGCTCAGACATCCAAGCTCAAAATTCAGTGATAGGGATGCACTTGACATTATAAGAACACATAGGAAGGCAATTTAACTAAAATTTAATATGAAGGAAATCAGGGAGGGTTTACTTTCAGCTCACTCTTGAAAAGAAGTAATAAAAATAATAAAAGCAAGTGGAGAGATGGCCATTTAAGAATGGGTAACTAAACCAGACATGGAATTACACTCAGTTCAATGATGTTCTAGTATAAAAGGTGAAATTCAGAGAACTATGAAAATAAAGTTACAAAGGTAGGCAAGGGCTAGATTATTAAAAGTCTGTTGCCATCTGAAGAAACTTAGCATTTTGGAAGTGGGAAGGCATTGATATGCTTTAGAGACCTTTTCGGGTGTTCTCCTTATCACTTTGGTAACTCTGTGAAGAAGACAAGGCAAGGAACAAGAAAAGTAAATGTCTGTGCTGCAGTAAGACCAGTAGGGTCTAAGAAGGGAAAGAAATAGGATGGTGAAAGCAATAGAGATGATGGAGAACTTATCTGTAAGTAATATCAGGAGACAGAGAATGACTTGATACAGAGGGAAAGAATGGGGAAGAAGTCATTGCCCAACAGAGAGGATAATTGTGCTTCCAAATATAACGGAGATGAGAGATCATGACCCAATAATAGAATTTACTATATAAATCTTAAAACTAGAAATCAACATGCAGTTCTCTTTACTTGGTATTTCTAAGTTTGCCTCACTAACTACTTAATTTTTGTAGTATCCTTTTTAAAGTCTTTCAACAATTGCATTATTAAGTCTTTTGGAAAAGAAATACTTTACTATAAAATGTGAGACAAATATAGAAAACATTTGACAACTTGGCAAATATATTGTATTAGTCCGTTCTCACACTGCTATAAAGAACTGTCCAATAGCAGGTATTTTATAAAGAAAAGAGGTTTAATTGACTTCGCATTGCTGGGGAGGCCTCAGGAAACTTAGGATCATGGTGGAAGGCAAAGGAGAAGCATTCACCTTCCTCACAGGGCAGCAGGAGGGAATGAGTGCAAGCAGGGGAAATGCCAGACACTTATGAAACCATCAGATCTCATGAGAACTCACTCACTATCTTGAGAACAGCATAGAGAAACTGCCCCCATGATTCAGTCCCTTCCCACCGGGTCCTTCACACGACATGGGTGGAATTATGGGAACTACAATTCAAGATGAGATTTGGGGCAGAGCCAAACCATATCATATATAAATTGTAAAAATTCCTGTGCATGAGGAATAAACAGTCTTTAGTGAGCTCAGACCAGGAGTCCATGAGTCTTGAGGACCTCTGTGTGTTGCTCAATTTTCTTCTCCAAGTTCTTTTCGGCCTGTTTCCGTAGCCTCATGAGCTGTTTCTTATGGTAGGGGAACTTGGTCTTCTCATTTCTCTTCTCCTCCAGGGTAGCTGTCATTGCCTGATACTTCCAGCCAACCTCGTGAGCCAGACACTCCTGGCATTATATACATATACACATATATTATATTATATATATAATATATAGTATATTATATATAATATATAGTATATTATATATATACTATATAATATATATAATATACTATATATTATATATATAAAACATATATACATAAAATATATATAAAACATATTTCTATACTATATACATATATATATACACAGACACATATACGTTTATAATGGATTTCTCTGCCTGTTGGAATTAAATGATTATTTTTTTCCTTTCTACTTTTCTGTATTTTCTACATTTCCTATTATAATTATGCATTACTTAATAGTAAGATAAATTAATATTTTAAGAAAAAAATTCTTGTTGCAAATGTTTGACCATCAGACTTGGTTTGGAACAAGCTATTACCAATGTTTCTGTGCCTACTTGGTCTTTGATACATAGGAGCCGTCTTTGGTATTCTTTTGCACCATGTATCCTGACTATGAGGTGGCTATTTTTTTCCCCCAACAGAGGTCTTTTTAGTAAGTGATTTTATGGTTGGCATTTTTACAGATTAGAAAGCAGACCAGCTGGAGGTCATACTGAATTAAAGTTTGCTTAGTATCGAGGACAACAGCTCAGACTTCATCAATACAGGAAAACACAGGTGTCTAAACAGAAAAAGATCAGCTTACTTCTCATTCTGCCAATGGGGAAAGTGTTTCTTTGTCATACGTTCTTGAGGGAAAAACAAAATCATATTTTGTAAGGTCTATGATAGTGTTAGTAGGTTTTCATCTTTTTGGCTGGTTTTTTTTTCATTTGCATATGCAAATAAAGGAAATTGTGAAAACATGAATGTTGTGAGGATTATATACACAACTTTATTACATAAAACAGCATGCACTTTCTATTAATGAAGCCATACACAACCGAGTAAGTGCATGAGTGAGCCCATTATTCTTAATTATATAACTAAACATGGAGAGGCCAAAGAAAAGCATTTCTTAGTTAAGGATAGTTTAAAAAACAATCATATTTTCCTCAAGTTTAACACTTTGAAATCACGCTTTAAGACATTCAGGGAACATTAATTATTTATTACATTCAGGTATGCACGTAAATATTTGGTGAATACATTTAAATATATATACACACACATAGATACATGAGTATATGAACATGCATATATGTACCTATATTTTAAATTTATGATTTATCACTGGAGGTGTAAACATGTCAACATTGTTTTTGACAGACTATGGCCTCTAGGGTTGAGGGGAATATGGCAGCCCTTTTCTCATCTCTTGGGAGATGAATTCCATGTTTGGGTAGTAAAATAAAAAGCAGACCTCTCTCAAACAGCCAGAAACCCCAAACTTTGTATGTTGTTATAGCTTCGTCAGCTAAAAACATAGAACACTTTATTTTTTCTGTAATTGGACATTTGCTAACACTAGTGCAGATCTGAACTGTTGAGGTAATCTGCTTATGCCACATTTCTTTTCTCATTGCATTGTCCAGCCTTCTATAGAAGGAGTTTTACCTTAAATAATGTCTTCTAATTAATTGTGTTTTATTTATTTTTTCCATCTCCAACCACTAATTCTGATGACGTTTGTAACAGAATATGCTCTCAATACATATTGGTTTGTTGGGTACATGGATGGATGGGTAGATAGACGGACGGATAAGTGGAAGCATGAATGGATGCATGGAATGGGTGCACATGTTCTACCTGGAGCACCACATCATCTCCCATGTTATCAGCTCTGGTGGGAAGTGGTTAGGCTCAGGACTCAAAGAAAGAGAGCGCTGGCCAGGTATGGCGGCTCATACCTCTAATCCCTGCAGTTTGGGAGGCTGAGGCAGGCAGGTCACCTGAAGTCAGGAGTTTGAGACCAGCCTGGCCAACATGGTGAAACCCCATCTTTACTAAAAATACAAAAATTATCCTGGGGTGGTGACACACGCCTGTAATCCTAGCTACTGGGGAGGCTGAGGCAGGAGAATTGCTTGAACAGAGGGCAAAATCAATCACAACAACATTTGGGTTTCTGTAAAATCGATTTGGTATAAATCATTTGACTACCAGTCTGCATTTCCTTTGAATTACTAAGTACCACCTACTCTACTGATTTAGAACAGTTTCCTATACATGAGATAGGCATATGCAAATTAAAATATCAATGACTAAAGTGACATATGGCTTAATCTTCGCTTTAAGTGAAATCTTATCAGGTGTGAAAATCTTTAACTTCAGATAGAATGCGTCCTGACAGCATGAACTTTAGGGTTTTTTTCTTTTTTCTTTTCCTAATAGCAGTTATTGGTTTATCATTAGTTTAATCAGAGACAGACTAAAATGTGTTTGTTTTGCACTCTCATTGCAGCTGACTTGCTAAAACTAGAAGAGCAGATTGAAAACATAATATGCAGTGACATTCTGAGACTAATGCCTAATTCTGTCCACCTGTTACCAGGTAAGTGCATCCAGGCAGTTTCTTGAGCTGTTTGAAAAGCCCTCTGAGGTACAGAAAAGATAAAAGGAGCTTTTCAAATATGCATATGCTGGAAAAGCATTATCCTCTCCAGAAAAGTCTTTTCTGGACTTTTTCAATCACCCTTTTTACAATGGAGAACTCTCTTTCCCAACTCCCTTTTATCCATGTTCTCAAAATCTTATGTCAAGAGGTGAAAAAGTAAAAGGAATTTTCTGTTTTTCTGGCTTACACTGTTTTTCTTATACCCACTCTCCATGCCTACTTCTTCTTTTTCAAGAGTTGTCATTAATATCATCACTACTGCCATTTCAGCAGTTAATGTTCTTGATGGCTAAATATGGAAAATACATGTGAGTTTCTTTACAGGTTTATTATTCTCCAGTGATTGAATCAGAGGTGAAAGGAGTAAATGTAATTTTAAAAATCATTATGGAGTCCTTTACCCTGATGTACTGTTGGCTTCTGACCTTCTAATCTGTCATTCTGAGTCCTGGGTAGTTCATGTCTGCAAACTAGATATAAAATATATTATTGGAAGCATAATTAGTGCCATGCCACTCTTAGTTGTGGCTAATAGCACTTATTTAACCATAATATCAATATACCCTCTGCTGTATGAGAAGAAAATTGTCCTGTGCCTCACCAAAATATATGGTTGAATTAGTCATGGAGTCTGATTTATCCTTTTTTAAATTTAGCAGTCTTTGTCTTTGAAATAGTAGAAGCTCACTCTAAGTTTGTTATGCAACTCTTGAGTTAAGGAGGGATGGGAGGGCAAAGAATTCTCCCACATATGTGAAAAGCAAAACTGAATATACACAATGAACCAAAAAAAATTACAGTTTTTGGATTTAGCTTATAATTTATAAACTTAACTTAGTTTATAATAAATTTAGAATAAAGAAAATGTAATCTTATTTATGAAATATTACTCACTCTTTTTGGCATGATAATCCTTATTTTGAGTTGACTAATTTTGATAAAATTTCACCTGCTGCTACATGTACATTTTCCAAAAGTATCATGCTACTTTTGATATTTAGTTCAGCTAATGGGGCATTCTGAAACAAAATAGAAAGTGTAAACATTTCTGAAATCTGGCAAATCAGAGATAGTAACTATTAAAAATTTAATTGGCTGCCTTTAGTTTTTTTCTAAAAGAGGCTGAATTTTTCTATGTACAAATTTGAGATAATGTTTTTCAAGTTTTCTTTTTTTTTTTTTGAGACAGGGTCTTGCTCTGTCATCCAGGCTGGAGTGCAGTGGCAGCATCACAGCTCACTGCAGCCTTAAATTCTGGAGTTCAAGTGATCCTCCCACCTCAGCTCCCAAGTAGCTTGAACTATAGGTATGCACCACCATGCCTAGCTAATTAAAAAAGATTAATAGAGATGAGATCTTGCTATGTTACCCAGACTGGTCTCAAACTCCTGACTTCAAGTGGTCCTCCCACCTGGGCCTCCCAAAGTTCTGGGATTATGGGTGTGAGCCACTGCACCCAATTTCAAGTAATTTTTATTCTACATTTTATAGTGATTATTGTATTACCAGTATTTTTTCTTTTTATTAAATATTTTTAACTCCTTGTTATTTGCTGCAACATATCTTATTGTATAGACATACACTAACTAATTTAAATTTTTTCTTGAACATTTAGGGTGTTGCATACTTTTAACATTATAATAACGTTGAATCAAACATTACATATGTGTGTAGTGGGGGTGGGTGTGTGTCAGTATCACACACATATATGTATGTATTCTGGATAGTTTAACTAATAAAATTTCGTATTAAAAGTAATTTGGTAAAGAGTATGAAATTTTCAATTTATGTTGATATATATCACTTTTTCAAAAGGTTTTAACATTTTTGAGTACTGATTTCAGTAGTTTATAAAAATCGTTTATAAAAGTGGTTGTTTTTATAATTGCAGGTACCAGTGAGTATTTTATAACTTCAGATACCAGTGAGTGTTATTATTCGCTTGTTGTTAAAATATAGTATTTCCTTTGGGTTAAATTTGCGTTTATTTGATTACATATAACTTTGAAGATATTCATGTGATTTTAGTCCATTTTATTCTCCTCCTACTTGTTGGTTCATATGTCCTTTGTTGCAAGCATTTATTTGATACCTTCTACCCATTAAATTAAAGATTACCGCCGGGCGCAGAGGCTCACGCCTGTAATCCCGGCGCTTTGGAAGGCCGAGGCGGGGGGATCACGAGGTCAAGAGATGGAGACCATCCTGGCCAATATAGGGAAACCTCGCCTCCACTAAAAATACAAAAATTAGCTGGGCATGGTGGCACATGCCTGTAGTCCCAGGTACCCAGGAGGCTGAGGCAGGAGAATTGCTTGAACCCGGGAGGCAGAGGTTACAGTGAGCCGAGATCGTGCCACTGCACTCCAGCCTGGCAACAGAGTGAGACTCCGTCTCAAAAAAATTAAAAAAAAAAGTGATAATTTTAAAGATTTTTAAATGCTGGCACTATAAAACAATACAATAAAATGATACATTATATTTGCTAGAAACTTACCTTTAAATTCTGTTGAGTAATTATGTTTCTAAATTCATTTAAAAATAAGCTTTAAAAGTGCATGATGAGCTTTGAATTCATGTTCCTCAACTTCTCAATACTTTCTACTGTCAGTACATTATTAATGATTTAAAATGGACTCAATGTGTTTAGAATCATCTAACTATAAGCCATTTCTAAGCAAAGTGGGGGCTAATGCAATTTCGGGTCAAAGACCAGTAGGCACCTGAAAAATTAATAGAATTTCTTTCTCTTAACCTTGGTCAGATATATCCCCAAGCCACGAAGGTGAAAGGCTAACGTTAACTCAATTACTATGCTATAGGATCTCCTTATTTACAGTCTAGTAAGATTTGAACATTTCCAGTTAAACTGACATACTTGACATTAACTTATGAGAGCTCTTCACTTTTCTTCCTCTGCTAAAAGTAGCTGTTTATATTCCACTGAGGTCAAGACCTCAAAATAAGAAGTTAAATTTCTTTTATGATTTGAGTCTCTTCTCTCTTTACCAGGATAAAATGAACTGAAGAAGAGTTCTTTATCTAGAACAGGTAGAATTAATTTGTTCAGTTTGTAAAAGAATGGGTATATAATAAACAAACTCTTGAATAAATAAACCTTAATATGAATATTTTAGACACATTCCTCACAAGATTTCTTTTAAGAAGAGTTTCATTAAATTATATTTGGCAATCTCACCCTTTAACTCATTACAACAGAAGCTCTACAATTTAATGAATAGTAGTTCTATCTCCAATCAATAGAAAGATTAATTCCACTGTCATTTGAGTTCATTTTATTTTTTACCATCCTCCCAACCATCATAACAAAAAGGTAGGTTTGAAATTCAGTATATATAAATTAAGTAAGCCATTGGCTTATTTATGGGACCATAAATAAGTGACTAGTACATAGTAAGCCATAAGTGACTAGTACATAGTAAGTGTATATAATAAATAAGTATTAATTATAATTTTGTTGATAATGTTTACACTTCAGCAAATAGATACCCTGAAATTGTATATATATCAAACATGTCTTATGACTAGTGTGTCATAGCTCTTATTGTTTCATTGCATGTCTACAAATAGAATTGTGAGAATACAGAAAGGAATTACACACTTAAGAATCCTAGAACTGTCTGGGCACGGTGACTCATGTCTGTAATCTCAGCACTTTGGAAGGCCGAAGCAGGTGGAAAACTTGAGGTTAAGAGCTCAACACCAGACTGGCCAAGATGGTGAAACCCTGCCTCTACAAAAAATACAAAAATTAGCCAGGCATGGTGGCACACACCTGTAATCTTAGCTACTTGGGAGGCGGAGGCAGGAGAATTGCTTGAACCCGGGAGGCGGAGGTTGCAATGAGCCAAGATCACACCACTGGACTCCAGTCTGGGTGACAGAGTGAGACTGTTTCTACAAAAAAGAAAAATCCTAGAACCTCTCTTGCCTGCCTTTTTAACTGTATCTCACTTTGAAGGGTTCAGCATATAGAATAGTATTTCAAACAGCAAAATATTGAATGTATGATTTAAAATAAATGTGTCTGTTTGATTTAGCCACCAAGAGGTAAGATTCTCAACTGTTTCTTTACAGTTTGTAAAAGCACAGAGAATGACCAAGAGCCCAGTAACCAAAAGCCCTGTCCATTTAGTTCCCTGTCCACCCTTTGTTTAATCTACATGACACCAAATACATTAGATTTCATACTGTTAACTGGGCAGCACCAACACTTCTTAGAGGGATGGAAACTGTTTCCCAGATTTATCTTCCTTGTATGCTTCTGGCTTAAAAAATGCCCATAAGAGGAGCTCATGTTAAACTTGAAAGGTAGAAGTGAAAGAAAGTCATTATTTCCTTGAGGTGATCACAGCCAGGCTTGCAGGCAAAGAATCACAGAGGCTTCCAGCAAGCTCTTGAGAACCACACACTTTGGTGCTTCAGGCTGAAATTATTAGTGCCAGCTCCTGTGACCATTGATGGCAATTCTCCTATGACCTTCAGTGATAGTTTTCCTGAGCTTTACTCCCTCAGCTCTTAAAGGGATCATGTAAGCACTAATTAACATCAAAACCCTTATATATGGAATACCATAACAGCTTCTTTTCCTTATCAAATTCTGAGCAAATAAAATGAACAAATTCTAAGCACAACTTTAACATGTTTTTGACTTATGTCCCATGTGCATTTACAAACCAGTTTGAATAATTTTACATTTTTGACAGTATAATGAATTCTAAACTAAAGCCATGCCAATTCTGTTGCATTATTTTAAAATTAATTACTTTATTGGCTAATACAATAAACATGGATGGTCTAGGGTAAATATATTGACCCCAAGTGATTTTATATTTCTTTTCAATAATATTATTTTCATCTGTATATAGACAAGATGCCACATCAGTAAGATTTTATCAGCTACACAACGGGTTGAAGAGTGTTTCTCCAATATTCACGTCCATGTAGAACCTCAGAATGTAAGTTTATTTGGAAATAGCGCCTTTGCATATGTGATTAGGTAAGATGAGAAGATACCGGATTAGGAGAGCCCTGAGTTCAATGACTAGTGCCCTTATAAAAGAGGGCTCACAGAGAAGAAGGCCATGCGAAGATATGGGCAGATATTAGAGTGTTTTGAGTATTACCGAAGGAATGTCAAGGACTGCTGTGAGCCAACAATAAGGTAGGAGGAAAAAAGGAAGGAGTCTTCCTTTGAGCCTTCAGTGGGATCATAACCTTACTAACACTTTGATTTCAGACTTAAAGCCTCAAGAGCTATGAGCGAAAAAAATTACTGTTGTTTTAAGCCACTTAGTTTGTAATAATTTGTTACAGCAGGCTTAGGAAACTAATATGGATTATTTTAAATAAACTTAAGAGATATATCCCATGATATGTTAAAGGTTTTGGGAAAAAAAGAAAAGCCTTTTAACCAATTAACCATATAAATAAATCTAATGATATCAAATAATAAAGTGACCAAAGTCCTCACATAAATATAAATACAAATATATTAAATATATTAACAATCTAAGCAATCTAATATGGCTAATATTGAATTAACACTAATTTAGTAAATACAGTAATTTAGTGAATACCTATATTAACACTTTAAGTGTTAATAAATTTTAGTAAATAGGATTTATTCTACGGATTGTCAGGTGGTCTAATATCTGTAAAGTATATTAATATCATCTATTGTATTACAAAGATCATAGGAAAAATGTATCATCTTAGTACTAAAATGTAATTAAATATAAAAATTATTTCTTATTTAATATAGAATTTTAATTAAAAATGTATGAATAAAAGTAAATTCCTTTTATTTTATTTACTTATTTAAATTGTTCATTTCTGTAGCCAGGGAAATATTTTTTAAATGATAAAGGTTATTCATCTTAATCAAATAGCCCCCATTGTCTCAGTGACAGAACACTACACTTTACCACTAGGGACGTGGATAAAATATGGATGTCTGCTATCCCCAGCTTCTTCAGCATTATCTTAGAGCTTCTAGCACATATAATTAGAGAATAAGAATTGCAAAGAAGAAAATAAATTTATTTTATCATAATTTGTTAATTGTATGGCCTAACTTGAAAAAAAACTGAAATAGCCAACTGATAAATATTGTAGAGATTTGAATGATACCTGATTGTAAAATTTATTTTAAAAAGTAAATTCTCTTGCTACAGAGCAGCCAGAAGAAAGTAAAAATTAATAAAGAAAATAAGTTGGTCATAATAACAACCCAAAGTATAAACAGCTAGGAATAATCTAAATGAAAAACATAAAATTGCAATATATAACTGTGCTCCTTAATAAAAGAGTTGGATAAGTAGAATGATCAACAGTTTCTGGATTTAAAAAATCATAGTAAAAATATATCCCTTTTTTCAAATTAATGGATAAATTTAGCTTATTTTCACTTTTTTATATTTAAGAAATAAGGCTGGGCACAGTGACTCACACCTGTGATCCCAGCACTTTGGGAGGTCAAGGCAGGATAATTTCTTGAGGCCAGGAGTTCAAGACCAACCTGTTCAATATAGGGAGGCCCTGTCGCTACCAAAAAAATTAAAAAAGAAAATTACCCATGTGTAGTGGCACCCACATGTAGCCCCAGCTACTTGAGAACCTTAGGCAGGAGGGTCACTTGAGCCCAGGAGTTTGAGGTTACAGTGTGCTATGATCATACCACTCCACTCCAACCTGAGGCACAGAGGGAGACCTTGTCTCTAAAAATAAAATGAAATAAAATAAAATAAAATAAAATAAAATAAAATAAAAATAAAATTTTCAGAAAAAAGAATCATTGGCAAATTTGCTCTACTACATATTGTATTATAAAGATTGATGGGTGAGAAAATATAGTTAAGACAACAAATAACTATTAGTAAAATTTTGAATATAATACAGCTGATCACCTCAGATCAGTGTGGAAGGGATAAATTATTTGAAAAACGAGAATTCTCCCCACATCATATACCACAATACATTTCTAATAGAATAAAAATTTAAATGCAAAAAAAAATTACATCTTAAAAGCACTAGACAAAAATGTAACTAACATTTATATATTTCAGAACTTTGAAAATTTTGTGCCTGACAGTAAAATCAGTGATTGTTGAAAAATGTATCCATGTAATATATTATCAAATTTTCATGATCAATTTAAAAAAGAGAGAGAAAAAACAGAAACAGGAACCATCAACAAGGCAATGAAGTAAATTACAAATGCAAAGATGTGTCTATAAAAAACAGAACCACTCTGAATATCTAAAAATAAAAGTTTGAATAAAAATAGTACTTTCATATAATGGAACATTTTCTTGGCAATAATATTTTAGAAATTAAAAAGCACACTTGAGAACCATATGTACAGTAAGTTTCTCTTTTTATAATTAAAAGTTAAGTTAGGTAGATGTGCATGAAAAAATCTAGAAATATGCGAATATGTAGATTACATACTCTTATATATTTGGATAGTGATATTATAATTAGTGTGCTCTTTATATTTATCTTTTTTTCTGTTTTCCTATCATAAACATGCATGTATTGGGTAATTAAGAGTTTAGTTGCTATGGTAAAGAAGTTTATGTAGATTAATGTTTATTGACATTAAATTGTCCATGGTATATTAAATTTTAAATGATAGTTACACAACAGTCTACGTACCATAATTCTAAGAAGTAAGAAAAAAAGTCTGGAGTACATAAACCAAAAATTGTCTCTAAAAGGTGAATTTATAAATAGTTTATTCTGTTTTTTTTAATCTATACTTTCAAGGTTTCAATAATAAACCCAAAATAAATAATAAAGTCATGTTATTTAAAAAATATGATCAAATGGTTATTAGGCTAAACAGGTATTAAATAATTAAAATAGCATATTTCTGTTCAAATAGGCTTCAAGTTATATTCCATTTTTCAATGCATCTAGTAAGAATTTCAGCTACTGTGTTAACATTATTTCTATTTTTCCGTAATCTATTTTTCTTTCATGTATAAGTCAGATCCCAGTTCCACAGGCAGAGGTATGGGAATAACCTGGCAGCCTGTTAGAAATGCAGATTCTCCAGCCCCATCTCAGACCTAATGAATCAGAAACTTCATCTCAGCCAGAGCCTCAGCTAACTTGTGTGAACATTAGTTTGTGACAGACTGAGTTGTATCTGTTGAGACTACTAAAATATCACCTCTTTATTGATGCTTGCTCTGACGACCTCAGGAAAAATAGGAAAACTCATTCCTCCGTATCTGTTTCTCCTGAATCATTTTCACCATTGTACTTAACATTATCTGATTTTATAGCTTCTATTTATTAGTTATTGTATACTTATTTGATTTTTTGTTTTTAAAAAAAATTCTCTGCTTTCTCTAAGTTTAGGGCAATTTAGCAAGTGCACTTATCAGGCAGTGAAAAGTGTTAAGGTTTCAGAATTGTACAGCAAGATTGAGTCAAAGTCAGAGGTAGAAATAGGATCAGTGTTTATGCAGCAAGTACTCCTTAAATTATGACTGCATCATGCATACACACAGTGCACAAATCAGTCCAAAATTTCTGCCCTCATGAAACTTTCATTCTAGTCAGAGGATATAGGTGATATGCAAAACAAATGGTTGGTACCTTGCATGGTGAGAATTGGCAAGGAAAAAATACTGGGTGAATGAAACTGGGATTGTTGGGGTATGCTAACAGTGTTATTAGAAAAGATCTCACTGAGAAGGTTGCATCAGCTCCCACTTATTTATACCCTACTATGTACAAGGTGCTATACCAGACGCACCAGAGGCATGAAAAACAAAGAATAAATATGAGAAATTATGAAATAGAAAGAAGAAACGTTGTGGCTGTGGTTTGTATCAACATGTAGGAAGAATTCATAACCAGCAGAGGAAGGATCCAAGCAAGTGGAAAGTATTTGGAATAGCCTCTGTGGAGTCACTTGGATGTAGGGATTCTATACTTGCTGCTCTACAACACTCTGCCATGTATGAATTGTGTGCCCTCCTGTGTGCAGTCTATGGCAGATCCATCACTAAATCCCCCGAGTGTCACAATTCAAGGCCTGACATGTAAAAGACAATGAATAAATGCCTCATGAAAGATCAGAGAATGAACGGGTGGAGAGGTGAGAAAAGAACACAGAAAGATCAGAGAACGAACAAGTGGAAAGGTGAGAAAAGAACGCAGAAAAGATCAGAGAATGAACAGGTGAAGAGGTGAGAAAAGAAGGCAGAAAAGATCAGAGAATGAACTGGTGAAGAGGTGAGAAAAGAATGCAGAAATTAACAGTGTTTCCGTGAGGTTGGAGAGTGGAAAAGTAGCCGCAGCAGTATCCCCAGGAGAATGAGAGAATGTAGGATGCTGGAGACAACATTGTTGAAATGGCTGGGCTTAGGGTTCTGGTGGTCTGAAAGTGTGCATGGTCCCCAAAAGGGGCTGATGAACTTGGAAAATCAGAAATTACCATGAGAATTAAAATACTTTTTCCCCCCCTTTTTTTTTTTCTTTTTTTGAGATGGAGTTTTGCTTTTGTTGCCCAGGCTGGAGGGCAATGGTCCAGTCTCAGCTCACTGCAACCTCCACCTCCCGGGTTCAAGTGATTGTCCTGCGTCAGCCTCCTGAGTAGCTGGGATTATAGGCACCCACCACCACGCCCGGCCAATTTTTGTATTTTTAGTAGAGACAAGGTTTCACCGTGTTAGTCAGGCTGGTCTGGAACTCTGACCTCAGGCAAATCCGCCTGTCTTGGCCTCCCATAGTGCTGGGATCACAGACGTGAGCAACCGTACCTGGTGAGAATTGAAATCTTTATAGAGGTAGAAAAGCTAACTCATTCAGGTCAAAGCAGAAGGATAAGCAGAAATACAGGGAGCTGTGGTCAAGAAGAAGAATGGCAGTGTTTGATTATATTTCTCTATTATGTGTTTATGATAATGGCCTAAATGCACATCAGATGTTGACCATTTGCAGCCAAAATAAGCATGGAGTCTCGGGCAGGGAACGCCATATGAAATATTGCTAAAAATCAGAATCTTATTAAAGACACTTCTGAAAAAATCTCACTTTTAAAGAGGGGCTTGATTAGTTTATATATTCTGGAACAGCATGAGAAGGGAAATGATGTGGGGTTTCTGCCCTTCATGTCAGAAACTGACTGCAGTTTTGTGATTACAGACTTACTAAGTACCAAGTCAGTGTGACGTTTACCATCCCCACAAACACTATGGGATCTAATTTAACAGTTTTTGACGAGGCCGTGTAACTGGGAACAGATTCTTACTGTTTACAGAAAAAAGAAAGAACTTCCTAACTGGATGGATATACCCAGTAATATTCCCAAATGGCTTTATGTCTTCTTCACAGGCTGGCAAATCATTAAAAAAAAAAAAAAAAAGTTTTCTCTTCTTGGAATTAAGAGACATGTATATAAATTTATCAGGAAAATAAAAAGCCATTGAATTCATTGACTACTACAATTTGTAACCCATCCAGACGGCACCCTAAGGCACCAGCATTCCCCCGTCAAGTCAAATCTCTTCCTTGGTCATATTTTACTAGTTAACATTTAACAGGGTCTTCTTCTTTTCTTCTTCTTCTTCTCCTTCTCCTTCTTCTTTTTCTCTCCTCCTCCTCCTCCTCCTCCACCACCTCCTCCTCCCCTCCTCCTCCTCCTCCTCCTCTGCCTTCTGCTGCTGCTGCTTCTTTTAATGGCATCAGTACCCTCAACAAGATGCACTTCGAAATTTTCAAGTTATTTTCCTCTCGGTAATAACCTTCAATGAGAATGATGACTGAATATAGTAACACCTTTGTCTGAATGGCCATGCGGGGGTTTCTTACGAAATGGGAATGTTTGTGGTGTAAGCAGAAACAATATGTTCTCCTGATTAGTACTTGTTAACTGCTTGCTGACTGGCTGGGAGCCTGGGTCACAGCTGCTGAGTTAGTTTCCGGTCTGTTCACAAGCAGACTGTGTAACCTTGCCCAAGTTATGTTACCCCTTGGCATTTTGTTGGTGAAATGGGTGTAATCAGCTTTCTTGACAGGAATGTTGTAAGGGTTAATTAATTACTGTTTGTTAAGTGTGCTGAGATTGTCAGATTAAAGGATTAGGGAAGTGTCAAGTTTGTGTTATTATGGTATTATTTTTCTTTGTTTGATAGGAAATGCCATTTCTGTGTAATTTGCTTTAACGGTAAAATAAGCCACTTTAATCAATGCACAATCAAGCCCTTATTCAGTGAGAACAAGGGTATATGTATACAGTTAGCAAGAGGACTTGGGTTAGCTGACACAAGGGCAGAAATCTGAAAATTAGACATTGGATACAAAGAAGGCCCAGAAAATGAGAGTGGGGGTGATCAGGTTCTAAGTGCTCAGGAGACTCATGTTACATACCCAATGTAGTCTGTTACTAGCAGAGGGGAAAAAAAAGAAAAAAAGCACATTACCTTAGCAACCAATACTCAAACCAAAAAAAAAATTATGTCACCAAAAAATTTTTGAAGTAATTGTACATATGGTCCAGAAACTAAATGTAAAAAATATTTCACTAGACTCCAAAGGGGATTTTAAACATATGAAGTTATTAAAGACTTACTTAATATCTTAAAAGTATACATGTCTGGATGTTATTTTACTTATATAAATACATATTAGCCATATTTTAGGGTTTGATCATTACGATAATAGCTGGTTAACCTTAATTTTTCCAAAAAAAAATTGACTGTTATATCTGAAAATGTTATCTAGAAACATATATCAGTTGCAGTAGTTTTTAAGACATAATTTTTCTAATAAGCATATTACTAAATGTAATAAATAGATCAATATGTATGGTTGCTAATGAATAATCATTTGGTACAAATAATTAAAGTAAGGAAGTTAATTTGAAGTGCGTGACATTTAATGGACTACAGGCAGGAATTTTTAAGAATAATTCCTATCCTAATGATTGTAATAATCTGCATCTAAAAATGTTCAAGGTCTTTGTGATAATCAAGAATCATATTGTGTTGATCAAAATTCCAGAAGTTTTACAACTTTTCTTGGACACAGAGATTTAACTTCATGATCATTTCACCCCAGAACAGAAAGGTCTGCAATCTCCATTTTGAAAAACTGCAGGGAGTTTTAACAATAAAGGGATGCTGGATTTTGTCTAATTTTTTTTTCTGCATCTATTCAGATTATCATGTGATTTTTGTTTTTAATTCTGTTTATGTGGTGTATCACATTTATTGACTTGCGTATGTTAAACCATCCATACATCCCTAATACGCAACACAGTTGATCATGGTGGATTATCTTTTTGATACGTTGTTGGATTTGGTTAGCTAGTATTTTGTTAAGGATATTAGCATCTATGTTCATCAGGGATATTGGTCTGTAGTTTTCTTTTTTGGTATGTGCTTTTCTGGTTTTGGTATTAGAGTGATGCTGGCTTCAGAGAATAAATTAGGGAAGGTTCTCTCTTTCTCTATCTTGTGGAATAATGTCAGTAGGATTGGTACCAACTCTTGAATGTCTGGTAGAATTCTGCTGTAAATCTGTCTGATTCTGAACCTTTTTGTTGATAATTTTTTAATTACCATTTCAATCTTGCTGCTTGTTTTTGGTCTGTTCAGGGCATCTAATTCTTCCTGATTTAAGCTAGGAGGGTTGTATTTTTCCAGGAATTTATTCATCTCTTCTAGGTTTTCTAGTTTATGTGCACAAAGATGTTCATAATAGCCCTAAATGATCTTTTGTATTTCTGTGGTGTCAGTTGTAATATCTCCCGTTTTGTTTCTTAATGAGGTTATTTGGATTTTCTCTCTGTTTTTCTTGGTTAATCAGCATACAAGGGAAATAACTCAATGTAATAATAGCCATCTATGACAAACCCTCAGCCAACATAATACTGAATGGGGAAAAGTTGAAAGCATTCCCTCTGAGAACTGGAATAAGACAAGGATGTCCGCTGTCATCACTCCTCTTCAACATAATACTGGAAGTCCAAACCAGAGCAATCAGACAACAGAAAGAAATAAAGGATATCCAAATCGTAAAGAGGAAGTCAAACTCTCACTGCTTGCTGATGATATGATTGTTTACCTCAGAAACCCTAAAGACTTCTCCAGAAAGATCCTAGAACTGATAAAAGAATTCAGCAAAGTTTCCAGATGCAAAATTAATGTACACAAATCAGTAGCTCTTCTATACACCAACAACGACCAAATGGAGAATCAAATCAAGAACTCAGCCCCTTTTACAATAGCTGCAAAAAAATAAAAATAAAATACTCAGGAATATACCTAACCAAGGAGGTGAAAGAACTCTACAAGGAAAACTAAAAAACACTCCTGAAAAAAATCATAATTGACAAAAGGAAATGGAAACACATCCCACACTCATGGATGGGTAGAATTAGTATTGTGAAAAATAATCATACTGCCAAAAGCAATCTACAAATTCAATGTAATCCCTATCAAAATATCACCATTATTCTTCACAGATTTAGAAAAAACTATTCTAAAACTCATGTGGAATCAAAAAACAAACAAACAAAAAAGCCTGCATAGCCAAAGCAAGACTAAGCAAAAAGAACAAATCTGGAGGCATCACATTACCTGATTTCAAACTATACTGTAAGGCCACAGTCACCAAAACAGCATGGTACTGGTGTAAAAATAGGCACATAGACCAATGTAACAGAATAGAGAACCCAGAAATAAAGCCAAATACAGTAAACTAATCTTTGACAAAGCAAGCAAAAACATAAAGGAAAGGACACTCTTTTCAACAAATGGTTCTGGGATATTGGCTAGCCACATGTCGGAGAATAAATCTGGGTCCTAAACTCTCAGCTTATACAAAAATCAACTCAAGATGGATTAAGGACTTAAACCTAAGACATTAAACTATAAAAATTCTAGAAGATAACATTGGAAAAACCCTTGTAGATATTTGCTTAGACAAGGATTTTATGACCAAGAACCCAAAATAAAAACAAACATAAATAGCTGGGACTTAATTAAACTAAAGAGATTTTGCATGGCAAAATAACAGTCAGCAGAGTAAACAGATAACCCACAGAGTGGGAAAAAGTCTTCACAATTTATACATCTGACAAAGGACTACTTTCCAGAATCTACAACAAACTCAAACAAATCAGCAAGAAAAAAACAAACATCCCATCAAAATGTGGGCTAAGGACATGAATAGACAATTCTCAAAAGAAGACATACAAATGGCCAAGAAACATATGAAAAAGTGCTAATATCACTAATGACCAGGGAAATGCAAATCAAAACCATAATGTGATACCATCTTACTCCTGTAAGAATGACCATAATAAAAAAAAACAAAAAATTGATGTTGGCATGGATGCAGTGATTAGGGAACAATTCTACATTGCTGGTGGGAATATAAACTAGTACAACCACTATGGAAAACAGTGTGGACATTCCTTAAAGAACTGAAAGTAGAGCTACCATTTGATCCAGCAATCCCACTCCTGGATATCTACCCAGAGGAAAATAAGTCATTATACAAAAAAGATACTTGCACACTCATGTTTATAGCAGCACAATTTGAAATTGCAAAATCGCAGAACCAACCCAAATGGCATCAATCAATGAGTGGATAAAGAAACTAATGATATACTACTCAGCCATAAAAAGGAATGGATTAATGGCATAAGCAGCTACCTGGATGATTTTGCAGACTATTATTCTAAGTAAAGTAACTCAGGAATGGAAAATCAAACATCATATGTTCTCTCTGATATGTGCAAGCTAAGCAATGAGGATGCAAAGGCATAACAACGATACAGTGGACTTTGGGGACTTGTGGGCAAGGGTGGGAGAGGGGCAAGGGATGGAAGATTAAAAATAGGGTGCAATGTATACTGCGTCGGTGATAGGTGCACCAAAATTTCACAAATCACCACTAAATAACTTACTCATGTAACCAAGCACCATCTGTACCCCCAAATAACCTAGGGAGAAAGAAAAAAAAAAGAAAAACTGCAGGAATAAATTTTCCATCTAACCAGTTTTCCAACTAATATTGATGGAGGAGTCATCTTCACATCTCACTTGAATAATTGCAGAGGCTCCCTTATGATCTCTGTGCTTACTCTGTTGCCATTCTATAGTCTATTGCACACAGAAACCAGATAATTCCCTTTAAAATGTAAGTCAGATCAAGTCACAATTCTGTTTCAAACTCATCGGTAACTTCTGTTATATATAATTTAACTTGGATCACTTGCCCAGCACAGTAGCACCAGATTCCACACCAAGGTTTTGTAGCGATAGAAAGGAAAGCATTTATTTGCAGGGCACCAAGCGAGAAAGGCCAGCCTGCTAATGCTTAAGTCCAGAGATCTCTGAGCGTTTACAGGTAAGGGTTTTTAAAGGCAGGGGTAAATTTCAGGAAATTAGAAGTTATATGCAAAATTGTAAAGCAATACATGGAAGTTACACATTGGCTTTGGTTTAAAGGGTTGGATATTGAAGCGAGGGGCTTATGTCATGGATAGATTCAAAGACTTTCTGATTAGCTATTGGCTGGGAAGAGAAGCTTTGTTTAAAAATTGGGGGGTCAGCAGAAAAGAATGTTATCTCTGGCTCACGAGTGTGACTCCCTCAAGGCCCCATAGAAAGAAATTTAGAAAAAAAAGAATGGTGGCAGCATAAGTTCAGTCTTCAGCTCCCTCTTAACTGAGGTCTATGGGCCAGTGGATCTATTCAGTGAGGATCTAGGTTTCTGAAAAACAACTCAGGGACATATTTTAAATTGTTACTTTTAGTTTCTATAGGGAACCAAACATCTCTTGACTCTTAACATGCTTGGCTATTGTTTTAGGGTACTGTTACCTTTCTGCTTACCTCAGGGATAGGTAGATGCCTGGAATTTCCTTTGAGGGAATTCAAGAATTTCTTTTGAAGGAATCCAAGGTTTTCCTTTATTTTCATGCTTTGAGGGCTGCATGCCCCTAAAATAAAGGGTCCCTGCTCCATTTCACTTCCAATCACACTGAGAACAAATCCATCAGGATCTACATAGGAGCATCTTCAGCTACTTTTCTGCCCTGATTTTCTACCACTTTTCTCCTCGCTTACACCGTTCTAGCCCTCCTACTTTGATTGCCGTCCATCAGAAGCACCGTGTTTGCTCTTCCCTAAGACGTTTGTTTTTTCTGTTCCTTTAGCATGGCTTCTTCTCTCACTTCATTCAGTTTTGTGCTCAACGTTCCTGAGAGAGCTGCTCTAGGCACCCTGTGTATAATAACACCACTGTATCATTTTGCTATTACCTTATTCTACTTTTAATTTTCTCTATAAAGCTTTTTTATCACCTGCCATACTCTCTACTCATCTCTCTTGGAGAGCAGGGACTCTTTTCTTTACTTCTTCAGAGCATAAAGAAGTGCCTGGCACACAGTAGTTTAATAAGTACTTGTTAGAGATTTGAATACACATTGAAATACTGTTACTTAAAATTTTTCATAAAGTCTTAGTTAACAGCCATATTATTATTTATTGAATATTCCTCAAATCAATAGAATTCTGTAAACCTGAGAAAAAGATACTCAAGCAATGAATGGGATTCCCCAAACATACACATTTTGTTTGTTACAAAACTTTCTAAAAAGCATTTAAGATTTTCATAAAATTATGGCAGCCTATCCTGCCAATCATTTTGGTTGTTATAACAACAAAAAAATATTTCACTGCATTCACCTATTCATGAAAAATTCCCATGAATGTATTTTTCTACTAACAGGCCCAACGATAAAGTATAGATGTTAAAATCTGAAGATAGTGCTTCAATTAGAAAACAATTCAGCTCTGAAAACCAAAATACCCACTCCTACATAGAATCTTCTATAAGTAAAGTATTTAAGAGTAATAATCATGGAAATATTTTAGAATCATAATATGTATAAGAATTAGAGAAAATGCTTGATATCACCTAACTCAATCCATTCATCTTGCAAAGTAGAGACTCAAGTCCAGCTCCATGTTGACTTGCCTTGACCAAATAGCCAGTACATAGAAGCATCAGAACTGGAACTCAGGTTTCCATGAATCTTCTAGCTTCATGCTTTGCAGTTACATCATCGTGTCTCTTCTTCAAGTCATACACCTCTCTCGCTTGCTCTCTCTCTCTGTGTGTGTAGGTGAAAAAGCCAATTCTCTAAAGTGTAAATATATGCATGCACACATATTTGTTTTCTTAACACATATAATGATTAAGATTATTTGCATTTTTACTCTATACACTTAACATGTTCAATTAAAACAGGAAATATGTGCATCATCTTTTAAAAGTTATAGATATTTGTGTGTATGTGTGTATATACACACAAATATATCATGTGTGTATATATGTACATTCTCTCCTATATAGATTTTAAAATAGAATGGTTTATCCACTTAAATTATAAAATAGAATGGTTTATCCAATTAAATGTGTAATTGTATAAAATGTGAAATACTAACTAATGTTAGCTATATTGTATTTAAAATTTAAGGTATGCATTTTTTGAACATATTAACATAAATTTTATATAGGCTCCAAAATTTATTCATACTAAAAGTTCTCACAATTCTTTCAATCCAAAGTAATATATCTATAATCAGCTATTACATCTTGTAAGACCAAATTTCAAGGGATTATTTTCCCTTTTTTACATTCAATATATACATTTCAAAATATATGTATTTAATAGAATATAAATGCTTTGGATTCCGCGTGCTAGGAATGAAGAATTTTAAGAAGATTTAAAAGATGACTGATAATTTTAAGAAGGGGCAGATTTGGGGAAGTTTTTGAGAAAAAAGGATTAGAATATCTTTTGGTTTAAAAACAATGCAAAGAAAATCTTAATATAAAGGATTTATCATCTGAGTATTCTCACGTAGGACACACATACACACACACACACACATACACACACTGAGGATATAATACTTAGGGTATATTTTGAATAAATAAGTCCATGAGGTATAATTTAAAGGTTGTTGCTGTGGTGAAAGAGTGAAGTGCAGTCCGTATTGCCCAAAGGTAAACACATGGACAGCTTCAAGTTACAAAGAGTTGGTCTTGCACAGCAATCATTGCAGCAGCAAATATAAAGCTTGCCTTACTTTGTTCTGATGACTATCTGGATAACACATTATAAAATTTCAGCTCTACAGGTCATGGAATTGCAGCTCACTTCATATACAGATGTCATTGTTGATGCCTTGACTCTAATTCCAGTAATATGCCACAACTCAGGCCCTTTATGCCTCCCACTTGAGGTCAGAAAGTTGGAAGGAAACTTAGTTCACAATAAAAGAATTCTAGGACCCTTGATTTGAATTTACCTTGCTTGTAAGTTTGGTTCTAATGGAAAGCTATGAATAGTGCCAAAGACAAGAGATTTATGGCATTTAAGCTCACCATGAATTTCTGTAGAGAAACGTGGGCTTTATCTGCCTTAAGAAAAGCAGTCATTTTCTGGCATGCCTAAAATTAGATTACTGTTAATTTAATATTCACAAATTAAAGTGCTTACTTGTGATATGGCTTAGCAGTTCTTGAAAACGTCAACATTTTATTAAGGGGCATCTGTTTGGAAACTCTCCAGAGCTGAAGCTTCTATTTTATATGACTGCAAGTTGTAGGTGCGAGGGCTTGTATCCCTGAAGCACTTAGTGTGAAGACACCACACACTTAGGTCCAGAGCTCGACTCCTCACCACAGAAAGCAATCCTTTGGCCTGGTTGTGAGGTGTTTTGTTGTCTGTCTTCAGGCTGACATTTTTTAATGCAGAAGAAAATTTCGAGAAGAAAAATGATAATTTGACATATAAATTTCCTAGGAGCTAATTTTGCTAGATTTTTTTTCAATCTGATTAACCTGATACCATTTTATGGTTCCTGAAAAAATAAAGTTTATTACCATTTATCTGAATATTCAAAACCCTAATTATCCTTCAAAACCAATCTCAAATGCTACCTTCTTTCTGTAATCTTGCCTTGATACTCCTTCTAGTGATAGCAGCTTCCTCCTTTATTTTCTTTTCTTGCACATGAGAAGACATAATATATGGTAATTTACATATATGTGTATATATGTTTTGCCAACTACACCGTGAATTGAGTCAGGGCAGATTCCATGCCCCATTTATCTTTTATCTCCAGCATCTAGAGTCACCACTTAATAAGTGTTCGTGTAAGGTTCACATGAACAGACATTCTAATTGGTTGGTTTCTTACTCATCTGTCTTCAATGTATGTATGCTCAGATTACTTCATAAATCAGTTGGTAATTAAAAGCAGTTTATAAAGCCTTCAGGAATGTGTTGTGATTGGCATCATCATCATCATCGTTGTCATCAACTATACATATGTTAATTAAACACCTACTCTTTCTAACCCTGGGTGGTATATGCATTGCTGAAAAGTTCTGTGTATAACTGACTTGTATCATCAAATAATAGTTTAAGTCTGCTATTTGAGCTGTAAAGCACAAATAACTGTTTAGAGGAACTCTTTGGTTCATTTCCTTAACATAAGAGTCATGTAAAATGATGAAAATAAGCAGTATATTTTAGTTACAAGAGCAGGGAACTGGAGTTTTGTGGTTACAGTCTTAATGTGCCACTATTTGTTTGACTTTGAACTGATATAAATGACTTTATGTCTCTCACTTATTAACTGTAAACAGGAACTTGAGATGGATGATTTCTGTGGTAGGAAGTATAATAGCCCCAAAGATGTCCTTATCCTAATCCCTGAAACCTGTGACTATGTTCCCTTATGGAAAAAAGGGACTTCGCAGATGCAATTAAGGTTAAGGATCTTGAATTGGGGATATTATCCTGCATTATCCAGATGGTCCCAAACTAATTACATGATTTTTTTTTTTTTTTTTTAGACGGAGTCTCACTCTGTCACCAGGCTGGATTTCAGTGGCACGATCTCGGCTCACTGCAACCTCTGCCTCCTGGGTTCAAGCAATTCTCCTGCCTCAGCCTCCCAAGTAGCTGGGACTATAGGCACGTGCCACTACATCCAGCCGATTTTTGTATTTTTAGTAGAGACAGGTTTCACCATAATTATCCAGGACGGTTTTGATCTCCTGACCTCATGATCCACCTGCCTCGGCCTCCCAAAGTGCTGGGATTACAGTGTGAGTCACCGCACCCGGCCTACATAATTTGTTAAAAGCAGAGAACCAACCTTTCCTGGCTGTTGTTACAAAGGTCGATGTGACCATGGAACAATGATCAGAAAGTTACACGATTTGAAGATAGAGGACGGAGGCTACAGTCAAGGAATGGGCACTGTTTCTACAAGCTGGAACAAGCAAGAAAATGAATTATCTGCTAGAGCCTCCAGAATGGAATGCAGCCTTATCAATATTTTGATTTGAGTTCAATGTGACCTTTATTGGACCTCTGACTTATAGAAATGTAAAGTGATACATTTGTGTAGTTTTTAGCCACTAAATTTGTGGCAATTTGTTACAGCAGCAATGACAAAACAGACTTAATGTCTCATTGTCTTTGGTCTTGAAAATCCTCTAATTCCCTATTTTAATATATCTTATGTTTAAATTTCAATGATCATATATTAGGGTTGTTTAAAAGTGAGGTGCGTTCATATCAGGGATTTCTGTCTTCCAAATTCATGTATTTGATATACTTCAGAAAACCTTTCAATTCACTACTTGAACAAAGGAATTTGTAACTAACTCCTATCTTCCCCTTTACACAATAGAAATCAAAGCCTGCAAGAGCTCATGCCATTTACTTTAGTCAAAATCTGAATGATGCATTGCATAAGTAACAACATAATAGAGCCCTCATATTGTAATCTGGATACATGTCTGCTGTGCTTTGAAAATCAAATATTGTTCCCTTTGACGTTTTGACAAGTAATTTCGACAACAACATACATTTGGCTAACTCATGAATGTAGTACTTCTCGTCCTCTGGATTGTGCGGGGTTTGCACTATGCTAAGAATGACAACAATTATGAAACTGACTTACATCTGCCAAGCGAACAGATGGTCTTGTAGTTGAGAAGAACAATGGTGAAGAAAGAAAAGGCAAAGGGGTGGGGGTGGGGGGAGCTGGTAGGGTGGATGAAACTCTTGCAATCCAAAATAGCACTAATAAAACTAAAGAAGAATACAGACAAAGCCATGTTACAATTTATTATTGAAAGGTATAGAAAAAGAGGAGAAAGGTCTTGCTTGTTTCACTCTCTCACATACTGGTAGTGAATCTAAGTCAAGTGTACTTGAGACCTGTAAGAGGGGAAATCATAATGCTGATATTCTCCTTTATGCAAATAGTTATTTGAAAGTATTGCCAGTGTGAATTTGATACCAGATGGAATTTTTCCTTTAACCATCTACATTTTTCCTTTTTTAAAAAGCTTATCTGGGGAGCAGACAACACAAATAACAGAAGCAAACACTTACATACACAATAAAAAACTTTACAATAAAAGTAGAAGTCTTTCTTAAATATATTGACTTTTTCTTTTTAATTTGAACTTTTCATGAAGTGTTAAGTTTATAAGTGTGAATATCCATTATCGTATTATTCTCTAAAATAAATAGTATTATACTACCCTTCTGGAGCTAGAGGTGCTAGTTCAAATATCCTGTTTTAAAGACTGCTATGTGTCTTGTATTTTTATTTTTGTAGGATTTTTTTTGTTTGTTTCTTGAATTAATTTGTTATATTTTACCTTTATATATTTCAGATTTTTATATTTAATATATATCATATTGTGTATAAGTTTATGGAATATTATACATTTAATAAATATTATATGGATTCTATGTATATATTTTCACCAACTTGTGGTATAATTTCATGTTAATCTACCTCTCATGGGATGAGAAGACAGCAAACAAGTCCAAATTGTGTTAATAACAAGGATCTAAAGTTAAAGCAATTTGTTCTCTGAAAGGATTTTCTATGTGTGATAAACATTAACTTAAGTGACAACTATTCTGGCCTTTTTATCTGGGTGTTGGGGGCTATGTCTTGTTTCTTCATTTGTGTAAATGAGAATGGTGGAAAAGTAATAATAATTGACAAGTTATTTTATAGCTCTAGAATCCACGTGACCACAATTAGCCCAGTCAGCTGCAAAGTGCCTGAGTTTACTGTTCAATTCCAATATTATCTATCTACTTTTATTTTCTTCCCTCTGCTTTATTTGGATACCTCTATATTTTAAAGTAAAGAACTGAGCATAGCATTATGCTCCTTAGGTGAGGGACTATTTTCCTTTTTCCACAATATACTAATAGATTGATGTTCTTACCGGGTTTTGTTGTTGTTATTGTTTTAACAGAGGCTATTTTGTTGTTGCTTTTGCAATCATGAAAGAATGTCTTAAAATTTGTTACTCAATATTTTTTTCTCTGGAAAATTCAAGTTACTTTAAAACGGACTCAGGCATTTTCCACCAATATCTAGTCTTCTTTAAAAAGCATCAAACTATTATCTCACAAAGCAATGATATAACAGTTGCTGTGCCAAATTACGATTTGGGTAAAGGCTCAAAATACACTTCAGGGGAAAGTGACTGCATTTAACAGTCCCAGTCCTATCTTTCTTGACCTTTTCTTCCACCTGTAGCATCCCATCCTACCCTCTGGTAAACTTCACCCTAACTGCTATTATACTTTTCCCTCCAGGGAAGTACTGATGTCAGTTATAAATTATTGAGACTTTAAAAAATTATCTTAGTTGAAGACATTCTTCTAAGCATTACACCTATATTAACTTACTGAGTTTTGTCATTACAACACTGCTAAGATAATAGTCCTATTATTATAGCCCCTGTTTTGCAGATGAAAAAGCCAAGACATTAGGAAATCTATGCATTTGCAAAACTAGCACATTGATTAGTTGGGTCTTAAACTCAGGTAGCCTGGATCTCTACTATTGTTCCATAAAGAGCAGCAATTAGCTTCAATGACATTGACCTCTGATTCCAAATTGCATTATAAATTGGTAACTGAGGTATTAATTAGTTTAACTTCTTTAATTATATAATAAAAATATTTTTCCTACTTTAAAGAATTATGAGCATCATTGAGCTCACAGGAAGGTATTTGTAAGCAATGGCTCTTGTGATTTCTTGATATTATATCCTTTATATAGTTATGTCTACATTGTCAGCCTTAGGTATATTTTCTATTAATTTCCCATTGCACTTGGTTCCCAAGATAGGAAACCAAGGGGCCACATTTGATTCACTCATCACTGCTGCCTTCATCCATGCATTAACTCATTCATCATTATTCCTTTATTCAGCAGATATATTCCAAAAGCTAGCTGGTCCCTAAGCACTGTGCTTGTTTCTGGTTTGATTGTTTGCAAAGAGGAATATGATACAATTCTTGCCCTAAAGGACCTCCCAGTATTTGGGAAAGCTAGGCACACAAATAGTTTGTTAGAGTGTAATGTGATGAATGTCACAATAGATACATAAACAGATTGCTACAGCACGATAAAAAGGGAGAAAGTAGCTCCATTAGTTATCTTGGAGATTTAATAAAGGCTTTACAAAGAAAAAATATCACAAATCTTACAGGAGAGATATAATTCCATCACATAAAACAAGAAACATATCATATCAAGCATTCTCAGAACATAAAAGAGCCAAGTGCATTTAGAAATTGTTGAAAAAATGTTACAATGGCTGAGACACAGAATGCTTAAAGTCTGGAGTCATTGATGTGAGATGTGAGATGGGGCCAGTGAGAAAGTCCAAGATCCAACCTGGGGAAGGCCTTTTGAAAACCTTAGGGACTAGACTAACCCTTGTATAATGGGTATGGCATGATCATCCTAGCCCCAATCTGGGTACAAAAAAGAATGAAAAGTTGTGAAAAATGGGAAGTAAATTCAGAACTCAGGTAGGAGTCATGAAGGGGTGGTGGAAGTGAAGAGCAGAAAAGAACTCTGAGAACTTTTTAGGGCTAGAATTAACAGGAAAGGATGTAAAGCATGAGGCAGTAGCAGAAGTGCAAGCTGATGCCGTCCAAAGGGGTGGAAAATGCCGGGAGAAGGGAACTTTGAAAGCAGTTGAGAAAGTGATCAATTTCTAACATGTTCAACTTTAGGTGCTTGTAGGTATCCTATATAGAGGAGCATAATCCACTTGATTTTGGAACACAAAAGCAAAAATGGGGGAACAGAAATATACATGGAAAGAGTTATCATCAAATTGATGATAATTGAAGCCAATGGAAATTGATGATTGTGCAGAAAATAGTATGGAGAGGGAAAGGCAAAGAAAACTGAGGACCCTGCTAGAATTGAAGTGACAAATTAAATTTATTTCACAAGCAATAAGGACTATTTAATGAAATTCTTAATGGATGTAAAGAAGAGAGTTTCTTTTATTCACAAATATTGAAATTTCTTTTTCAGTACAAATATATTAAATTGGCTATATAAGAGCTTGAATATTTATATTCCTTTGTATAAATATCCCCTCCCCTGAAGTTGTTCTTTGAAGCAGGGGCTCTATGAATGTAAATTGTATATTATTTAAAAATTCTCAGTTCTCAGAATGCATCAAGAGTGGGGAGAATATTCTATAATCAGCTTCCAATATTAGAGAGAATCATGAACTAGGAATTGGGACTTTGTTCTGCCTTTGCCTACATAACTCACTAAATGAGGCTGACAAGTTATAGAAACTCTTTTAATCATTATATGGGATGTAAAATGATGTGAGCAACCACAATGATGTTTCAGATGTCTTCTGACTCTGTACTTCTATTAAAATCTTTCCCGTTTTGAAATTTTGCTGTGTATTCTTAAGCGTCCCTTTCTTGTAAACTTGGCCTTGATAAACCTATTACAACATTCTAACACTAAAAAGAGTAACTTAGTAACTTAGCATTGTCTCCTGCAGTGAGGTTTTCAGACCTTTGTTGGTGGTCTAGATTTTTTTAATTAAAAGTCAAGTTAAAAGCATGGACCAAACTCCTACTGGCACTCAACACATAAAGCAATACACAGTCTGAAATTTACCATTAAGGTCTTTACATTAATTAGGGCAATTTCTGCATACTCTCATGAATGTCTCAGCAATAAACAAAGGCCAAAAGCTCTTCTCTGATCATGGCAGAGTTATGTAAAGAAGTAGTTCTTTTTCACCATATGGCAGCACCACTCTCCTTTTATTGTAGCGCTTATATATAACCACTTAATTTTACTCAATTTTATTGCTTGTCTATAAAATGAATGTACGTTAACCCACTGTAGTTTTGTGTCATTTGAAAAAATGAACTTTTAAAACTGTTGCTAGAAGTTAATAAGAAAATAACTCTTTAAGCATTTATTCCACTGCTTATTTTGCTTTAAATGAGTATGAAAATCTCAATATTTTTACTTATATTAACATTCAACAAGGCTAAACAGAGCCTGAACCTTATAAAGCCCTCTAGCATTTAGATGACAGTGATGATAACCAGGTGTGGTAGAGAATTCTAAAGGTCTCTACCACATAACATTTATAACACCGTGGACAGGCTCTAAAACTGCAAAAATTCCCAAGACGAGCCAATTTATGGGTGATATTTATTGGTCTTTGCTTCCAAAAATCATCTTAAAATAATTATTGCAGTATTAACCAAATTTAAATTGACTCTTAATCTCTTTGAAATCAGAAATTGGGTCTTACTTTCTTTGAATCTCCAGAATCTAGCTCCGTGAGCAAGATATTATAGGGATTTATTAAAATTTGCTAAATAATGGAATAAATATCTTAATGTCAAATTGGAATACTTGATTCTTTATAGATACACATACCCACTCAACATAGTTTTTTGTGTCTGTACCTACTCATGCCAGGCATTATATGTACATGAGACCGACACAGCCTGCTATCCATGGTACTTTTGGCATAAGGAGTTATAAAAAGCATTAAAGAGGTAATTTGCAGCCAAGTGTAATATTAGAGTGGTGAGAAGGCCCATGCTGTTTTGACAGTCTATAGCATGGGAAAGTTACCTCATGCAGTTAGTTACTTAGATACTCCTTTAACCAAATACATAGGATTAAATTGCTAGACGTTTTCATACACTCAGAAAGCCATATGGTACAAGTGCCTTCACTGCCTACATTATAAGGAAGTTTTCTTTTCAACATCAGAATACCATGTTTTATGTTTTTTGTTTGTTTGTTTTTTGAGAGGGAGTCTCATTCTGTCATTCAGGCTAGAGCGCAGTGGCGTGAACTTGGCTCACTGCAATCTCCGCCTGCCGGGTTCAAGCAATTCTCTGCCTCAGCCTGCCCAGTAGCTTGGATTATAGGCGCCCGCCACCACGCGTGGCTAATTTTTGTATTTTTAGTAGACACAGAGTTTCACCATCTTGCCCAGGCTGGTCTTGAACTCCTGACCTCGTGATCCACCCACCTCAGCCTCCCAAAGCACTGGGATTACAGGTGTGAACCACTGAGCCCGGCCAGAATACTACGTTCTAATGTATCAAAATGATTAAATTTAAAATATTTTTAATGTGTTATAAAGTAAAATCTGAAAAACATAACATTTCAATTCAAATATCATTGCATGTCTATAGAAGTAGGGTGAACATTTTAGATAATAGAAAGATGTAATATAGTCAGCAAATACTTTGAAATTTCCAAATTAAAAGTGTTACATGCCATATATTTTATTCTTTCAAAATAGGCTGAATAGAGGGAAAGCCTAGTTGGGCTTTGGGAATTCATATGTAGAATGAAGTTCAATATGGGATATATCTCTGGGAGAAAGAATCCTCTCTACAGTCCTCTGACATTTTGACTTTATCATCTAGTGATCCCAAGTTAGTAACCTATGCCCTGAAAAGAAATTTAATAATGTAGGAAGTCCCTAGTCATCAGCAACAGACAAGCTACCATCCAGAATCTAAAACAGGTGGGAACAGAGTCAGCAGAAGTAGGTGTGGATCAGTTTTAGTCATTTAGCTTGGCCACAGGTTCAAAAGAAACCTCAAAGCAATTTGTTTTTTGTTTGCTTTGCTTTGTTTTTATGTTTCAATTTTTACATTGTACTTAACATCAGCTGTGGCTTGGAGTAGAAAGAAAATCTCTCCTCAATTATCTAGGCATTTGTATCAAAAAAAGTATTTTTAAAATTTATGTTGCTATAATCTGTTTTATATTTAAACCTTTTTACTTAAAAATTATTTCTAATAATTAAGTGGAGAAAGAATGGCTTTTTTCAACAAATAGTGTTAGAGCAATTTTATATTTATTTGCAAACCAAAAAATGAACTTCAATTCATATCTTATCCTGTATTAAATAGAAACTCAAAATGGATCAAACACCTAAATATAAAATATAAAATTATAAGGCTTCTAAAAAAAAACAGTGGAGAATGCTTTTAGGATCTTGAATTAAGAAAAGATTTCTTCGCCAGTATATCAAGTCAGAATGTATACAATAAAAACATAAACTTTAGTAAAATTTAAAACTCCTGGTCTTCCAAAAACAGTAAAGAGAATAAAAAGACAAGCCACAGACTGGGAGAAAATATTTCAAGGGACATATCTAATGTGGGACTTGAATACAGAATACATAATGAACCTCCAAAACTTAATAAAAAACAAACAAACAATTTTTTTGTAAATGGATAAAAGGTTTCAGCAGACATTTCCACCAGAGAAGATATATGGATGGCAAATATAAACATGACAGATTTCAACATCATTTGTTAGCTGAAAAATGTAAATTAAAACCATAATGAACGTGGCATCAAAATAGCTACACTGAAAAAGACTGACCATATCATGTGTTGATGAGAATGTGGAGGTACTGTACTAGGACTCTCATACACTGCTGACGGGAAAGTAAAATCACACATTTTCGAAAATTGTTTTTGCGGATTTCTAAAATCTACAGGCATACCTAACATATGACCCATCCGTTCTACCCCTAGATATTTACCCAAGAATAAAGAAAGCATATGACCAAACAATAATGTTCATAGTGGCTTTCTTTGTAACAACCTAAAGCTGGAAACAACCCAAATGGCAGTCATGAATTAATAAACAGAATCTGGTATATTCCATATAATAGAACACCACTTACATTAAAAGGAATGAACTATTGATTCATACCACAACATAAATAAGTCTTAAAATAATTATGTTGAATGAAAGAAAACAGGAAAATAGGAGCACTTACTGTATGATCGCATTTCTATATCTTTCGAGAAAATAAAGCAAATATTGGCAGAAAATAAATCAGCGGTTATGCCAGAAAGAGAGAAGCTAGAGATAGGTATTATAAAAGGGCAAGAGCAAACTTTTTGGAATTTTAGATAAGTTTATTATTTTGTTTCTGATGGTGGTTTCAAACTTGTAAAATTGTGCAATCTAAATATATGAAGTTTATATAGGTCAATATTATTGCAATAGAGTAAAAGAGAGATCTAGAGTTTTGTAACCCTCTAAGGTACAGGAGTTCGTAGCAGTATCTTCTTTCTATAATTCTGCAGTGCTATGACTCAATTTTTTGGAATTTTATGGTTAATCAAGAGTAAAATCATGGTGACAATAAAATTTGAAAATTAAATATTTTTGCAATATTTACAGCATACATGCAATATATACATGCAATATATGCAATATATATGCATGCAATATATACAGCATGCAATTATTATGAAGGGAACTGCATGAAATTATAACTGGATTTCCCTTTTAAAAATTGTTTACAAATATTAGATTAATTCAAATTTAGAAGTGGCTCTTAATCAAGGGCACACTTCATATTTACATGTGGACCTTTTTCAAAATGAACATGCCTAAACTCCCATTTCACATCCATTGATTCAGAAAAAGGAAGACAAATCCTGGAAAAGCCGCAAAAATAATTCTGATGTGAACTGCCAGTAAATAAACACCAATTCAGAAGAAGGAAGTTAAAGGGAAACATGTCTTCTTAACTAGATAATGGAAGGATCACAATGACCTTGTCAGCTTCCATTCTAATGTTAGGATAAATAAGAAAACCTTGGCCATGGGACAGATTATGCCCTGGTTGATCCAAAAACTGGTGAATTGAGAAAGTAGTGTCTCAGTCAGGTGAGATTGAGAATGTAAGGTATAAAACCGCCTTGGAAACAACAGAAACTGGGGTCTACAGAAGAGGGAGTAAAGGGGGAGGGGTAAAAGTGTTGAAAAACTGACTGTTGGGAACTATGCCCGGTACCTGGGCAACGGGATCATTTGTACCCAGACCTCAGCATTGTGCAATATACCCAGGTGGCATATCTTCACAGATACCCCCTGTACTTAAAATAAAAGTTGAAAAAAAAAGTCTTTGATATTTCACACTTTTACCACAATTTACTGTTACATAGTTCTGGTAACCTGATGTCACTGATTTAAGTATTTGCGAGTTTCATATTGGTGTTAAGGAAGTTTCAGTTTTTATACAGACATGGAATCATTGGGACAGGTTGATTTGAAACTTTTGAGGGCTCTGCTCTGCTTGCAAACTTCAGTAGCCCTGGAGTTGTGGGTCTGAGCAATGCAGATCCATGATGTACCTTCTGATGCATAGAAAGTACAGACATTTTTAGAGCTTGAGGGTATTTTATATGCTTTATTTGTGGTAGTGTTTATGTTCTATAGGGTTTATAACTTGATTAATAGTCTAAACCCAACACTCTGTGGTAAATATTTTATTTTAAATATATTTTTTGTTTGCTGCTTCCAACAATCCTGTGTGATAAATATTACTATCCTGTTTTATACCTGAGGACACTGAAGCACAGAGAAGACAGACAGATTGATGAAGGAAACATATCTTTTAAAAAGGTGAGTCAAAAGTTTTGGTTAATGTTTATTCAATGCCAAGTCTCTTCCATACTTGTTTGAAATTTGAAAAGCACTTGGCCACAAGCCTAGGTTTACTGTTAAGGGCTTTTGATTCTGATACTTGGGAATGTGAAGGAGGTGCCAATCTTTTTCTCAGATTGGCCTGATCTGCTGTGCTTTGGGCCCTGTTGTCCTAGGGGTCTTTGGAACCAATGTATTGACTCAGCGGAAAGATTACCCAGCTGCAGGAGTTCTGATATTCTGAGATTTTAAATCTTTCTGGAATTCCGGGCATATAACAGGGCTATAAAGGGAACACAAGACAAAACACGGTGATGTTAAAAAGGAGCCAAGAATGGCTCTATTCTGACACGTGAAGAGACTCTGGGGAAGAGCAAATGTAACAGGGCAACCCTTACTCTCATGCAACCTACTCTTACAAGACTTTAACTTAGATGGCGTGAGAGGAAGAAGGAGAAGAAAAAGAAGGAAGAAGGAGGAAGAAGAAGAAATACCTTGTGATTATGAAAGTATGGCCTTATTTCCTTGAGGAAGGTGTATCTCTTTGTAAAGGTCAAGTGTTAAACGACTGATGGTGCAGGTTCATGGCTAATAGTGACTTTGTTTCTGGTAGAAGAACTCTAAGGACAAACTGGGCTGCAGTAAAATGTAGTTTAAAGATGCCAAGAGGAAGAAGAGGAAGGAGGAGGGGGGAAGAGGGAAAGGGGGAAAATAGAGGGGAGGAAGAAGGAAGGAGGAAGACGAAGAAAGCATAAGAAACAGCAGCAGCAGACACCACCTCTGGATTTTTGAACATCTGGCTATGTGGAGTTGTATTTATTAACATTCTTACTTCTTTTCTTGTGATTACAAAAACATTGCCTTATTTCTTTGAAGAAAATGTATCTGTTTCTAAAGGTCAAGTGTTTAATAACTGATGGTGCAGTTTCATGGCTAACAGTGACTTTGTTTCTGGTATCAGAGCTCTGAAGACAAACCCTATACTGCAATAAAATGTGGTCTAAAGATGCCATGCATTTCTCACTGCTCTGATTAACTGTTCATTTGGGTAGCTGATTACTGCATTGTCCAGAATATTAATCAGGAGCCATTTAAACAATGCCTCTGATTTGGCTTAGCAACATGTGACCAAGAATGAGGACAAATGTGTCAAATACCCACTGGTAATCAAACTTCCATGATTATTACTAAAAACTCCTCAGTTTGTCTTGACGTTATCCCAAACATCAGATTTCTGGAGTTTAAGGAAACTAGGTTACTTATTTTAGCAAGTTCTGTGTCATGTGTATTCCCAAGATGAGTTGGTATTCTGTGTTCTGCGACAAAGATGTCTCTTGCAGGGCTAGTTCATGATTAGGCGTAGGATTTGTGTGAGAAAATTCAGAAAACAGTGATGAGGTGACTATATAGCAATTTCTTTAACTTCTCCAGTAACAGTAAAATTCCTCTAGGTAGATCGTGCCTTGCCTCCTGTTTGAGTTATAAATTGCTATGTAAAAAAACAATCCAAAATATAGTGGCATAAGGCAACACATATTATTTCTCACAAAAATGTTGGGTTAGCTGGGAATTTCGTTTGCTGTTCTCTTCTGAAGTTACTTGTGTGCCTGATTTCAGTTAGTAGATCTCTTGGGAGTTGAGCTCAGTTAGGGTGTCAGGATGGCCGAACATCTCTCTCATTGTAATCTCAATGTTTTTCTTCCCACATGGTCATTAATCAACCTAGACCAGACATTGACATGGTGTCAAGGTTCAAAAAGCGAGTATCCTAAAAGGACCAGAGCACTAGATGCTTAACTTGCATCACACATTACACAGACCCATTAGCCAACACAAGTCACATGGCAAGGCAAGAGTCAGTACAGAATGAGATTATGCAAGATGTGAATATCAGGAAGCATGTTTCATTGTAGCCCACCAGGTACCAGTTTAGCATACCTCCTCAGTCCTAATGCAAAAACATCATTACGTTGGGGATATGAAAAATAAGGTGGAGATAGAAAAGAAAAATGGAGAAAAGCAGAAGGGAAAATGGCAGACAAGATTTAAGAATTAAAAACCAATGTAGTTGGAAAAGACTGTAGTTTCAACAAAATTTGTGTCACAGAATAAATAATGATGATCAAGTAACTTTGTAAAAATGTACTTCATTTCATGTATACCCCAGATGTGTGCAATGATTTTTATTTTAGATATTTATTATAATCTGATTGAATTTATAGTAGAACATAGTGGTTAGAGGAACTGTCTCTGGATCCAGACTGCATGGGTTTGAATTTAGACTTTGCTACTTGCTAGCTGTGGACTTGAGCTGGTTACTAAATCTTTCTAACATCAGTTTTCTCTTACACAATATAAGCTTAATCATAGTGACTGTTTTATGGTGGCGTGGTGAGGATTACATGGGTTAGAAGTGGTAAAGTTCTTGGAATGGTGCCTGGCATAGAGTAAGGGCTATATAGTTTCTTATTATTATCATCGTCGTCAGAAGAAGAATCAAAAGTAGACCTTCAGTGATGCCCAGGACCACTGAGTGGCCATGCAAAGGTACCTCCCAGGACCCCTTGTGCTCATTAATCTCTCATAGCAACTGGGATTGTAGGTGAGTTCTTGCTCAGAGTCTGAGCTCCACAAATGCGTGTTTTGAGTCCACTGAGTTTATTTGGATGGGTCCAGGATTGAACTGAATCTGATAATTAACTGGATTGGATCAAGTTAGAGGCTTCAGGTTGGTACCTTTTTGAAAATAAGTTTGTCTCAATCCAAGGAGTCTGGGGACTCTGCCTTATTGGACTCTAGCTAATTTTACATATAATAATTATGGGCCCACAACTTGTATATTTTTAGAAAAATGAGTTAACTTTACTAGAGAAGACTTAGAATTAAAACAGCCACAATGGGGAAGTTTTAATTTAGATCAAATTGTTTACTCGTCGGGCAAATTAGAAAAGAAGGGATCAAAGACCCTGCAAAAACAATGGGATGCAATTTCGACTGGTTTGCAGAGGCATCTAAGAGATGAAATGAATCAAAGCTTGCCTCTTTAAAAGATTCCTTACAGAAGGCAAGTTTAAAAATCTTAAAAGTATTTTTTTCACAAATATTAGTTAAAACTTTTAGCCATCTGGGTAGGAAATCTTGTTCCATTGGCCAGAAAAATAATTTTGACCCAGATAGTTTTAAATAAATTAGTGAGTTTGTGTTATTGTACTTGGTGCATGGACAAAATTTTAAAATGAAAGCTATACAATCTCTTTCTGTCTATATGTTTATGTATGTCCGTATGATATGTATATATACATATATGTGCATGTGATATTTGTCTATCTTACTATATTGTCAAATTAAATTACAAAGGAGCTGTGTTTAGTTGTCTTTAAGAAAAATAAGGCTTATATAAATGAAATATTCTATCAAAAAATAGGAACTAACCAAAATGCATTCCGAGTTCATGTGACTTGGGTAATATTTGATTAAAAAAAATCGTGTTTGATTAAAATAGGCATGTCTTCAGCGTTTTCAACATTAAATATAATACATACCCACAATTTTTCCTACCTAAATTTGCTGGTAAAATAAGCTTATGTTATCTCTATATTTAAAAGATTCATCAGTAAAATAAGAATAATTATAAAAACATAATGGCTGGCTGTTTTGTATTTTATCAATATCAGAAATCCAAGCATAATTATTAAAAATAAGTAAGTTACATAAATGTAAGATAAACTTTCCGTGTAAGAGATGTCCTTCCTATACTAGAAGCATTTTACATTTTTATCATTGCAAATGGGTAGTTGAGGCCACGAAAAACCTGTACAAACAATTTAATTCTCAGACATGGCCCCCATCACCAAGGAAAAAAAAAGTTAACAGGATAGAGATAACTGTTTTCCTCGTTTATTACAGAGAGAGTAAAGATATTTGAGACTATTAGTAAATGTGCTCTGTGCCGCATTAAGAAATGTGCACTGTGAGAAACCACACGCTTCTAGAAATTATAATTCATACATTTTGCCAATCTATAGATTGCTAATGTGACAGACAGCTGACACTTGGTTGCTTACTGATGTTCAGTGAAAATTAAGATCACTAAGGGTAAAAATTATAATTAATATATGTAACTAAAATCACTAGAAATAATAAGAAAAGAACACTGTGCAAATATACAAGGAAGGTAAAATGTGCTTTTGTGAGGAATAGTGATATAATATGAGGATGTTTTATTATTTTTAAGGTAAAAAGCATAATTTTTGTTCTAAAGTAGAATGATTCATGGTTCCCAAATGAGAAAGGGAAAGTATAAGACAAAAACTAAATGGATGAGAAAGCTGTGGAAGGCTTGTGGAAGATGAACCTTATGAAAGTAATTTTATGTGTGATCAAACTGGCTAAGATTAGAAGCAAATTATAAAATGTTATAAAAGATGAGTATCAGTATCAAAAATACACTGATACAACACCAGAAGTTTGTCCTCTCTATTATAACAACAGGGTTTTTTGGAGTATTGGTCGCCCTTTCTTTTTTTTTTGAGACGGAGTTTGGCTCTTGTTGCCCAGGCTGAAGTGCAATGGCGCTATCTCGGCTCACGCAACCTCCGCCTCCCAGGTTCAAGCAATTCTCCTGCCTCAGCCTCCTGAGCAGCTGGGATTACAGGCATGCACCACCACGCCCAGCTAATTTTGTATTTTTAGTAGAGACGGGGTTTCTCCATGTTGAGGCTGGCCTCAAACTCCTGACCTCAGGTGATCTGCCCACCTCGGCCTCCCTAAGTGCTGGGATTACAGGCATGAGCCACCGCGCCCGGCCAGTCTTCCCTTAATAGAAAATTTGGAATTTTTTTTAAACTTCTGGATAATTTAGGCTAGGAAATAAAAATTCACTGTTTTACCTAAATAATTTTCTATGATTAATGATGTCTTCATTAGGTTTTGATCATGTGAAAAAGCTGAATTCTTTTTTTTAAAAGGATTTAAGGTTTTTCTACAGCCAGGTTACATTCTGTATTTACCTTTAAAGCACTTTAATTATTACTTTGGTTAAATGAATGACTGTTGTTCATAGTGACTAAGATTTTATTTTGATCAAGTATTTCAAGTCTTTTATTTTTTTTGTGTGATTTTCTCCAAATCAAACTCAAGTGTTTGTCTTGACCTAGAATTAACTTCAGAATTTTCCATATAGATGCATAGGATACCTCAATTAGACAACTCTCCTTACAAAAACAGAGATATTGAGATAATGTGGCTTATTTAGTATATTAAATTTTATCGAAAGCCTTGTCAAATAATAAGTAATGTTAAACCTTCTTTGGGTTATATTTGTATGGATGTGATATTAATATGCATTTTAGAAATTGTATGAAATTCACAGAAATTGAATAGTCCTGGTATAATGCTATCAGTCATAATTCTAGCAGTTACCATAAAATGTTATATGCAACAGAAATAGCCAAATTTCCTTGTCAGTTTGTGTAATTGTTGCAATGAACTTTCACCAGATCTTTAATCATGGCCATTTCAAGTCTTGTAATTCACAGATGGTTAACTGTTTACTTTGGTACCTTCCTGAGCAATGATAAACCTAAAGAGTTTCAACTTCAAGGAGATTCATGGAAAGGATTCTGACAAATACAGGTTTCTGATAACTTGAGATCATGCCTCTGAACGCCATAAGAATTTCCAGAACACTAACAAAGAAACTGACTGATTTTAAAAACTGTTAAGCCAACATCAAGCAGAATAAAACTTAATTAAATAACAAGAAAACTATTTGGCAGATTTTCATGCTAAGTCACCCAGTACTGACATTGTTAAGATATGTAATCTGAACAAACTTCATAGGATTTATCCAAGTCAAATTACCTATGATAATCTACTTAATAAACTGTGCAATTCACCTGGAAAAACAAAACTGGTATCTGAATTGGAAAAACAAAATTAGTTTTTAAAAAGATGTAAACTCAGTATTAAGGTTGGACTCACAGAGGGCCAAGACAACCATCTGTTTCTTCTGTGTTTTTGAAGCTTCCATTATTAAAAGCTCTGCACTCTACAACTCATCATGGAATGAGAAAAATAATCCAAATTATGGAAAAAATTATTGGTGGGTTACTGTTGTAGAATTGCTAAAATTGTTTACAACTAATGTTTGGTTTGTCAAACTGTAGTCCTGGGAAGACAATCAAAACTTCAGGTGGTATGTTTTCACCACGTGATGAACCATGTGAATGTGTAGAGATGGACCTCATTCAATTGCCACCCTCAATGGGGTATCACTATGTTCTTATAATAGCTTGCATGTTTTCAGGTTGGATAAAAGTTTTCCCATGTATTAAAGCTGATGCTATGATGGTAACTAAAAGTTATAAGAAAATGTGTCTCCAGCAACCAAGAAACCCATTTTACTGGAAAATTAAAAGGCAGTTAAATAAAGTATTACAAATACAGTGGCACTATCATTGTCCGTATCACTGTCTGTCTTCTAGAAAGGCAATTAGATTGACTTCCACTGGAAAACATAAATAGACCATTTATAAAATAAATACTGAAAGAAGTATGCTTCTAGTAAAAAAATTCCCCATGTATCTCTCATTATTTTAAACTCTGACATGATTGAATAATACAAGACATTAATGCATTGTGCTAAAGTATAGTTTCACCAGGTACAGAAAACTTTCTGTGATCTATCAGCTGATGACAACCAGATCCTTCATGACCTAGAATCTAGAGACTGGGTCTTTTGAAAATGACACCAGAGAAAGACTGCCCTTAAACTCCATTGGAAGAGACCATGCCAAATTCTTCTTACCCCCACACTGTGGTAAAACTTCAGGGACTTGTACCTTGGGTCTAAATACTACAACTTAAAAAGGCCATTAAGACTCCTGTAACTGGATACCTGTTGTAGACCTTAATGTAAATTTGGCCAGATAACTTTTTTCCCAGAAGCAGATAGCATTCTAGAGACAGACAACTTGCCCAAGATTGCAGATCAAGATTTCTCTACCATCATGAAAGCCTTATTTTTCCTCCCTATTTCCTCCTGTCCTAATCCCTTCTCTATCCTTACAGAAAAATCCATGAGACCATAACTTGTGGATAGCTTTAGTAAAGGCTTAAGCTGTAGCAAGAAACCATATGTAGAGCAATTTTTGGGTTTGTGGACTAATGCTCAAAAATCAGGAAGCAATTTCACTAATGCCAGTGCCTCTCAGTGTTCCCCAAAGGAAGAGTGGAAAGCTGTCCTTGTTATTCTAGACATCACTGCTACTTGCTTTCCTACACTTGATGGAAACAATACCCAGACCTTTCCAATTAATAATCTAATCACTACCAAATATAGAAAACTTGTCTTAATGATGCCTGCAAAATGTGTGGTTAGAATAACAAAATCATGAACAAAGCATAAAGAGTCATTCAACTAGTTGACGTCGTAAATTGTAAATTCCATACCAAGACCAAAGAAGTCCATTATGACGGAAACAGAAAGTAGGGTCAGTGCCCAATGGTTTGGCCAGCCTCTCAATATTCAGAAGCTGACCAAAAGAGAGGAATTGTTAAATTACATTAAATTTGGCCTAAAGCTGCTTTCATATGTAGCATTATGTAACTTAATAAGTAAACAAACTGCAACATAACTTGAGAGCATATTACTGTTACAAGTAAACTTGGCTCAACCAATTATAACAGCCAAGCTTTCAGCCAATTACAAGCTGCAAAATGCTCAGATATGTTCAAATAAGGCAAATGTCAAGCTATAACCAATGAGAATATTTCCATATGTCACTTCCTTTTCCTTTCAATAAATACTGCCTGATCATGTTGCTGAGTGAAGCATTCTGAATTTTTATGGATTCAGGGTGCTGCCCAATTCATGAATTATCTTTTTGCTTGAATAAATTCTGATAAACTTAATTTCTCTAATTTTTTAAAAAATATATGGAACTACTGAAACTCTCATATATTGCTAGTGGGATTGTAAATGAAAATCAGTTTGACAGCTTCTTATCAACATGCAGTTACCATGTAACCTACGACTTTTACCCTCATGTATTCACTTAAGGAAATTAAAAATATGTGTCTCAAAAAACTTGCACACAAATATTCACAACAGGTTTATTCAGAATAGTGACAAGCTTCAAACAACCCAAATACGCATCAACAAGTGAATGAATAAACAATATGTGTTATATTTACACAGTAGAATATTACTAGGTGACACAGAGGAGCAAGTACTGACAGATGCAACAACACAGCTGTGTCTCAGAAACATTGTGCTGAATAAAATTCAGACAAAAAGACCACTTACTGCATGATTCCATTTATATAAAAATCTAGAATAGGCAATACTAGTCTTTAGTGGCAAAAAGCAGATCATCAATTTTCTGGGGCAGGAATTGGGCTTCCAGACTGCAAAGAGGCACAAGGAATCTCTTTTGGACCATGGAGATAGTCTTTATTATGGTGATAGTTAACACATGTGCCCAGATTTGTCCACAGGTGCATTTTATAGTATGTAAAGTATACTATAAGAAGATAATTTCTGTAATCCTAGCAATTTCAGAGGCTGAGGTGGTGGATCACCAGAGGTCAGGGGTTCAAGACCAGCCTGGCCAACATGGTGAAACCCCATCTCTCCTAAAAATACAAAAATTAGCCGAGCATGATGGCACATGCCTGTAGTCCCGGCTACTTGGGAGGCTAAGGCCCAAGAATCGTTGAACCCAGGAGGCAGAGGTTGCAGTGAGCCGAGATCATGCCACTGCACTCCAGCCGAGGCAACAGAGTGAGACTCTGTCTCAAAAAAATATATATAAAATAAAATAAAATACAATAAAAGTGATGTTAAGTAAAATTCTTAATTTTCTCAATATCATAAATTAGTCTAATTCATATATAATTTGTTATTTGTTAATACTTTTTAAGTGCTTCTACATTTTTTAGTTTGATAGAACTATTTTATGTCAAGTGAAAAATTAATGAATTATCACTTATTTTCTAGTTGGCGTTTTTAAATAACAATTATTACACTATGAAAAAATAAGCAACACATTTAAAGTTAGCATTCTAAATAGATCTCAAACTTTTTTTAAAAAAACACTAAATACAATAAACCTTCAATTCTCATCAAAACCTATAAAATTCACAAGGACTGCAATGTAAAATTACAGCTGGTGTTTGTTTGCACACTTACATTTGATATTTATAGGTAGACTAAGAGAACTGAGGTATTATTTTAATGTATGAATACTATTTTTGTCATGGGACAGAAAAACACCTTAAAAGTTCAAAAAACATTTTCAAACACAAGGCAGTATTTGTGCTGTTTTATCTATCTCTGTGCTGAGAACGGTTTCTCACAGTTGATTGAAAGAGAATCTATTGTTTTATAAAAAGCAGATTATCTGGCCAGGTGCGGTGACTCACGCCTGTAATCCCTGCAATTTGGGAGGCCGAGGCGGGTGGATCACATGAGGTTAGGAGTTCGAGACCAGCCTGGCCAATGTAGTGAAACCCCATCTCTACTAAAAACACAAAAAATTAGCTGGTGTTGTGACCCATGCCTGTAATCCCAGCTACTCGGGAGGCTGAGGCAGGAGAATGGCTTGAACCTGGGAGGCAGAGGTTGTAGTGAACCGAGATCATGCCACTGCACTCCAGCCTGGGTGACAGAGTGAGGCTCCATTTCAAAAAAAAAAAAAGAAAGAAAGAGAAGAAGGAAGGAAGGAAGGAAGGAAAAGAAAGAAAAAGAAAGAAAGAAAGAAAGAAAAGAAAAAGAAAGAAAGAAGGAAGGAAGGAAGAAAGAAAGAAAGAAGAGAAAGGAAGGAAGGAGACAGAGAGCGAGAAAGAAAGAGAGAGAGGGAAGGAGGAAGGAAGGAAAGAAAGCAAATTATCAAAGTTAAAAGAAAAAGTATGTAAAGTCAGTGAAAAGAATGGCATGGCTACAGGTTACCAAGAGCTTAGGGAGAGACAAGTTTATAGATGGGGTCTATGTGAAGACTGTTAACATTCTTTGATCATAAAAATAGAAGGAGGCAAAATCCAGTTGGTACTGGAAGAAATGGAACAGAGGAGACAACTCACACTTAACTGCACATATTGCACTCTCAGTAGCTACAGCAATAAGGTATCCTTCCAATGGTAAAAGTAATTCAAATAATATAGTCACTTGAGTTAAAGCCAGGGATCACTTGTTTATGTAGCTTCATTTGGGAGAGGGAAGGAGGTTAAAAGAAATTTGGGAAAGCTTTATGCTTTCAAAGAGCGTGAAACAATGAAGGGAAATGATGTCATTATAAGAAATAAATTATAAAATCATTATAAAAAATAAATTAATTTGAGCAGGTATACTCAAGAGAGCTTATGATTATGGTTGGCCTGTTGCTTCTTCTGCTGATTTTCACTGAGTCAATGAATATAATAAATTATGTAATTATATATTCATTATAGTGTGTTGAATAGTGGCTACCCAAAAGATATGTCCATCCAGAACCACAGCATGTGAGCTTATTTGAAATAATTATCTTTGCAGATATAATTAAGGTAAGGTTCTTCAGATGAGATTGTCCTGGATTAGTGTTGGCCCCAAATCCAATGACAATTGTAGTTATAAGATACAGAAAACGGAGAAAATACAGAAAGACACACAGAAAGACACAGAGAAGAAGGCCATATGACAATGGTGGCAGAAATTGGGGTGATACAACTATAAGCCATGGGACACTAGAGATTGTTGGCAGCCACCAGAAGCTAGGAGAGAGACATGGAGCAGATTCCACCTCAGCAGCCAGAGGGAACCCACTCTACTGACACCTTTGATTGACTTCTGGCCTCCAGAACTATGATAGAATAAATTTCTATTTGAAGCCACCAAGTTTGTGGTGATTTGATATTGCAATCCTAGGAAACTCATGTATTCATGTTATCATTCCTCTTCTACTCATCTGTACCACTTTGCTGATGGACTCACGAAATGTGAAAATTTGTATGTTCCATCTCCTGATGCCATGTATACATTGGCCTTTACTGTCAGCAGAGAGAGCTAGATTCCTCAAGTGTTAGAATAAAAGACAGTCAGTAGATAGATTTATTGATCTCTCTACCCTGGTCCGTTTTAAAAACAGAGGATAATTTTAATGAATGAGTCAACTCAGGGAATTGGCAATCATCTATAATAGCAACGATAACCACACAGCTAATCATTAAAACCATCTCAGATTGCAGACAAGATACCAGAGCAGATAAGTGCAAAATCAGGCACTTGGATTCAAACCCTCCTTCTACTACTTACAGCTGAAGGACTTAGAGAAAATTTCCTAATATTCCAATGTCTCAATTTTCTTCTCTGTAAAATATGGATGATAAGAACATCTACCTTATAGTGTTGTAAAAAATACAAAAGATTGATGTAAATTTATGTAAAGCATTTGGTCAGAGGCTGACGTTAAGAAGCACTGGATAAGTATTTTTTTTGCTGGTTTTTGGAGGTTGCAGAGGGAGTGGTGGTCTTACTTTTATTGTAATTGCTAATAGTCTGGTCAATGTCTTCTAAATAACAATGTCATGGAGTTTTCCAAGCCTATTTGAGCCCTTATGTAAAATTGCAGTATTTACCAAATATACTCCCCCTTTTGGACTTTTTCAATTAATAGTTAATGAGGCTGTGATTCCAGGAGCTTGATTAAAGGTGTTAGTCAAAGACAGCAGCACAGACCTACTTTGTGAAAACTGCAGGGTTGATAATGGTCACTGTGATGTCATTTATATGAAAATATTCAATGTTCTAAATATTCACTGACTCAGTGATTCTTTTGACTATACCTTTTTTTGAGATGGAGTCTCACTCTGTTGCCAGGCTGGAGTGCAGTGGCCTGATCTCAGCTCACTGCAACCTCTGCCTCCCGGGTTCTTGACTATACTTTTAAAAGTAGCTTTAGAGGAGAAGACATGCAGAGACACACAAAGAGACACAGAAGAATGCAATGCGATGATGGACTTAGTAGTTTTCAGCTTTTAGAACTAAAAGAACTAAAACCACCTGTTAATGAAATTATAACCTATACTATATGCAAATCAATAAAAATAAGGAGGAAAATATGTTTTCCTTCCCACTGCTTCTAAAGGTATATATGGGGAAAGCTTATCTGAATTATTTTAAATGACTATATCTATAATAGAAAAAAATAAATGGATATACAAAGGAAGAACATACAACTGATAAAATGATGAACTTACAGACAGAAGAAAATTACCAGTTCTCTTCATTGATAAATGCAGAAAATTTCATATATAATTGATAATCTATTTTATAAGGCTTTTTCATGCTAACAAAATACAACAAGGATTATGTGAGGTCTCTAATTTGATATGCAGTATATTATAATTTTAAAAGCAATGCTATTTTTAAAAAATTCGTTTTCTGTAATAGTCAAATACATTTTAAAGGAAAAACAAATATGCATTAAAATTTTCCACAGGGACTTCCTCTTCTAATGGAAATGCTAAATACAATAACAAGAAATGTTTGCTAATTAAAAGTCATTTTTTAAGCTTTCAATTTCATTGTTTTTTTCTATTTAAAACAGTGGGAAGAGGAAAGCAATCAAACAAAAGGAGAAACTTTTTTTCAAAGATGCCATATTTAAAAAATGCTACTGCTGACTTCATATTCAATTCTTTTTTAATTTTTGTTTTCAAAGGGAAATTGGATCATGTTAGCATAAATATTAATATATAAAATTAAAAATAAAATGTTAAGGTTCTAGCCTGGCTTTTTTGTGTTTAATTAAAGCAGGTGTAACTCACACTACAAATCTTCCTGGACAGATTCAGTGTGGGGCTAAGAAATGGCCTTAGAGTTCATATTAGTTTTTTAAAAGATCCCTAAATTTCACTGGCTGCCAGTGCTTAATCTTTTTATTTCTTTTTTAAAAAATTACACCTTAGAATTTGTTTTCTTCTTAATGAGGAACATTCTGACTGTGGTTCTCATACTGATTATGTTACCAGCTTGCTTGAAGTCATTCCTTATATTAAATCAAACTAAATTGTGCCCGAGAAAGACTCTGTACTTCTATCTATGAATCCTTACACATGAACTGTAACCTAACTTAGCAAACTGAAAACCTACTTTAGGAGTGTGTTTCTGCAATAATAGCTGAGTCTCAGCCAATTCCAGCAGCCATACTTCAACTACTCACAGGCAGCCAACTGTTCAAACCATGTTCAAAGAAGGGAAATGTCAAGCTGTATCCAGACCAGCCGTTTCTGTACCTCACTTCCGTTTTTCTGTAATCACTTTCCTTTTTCTGTCCTTAAATTTTCTGCAACTATGAAGCATCCCTGAAGTCTCTCTTAATCTGCTGCTATTCCAGGGGCTGCCCAATTTGTAAGTAGTTGTGTTTTGTTTGTTTCGTTTCTTAATTAAACTCTCTTTATTTTATCTAATATTTTTCTTTTAATATTTACAAAAACCACAGGGAAACTGGGGGTCAGGTAAATTATTTATAAATTGGAGATAATGATTACTCTATCCACTTCATATATATATTATAGGATAAATTAGAAAAAAATGTGTATCACAGTACTTTGTATGCTGATATGTAAAAAACAAACATGAGGTAATAGTAATGCTAGCCTTCTTAGAATGAATAAATGCATTTTTAAGTCAGGGTTTAATCAGGAAAATGAAAGCCATCCTAAGTATTTTAAGAGAATGATTTTAAAACGAATATAAGAGGACTGAGGTTTGTTGAAGCTAGAGGATCAAAGGTCAAGAAAGCTTCCAATGGTCTTCAAGAGGCCAAAGAGTTTCAGGAATCAGAGGAAGCTAGTGGTTTTGATCTCAAATGCCTGCAAGAGCAGAACCAGTTGCTCTGCAGGAGGACACCACCTGGAATCCCCTAGCCAACCCTCTGTTTTGCTCTAAGCTCATCAGCCAGCCTGCATCTGCCTTGGGAGCAATGATGGCTTCTGCGTCTCTTCTGACCCATCTCTTGAAAGTAACTCTCATTGACAGAATCTAACCCTGAACCTAGCTGCCAAGGATTTGGGGAAATGTAGTTTTGAGGTTTTCAGAACTGTGCCCCTCCTCCAAGAGAGGGATGTGAATAGATTGGGAAAAATCGTTCTATATTAATAGTGAACAATATATCATACTGTATCAGTCCATTCTTGCACAGCTATAAAGAATTACCTGAGACTGGGTAATTTATGAAAAAAAGAGGTTTCATTGACTCACAGTTCCATAGGCTGTACAGGAAGCATGGATAAGAGGCCTCAGGAAACACACAATCATGGCAGAAGGAGAAGGAGAAGCAAGCACATCTTACCATAGCAGAGCAGGAGAGACAGAGAATGAAGGAGGAAGTGCCACACATTTTCAAACTAGATCTCATGAGAACTCACTCACTATCACGAGAACAGAAAGGGGGAAGTCTGCCCCCAAGATTCAGTCACTTCCCACCAGGCTCCTTCTCCAACATGTGGGGATTACAATTCCACATGAGATTTGGGTGGGGACACAAAGCCTAATCATATCATTTCACCTTAGTCCCTCCCAGATCTCATGTCCTCACATTACAAAATTAATCATGCCTTCCCAACAGCTCCCCAAAGTCTTAACTCGTTTCAGCATTAACTCAAAAGTCCAAGTCCATAATTTCATCTGAGACAAGGCAAGCCCCCTCTGCCTATGAGCCTCTAAAATCAAAACAAGTTAGCTACTTTCAAGACACAATGGGAGTACAGACATTGAATAAATGTTCCTATTTCAAATAGGAGAAACTGGCCAAAACAAAGGGTCTACAGGCCTCATGCAAGTCCAAAATCCTGTGAGGAAGTCATTAAATCTTAAAGCTCCAAAATAATCTCCTTTGATTCCATGTCTCACATCCAGGTCATGTTGATGCAAAAGGTGGCTCCCATGACATTGGAGAGCTCTACCCCTGTGTCTTTGCAGGGTCCAGCCCCACTCCTAGCTGCTTTCACTGGCTGTCATTGAGTGTCTGCATTCTGGGGTCTAGAGGATGGTGACCCTCTTCTCATAGCTCCACTAGGCAGTTCCCCAATGGGGACTCTGTATGGGTGCTCCAACTCCACATTTACCCTTCACACGGTCCTTGGTTTTTCATGAGGATTTCGCTCCTGTAGCAGACTTCTGCCTGGACATCCAGGTATTTCCATGCATCCTCTGAATTCTAGGTGGAGATTCTCAAACTTCCACTCTTGCCTTCTGTGACCCACAGGCCACCATGGAAGCCACCAAGGCTTGAGGCTTTCACCCTCTGAATCAATGGCTTGAGCTGTACCTTGGCCTCTTTTAGCCACAGTGGAGCTGGAATGGCTGGGACACAGGGTGCCTTGTCCCAAGGCTGCATAGAACGACTGTGCCCTGGGCCTGGACCATGAAACCATTTTTCCCTCCTAGGGATCCAGACCTGTGACAAGTGGGCTTCTGCAAAGGTCCCTGACATTCCCTGGAGACATTTTCCCATTGTCTTGGCTATTACCATTTGACTCATGCAAATTTCTGCAGTCAGCTTGAATTTCTCCCCAGAAAATTGATATTTTTTTTCTACACATAGTCAGGCTGTGAATTTTCCAAACTTTTATGCTCTGCTTCCCTTTTAAGCATAAGTTCCAATTCCCAACCATCTCTTTGTGGACACATATGACTGTACGCTGTTAGGAGCAACCAGTCCACATTTTGAGTGCTTTGCTTCTTAGAATTTTTTTTTTTTTTGTCAGATACCCTAAATCATCTCTCTCAAGTTCAAAGTTCCACAGATCCCTAGGGCAGGGGCACAATGCTGCTACTCTCTTTGCTAAAGCATAGCAAAAGTGACATTTACTCCAGTTTCCAATAAATTCTTCATTTCCATCTGAGACCACCACAGCCTGGACTTCATTTTCTATATCACTAGCAACATTTTGGTCAAAACCATTCAACAAGTCTCTGGGAAGTCCAAACTTTCCCACATCATTCTGTCTTCTTCTGAGCCCTCCAAACTGTTGCAACCTCTGCCTGTTATCCAGTTCCAAAGTCACTTCCACATTTTCAGGTACCTTTATAGCAGTGCCCACTGTCCTGGCACCAATTTTCTGTATTAGTTTGTTATCACAGTGCTATAAAGAACTAACTGAGACTGAGTAATTTATGAAAAAATAAGTTTAATTGACTCACAGTTCCATAGACTGTACAGAAAGCATGGCTAGGAGACCTCAGGAAACTTACAATCATGATAGAAGTTGAAAGAGAAGCAGGAGAGAGAGAGCAAGGGGGGAAGTTCCACACACTTATCAAACAACTAGATCTTGTGAGCACTTACTATTACAAGAGCAAAGGGGAAGTCCACCCCCATGATTCAATCACCTCCCACCAGACTCGTCCTCTAACATGTGGGGATTACAACTGGACGTGAGATTTTGTTAGGCACACAGAGCCAACCCATATCACATATAAATATTAAACTAAATTATAAATTAACAATAGTGTTTTTAGAAAGCATACATCATCAGACAAAGGATTCATGGATACTCTGCTTTCCAAAATCACACTGAATGAAGAAATAAGGGACTATGTGAATTTTGCATGAGAATGGATTTATCTTCTGAGAATTTGTGTGTCTAATACATTCTGTTGTTTTGCCTTGTATTCAGGAGTGATTGAACTCATAGATAAATACTTCTGAAAACAATTTGCCTTAGCAGAAGGTTGCAGCACACTATGAATGGAGGCAGAAGAGCTTGCTGAAAGAGCTAATGGATTTTTACAAACTCCGAGGAAATCAGGCAGGTTCTTGGGTATAAATTCATGGTGATAAGTAGGTCACAATTTGAAATCTGGGCCCATAGCTTCTGATTGATGCCAGTCATAAGTCTGTGAGCTTACAAGGACTTTTGGTTCACTTTGATTAAGAAAACAAATAAAGTATTAGTGAATATGAGCTGTAAAGTTAGACTGCCTCAGACAGTACAGTACATGTTAAGAGCACAGACTCTAGAGCCAGGACACCTTAATTTAAAGCCCAGTTTAAAAAAAAACATAATAATAACATGACATGAGTCAAATTTCTTAGCATTTGCATGCCTTCATTTTCCCTCCATTAAATGGAATAAAAACATCACCTACCTCATAAGATTGTTGTGAGAGCTAAACAGCTTAATATATCGTATGTCCTTAGAACAAGATTTTAGCTAATTGTTGAATATATTGTCTTTTTGTACTTACTATATTTAAAAGAACATTCTAGGGGCTATAATTACTATTTGCTGGACTGTTATCACCATAATACAGCATGATAAAATGCAATCCAGGTTGAATTTGCTTCCTAAATATCGTATATTAGGCACTATGCTATGTTTTTACACATTATCTCATTTTTTAAAATGCTCCTCTATACCCATTTATCTCCTGACCCCATTTTTACATGAGCACTGTGGTTAAGGAACACATATGCTAGAGCCAGAATGCCATTTTTGATCCCAATCTCATCACTTGATAGCTATGAGACTCTATATAAGGTTTTTAACATCTCTGTTTTCATTTCTTCAATTATAAAATAGAGATAATATTGCACCACTTTTTTTGTATTAAAGATTAAATATAAAACACTTAAAAGAAGAATTGAACATAACTGTTACTCAGAGAGTGTTCACTATTGCTATTATTGTTGTCTTCAAAGTGATTCATATGATCTCATAGACCTATAGATTCCTGTATAATTCCCAGCAATCAAAAGCAGTTGGCTCAGATTTTATGCAGTTCCTTATTGATCAATGCATGCTTGTATCCAAGAACATGCCTGCTTTCCTAGAACTCTGCAAATACTCTTTATGAAAATTTTGTAGAATACAAACAAAAATAAATGCATACATGTAAATACAGACACACACAAATATATATATATATATTTATGTTTTCTAGTAGCCTGCATATTTTAGTAAAACTTGCAATGTACATTTATAGTGTTTATAACTTTGATATTACTTTTGCTAAATACGATTGAGAATATGAAGTCTTCAGTTTGTTTTTGCTTCCCTGTGCTTAAACCTTTGTCTACATGAATGTTCTTCCCACACCATTAAATATGCACACAGAAAAAATATAAAATGCAATATACCTAGAGATGATTTAAATATTTTTCTGTATTGTAAGGAATGATATTTCTAGTCTGTAAGCAATATCTAAATGAGCTTTGAGAATTCTATGTATAATTTCCTGGATTCTTTTCCTTGTGGATGACTGTAACCAATCACCTTGCTCAGGATTTAAACTCTATTTTTTCTGCTTCAGCTGTTTAATTAAGCATTAAGTTGTTGATAGTCAGGAATCCCCAACATAAGAGGGTTTTTCTTTCAATCTGTCTCTTGAAGAGAATCAGTGGATCCAATCCAATAATAATTTTAGAAACTTACTAGTTAAACTAATTAATACGGCTTTTGTAATGAAGATTCTGTCTTAGAGTGATGCTTTAACTTAAAAGAAGTAATATTTTCTCCTCACTACATGTATTGTGTTCTGACTCTGTAAAATGGCTACACAGTCTAATTTGATTTATAACATTTTTGGTTAAAGGAAATGAAAGAAAAAATATAAATCATCTCTTCATCTTCGAGTCTTTGATAAGCATTTTTTCTTCCTTGTTTATAGCCTGAGTGCTCCAATGGTATTTGAGTACTTCTGAATCACTTGAATCACTATATTTACTAATTCATATACTGGGCAACAAGGCTTCCATAATTTGTATAACTTTGTTAACAGATATAGGAAATATATTTTAGTAACAAAAATTCACCCTGGATGTAAGACAATATTAAATATACAGCATATCAATTAAGTAAAATCAACTGTTACTCCAGAATATCATGAATCTTTTATTTATCAATGGTCAGTCGATATTCCTGATCAATGCCCTCAACTCTTGTACTTGTAAAATCAACCCCCTTTGTCATAACAAATTTACTAGCAGACTCTTGGTAAAGGATTCTTAGGAACCCCAGCTCATGAAAAATTGACTCAAGTCATGTGCCCTTGTGATGTTTGAAGTAGAACTTACTATGTTCCTTCCATCTATATTGATCTCTTTCCTGGTTAAGATTCTGGACTTTCTACTAGCTATTTTCCCCTTCTTTCCTCACTCTTCTCCTCCTGGTCATATTTGTGTGGATACACACACACACACACACACACACACACACACACACACGCAACTTTATTCTTCCCAACATTTTTTATTATAGTCATGCATTTACCTGTTTGATGTGCATTCTCAAGACTGGGCTGTTAACAATATGATGATCTGACAACAAGGACTGTGTCTGTCATTAACTTTTGAAACCAACTTAGTGCCTATCATTCACATAATCAAGAAACATTTACATAAGAGGGTTCCTAGCTAGGAATGAATATTAAAAATGAATACTGGCCGGGCACAGTGGCTCATGCCTATAATCCCAGCACTTTGGGAGGCTGAGGCGGGTGGATCACCTGAGGTCAGGAGTTTGAGACCAGCCTGGCCAACACGGTAAAACCCTGTTTCTACTAAAAATACAAAATTAGCTGGGTGTGGTGGTGCATGCCTGTGATCCCAGCTACTTGGGAGGCTGAGGCAGGAGAATCACTTGAACCTGGGAGGTGGAGGTTGCAGTGAGCCAAGGTGGTGCCACTGCACTCTGGTCTGGGCAAGAAGAGTGAAACTCTGTCCCAAAAAGAAAAAAAAAAAATGAATGCAATCTTTATAGTTCCAATCCTTATGAAAGTTAAAGTGTTAGAATCTAATACTGGAAACAGATGCCTATTACATATATCACATACGTATGTTTGATTTTTAACAAAAATGGATAGATAATATAGATCTAGATAGACATAACATATACTATCTTAGCTCAGATTGCCATAACAAAATACAATTATGTCTCACAGTTCTCATGGAAATTCAAGTTAAGGTGCAGGCCAGTTAGGTTCCTGATGTGGGCTCCCTTTCTGGCTTGCAGATGGCTGCCTTCTTGCTGTATACTATATTGTGGAGAAAAACAAAAACAAAAACTCCCAGGTACCTCTTATTATAGAGGCACTAATCCCATCATGATAGCCTCACCCTCATGATCTCATTTAAATTTAATTAATTGCAAAGGTCCTATCTCCTAATCCCATCACATTGGGGGTTATGGCTTCAACATATAAATTTGGGTGGGGGCTGAATTCAGTGCAGAGAAGATATAGGGGGACATTTACACTGAGTTGTAAAAAGCCCTCATTGATGATCATTATAAGTAGTTAGCAACCTTAAGCAAGGAAGTACCATAATTTAACTTGGTGTAATTTACTTATTTCAAAGGTTACCCTGGCGGGGAATTGTTCAAGGGCATACATTTGGAAATGGAAATGAGTTAGGGAGCACTGACATTGGTTCAGGTGGCCATAGTTGGTGGATGAAACTCAGATTATAACTGTGGTGACAAAGAACAGTAGATGAATTTAGTCAGATCTCAGAAAGAGCATTAGCATGCCCCGATGATGAGTTGGATGTGAAGATTATGGTACAGAATTTTGCAAATACTCATTATGAAAAGTATGTAGAACACAAACAAAAATAAATGCATGCATGTAAATACAGGCACACACACACACATACACACACACATATATATATATATACATATGTTTTCCAGTAGCCTGCATTTAACTCGAAGTTAAATCCCAGCTTTCTGTGACCAATACCTTGATAGATAAAAGTGGTGTTATTGAGATGATGACATCAAGAAGAAAAGAGGTTTTAGGGGGCGTGCTTGGGAGTTCAGTTCTGGATGTGTGAAATTTATGCTGTCACTGAGAAATGCAAGTAGAGGACTCAAGGAAGCAGTCGGTGATATAAAATTGACCTCAGAGGAAAGGTCTAGGCTGAGTTTATAAATGATGGGACCATTGCTGGACGAGGTGGCTTACACCTATAATCCCAGCACTTTGGAAGCCAAGGCAGAAGGACTGCTTGAGGCCAGGAGTTTGAGACCAGCCTGGGAAACATAGTGAGACTCTGTCTCTACAAAATAAAAATGAATAAAATAATATCTGGTCTTGGTGGTCACACTTATCATCTTAGCTAGTCATGAGGGTAAGATGAGAGGATCTCTTGAGGCCAGGAGTTTGATGCTGCAGTGAGCTATGTTCACATCACTACACTCCAGCCTAGGTGACAGCAACACCCTGTCTCAAAAAATTAGAGTATCATTAAATGAAGACATTATTTGAAGCTATGCGAATGGATGCGTTGTTCTAGGGAGGTATAAAGATAAAGGAAGGGAAGTCCAGGCCTGAAACAAGTGAAACTCCAAAACTGAAAGCTAAGGAGGAGGAAGATGCGGCAAAGTGAGACTATGAAAAAAATGAGCAGATGAGAGTCTCAAGAGGAAGTTGCAGAAGAAGATATCACAGAGGTCAAACCAAGAGGTTGTTTAGCAAGAAGGGAGTGGCCAATTTGAATGTATCTGAAACATTAAGCGTGATAAAGACCAGAAAATATCCATTTCACAACTTGAATTCAGTGGTGGCCTTAACAAGATCAGTTTCAGTGCAGTGAGGGGCAGACTCCAGGCTGGAGTGGAGTGGGTGTAAAAGGGAAGTGAGGAAGCACAGGTAGAGTATGATGTATTAATTTCAGACATTTGGGTTAAAAAGGAAGTAGAGGGAAAAAAAACAATTTCTGCAGAGGCAAGTGGAGTCAAAGGAGTGCTATTTCAGAATAAAAGATTCTGCATCGTTTGTGGTTTGATAACAATGATCCAAGAGTGAAGAAGAGATAATTGACACAGGATAGAAAAGGAATTTTGCCAGAACAAAGTTTTTGAGAATGTTATTTAGGGTACACATGAACAGATTCTACTGGCCTAGAAAGAAAGATAATTCTTTCATTTCAACACAAGGGAGTAAATGGGTGTTGATTTTATAGTGGGGAGTTAAGAGAACTCCCATTTAATGGTGCCTGTTTCCTCAAGACAGGCTCATCAGCTTAGCTCAAGCAGTGGAGGCAGGATGGGGAATTTGAGGATCAATGAGAAGATGTGAATAATCACCGGAGAAAGAGTCCAGTCAGACTGACAGGCTGCAATGTGTTCAAATGCACCTAGTGACACCAGTCACCCAGGATTTTTCTTTAATAGCATTCAGCTGAGTTCAGGCTGAAAGAAAATGCATATATCAGTTTTTCCAGAGTCTAGGGTATAAGCTAGGAGACAAATTGAGTTAAAATATTTGCAAGTTATTATAATAATGAGTTGCAGAGCCTGAGCTAGATTTGAAAAAAATAAGGTAAGAGGAAAAATTTGGATAGAGTGAATGCAGTGAGTCAATGGGCTGAAGACCTTGATGCTTTCTCTCCGGATTAATTAATTGCCTTTGAAGTCTCAGATCAAATGTTTCATTTTCTAATTTAGTTAAATATCTAATGAAGTAGTTGGGAGTGCCCTGTGTTGGACACAGAGATACGCTGCCCAGATCATCTAAAGGAAGGACTTGATATCCAGCTGTAGAGAAAGTGGTCATCAGATGGCTTCCAATTGTTAGCAACTTCATCTACTCAGCTGTGTATAGCTGCTTTGTCCAAAGTCATGTCCATTCTAGGTTTGCCTGAATACGAGACAGAGAGAAGTGGGGGTACAGAAGTCTGCCATTCAAGCTCAGTGGGGGACAGCCTGTTGGACACTAACTCCAGAGCTCCTTGCCCACGTGGCTTTCTGAAATCTACATGATATTTCAATCTTTCTGTTCTTTCATGTTTTCTTCCTGTTATGGACTGAACTTTTTCTCCCTCAAATTGATATGTTGAAGCCCTAGGCCCCAATGTGACTGTATTTGGAGAAGGGGTCTTTTGAGAGGTAATCGAGGTTAAATGAGATCATGAAGGTGAAACTTTAATCTGATAGAACCGGTGCCATTATGAGATGAGGAAGAGGCATCAGAGATCTTTCTTCATGCATGCAGAAATGAAAGGCCATATAAGCATTATGGCAAGAAGTAGCCCACTACAATCTATTAAAAAAAGGTCTCACTAGAAATGGTACCTCAATCTTGAACTTCTAGCCATTAGAACTGTGACAAAATAGATTTCTGTTGTGTAAGCTGCCCAGTCTCTGGTATTTTGTTATGGGAGCCCAAACAGAAAAATATACTCTCCATTCTTTTCACAGATGCCAATTCCTAATAAACATTTTGCACCCCAACCACTCAGCATCTTCATCTAGGTAACCAGAGCTTTTACTTACTCCTGAATAGCATCATCAGGCTAGGCTGGGGCATTACAGTTTCCTTTAGAGCCCTCTCCTAGTCCTGCCATGATGAGTAACTGTTAGTTAATTTGTCCCACCTAGGCTGCGGACTCCTTGATGGTAGGAAATGCAAGTTATTTATATCTCAACTCAGTGCACCAACAAGCACAGAATGACAACTATCAACATTTTTTGAATAGTTAAATGGCCATGTAATAACCATGCCATTAGCTTGCAACTGATTTTCCCACTCACATCTACCTCTAAATTTTTGAACTTTGAAAGCTGAGTTTTGCTGGTCACTGACCCTTACACACACTCTACTCCAGGTATCTATATGCACCTTCATGTAAAGTTACCCTAGCTTTCTATGCTATGTAAGATGGTAAAGTGATCCCAATGTAATATTTTTACTGGCTGTCCTAGTCTTGTTTTTTTTTTTTTTAATTCCTAATATTCAATATTATCTTCTTCCATTGGTGCATCTTGCACTGTAAACTAAAGGAAATTTCTTCTAATGTGGAACAAAACACCATTTCACATGTTTGGTGAGGAACTTTGAATCCAGATGCCCCGAGTTGCTCGTTCAGTCTCCCCCTATATAGGACAGACATAACTTGATCCTTAGGTTTGGAATAGAGTTAAATCCAACAAATTAATAGCTGTAGAACTACTGAGTTATGCCTTAGTTTTGTAAGAAAGTCATTGTCGGATACAGAATTTGGTAGCATAAGTTCTGATAGGCAGATAGTACCCATGAGAAAAAATAAATACAGCTTATTTTTCTAACCTATTTTATTTTAATAAGAGGGAAGAATGGAATACCTCATGCCCTCTGTCTTGTTTTCATGTATTCCTAGAGAGCTGGCTAAGTATATCACGCTAACTAATGTTGAAACGAAATGCTTAGAGTATGTTTACACAGCTTTAACCTTCTCACTGACCAGAGGTTCATAAAACAGGACTACCTTTTTTTTCCCTGCAAATGAGCATGCAGGATTTTCTCCAGCTCCTACAGAAGTAATCTTTATATCAATTTTGACAACATGCAGGACAACATGTAGTATTTTTAATTATTTGTATTATCTGATTGTGTAAATGTGTTTTCACCTTGAGCAGTAGAAAAAATATATCAGCCGAGGTGGGTGGATCATGAGGTCAGGAGTTTGAGAATAGCCTGGCCAAGATGGTGAAACCCCGTCCCTACTAAAAATTAAAAAAAAAAAATTAGCTGAGAGTGGTGGCAGGCACCTGTAATCCCAGCTATGCAGGAGGCTGAGGCAGGAGAATCTCTTGAACCTGGGAGGCGGAGGTTGCAGTGAGCCGAGATTGCACCACTGCACTCCAGCCTGGGCAACAGAGTGAGACTCCATCTAAAAAAAAAAGAAAAAAAATATCAACACGATGTTTACATTTATTTCCTGTTTCCTTGCCTTTTACATTAGTATACAAAATAAAAATAATTAACATGTTTTTGCTGCCATTCTTGCTGTACATGGCATGCTCTTCGTGTAACCTTCAGCTACCTACAGCCCTTTGCTTTTCCTTAAGCAATTGTCCCTTTCAATGAGGGAGGAAGTGACAGACCACTAGTGTCAGTTTAATCCCAGTGACCCAGAATCCCACTGAAACACACCTTCAGAATTTTAGCTCTTCAGAGTCATTTAAAAGTTCCATTCAGAGATTTGATTATTTTTAATACATTCCAACAGGTGATGTGGTTTACTGTTAGTGTATCATTGCTTTTCAAAATAAATTATGATGCCACCATAATTTTCTTAAGAAGAAGAAGAAGAAAAAATCACCAGGACACCTAGAAAAATACTCTTACTGGTCTTTCCCTACCTTAGGCTTTTATTGCACAAACAGCATTTTTCTTTGCCCATAAGAAAACTGCTATAGAAAGAGGCAACAATGAAATAAGAGATAGAAGCAGAGAGAAAGGGAAAGAGAGGTGAAAGTTGAGGGACAGAGCAAAGGAGAGAAAGCAAAAAAAAAAAAACAAAAAAACAAAAAAACTAAAATTATCTTTCTTACAACCTCTTGACTAAAAACTGAACAAATTTTTATTTTGACTTGATGTCCAACTATCAGCTCCTTTATCTGATAAAATATTTACATTTTATACTTCAAGCAAACATAGTAGAATATCACTAAGGTAAAAGTAATACACATGTATTCACTTGTAAGGGGCCTGTAGCCCACGTGAAAAAAGATTACTAACTCTACTTCCTTTGCCCAAATTTACTTTAGTGCCTGCTGCAGCTAAGGTGTTAGATTTGCCTAATGAATGAATGAATGACGAATTGAAATTGCACGAGCTTCCATGTTTAGTGAATTTCAACATATCATGACCAACAGACTTTATTCAAATGCAAAACTTTTGCAAACAAAATCAGCAGTGTAATGGAGGTGTGCATTTTCACAACCCAAAACATTACTGTTACAATCACTGCTTGGCTTTTATTAATGTACTAGGTAGTGTATTAGAGAATTGGTTTTTGAGTGGAAGCTCTTAGTGTTCTAGAGTCAAGGGGCTGGCTAAAGTAAACGGGACAAGGCTCACCAACCATAATGCGTCCAATCTTTTATAATGAAAAAAATACTAAGTCTTATAACTGAATAATTTCCACTTTGCTTTTGTCACCAAAAGGCAATCACTGTTGGTTGAAAGAGCCATTCCTGTGAATTAGACCCACTAAAAGAATGATGGTTTTTCAGTGTTGTCGTGTTTTTGACTTCTGAGTCTCTGTGAATACATTATAATAAAAAACCAAATCAAATCAAAACAAGCAAACTACAAAACCCTAACCATATCTTGCCTGTTGATGCTTCAAATATGTTACTCTGCAAGGATCTACTCACAATATTTGAGATGGTACTAGACTTTTATTTTTTTTTAATCAAAAGCATGTTTAAGAAGTTTCAAAATACCTCTAAAACCATGTCTTTGTTATCCTTATGTTGACTCTAGTCAGAAATCTCTGAACTCTCAATATGTCATTTTTGACCACTAGAAAATCTTGACCACTTTTCGTATATATACATAGTTCCTGAGACACTAGAGGGATAATAATTAATTTTCCTGACTAACGGATAAATTTGCATCTAATGCAAATTTTGTATTATATTGAACCACTATAATGTAGCATTTTTATTGTAGAAGACCAACATGAGCCCATCTTAAAACCGATCAAGTCATATTACATAGTATTACTATTATACATATAATAATTAATAGTATTACTATTAATAATACATATGATTAATTTATAACCAGTAATAATGTCTTCAAATAGGAATTATCTTACTAAATTATTGATAGGTAGATAGATCTGCAAAAGCTTCTCCCCTTACTATTCACATTTAGCTGAAAATAATAAGACTGCTTTCTGCATATTTCTTTCTTTCTATTCATTTAAAAACATTTAAATACAGGTATTTGACTTAGAATGTATACATTGCAACAGACCCAGTGAAAGCTTGCAAAGCTTTGGTCAAATACCTGTCTAGATATCTCTAAAAAGGTATTTTTCAGATGAGATTAACCCTTAAATCAATAGACTGAGTTAAGCAGGTTACCATTCACAATGTGGATGGGTCTCATCTACTCAGTTGAAGGCCTTAAAAGGAAAAGACTGAGGTCCCCTGAGGAAGAAGGAATTCTGCTCTCCAGACCTCATTTGGACATGAGCTGCAACACTCACCCTTCCCCAGGTCTCCAGGCTGCTGGCCTGTTCTACAGATTTTGCATTTGCTAGTTCTCCTTAACCCCATGAGCCAATTCCTTAATATCAATCCATCTTTCTTTCTCTCTGCTATTGGCTATTTCCCTGGAGAGCCCTGACTTACACAGCATGGCCTCTGCATTCAAAGAACTCACAATCCAGCAGGAAGTAAGCCACATACAAACTTACATGTCCACATCCACACTCTCACCTACAATATTGAATGCTCATACATCATTAAAAAATAACATGACAGAAATCCTGGCTCTGAATATTTTTTCTAATATTGAATGGGGAAGCTCATGTGCATGATTAGTAGCACATATGCTTTCCCAGTCTTCTCACTCAAGGTTCATGCAAAATTTACTTGTGAGGAAGTGGCAGAAAAATTATCAGAGAATGTATTACGTATATAGCGTATTTGAATGACAGATCAGCTTGAATATCTCAATTGCTTTAAAAAAATCAGTAAACAGATAGCAAGAAAAGCAGTGTCTTTTTTAATAAAAAAGAATGCAATCTAAACATTCATTTTTACAAAAATGAGCCCCTACTGAATACAAAATGCTGCAGCTTAGGGGAGGTTCAATAATATTAGAATATTGGGATCTATTTGGGAAGCTAGGCACGTAGAGAATTAATTGCAAACTGTGATATAACAATGGATATTATTTTCATGAAAAGTAAGATGGTGAATCTAAGAAAGAAATGGAATCACAACCACATTCTGCCAAAAAAAATCATATTCGATTTGACAAAACCAGTATTCTATTTCTTAGAATTTGGAAGACTCTCCACTCTTACAACTAAAGACGACTGAGAATTGCCCTGGGTACATTCCAGCTTATAAACTGTATATTTCCTATCTTATTTTTCAAAAGAGGTATAAAGGATTCCTAACAGAAAAAAAATAGCCTTCCCTTAACTCTTGCCCCCAAAGTCTGGAAGACTCAGAGGAAGCAGTTGTTGTGCTGAATGATCTGACGGAATAAAAGGAAGGTATTGTAAGATGACAGGTTGGCATTGTTTCAATAGCAGGTGAAATTATTTTCTAAATCGGTAATATAATGACTTGTCAGGTTTTCACTTCAAAGTCCTTGTCCTAAGACAGAATCATCTCAGCCTAGGTCAATGCTATGGATGTGATTTGAATCTTTTCTCTAAGAAACTGGTTTGTTTCTATTTTATTTATTTTTGTTTGTTTCTATTTTAGAGGGTGGATAGTATTTATTTAAAAGTGATTCCTGCCTGTTGGTAACCTTTAAAATTCAATTAAGATAGCTAATATATTGGATCAAACACAGCATTAGACATTTGTTTGCTAATTTTTTAAATTGGTTTGTTGTATGACCTTAAGTTAGTCACATAATCCATATAAAGATCTTGAAACAGAAGTCAATAGTTGTCTTAAATTGTTCAAATATTAGTCATTGAGTATCTGTTAACTTTCCTTGTTGGATTACTCAAGAGAAATATAGTAAATGTCTACATTAATAAAAATGTGGAAATCAAAATTTTATTTTCAAAGGATGTTGATATATAATAAGTGATAAGGAGTTATAATTTTGCTAGTGATTATTGTTATTCTGTCAAATAAATTCAATGTTACAAGCCACTCTCCTATAATAAACAAAGTAAAGTCGTGAGTAGGACTTTCATAATCCTAGTATATACATAATGTAATAGTACTCTGGGAAATATTATCAGGTTTCCAGAATAAGTCCTTTCTGTTTTCAAATCAGCATATTACATTACCCCTGGGAACTTTGTTCTAAAACACAAGTTTTTAAGATTCATGATCTCACCATGTCTGGTTAACTCAGTGTAGAAACAACTGGTAGAGGTAAAGAAATAACACAAAAATAAGTTCATTTAAAAATTGGTTATGAAGCTATGATGCCTATTTTTAAACAAGAGAGAGAAATATGTTAGTCTGGATTTGCAAAGAAGATATGGATATGGATAAACTGATGGAAGAACTTTTCTTCTTCTTCTAATTCTCCTTCTCTGTCTGCTTCTCCTCCTCTTGCTCCTGTTCCTGCTTCTGTTTCTGAGTTTTTGAGAACTATTTAACAATTTAATACTGTATTTTAACCCAGAAAAAAATTACATTTTTGTAATCCTAAAATTCCTACCAATAAATTCATTTGTATACTGGTATGGACTGAATGTTTATGTCCTCCCCAAATTCCTATTTTGAAGCTTTAATCCCTACTGTGACGGTGTTTGGAGGTGGGGACTTTGGGAGGTTACTTTGGTTTATATGAAGTCATGAGGATGGAGTCCCCATGATGGGATTACTGGTCTTATAAGAAGATGAAGTTACCAAAGTTCTGTCTCTCCACCACATGAGAATACAAGGAGAGGGCAACTGTCTGTGAACTAGGAGGAGGACGTTCACCCAGAACCTGACCATGCTGGCATCCTCATTTTGGACTTCCAGCATTCAAAGCTGTGAGAAATAAATGCTTGGTTTTTAAGCTCCCCAGTCTATGGTATCTGTAATAATAGACTGACCAAACTAAGACATACACTTACTACAAAATATTTTTAAAAATCATGATACTCCACGTAAACTTTGAAATAAAATAAGCTATTATTCAATCCTAACTGAACCACTCAATAGCTTGGCAAATTATAATCTCTGGGAGCTTCACTTTCCTATCTGTAAATTGGGAATAATATGTTCTCCTTCCTAAGTTTGTGATGAAGCCAAAGGGTAATAACTCATGTTTTGTGAAGAATAAAGAAAAACAAAAATATGAAATATATAATTTATGAAAAATCGTTTTGACTTTCATTGATGTACATTATTTCATTAATATGCATTTGATGATGCTTGTACATTATAAGGTGATATGGAAACATGTAGAAGTAAAATGTTTCCTTTATTACTTAAAAACATTTAGAATATAAGGTGATAGATTACAATATTGTACTCTGATTAGTCCATGGCATGTTAGGAAATAAACCATAAAGGAGTAACCAAATAATTTATCAATTACTTAATCATGTAAGTCAAATGAAATTCATTAAATCTAATCAACATAGGCCAAATTGAGATTTATATAAATAGGGCTGATGATACATTGATTAAAGGATTACCAGATGTTCCTATAATAAGTTCCTAGTCACGTATATATATCTGTGAGAATAATAAATGATGCTACTTCTTGTTAGCTGAATGGCATTTTAGATGATTGTTAAATTAAAAGTTTTTATTGTTAATAAGCTGAATGGGAATTGCATTTGTACCATGGGATTAATTATTATTATATAGCAATCATTGATTATTTCCAAAGTACTAATTCTGAGAAGCCTATGAATTAGGGACTGACTCCTGTCTTAATTAATCAAATGTTAACATTGTAACATTTAAATGATATTTGTAATTCATACACTTTAACTTGGATTTCCCTCAGGTAGAAGTAAAAAACAGCAATGCTGTCAATGTCTTTTAGAGAAAAATAAAATACTGATCATCTTGATAATAGCATTTCAACATTTTTTGAGAAAACCAGCATTAAATTTTTTTAAAAGCTGATTTTAATTATCAGACATATAGTGGAACTTCTGTGGAAATTAGCCTTTTGTATTCACATGTGAGGGCAAAGGAATGCTAAGAATTCTCTTGTCTATAGTGCATGGCCATAGTTGAACTGGATGTTTTCCCTTGGGCATAGTGAGGGGCAGTGGTGTTGATTTTGTGTAGATGTCAATGTTCACAGAGAGTGGTATCCCACAACCTGCCCAAACTAAGATGATGGAGATGGTTCTATAAAAGAACAGCTCACAGAGATTGGGTGCCTACAAGAAAAGTGCGTGGCAACTCATCTGGGAGAGATGTCCTGGACAGCAGAACACGGAAACATGTGCTTTCTTTAATACTACCATTAGAGTAGAGTATAAGGTCAGTGTCCTGTGGAACTTGTGAGAGTTAATGATTATAAACACTGGTGCCTGTTTGCTAGACTTTCTTCTGTCTTTCCACTTCTGCTAAGACCTATTTTAAAATACTTCTAAGAAGCTAACCCACTTGGCTCTTTTTTAGTCTTAAAAATCATTTTAAGTGATTCACAGAAAGAAAAATGACTGAAACCAAATGAAACAGGTAGAGTAAGCTGTAGAACAATATTAAAAAGTCTTACATATGTATAATTGGTGATTCATGAGGAGGGGAATGGAGTCGAGGAGGAGAAAAAATATTGAAATAATTGCTGAAAAATGTCTAAATCAAATGAAAATGATAAGCCTGCATAGATGACAACTTCAGCATGCCCTAATCAGAAGAAATGTAAGAAATATCAAATTGTTGATAACAGCAATAAAAATACCTTAAAAGTAGTCAAAATAAAAGACACACTACAAACAGAAGAACAACAATAAGAATGCCATCAAATTTCACCATAGAAACTGTTCAGGGGGAAAACAACAAAATTAAAGAGAGAGAGAGAGGAACAAAAGAAAGGAAAGAAAGAAAGAGAGAGAGAGAGGGAGGGAGGGAGGGAGGGAGGGAGAAAGAAAGGAAGGAAGGAAGGAAAGAAGGAAAAGAAAGAAAAAAGAAAAAATAGCAAGTAGAAACTTGAATCTACACAAAGATACAAGGAGAGTCAGAAATAGTAAATTTGTGGGTTAAATTGCATTAAGACTCCAAATCAAAGTAATTACTGAGTTTGTTTCTTTTACCATCGCTATAACACATAGGCACTTATGCCATAGTTATAACATAGTTATAACACAAAGGCATTGCTTTACTTACGGTTGGAGAAGTGCACGGGATATGATTTTAAAAATAAGGAACATGGAGTAGATAAAGCCATGGGAAAAAAAGTGAAAGGTGAAGGACAAGGCAGTTCCAAGTTGAGTTGACCTGGGGGATTGTTTACTCAAGATAAGCGAGACATCCAAAGAAGGACCTGAAAAGACTGAGGTGGCATCACAGCTTTACCTAGATGAGATAAAGGGGTCTTTTGACCAGGACACCCTTATTTCGGTGTTAATAATATTAAGCATGACTTTATACAATTGCACAATGTTTAAGGTCCCTTCCATTTAGTCACTAAAATCCAGCCTTAGAATAGTGTTGCAGAGGCCAGGCACGATGGCTCACGCCTGTAATCCCAGCACTTTGGGAGGCCAAGGCAGGTGGATTACGAGGTCAGGAGTTCGAGACCAGCCTGGCCAACATGGTGAAACCTCGCCTCTAATAAAAATACAAAAATTAGCCAGGCACGGTGGCAGGTGCCCGTAATCCCAGCTACTCAGGAGGCTGAGGCAGGAGAATCACTTCAACCCGGGAGGCGGAGGTTTCAGTGAGCCAAGATCGTGCCACTGCACTCTAGCCTGGGTGACAGAGCAAGACTCCATCTCAAAAAAAAAAAAAAAGAATAGTGTTGCATAAAAAAATTTCTGTAAGTATTTAAACAAATAAATTAATACACACACTCAGGAGCTATGGTTGAGATGATTTCTGAAGTGGATGGCTGAGGTAGATAGACCTGGAACACAAAGCCTCAGTAGATCAGCCACCGTGGTTGGGTCTCTTTTACCAAAATTCACCTTTGCATCTACTCAGGAAAGTTTTCTTTGGTTTCAGATTAAATATTGTAGTTCTGGATTTACAGTCTTGCCTGCAAAACACTGCAACATATTGTAGTTCCAAAATTTTAATTATAATTATAAATTAATATATTAATAATTAATTATATTATATAATATATTATATATAATATATACACACATAATTAATTATAATTAATTATAATTATAAATTAATATTTATATCTATATCTATATACACATATCCTATTAGGATATATACATATATAGGATATATTATATATAGGGTATATATATATAGAATATATACATATATATACACAATAGGATATATATATGTGTGTATATATATCCTGTTGGTTCTGATTTGTTGAAGATCCCTGAATAATTCCCAAAATAAAAACACTTTCAGAGTAAAAACCTAGAGAATGTATGGTACTACAATAAAGGACATTCTCAAAAAGAAGAAAAATAGATCTTATTCACTTTATCTAACTACATTTTTATATCCACTAACCATCTCCATTTTATTTGCCACCACCCCCACTACCCTTTCCAGCCCCTGGTAATGATCATTCTACTCTTTATCTGCATCTGTTTCATTGTTTCAATTTTCAGTTTCTACAAATGAATGAGAAATAGCAAAGTTTCTCTTCCTGTGCCTGACTTATTTCACTGAACATTATGTCATCCAGTTCCCAGTTCCTTCCATGTGGTTGGAAATAATAGGATCTTACTTTTTTTTTTTTTGAGATGGAGTCTTGCTCTGTCGCCCAGGCTGGAGTGCAGTGGCGCGATCTCTGCTCACTGCAAGCTCCACCTCCCGGGTTCACGCCATTCTCCTGCCTCAGCCTCCTGAGCAGCTGGGACCACAGGCGCCCGCCACCACGCCCGGCTAATTTTTTGTATTTTTAGTAGAGACGGATTTCACTGTGTTAGCCAGGATGGCCCCAATCTCCTGACCTCCTGACCTCGTTCGTGATTCGCCCGCCTCGGCCTCCCAAAGTGCTGAGACCACAGGCATGAGCCACCATGCCCGGCAAGATCTTACTTTTTTATGGCTGAATTGCACTCCATTGTGTATATGTACTACATTTTCTTTATTCATTCATCTGTTGATCGACATCTATGTTGATCCTAAACATTGGCTATTGTGAACAGTGTTGCAATAAACGTGACAGTGCAGATATCTCCTTGATATACTTATTTCCTTTCTTTGGGGTATATAACTAGTAACGGGATTGCTAGATTATATGGTATTTCTACTTTCAGTTTTTTGAGGAACCACTGTATTATTTTCCACAGTGGCTAACATTATCACCAACAAATACAAGTTTCTTGTACTTGAATATTGATATCTTTCTCCACAATCTCACCAGCATTGATTATTTCCTGTCTTTTGGGTAAAAGCTATTTTAACTTGGGTGAGAGGATATAGTACAGATTAAGTCCAATGTTTCTTCTTTGGTTTTCTGTGTGGATGATCTGTCCAATGATGAAAATGGGATGTTGAAGTTTCTAACTGTTATTATATTGGGGTCTATGTCTCTCTTTACTTCTAATAATAATTGCTTTATATATTCTCCAGCATTGAATGCATATATATTTGTAATTGTTACATCCTTCTGCTGAATTTCTCTCTTTATCATTATATAATAACCTTGTCTCTTTTTCTTGTTTTTGTCTTGAACTCTGTTTTATCTGATATGAGTATAGCTACTATTCCTGCACTTTTGTGGCTTCTATTTTCATGCAACCTCTTTTTCCATCCCTTTATTTTCAGTCTATATGTGTCTTTATAGGTGAAGTGTGTTTCTTGTAAGTAACCAATCCTTGGGTCTAGTTTGTTCTCTTTCTTCCTTCCTTCCTTCCTTTCCATCTACTCTATGTATTTTGACTGGAGATTTTAGTCCATTTACATTCAACGTTATTACGGATAAGTAAGTACTTACTATTGGCATTTTGTTATTTGTTTTCTGGTTGTTTTGTGGCCTTCTCTTTCTTCATTTCTCCCGTTGTTTTTGTGAAAGTGATTTTCTCTGGTGGTATGTTTTCTTTCTCTCTTTATATATTTTTGCATATCTGTTGTACGTTTTTGGATTTTAGGTTACTATGAGGCTTACAAATCACATAAACCATTTTTGTAAATTGATGACAACTTAACTCTGCAAAAACAAACTAAAACAAGCACCAAATAACTCTATACTTTAAATATATTTTCCCCACTTTTAACATTTTTCTTTATCTATTTATATTTTATTATACTATGTCTTAAAAATTTGTAGTTATTATTTTTGATAGGTTTGTCTTTCAGTCTTCCTACTCAAGATATGAGTAATTTATCTACAGCAATTATGGCATTATAATAGTCTGTATTTTTCAGTGTACTTATTGTTACCAGTAAGTACTGTCCTTTAGATGATTTCTTATTGCACATAAACTTGCTTTTCTTTCTGGCTGAAGAACTCTCTCTAGCATTTCTTGTAGGATCGGTCTGGTATTGACAAAATCCCTCAGCTTTTGTTTGTTTGGAAAAGTCTTTAGACCTCCTTTATGTTTGAAGTATACTTTTACTGAATATACTATTCTACGATAAAAGGTTTTTTTTTCCTTCAGCACTTTATCATAGCACTCTCTCCTGACCTGTAAGGTTTCAACTGAGAAGTCTGCGGCCAGATGTATTGAAGCTTCTTTATACACTATATTATCTTTTTTTTTAATTTTCTCCTGCTGCCTTTAGGATCCCTTCTTTATTTTTGACCTTTGAGAGTTTGATTATTGAATATCTTTATTAATGTTAAATCTGCTTAGTGTTCTGTAACTTTCTTGTACTTGAATATTAATATATTTCTCTAAGTTTGGAAAGTTCTCTGTTATTATCCCTTTGAATAAACTTTCTATCCTGAATTCTCTCTACACTTCCTCTTTAAGGCCAAAACTTTTAGATTTGCCCTTTTGAGGCTACTTTCTAGATCCTGTAGGCAAGCTTTATTATTATTATTATCATTATTATTATTATTACTCCTCTGGATGTATATTTTCAAAAATAGCCTGTCTTTGAGCTCACTAATTCTTTCTTCAGTTTAATCAATTCTGCTGTTTAGAGCCTCTGATGTATTTTTTGGTTTATCACTTTAATTTTTCAGCTCTAGAACTTCTAATCTTTTCCAAATTATTTCAATCTTTTTGTTACATTTATCTAATATAATTCTGAATTTCTTCACTCTATTATCTTGAATTTTATTGAGCTTTCTCAAAACAGCTATTTTGAATACTCTGTGTAAGGGGTAACAAATCTCTGTCACTCCAGAATTGGATACTGGCACCTTATTTAGTCTGTTTGGTGACGTTATGTTTCTTTCATGGTCTTGATGCTTGTGGATGGTCATTGATATCTGAGAATTGAAGAATTAGGAATGTATTCCAATCTTTGGAGTCTGGGCTTGTTCTTACCTGTCTTTCTTGAGAAGGCTTTCCAAGTATTCAAAGGGAGTTAAGTGTAGTGATGTAAGTCTTTGGTCACTGCGACTGTGTGTGCATTGTGGGGCACCCTAAGCCTAGAAGTACTATGACTCTTACAGACTCACAAAAGCACCGTCTCGGTTATCTTGGGTAATGTCTGGGAGAACTTCCTGGATTATCAAACAGAGTCTCTTGTTATCTTCCCTGCTTTCCCAAACACAAAGTACATCTCTCCTTCTCTGTGCTGAGCTGCCTGAAGTTGGGGATGGAGTGACACAAAAACTCCTGTGGCCACCAACCCAGGACAATGCTGCATCACTCCTGAAGTCAGCACAGTGCTAGGTCTCACCCAAGGCCTGTGGTGACTATTTCCTGGCTACTGCTGATGTTTATTCAAGGCTCAAGGGATTTTTAGTCAGAAGGTGATGAATCTCACCAGAACCGAATCTCTGCCTTCAGTGCAGCAGGTTCCCTTCTGGCCTGGCATAGGTCTATAAATGCCATTCAGGAGCTAGGGCCTGGGATCAGGAGCTTTAGAAATCTGCTTGGTGCTTTATTTTACTGGGATGGAGCTGCTACCCAGGTTGCAAAACAAAATCCTCTGTACTTTGGCCTCTCCTTTCCTTAAGCAGAAAGACTGTCTCACCACCTCCCTAGGCCCATGGTGGCTACTGCCTGGCTACCACTGATGTTTATTCAATGCTCAAGGGCTCTTTTGTCAGCAGAGGCTGAGTCTAGGCAGGCTTGGGTCTCTCTCTTCAGGACAGCAGGTTCCTTCCTGGCCCAGATCAGGTCTAGAAATATCCTCTAGGAGCTAAGGCCTGGAATCAAGGACTTGAGTAGTCTGCTTGGTATTTTATTTTGATGTGACTGAGTCGGTACCCAAGTTACAAGATAAAGTCCTCTTTACTCTTCCTTCTCCTTTCTTTAAGCAGAAAGAGTTTCTACATGTGCACCACAGCTGGGAATGTGCTGGGTCACACGTGAAGTCAGCAAGGTACTATGTCTTACCCAAGGCCTGTGGCAACTGCTGCCAGGCTACCACTGACGTATATTCAAGGCCCAGGTTATTATTAATAATCAGCTGCAGTAAATTCTTACAGGGACTTCATTTTTTTTTGTTTATGGCAGTAGGTTCCCTTTGGACCCAGGGTGACTAGAAATTTCATCTTGGAGTTATGGCCTGGAATGAGGGCTTCAGGACTCTGCTTGGTGCTTTATTTTACTTTGGCTGAGATGGTACTCAATTTGCAAGACAAAGTCCTCTTTACACTTATCTCTCCTTCCAGAGCTGTGAGTTTCACTGCCTAGAATTGGGGAAGGGGTAATACAAGCACTCCTTTAGCTGCTGTCTCCCTGTGTCATGTGTACCCCAAATCCCCTGGATCCAAGCCCTGCATAGCACCAGGATCTACCCAGGAATTGCAATCAGTGTGGCCTAGACTGCCTTTTGAGTTTGTTTAGGACTCCAGAGTACTTTAGCCCTCAGTGATAAGTCTAGCTGTAACTGAGGTACTGACCACTGAGATAAATGACTCGCTTCTGGCTAGGGCTGGTCTAAATGCTCCCTTCTTGGTTGCTGGCCATATTCTACCGTGTTGCTTTCCATTGTGAAAGGGCAGCACTGAGTTCTAATGCACAGTCTTTATTTATTTTTATTTTTATTTTTTTGTGTGTGACAGAGTCTCGCTCTGTCGCCCAGGCTGGAGTGCAGTGGTGTGATCTCGGCTCACTGCAAGCTCCGCCTCCCGGGTTCACGCCATTCTCCTGCCTCAGTCTCCCGAGTAGCTGGGACTACAGGCGCCCGCCACCACGCCCGGCTAATTTTTTTGTATTTTTAGTAGAGACGGGGTTTCACCCTGTTAGCCAGGATGGTCTCGATCTCCTGACCTTGTGATTCGCCCGCCTCGGCCTCCCAAAGTGCTGGGATTACAGGCGTGAGCCACCGCGCCCGGCCCACTGTCTTACAATCACTTTGCTTTCCCTTCCCCAAGCACACAGATTCTCTCTCACCACGCTGTGTCTTGCAGGGGCACTATTGCTGGAGGGTTCTAGTAAGCTATCTTGCTCTGCCTCCTCTCCCTAAATATCAACTCTTAATTTTCAGTTTGCTTCTTAATTTTGCTTACAGAGTGTTTTAAATTCAGAAAATTTTAATTTTAATGAAATTATAGTTATCCTTGTTTGCAATTGTGTTATACTTTTAATATCAGATTAATAACATCTTTTCTCATTTCACAGTCGTAAAGATGTATTTACAGATTTTTCCTAGTGTTCTAAATGCCTTTAATATTTCATCTTTTATCTCCCTAATGTGTGGATGTTGGGAGATTAAATTCCACTTTTTTAATATATATAAGCAATTTTGCTCACATTATTGTTTGAATAATCCATATTTTCTCCCTGCTTCACACAGCCACATTTCTCCTTATGGGCACTGGTTTCTGACCTCTCTATTTGGTACCCATGGGTCAATCTATACACCTTTTAACTGCTCAATTTTTTTTTTAAGTTTTCCTATTTGCTTTGGCAAGTTTCCCACATTTTTCTACTTCAAAATAGATTTACCTCTTCAAAGCCTTTTGCTCTTTAATATAAATATTACAATCTATTTATCAAGTTCTATAAAAATCACTTTGCATTTTCATTTGAATTTTATTGAATTCATAGGATAATTGGTATAAAAGATCTTTGCACCATCAAGTCTTTCTATACATAATATAATAAGTTTTTTCATGTTATATTTAAAATAATCCAATTGGACTTCTTTTTTATTTTTATTTTTATTTTTTTTTTTTGAGATGGAGTCTTGCCTTGTCACCCAGGCTGGAGTGCTATGGCACGATCTCGGCTCACTGCAACCTCCGCGTCCCAGGTTCAAGCAATTCTCCTGCCTCAGCCACCCGAGTAGCTGGGATTACAGGCAGGCACAACAATGCCCGGCTAATTTTTTCTATCTTTAGTAGAGATGGGGTTTCACCATGTTGGCCAGCCTGGTCTTGAATCCCTGACCTCGTGATCCACCCACCTGGGCCTCCCAAAGTGCTGGGATTACAGGTGTGAGCCACTGCACATGGGAGGACTTCATTTTTTCTGTAATTCAAATGTTATATTTTTTTCTGTAAAATGTGTTGGTAATTTTTTGGATTTATCTTAGTTATTTTTATCGTTTTTGTTGTAAATAATTTTTTAAATTATATTTTATGTTTTTTGTAAGCAGTATATAAAATGTGTTTATTTTTAATATTTAACTTTTATACAGCAATTATGCTAAACTCTCTACTTGCAAGAGTTTCACAATCCCTTATACATAATTCTGAAATTTAAAAAAACTCTAAAAACAGAGATTTTTTTAAAGTAAGTCTGGCACCAGATCTTACTCCAAAGCCAAATCTGATCTGAACAGATGTGAGGCTATTTACAGTCTTTATCTTAATTACTGTGAATATTCATAAGTTTCATTGACAAAATTAATGTGTTTGATTATGCGATACTGCTCCCAATCTGCTAAGAATGTTACATAATATATGGTTATGCACCTTGTTGCCTTTATAAAACTCAATATTTCTGAATTCTGAAACACCTATGGACCTAAGTACTTCAGTTAAGGGGTTTAGGGGTTGAGGATTTATTATCGTTTTCTTGTAGATCCTCTTGGATAGTTTTTTACAATTTTCATCGAGTAAAAAAATTGTTTTCCATTTCTTTTTTTAGATCATAGTTTATAAATGGATATTGAAGTTTAACAAATGATTTTTTTCCATTTTCTGAGATGATCATAGATAGACCTCCTCCTTTAAGCTCTTAATATGTTATTCAATATTAACTGGTTTTGCGAAGTGAGATAATCTTAGATTTAAGTGACCAACTCAACATGGTAAAGATGTATTATGTTTTGTATATAATTTCAAATTCAGTTTACTAATGCTAGCTTAGCTATTTTCTTTGCTATACTGTATTAGCCTGATTTTGTTGTCAATATTGCAAGATTGTCATAAAATAAATGAAGGTAATCTCTCTTTTTATGCTTTCAGGAAGACTTTGTATAAATATTGGATTATGAAAAACAGATAATTTCAAAAATGATCTGGATTGAGGTGGGTGTTTTTTCTTCCTCTCTTTTAGTCGGTATATATTTACTGACTCAAACTTTCAACAGTTGCCTCTTTGGGACTGACTGCTTTTTTAAAGTTACTTTTGGTAAGTTACATATTTCTGGGATATTATGTATTTTATCTAAGTTTTTCAGTGCTTGGGCATAAAGTTGTTCGAGATAGTCGCATTATATTTTTAGTGTACATTATATTTGTTAATTGTACACTTTTTTATTTTTACAATTTTTGTTCATAATTTCAATCTTTTGTCTTCAATACTCTTACTATTAGAACATCAATTATACTGGTCTTTTCAAATAACAAGCTTCAGCAATTTTCCTTATTATTTCTTTTTTTTTTCTTTTTCATTCATTAATTTTTGTTCTTATCTTTATTACTTTCTGACAGTTTCTTTGGAATTACGTTTTAAAAAATTTCCGTTGTTCAAGTTTTTCTGTGGCGTCACTAATTTGTGACTTAAAAAAATTCAACTTTTAATATTATGAAAACAATTTTGTTTTGATAATATTTATTGTATATTTTTAGGTTATGTTACTCAATGCATTCAAATTTAGAATTTATTCCTGTTAAATATTGCATTTTACATTTACACATTAATCTTTTTTTGTCAGAGATATTTTTAATTTTAAAGTATGCTTTAGATAATAATAATGCAGCCATTCCCATTTTTTTTGTTGTTAGCATTTACAATGTATAATTTCTTTTTGCATTCTAGTAGCATCAACCATTTCTTGTCATTTTAAGTGAGCACATTTTAGGCAATCAATAGCAAGATTGTATTTTTTAAATCTAACATTGTATTTTCTGTTACCAAATGTCACCTATTTTTATTTGGATTTTTAGGCACAATCTGACTTTATGCTTTATAATTGCTATGCTTTCTTCGTTACCTTTTTTCTTCTTTTTCATTTGATTGATGAAATGATCCAATGAAACTATCTTTATTTTCCATTTTTATTCTCTGCTGTCTTTGAGATTATATATCCTATTTATTGTATAGTAGTTACCTTTAAAATTACTTGACCAGGTAATATGTTAATATTTATTCTCTTCGGGGTTTTTCAGATACCTTAGACTGCTGCAACTTGAGAGACTTGACTCCTTTCATTTTATTCTTCTATTTGTTATTTGTTTTATACTCCCTAAATTGTCATCATCATTATTGTTTCTATAGTAAATACTTTAAAAAATTAGCTTTCTGTTTTAGAGAAGTTTTAGATTTGTAGAAAAATTATGAAGATAATGCTGAGAGGTTTTTTATATGCCACTCCCTGTTTATTCTGCTGTTAACATCTTGCATTTCATGTAAGTATCTGACATTTGTTATAATAAGTGAACACATATTTGTATATTACTATTAATTCATGTTAATACTTTATTCATATTTTATTCTATTTTACCTAAAGCCCTTCTTTTTTTCTCTCTCTCTCTCTTTGAGATGGAGTTTTGCTCTTGTTGCCCAGACTGGAGTGCAATGGAAAGATCTTGGCTCATGGCAACCTCTGCCTCCGGGGTTCAAGCGATTCTCCTGCCTCAGCCTCTCGAGTAGCTGGGATTACAGGCATGTGCCACCACACCCAGGTAATTTTGTATTTTTAGTAGTGACGGGGTTTCTGCATGTTGGTCAGGCTGGTCTTGAACTCCCAACCTCAGGTGATCCACCCTCCTCGGCCTCCAAAAGTGTTGGGATTACAGGCGTGAGCCAATGCTCCAGGCCAATTTATCACTCTTGATGTTAATTTTGATCACCTATATAAGGTAATGTTTCTCCATTGAAAAGTTACCCTTTCCTCCTCCTGTTTTCTACACTGTACTCTTTGGAAGCAAGTCAATATGCACAACCCTCACATAAGGAATAGGGAATTATGCTCCACCTCTTTGAGAGTGGAATAGCAGTATAAATTATTTGAAAGTCTTCTGCAAGCAGATTTGTCTTTTTTCCCTGACTTCTGTATTTATTCTTTTTTTTTTTTTTTTTTAAAGCGAGTCTTGCTCTGTCTGCCCTGGCTGGAATGCAGTGGCGCAATCTCAGCTCACGGCAACCTCTGCCTCCCGGGTTCCAGCGATTCTTCTGCCTCAGCCTCCTGAGTAGCTGGGACCACCAGCATGTGCCACCATGCGTAGCTAATTTTTGTTATTTTTAGTAGAGACGGGGTTTCACCATATTGTCCAGTCTCGTCTCAAACTCTTGATCTCAAGTGATCCACCTGCCTCAGCCTCCCAAAGTTATTCATATATTGGTGTGTATTTCTTTTTCACACTTGCTTATTTTCTGTCACTGAAAGATACTCTGGGATTATCTTGCCCTTTTCTTTCCCAGTCCTAGAATCAGTTATTTCTTCAAAAGTCTCTGGTTACTTTTTCTATAGAATGGTATTAAAAAAAACAAGATCTGGATGCTGTGTGTGCTCATTGCTACTAAGATACTCTTTGCTTCTATGTCCTCTCAGCTGACAGAGCAGATAAATGTATGTATGTCTAATAACCCGCATATCTACACATACATCTATATGTAACTATCTATATCTCTATAAATATAAGTTCATCTAAACATGAGTTAATCCTGATGTCTCCAACTCTAGCGCATTACCACATGGATCATTCTAGTCTTTGTCCCTTGATTATCTGTAAACTTGCATTCCAGGAATAAGAAATCTGGCTCCTACAATCTGCCTTCTATTTATGGAATTTTCAATGTCAGTAGATGTGGGTAGCAGTATCAGAATTAACCCACATCCTCATGAAAAACCTCTTTATCAATTAAGAGTACAATGTTTATGTATAGTTTCTTTTGCTTTTAATCTTGAATATCCTACTTATTCCCAAATTTACTTAGCTCAACAACTTTTTCCCAAATACCCTTCAGTGAGGTTGTTTCATACATTTGTAATACAGTTAGATTGTTTTATCACATTCTACAGTGTATCAATGTATATCATAACCTTACACATGTACATTTTTAAAAATTCACATGCATTAGGCTTTATTCTTTGAACTGTAAAGTTCTACTGGTTTTAACAAATGAGTCATGTACCTACGATTACAGTATTAGGTTTCACAGATCTAAAACATCTCATGTGTTTCACAACTTCAGCTCTCATTTCCTACCCTGGAACCTCTCACACCCATTGATATTTTTATTGGCCACGTAGTTTTGCTTTTTCCAGAACGTCAGATAATTGGAAGAACAGCCTTTTGAGGCTGGCTTGACTCACTAATAATATTTAAGATTCATCTATGTTAGTCTGTGGCTTGTTAGCACATTTATTTGTACTGCTGAATGATATTACATTGTATGGATGCATCGCAGTTGCTTTATCCATTCGTCTGTTGAAGGACATTTTAGTTGCTTCCAGTTTTTGGCAATAATAAATAAAGATGCCAAAACATTCATGTCCAGGTTTTTGTGTAGACATTTTCAAATTAGTTGGATAAATACCAAGAAGCACAATTGCTAGATGACATGGTAAGAATATGTTTTGCTTTGTAAAAAACTGTTGAAGTGTCTTCCATAGTGGCTATACCATTTTGCATTCCTACCAACAATAAATGAGAGTTTCCATCACATTGCACCGTAGCCAGCAATGTATGTTTTTGATTTTTGAATTTTAACCATTCTCATATGTACATAGTATCTAGTTGTTTTAATTAGTAATTCCTCAATGACAAATGATGTTGAACATCTACTTATATGTTTACTTGCTATCTATGGACCTTTTTGGTGAGACATCTGTATAGATCTTTTGCCTGTTTTTTTTTTAAATTGGGTTGTTTTATTATTGGTGAGTTTTATGCATTCTTTGTATATTTCAGATCTAAGGTCTTTATCAGATATATGTTTGCAAATAATTTTTTTCAGTAGCTTGTTTTTTCATTCTCTTAAGAATGTATTTGCAGAGCAAAAGTTTTTTTTTATTTTAATGAAGTCCAACTTATTAATTTATTTGTTCATGGATTATTATGCTATCGATACTGTTTGTAAGAACTCATCATCAAACCCAAACTCCCATAAATTTTTTCCTATGTTTTCAAGTTTTATCATTTTGTATATTACATTAACTATATGATCCATTTTGAGCTGATTTCTGTAAAAGGTGTTAGGTCTTTACCTGTATTATTATTATCATTACTTTGCATATGGACATCCAATTTTTCCAGTACTAATGGTTAAAATGACTACAATTTTTCTATTGAATTGCTGTTATTCTTTTGTCAAAGGCCAGTTGACTATAATTGTGTGGGTCTATTTTTGGATGTTATTCTATTCCACTGATGTTGGTTCTTTCAACCAATATCATGCTGTCTAATAACTGTATTTTTATACAATGTCTAGAAATTGGGTAGTTTGAGTACTCTAACTTTGCTTTTTGGCATCATGTTAGCTATTCTAGGTTTTTTGTCTTTTCATATAAATTTTAGAATATATTTGTCAATATCTACCAAATCCCTTGCTGAGAGATTTTATTAAATCTATAGATCGATTTGGAAAGAATTAGCATTTAAATAATACTGAGTCTTCTAGTCCATTAATGTGAAATATACTCCCATTTGTTTAGATTTTTAAAAACTGTCTTTCTATATTGTTCATATACAGATTGTATATATGTTTAGTTAGATTTATACCTAAGTATTTTATCTTAGGTATAAATGAGAGGGGCAGAGAGGGCTATTGTAAATGGTATTGTTTATTTAATTTCCAATTTCAATTATTCATTATTGGCATACATGAAAACAAATGACTTGTGTATATTAACTTTGTCTTATGTGACCTTGCTTATATTAGCCCTAGCATGTTTGTGTGTGTGTATGTCCATTATTTAATTGGAATTTTTTCCAGGAAAAATCATGTTACCTTTGAATAATTATAGTTAAAATTTCTTTTTCTCTCTTTCCAATATGTATGTCTTTTATTTCCTTAATCATCTTATTGCATTGGCTAGGACTTCCAGTATGATGTTGAATAGTAATGATGACAGATGACATTACTGCCTTGATCCCAGTCTTAGGGGAATACATAACAGTTTCTTACCATTAAGTATAACCACCCACCCTCATTCCCTGCAAAGCCATGAAGTATCTTTCTGGGATCTGCATTGTAAAAATAATGGAATTCCTGAAGGTAAAACCCACAAAAGTAACTGGATTCTTCCAAGACCAAAATCATGGGGAGTTACCTCATCCTTATGCTAGTTCACAATCTTCCTCTAGCAATTAATCACAGTTATTTAAATGGTAATTCCTAACCATTTATGTCAATAGTGCTTTCTGTTCCCGATAAGCAAATCTTGGCTATTATTTTCAGCATTAGTCTCTCTCTCCAGGTTTGGGTGGTAGTTTGCTCTGCAGTCTCAGTTCTGCATGGATAAATCCATGATTGAATTTTGGTTTGCTCAGCTTTTGCTTGATTTTAGGACAGGAGTGATGACTTCCAAGCTCTACATGTCAAAACTGAAACTAGAAGTCTGTTTTGTTTTTTGTTTTTATTAAATTTACTGGTACATGTAATGAGTTTTTAAAATTCATCACTGTTCTTAATATCTTATTCTAGTTTAATTTTCTTTTTTTGAAGTTTATTCTTAATAAGTTATTTTAATAAGGTTTTTAGTCATATTCACTCAGTCGAACTTTGTGAAACATACCTTTATTTCACTGTCATTTTGAATGACAGTTTAGTCAGATTGAATTCTAAAGTAAAAGTTATGTTCTCTGAGAATTTTCAAGATATTATCTGACTCTCTTTTGGCTTCTGTTATTGCTATTGAGAAGTCTGCTATCAGACTAATTGATATATATTGTAAGTTAATCTATTTTTTTCTCTCTGCAGTTTAACCAGATCTTCTCTTTTTACTTAGTGTTCTACCCTTTCTCTAGAATGTTTTAAAAGGTAAATCAGTCTCATTTATTTTGTTTGTTCTTCTTAAATATATTGGGTTTCTTTTCTTAGCCAATTCTGGGAGAAAAATGACCTACAGTTTTAATGTAGTCTAATATCAATTTCTACTCCATTTAAAAAATGAAGAATCTTAGGATCTAGGGGATTAAATACTTTTTGTAAGGTCACAAAGCTAGTAAATAATAGTCTTATAACTTGAATCCCATACAACTTGAATCCATGTTTCTTTGGATGACAATGTTACATACTGAATAAAATATACACGGTTTGTGGATAAATAATGTTATCTGGAAAATTCAAATAAATCTGAAATAAATTGTGTCACTGAATCTTGATTATTCTCTTTTGTTTATGATATTACTGGTCTTTTACATGATTGCACATTCTTCTGATTAGGTAAAAAAAAAACTACATGATTCTTTAAAATTTTGCAGGATTCATTAAAATGATATTCTCGTTGCTGGTATTCAATATATCTGTCATATTTAATTACAGAGTAAAAATTGATACATTTTATATTGATAATGAATATCTGTAAACTTTTGACTTTGGTGACATAAAGTTTTTTACTTTTCTCCCAGTTTTTAGAATTAACAATTTCTAAAAAGTGAATAAGCAGTAAAAAGTCCCCACAAGAGTATACAATACTCTTCTTGAAGAATCTTTAACTATATACTGTTGTTTCATCAAGTATCACTAGCTGGGTCTCCATCTGAGTTCCAAAAACATCAGTTCCTCTGACTGTTCTACTCTAAGGCCTAAAAAGTATAAGAACTCCTCGGTATCATCTTAGTTTTTCCAACTACAAAATGTGCAAAGTAAAGTAATTTTCCAAATACATTAAAAAGTTGCACAACTTTGTATACGGGTGGAAAGAGGCTTGTTGAGACTGATATCAGATGACTGTTTACCTGACATCTTTTTATTTGCTTGAGAGAAATAGAACAGTAAATAAAATTTTTATTAAGTATGGCACTTAAAGTTTTTTATGAGTGAAAATCTCCACTTTTATAGAAGCCATATATAGTGGTTCATGCAGAACTTGCCAACCTCTATCTGCTATTTGGATCCCATTTTACAGCTGAGGAATCATGAAGAGATGGAGGAAAGTTAATGAAGATGCAAAAGGCCACACAGCAGGCTGATGTCAAAATCTAAAATACATTCACACATGCCTGGCAATTTTAACTCTACCCTGAACCTTCTGTTCCTTTGCCTCCATTTAACAGGGAAAAACATATGCAAATATATGCTTATGCTGATACAGTATAAATCACATCTAACACATGTCTAACCTATATCTTTATTTTTGTTTTTTTGAGAAGGAGTCTTGCTTTGTCGCCCAGGCTGGAGTGCAGTGGCACAACCTTGGCTCACTGCAACCTCCGCTTGCTGGGTTCAAGTGATTCTTCTGCCTCAGCCTCTCGAGTAGCTGGGATTACAGGTGCATGCCACCACACCCGGCTGATTTTTGTATTTTTAGTAAAGATGAGGCTTTACCATGTTGGCTAGGCTGGTCTCGAGCTCCTGACCTCAGGTGATCCATCCGTCTTGGCCTCCCAAAGTGCTGGGATTATGGACATAAGCCACCGCGCCCGGCCACATGTATCTTTCTTATATACTTTGAGGTAATTTACTTTTATAAATAATGAAAAGAAAAACTGAACAGTATTCATCTCTTCTTCACCAATTGTCAAGTAATAGAAGGCATACTTTCCAAATACATGTGTGTGTGCATGTGTGTGACAGTGTATGTGTACTTATATATACATACATTCTGTAAAATCCATGTAAGTATATTTACCATAGAGCCTTTGCTGGGCTGATGGTTTGCCAATGTATCCATTCGTTATTTAGCTATCCCCAGGGATAGCATTCGGAATAAAATCTGTCTTTTTAATAGAGATGTAAGTGAAACCAAGTTCTTTGATAGGACTCTTGACTGAAAAGACTTTGACAGAAACCTCCTATTAGGATCCAATTATATTAAACTGTGAAATGTTAAAAGCACTTCATCACAATGTGTAGTGCTTTCCCCCGTACCTAAATGCAATCTGGTACTTGCCTCACCTTGAGTCTTTCGTAATGGGTGCCCAGAGGAACTGTATTATGGAACAGGCAAGACTCAAAAATATTCTTCTCAGTTTTTTAAAAATCAAGTCCCAGTCTCCTTAATAGGAATTCTGACAAGGTGTAGTATATGTTCCCTGGGTAATCAATCAAGCTTGCATAGAAACCATAAAGGAGCTCGTCAGGCTGTTGGAGTGAGTGGTTTCTTATGAACAGCCTCATTGTTCTCACAATTAAGGCCAAGGAGGCAGCCTCCAAAGAAGGGTTTCTGTGGATATCTGAGGGTGAGGTGTGGGAGGAAGGAGCTTTGGGAATGTAAACAATAGCCGTCCTTCTAAATCCTAAGAGGCCCTACTTGCAATGCAAAAGATATTAACGTCTGATGAAAGCAAAACAAGCAAGTATACTTAAAATTGCTGCTGCTACATCATGCTGTTTCAATATGTTACTAGTCAGAAGATTATAAACTCACCAACTTCACCTTTTGGACTATATCCAAGCAAGCTATCACAAAACATAAACAGTTGGATTCTTTTATCTGATAGATACAATTAGAAATGAAGTCAGCTTTAAAAAACACTATTCCGAATTATGACTGGCAGATTTTTTAATCTTAACTGTGTGCTTAAGGAAAATACACATTTAAGATTTGATGTTTTCTCATTCCATTAATAGAATTTAATTTTTACTTCTGTACTCAGGAGGCTGACTGGGAGCATCTCCTGAGGCTAGGAGTTGGATACCAGCCTGGGCAACATAGTGAAACCCTGTCCTTAAAAAAATTAAAGATTAGCCAAGCAGGCATGGTGGTACACACCTGTGGTCCCAGCTACTCAGGAAGCTGAAGCATGAGGATGACTTAAGCCTAGAAGTTTGAAGCTGCCGTGAGCTATGACCTTGCCACATCACTCTAGCCTGATTGACAGAGTGACACTCATCTCTAACAAGTTAATAATAATAATAATAATAATAATAATAATAATAAATTTTTGCTTTTTTTCCTCAGGGCAAAATGACAGGTAGATAAGTGCAAAAAGTTTAATTTAACTTAACCATATAAGTCTGTAGCTATATGAAGAAATATACAACTTAATAGTAGCTGTATCTAGAGAGGAGGTAAGGAAAATGGAATTTGCGTGGATTAAATTTTTATGAGAAAAAGTCATGTATTCCTTGTGTAATTAAGGGTAATAAAAAGCAGGAAAAGTAAAATATAATATTCTCTTTTATAAAGAGATGAATTTTGCTGTAATTCTATCTAGTAAATTATATCAAAAAGATAACTGTCAAAGGGATTCCAATTTCCAATAGTATAATACTAAGGCTGTGATTTTTGATCAATGATGATGCTATCTTCTAAAACAGGTACATGTATATATCTTAGGTACTTAACAAGTATAATACTTGAGCTTTGTTTGACCTACTATATCACTTATTCATTCAGTTATATATTTATGAAGTGACAATTCAGTAAGTGAAAATTGATGAAAATAATTAAGACAGTGTTTACAACAAGCTAAAAAAAAAATTAACCCACCTGGAAATTCCCAGAATAGTGTTGAGATTGCATCCTGTATGGGCCATGATGTTATGGCATCAAATTTATAACATTCAAAGAAATGATATTACATGTAATATTATGCAGATTAGAAGACAAAATTAAAGATACCTAAGGTATATTAAGATGGAGGCTAAAGTGAATAAAGATTATGTAGTCACAGAAATAAAAGGGGGATTAATGTATTCACCCCTTAAAATGTATTTATTAAGTTTTAACTGTGGACCAAGTATTGTGTTATATTGCAGAGATTGTATTAATTAATAGGTGAATAAAACAGTGGTCATTCAATTTAGGAAATGTATGTGGAAGGATGCACACATGTTAAAAACACATGGTCATAAATATGATAGGTGCTAATAAAGACACAAGTACAGGGCAGAGTGGCACATAGAGAAGGAAGTGATTTATTTTGCCTAGATGAATCAGTGAAAGTTTCATGTAGCTGACACGTTGCATCTTGGCTGGTAAGTAAGAATTTGCCAGGTAGACCATCATGTCTGGGCAGTGGCAGAAAGATGACGCCTGGGTGAAGGAAGATCACCATATGTATGAGTGCAAGTAGGAATAGAAAGAAAGAATGTGTTGTTGAATGTACATGGGATAAGCAGAATACAAGATATTTGCTATATATTTTATGTAACTAGGTTTTGGCTTAAAGCAATGAGATTTAGTATGTAAACTTATATTAAAACTATTATTAAAATCTATGTTGAATTCGAATTGCTTTCCCCATCTCCAATTAGGATGGGAAAACAAATAATATGAAATATATGTGCGTTTATAACAAAAGGTCATGTTACTATGTTAACTCTGCTATTTGTCAGTAAAACAAAATTTAAAAAATTGTCACCTATCATTTGCAAAGCATGCCCAGAAATTTTAATTGGTGTACAGCAAAAAATATTATATGGAATAAATTTTTACCTGGAATATTATGAGAACTTATGTAATGGCTGGAAAAAAAATGCTGCCTAAGCATTAAGAAATTGAGTTGAAACAATTAAATTTTATTCTCCTAGGTTTAGTGTTTTAATTGGGTTTCGTATTTGTTTAGAGTGAGAGTCACAAACTGTGGGAGATAAAGTTTGGTAGATGTATCAGTTATCAACTGTCAAACAATCCAAATTTAGTGCTTTAAGATGACAATGATTTAGTTTTTCTTAGGGACATGGCTGGATGGTCCTTCTGGTTTCACTTGGGGTCTCCACTGTGATGGCATTTTACTGGGGGAAGAGAGAGCATAAGTTGTAGCTGTCAGTAGGGCACATCAGTTCTGTTTCTTATGGTCTTTCCATGTAGCTAGTTGGGCTTCCTCACAGCATGGAGGTCTCAAGGCAGTACTCTGAGAAGACTACATGTATTTCAAAAGCATGAAAACAGAAACTAAAAGAATGTGTAAAGATGTGCTTTGGAAGACACACAGTCTCCCTTCTGCTGCATTCTAATGGTTGAAGCGTGCCAGAGGGCCAGACCAAATTTGAAAGGAGACAGGATGAGAATACCACTTTTGATCATGAAAGTAATAGTTTTATTATGAGAAGCACGCAAAATGTAAGATATCACTATGGCCATCTTTAAAAACAATCTACTACTACCAGTGTTAGTAGAATGAGGTAGCTACAGTTTTTTAAATGCAGTTTAAATCAATTTAAGCAGTGTTATGTATTCTCCAGTTTTCTGATCTCTCTATCATACTCGTTTGTCTTATACTAAGACTCTCCCAACATTTATTCTCAAAAAGATTCGTTTTCTATACATAGTTTAGAGAATACTGATTTAGTCATTAGAATCCAGAGTAATAGAAATGGTGTATCAGAATGTCCATGAACAATTTATTTTAAAGGATCTAAAGAAAAATTATCTGCTCTCATCAACTAGAGCCTAATTCAATAGTATTTAAAACTTCTGACTAAAGAAAAATTAGACAATAAGTTGATTCTTTCTGCAAGATGAAATTTGTCTGATTAACATCATCTTTCAAAACATGGGTATACATGAACATTTTAAATAAGGGTTAGTAGACTTGAAAATATGGACTAACTGGTTGGAGTATGAAGTTAAATATGACGGCAAGAGACTGAGCAGTGACGGTCTAAATCCAGTAAAGTGTCTATTGACTTTGTAAAAGTTTTATCTGCCAGCTGGAGCAGTAAGTGAGAGAATGAGATGAGAGAAAAGGATGTGTTCATATGTATCACCATATTATCTCATAATTAAAGCTGCATGGATGGGCCACCAAGACCACAGAAAATTTGCTTAGATTAAACTTATGGTCTTGAATCATGAGTTTGAGTCACGTCTTTGTTTTCCTATTGTAAATGATATTGTTTTATTTGTCCGTTTGTAGAACCAGTTAAATTAAGCTTGAAATTCTATGAGAGAAATCTGGCTCAAAAGTGTTTTGTAAATACTGACAGTAAGTCTTTGTAGCCATATTTGCAAAAAAAAAAAAAAAAAAAAAAAACATTTAAATGCTAGAAAGAGGAGGTGACTGGCTCAGTGACGTTGATAACTTTAAATTTAGCATATATGTTTTCACATATAATTTTGGAGCAATCAGGTTGTTAGTGTGCCAAGATTGCTATCAAAGCTGTTTAATAATATCATGACCTTGACTTTACAAAATTCTGGAGGAATACACATTTGCACTTTCCAGGAGATAATTGCTAAGGTGCACATGGCCAAGGATTCTATAGTATTGGTTTCCAACAAAGTTGTTTTGTACACATTTTATAACAGAAAGGCTTTAAATATGATCTCCATTTCAAATATCAATTCATAAGATGATGATACATTGAGATTTTGTATTTTAATATTATTCATTTCCCAGTTTTATATTATTAAACATGTGGGAACAACATATTACAGCCTCAAGGATCCAGCCTTCTACAATTTTGAAATCAAATCATAAGATCCTTCCTTTAATATGACCCAATAAAACTGTGATCTAAAGTAGTGATTTTGAGATTTATTCAGTCATAAAAATTGATGGTTGAAACAAACTTAGTATTCACCAACTTTAATATTGCTTTTAATCTGAGAACTCCACAATGTTCTTGCCCCTTAATCTATACTTCTATTTACATGATTGTAATACTATTATTTGTTATTTATATGGATAAGTAATTCTTTAACATCAATTATTTACTTATAATGTAAAGTCCAAACATGTTAGCATAAAAACAGTTACTTGGCCTGTGACTAGTGTAGCTTCATATTCAATCCTCTGTAATTGTTTTCTTAAAATTCTTGCAAATTTTATCTTTGAATTTATTCTTGTAAGCAAAGTCCCATGGGATAGTGGAGCATATGCCAAAGGCTGGGACAATAGGCTCATATATAGTCCATCACCCTGCCATCTCTGGAACAGATTCTTAGAGTCTCCCTCCCCATACCCACCTGGTGAACTCTGCCACCCATGGTATGGAATGATGCCTGGGTTGCAGCATCAGAGCAAGGCTTGAATTTTACCTCCTTTACTTTGGGCCCTGTGCAGTGTCCTGGGTGTGGGTATAGGAATAATAGAAAAAGGCAGGGGTCAAACACACTTTCCATGGCACTTAGGGCAGAGCAAGACTGTGACTGTCCCTTCTGGGCTGGTAGCCCAAATGACTTGGCAGATGACTCGCTCTGTGGGGATCTTCACCCACTAGGGATCCAGGTATTCAGTGCACCCAGCTTATCTAGGCAGCAAGGGGGTTTTAATTCCCTGGGTGGATAGGACAACAGGCCCAGTGGGAAAGGGAGGTTCACCCTCTCTCAACTCACTATCATACACACACTCTCAGCAAAGGCCCTGAATTTTCATTGAGCTTTGAAAATTATGTAGCTGATTCTGACTATTCTTTATCCTCTGCTTACCCACTAGCTATACTGAAATATTATACTTGGAATTTCTCAAATATACCATTTCTGTATATTTGTGGTGTTCTTTTACCTGTAAAATTTTAACCCACATGAATACCTTGAGAAGTCCTATTCGTTCTTAACATGGTGCAATCATAAATTTACCTCTGATAAAATTGCACCTCTCACATTTATTCCACCAAAGAGATTTAGCTAATACCTCCATATTATTCCAAATTAATTAGTGGACACTGCTTCTCTTACATTTAGCATATTGATTTGTAAGCTATGCCATTTCCCTTATACTGAAGGGCAAGGCCTGTTTTTCTGTAATCCCAGAATCTAGCACATGCCAGTCAAATAATAAATATTTGTTGAAAACTGACATTCATCCTGAAATACAATAGTTTATATTACTTATAATAATTCAATACTACATTGGATGAGTTTTAAATAATACATGTCTCTTAGTAATAATTGTGAATAGATATCAAGTCTATTTAATTTGAAATATGGTTTCTTGAGAGCAGTATCTTTCCATTCTTATTTAAGGAACATTTCATAAGTACACACATATACACATACACACTCACACAAATATATACACAAATATAAACAATAGGAATGCTAAATACTTTGACTTGTAGAGGACTAGTAGAGAAAAGTAGCCAAATTATTCATTGGTTTTATTCATTTTATTTTAAATTTAACTGTTAGCATAAACAGTAACTAATCCTGAAAACTGTGTGTAAATTTAGGCAACTAACTTACATAATGGTAAGGATAGACTTGTGAAATGAGTTGTGAATTCATTTGCTCTTTTTAGCACTGGCTATATTTTAAATGTGCTACTCTATTTTTAATGGTTACATGCAAGCGTTATCCCTTTCTTAAAGTTATGACTAATATGTGGTTATTGAATTAATGCTTTTTAGAGATGCAATTTCCAAAATTCAGTTATTTAAGGAATGCATTCACAATTTTTGCCAAGTATGTGTGCCACCTATATGTCTGCTTATTTAATATATTACAATATGTGTGACACATAAATTGTACTACTTTAATTGTTATAAAAGTAATACAGATAACACTATCAAAAGTGTAAAACCTGTATCACTTCCCAGAAATTGGAGGTAAGAGTAAATATAATCTCAGTGTAAAAACAATGTGCTATATTTAAAAATAAAAAATGAAATGCAAATATGAATAATGTAAATTGATTATTTTCAAAAGAAAAAAATTATACCTAAAACCAATTCTTCAATGAGAAAAACTTTTTGTAATCAATTGGCATTTGAGATACAGCTGGCTTAGTATTTTAAATAATAGGTAGTTCTACATTAGAGAATCTATCAATTTTTTGAGCTCTTGCTGTGTGCCAACCTCTGTTCTAGTCATCAATAAGATAACTTTGTTATTTGGTTTTGAGGTTATTCATCATGCAGAATTCCAAATCACTTGTTCATATAGATTGCAAGGTGGAGACAAGATTCTGAGTTCTCCATTCTGCTTGTTCTTCCTAAGTGCACAGCTGGGTTAATTCAGCAGCTTCCCATGCAGTGAGGCTGCTTGACTAAATTCAGACAAATAACATGTGGCTAAAATGATACAGACAGATTTTAGGCCTGCCTTGCTTTTTAGAAACACCTTCAATGATCATCTAGAATTCTCTCCGAAAAATCTAGAAGCCACCTGTCTCAAAAATGGCAGCTGAAGCTGGAGAAGAGCTAAGATGTGGCAAGTAAATCAATCAATAAATCAATCAATCACATAACTTTTGTTTTTATAAGCCATTGATATTTTGAGATATAATTATTACAGAGGCCTATCTTGGGCTATTTCAATGTAGGCAGAAAGGCAAATAATATTTAACAGCCTTCTCTGATATGATTAGTGTGTGGCAATTAATTCACAGCCAAAATGACATAAGTGAATGTTGTTCAACAAATGTTACTTCAAGAAAGCAAATGTGATTGCCAGAACATATTCTTTTGGATGCCAAACTATTTATTAATGCTACTATATAATGGAAAAGGATTTCTTAATTGTTAAAGAACTTCCATAAGTTTTAGAAAATTCATATGGAGATCATTACTTACGTTTTCAAGTGCATATTTATAATATCTTGAAAATATTCTGGTGTGTCAATAATGAGACAATAGGGTTTTCATTTTGATAATTTTTGTTAATTGAATACATGACTGAAATTGGAGGACCTACCCACAAGATTCTGGCTTCATTATATCTAAAATAATAACAAAATAATGGTCACAACTCCAACTTATTAAGCTGCACACATGTAAAATGCTTTACTTATGTTCACTTACTTGGTTATCACTGTAACTTTACAAGGTACTTACTATGATTAATCCCATTATACAGCCTAGGAACATGGCTTTTATTATATAAATAGTAAGTAAAAGAGCCCAATTAAAGAGCTGCACTTTTTTTTTTTTTTTTTTTTTTTCTGTTTTTGAGACGGAGTCTTCCTCTGTTGCCCAGGCTGCAGTGCAGTGGCACGATCTCGGCTCACTGCAACCTCCGCCTCCCGGGTTCAAGTGATTCTCCTGATTCAGCCTCCCAAGTAGCTGGGACCACCAGCATGCACTACCACATCCAGCTAATTTTTGTATTTTTAGTAGAGACAGTGTTTCACCATATTGTCCAGGTTGGTCTCAAACTCCTGACCTCAGGTGATTCACCCTCTTGCCTCCCAAAGTGCTGGGATTGCAGGCATGAACCACCATGCCCGGCCAGAGCTGCACTCTTGACACAGCTGTTCTTCAGACCGAGAGTGTGTTGAATCTAATTCTAAGCCTATAGCTCAGAGCAGTTTCTGGGTATCTCTGCACAAACCTTCACTATAAAAATGCCCCATTTGACATGTTTATGATTTCATGTGCTCAGTTATGAGATATAGCCTCCAATTACTCATCTTCAGTAAATTAACTAGAATTGATCTTTTGCCAAATAAACTTATCATTCCTCTATGGATTCTGGATTATTTTTCATTTATAACATAGGGCAGTTTTTCAACCAGTTCCGATTATGTGATCTATCCAAAGTGATCTCAGAGGGATTAGATCTGGAGCTGGCTCGCTAGCTTGGCTGTTTAAAGCAGAATTCCAAAGAGCCAAACAATGAGAGATCAATCTCTTTAGTCTGTGCAGAGTCCAAGAATGCACCCCTAAACTCAGAGAAATGTCCTATTTTACAAAGATGTGAGACAGGCAACAGCAATTAAGAAAAACTGTGGGGAGCATAGGTATAGAGGTAAAATATATGAATAAGAAATTTCATGTCTCTTCTACTATGAAAAACTGGCCATAATACTATGTTATTTTCTATTGTTTTATTTTCACATTTAAATAAATTGATAATAGAATTCCTCTTTTTGTAAAAATCAAATATATAAAAGTAGAGAACTTACATAATGAAAAATTCTGCTAATTATAATCCCACTACCAGAAATAGGTAGCCATTGCTAACATTGTTGATATGCAACACATATATTACATTATTGATATAATTTTATACTGTTTATGTATTATTGCATATTGCTCTTAGGGGTTTTAACTTAAAAAGTTTTTTTTCCTAGCAAAAAGTTTATTATGAGCACCTACCAAAGCAGTATATATACATTTATTTTATCGTTTCTAAAAACAGTTTGTAGTTCTATTATATTGACACATCATAATTTATTAAACCTATTTACTATTTGCTTCTATGTTTTTTCTATCACAAAAAAAGTTTCAGTGAATAGATTTTTATATATATCTTTGGGATCTTATATCATAATATCTGAAGAATGACTGCTTTGAAGTGGAACTTCTTGGCAAAAGAGAATATACCTTTTACATCTTGACATATACTGCCAAAGCAGACCACAATTTTAGATTCAGCCAAATTAATTTTAGTGGTGTCTCATGCCAGTGAGTCTGCCTTCACTGTGCTAGTGTAGGCAGCCAGCTGTGGATTGAAGAGTTTGCTGAGTCAATTGGTATAAATTTGGATCCAACGCTGGCCTATGATAGCTGACATCAAAAGACCAGAACACATTATCACAATTTAAATGAAAGAATTCAAAGACCTCAGGAGTGATGAGTGTTAGGCTGATCTACCCTATGTACCCCATCCATTGGCCTGTGAATTATGTTACTCACAGTATTTTCTCTTCTCCTTCATTGTTACAAGCAATTGTCAAACAAGCCCCTGCCACACTGGAATTGACTCTTTAAATTCTTTTCAATTCTTTTTTTTTTTCAGTCAGGAATGCTGGTGGGGAAGATAACAACTTAATGGTAAAATCAACAGATTTGAGTGGAATCAAGAGCTTCTTGGGCCAGCAGAAGCACGTAAATGGCACATGTAAAGTGGATGTGATCACTTACCATCAAGATAGCAATGATACAGTAATCTTGGTTCAGGGAGTGGCCAGACATGCAGAGATTTCTGGCACTCCCATTTGGACTACAGTATTATCAGTGGTAAAAACTACATTAAGTAGAGTTATACTCTAAGGTTTATGGTTTGTTTTATCTTTTTTTTTCAACGAGAAATTTTCCAGGCTTGAAAACAGGTCCTCTGATTCAAGTCAGGATGCTAGTCACTGAATCCTCATCGTTTCTGGATAAAAGTTAAGGTATTGTCCTAGAACCCTTGAATAAAAGCCAATCTCAAGAGCAGTTCTGAAATTAATGGCATCCAATCTTACAAGAACAATACATGTAACTTCCCGGTAGCCTTTTCTGGTATGACCTATAATATTTTATCTTTGTGTCTGTTCTTAGGGGGTTAAAGAAAAAATTATTCAATAATTCTTGTTAAAACATGGTGAAAAAGACTTTATTCAGGACTACCACAATAAGTACAGAAATCACTACAATGAGGTCTTGCAATGAGGGAGACAGATTAGATTCAGTGCCAAATATAGCCTGTGCAGGTGAGAATTTATAGCCAAGGAGCAGAATTGGCTTTGTGAATAGAAAATCACTTAGTCAAAACATCAGGGGTCAGGGAGATTCTGGCTAAACTGACCTAACAGGATTCTTGCTGAAGAAAGGCCAGGTGATCAAACTTTACCTGGGGATTAGTGGAGAATGAGGAACCTGATCAGATATTAGGGGTAATTGACATTGAGTGTAAGAGGCTCTTACTAAGTTGACTTAGCAAGGATTGCTAAAACTGAAATTTACAAATAAGTGAAGATAGGCCCTGGGAAGTTTCAGAATCCTGACCAAAGTTTGGCCAAGCGAAGAATCTTTGTCATGAGGAAGAGAAATAAACCATCTACTGATGAATGTGACAACACAATTTCTGAGGCCGGAACACTACTGTAATCTGACCAAGGTTAGGATCAGTTTATACATCAAGTGCTAGTTATAAGTAAACTTTCATCCTAAGTTCACCTAACATAGATGATTTCTTCAATGTATAAGTCCATTTGTGTTGCTATAAAGAAATACTTGAATCTGGGTAACTTATACAGAAAAGAGGTTTATTTTGCTCATGGTTCTGCAGGCTGTACAAGCATGGTACCAGCATCTGCTCAGCTTCTGGTGAGGGCTCAGGAAACTTTACCATTTTGGTGTAATGCAAAGGAAAAGCAAGTGTGTCGTGGCAAGAAAGGGCAGGACAGAGAAAAGGAGAAAAAGAGAGATGCCAGGCTCTTTAAAACAAGCAGCTGTCATGTGAACCAATAGAGTGGGACTCATTCATTACCAGGAGGACAATACTAAGCCATTTATGAGGGATTTGCCCCCATGACCCAAGTACCTCCTACTAGGCCTCACCTCCAACATTGGAAATCACATTTCAACATGAGATTTGGGAGGGACAAAACATTCAAACTGTATCATCCATTTTCCAGGTATTCTAAATCTGAATATTGATTCTTATAGACAAAGGGTCAAATATAAAACTTGAAAGATTGTTTACCTCCACCCTACCCCAATTAGACAAAAAATATTCCTGAAAGATAAGAAGGTATCAGCACCACCACAGTAGACTTGCATATCAATCTTCCTAATGCAAAAAACTGCTGGATTCTCAAGAATGATATTGGATTACTTAAGGCTAACCAGGTAAGACTTTCAATGCAGATGATGTTTCTGACATAATTAGTTTTTTTCTCTGCAAATAATTAGTAAATCACCATTAACTTGGAATGTAACTCTTTGATATTTTGGAGTCTTTTGTTTGGACTCTATTGTTTTCAAGCCCTCAGAGGTAAATTTTCTTTTACAGCTGGGACAAGAGAAAGCACTTCGTTCTTGACTTGGGATACTAAATCAGCCTTGTGTTTCTGACATAAGTCTCAATTTGTCATGTTGTATAAGTCATTCTATATATTACTGGATTTGGTTGGCAAGTTTCTGTTAAGAAGTTTTGTGTCTATATTAAAATAAATACTGGTCTATAACTTCCTTTTCTTTTGCGATTTTGCCAAGTATAGGTATCAGGGTAATACTCATCTCATAAAATGAGTTGTGAAGTTGTTTCTTCCTTGTCTTGTCAAAGATTGGCATTAACCACTCTTCGAATGTTTAGTGGAATTTATTAGTGAAGCCATCTGTCCTAGGAACTTCCATGTGGGATGTTTTTAGTTACTGATTTGATCTCTTAACTTCCATTAGATTTACTCACACTTTACATTTTATCTTGAGTAATTTATGGCAATTGTGTCTTTCTTTAAATGTTTCTATTTCTTCTAAGTTATATAATTTGTTGGCATACACTTGTTAATGGTGCTCCCTTATAATTCATTGTTTTGAGGTTTCATAATACAGCCTTCTCTTATTTCTTAATCTTATTTCTTATTTCTTGAATTTCAGTAATTCAAGTCTTATTTAAGAAAAATCTTGGTCAAACTAGCTAAAGATTTGTCAATTTGATTGATATTTACAAAGTTTCAAGCTTTGACTCATTAGTTCATTGTTTTGCCAGTGTTGATGAAAAGAGTCAAACTCTGTAAAATATTTTTAGAGGTTTATTCTGAGCCAAATATGAGTGACCATGGCCTATGACACAGCCCTCAGGAGGTCCTGAGAACATGTGCCCCAGGTGGTCAGGGTAAAGCTCAGTTTTGTACATTTTAGGAAGCCATGAGACATCAATCAAATACATTTAAGAAATACTCTGGTTTGGTGCAGAAAAGCGAGACAACTCCAAGCAGGGACTTCCAGGCTATAGGTAAATTTAAACATTTTCTGGTTGACAATTGGTTGAGTTTGTCTAAAGACTTGGGATTGATAGAAAGAAAATGCTCAGATTAAGCTAAAAGATTGTGGAGACCAAGGTTCTTTTGAAGTCTTATAGTGGCTGCCCTTAATCAAGGTTCTTTACAGATGCAGATTTTCCCCCACAAAGGACGGCTTTGCAGGGTCATTTCAAGATATGGCAGAGAAACACATTTTGGGGTAAAATATTTTGATTTTCTTCTTTATTATGCCAGAGTCAGATTGGAAAGTAAGTCACGATATACATGGTAAATAAAACCCATCTGATGAGAATTTATGGTTTGTAGGACATGACTCCCCACACCCCTTAGATAGGAATTTGGGCAAGATAAAAAAAATCAGAGCTTAGTCCTCACCAGTCTCAATTTTTTAAAAATCTACTTTAGTTTTTATTTTCTTATTTCTGCTTGCTGTCGGTTTAGGGTGTTCTTTTCCTCTTTTCTGAAGAGAAATACTTAGTTTATTAATTTGAGATATTTCTTCTTTCTTAATGTAGATGTTTACTGCTATAAATTTCCATCTAAGCACTGTCTTAACTGCTTATCATAAGTTTTAATATGTCTTCATTTTCATTTATCTGAAAGTATTTTCTAATATTTTTCATTTATTCTTCGACCCTTTGGTTATGTAGCAATGTGTTACTTAATATCCAGATATTTATCCAGACATTAGTGAAACTCACAAGTTTCTGCTATCGATTTTTAATTCCATTATTATTGAGAACATACTTTGTAGGATTTGTGAAAGGAAAATATCTTGGGCTCCCAAAATCACTAAGCTAAAAGGAAAATTCAAGCTGGAAACCGCTCAGGGCAAACCTGCCTTCCATTCTGCTCACTGAGATAGACGCATATTCTGATTGCCTCCTTTGGAAAGGCTTACCAAAAACTCAAAAGAATGCAACCATTTGTCTCTCACCTATCTGTAACCTGGAAGCCCCCTCCCTGCTTCAAGTTGTCCCCGCCCTTTCTGGACTGAACCAATGTACTTCTTACATATACTGATTGAGGTCTGATGTCTTCCTAAAATGTATAAAATCAAGCTGTGTTCTGACCACCTTGGGCACATGTCGTCAGGACTTCCTGAGGCTGTATTACAGGCACGTGTCCTCAATCTTGGCAAAATAAACTTTCTAAACTAACTGAAACCTGTCTAAAATTTTTCAGGCTAACAGATTTCGTACTTTACATTCATTGAGATGTGTTTTCTGGCTTCATTTATGGACTATTTTGGAGAATATTCCAGGTGTGCTTGAGAAGAATATGTATTCTGCCTCTATTGATTGGGGTGTTTGATGATCTTCCACTTTGTTCTACCCATTATTAAAAGTAGGGTATGTACTTCTCTACCTATTGTTGAGTTGTCTACCTCTCCCTTGATTTCTACCAGTCTTGCTTCAAGTATTCTGGGTTTCTGTTGTTAGAAAGGGAATTCATTATTACCTCCCCTAGAACACACATTCTATGGATATCCACAGGGATTTCTCTCTTTTTTTAGGCCTCTTTTCAAATATCACCCGACTGGAAGACCCTTTCATAATTAGCCTTACACAAGGTGAAGGAGCAACAACCCAACAAATATGACCCCAGCTCCCATGGATGCCCAACTGCTTTAATATGTTTTACTTTTTATCTATAACACTCAAAGCTTCCTTAAAATATATAATGGTATTTTATTTTTTGTCTACCCTCCTACCTCAAATTATAAGCTGCACAACATCAAAGACTTTGTTTTGTTGACTTTTAAATCTCCAGCACCTAGGCTAATGCTTTGATGCTTAGCTTATAGTAGGTAATCATTAAATATTAATTGAACAAATTAAATGAATGAATTAGAATATTGGTCAGCACACATTTTCTGTAAAGTGCCAATTTATAAGTATTTCAGGCTTTCAGATTGTAGGATCCTTGTCACAACTACGCAACTCTGCCAATATATTTTGGGAAAGATCTCATAGAGGACACATAAATAAATGAGCATGGCTGCATTCCAATAAAACTTTATTAACAAAAACAGTCAGTGGGAAGGATTTGGCCCACTAGTTGAAGTTTACCAGCCCCTGAATTAGAAGGAAACCTCAGTAACTGACAATGACTCTAGGAACAAAACTGTGGCGTTGTCTATGTTTCAGAAACTGGACATGATTGTGATTCTCTATCGTGAAAGGGCTGATTACATTGTAATTGTGCCTACCAGCACTGGAATATGTTGTACACTACCAGCTTTAAATAGATGTCCTAGGAACATAGGCATATACACCCTAGCATGCATGAATTTAATTTTCATCATACAAAGGTTTATTGATCACCTATACGCTTGATACTCTCCTTCATAGGAGGAAACGTATTAGATGTATTTGCTTGCAGTGTGTTAAATAAGATTTAGGCTTTTTATTTAACCTACGGCCCCTTTAAAGAGAATGTGCTTATGCCATAATTTGGGCAATGATCCGTGTTGTCTTGCTTCCCTGGTGGTAGCTAGCGAGATCATAAGGAATGAATAATGGACAGAAAACCATAGCGTGTGCGACACAACTTATAAAATATGAGCTGAGGCAGAATGTTTACTCTTAGATAATTATCATTTGGAGGCATGGAGATGAGGAAAAAAATAATTGGAGTCTGACTCCTATTAATAGGGAACTGCTAGAGGGAAGATTTGCCAACTGCTATTGGGGGGATCCCCAGAGCTGCTTTGGTCCAGAACAACGCTTCAGCCCCAGCCCCATGTAGGCCTGGCCCTATTACTTATTTACAATAAGGCTTTATTAGGATTCCATGCAATTAAACAACACTAAACTGGAATACTCCTCAGTCTGAATTTTATTATCTAGAATGGCCTGTACTCATAATTTTAGTTGAAAGTTCAAACTGTGTCTGGAGCAAGCATTTTCTGCAATTTATCTTTATAGTTGTTATTATTCATTTGCCTATTTTCAGCATAGGCAAGCGAAGAAATATTTAAGTCAATTAAGTTAACTTAGAGAAGGGGTTTCATTTAGGTTTTATTTTTTTCAGAAATATGTTATTTTGTTTCACTAAAGGGATATTCAGAATTTAAAATAGTTATTTCCCAAGCGGAAAAATTTGGTTGGATATTTCCACACAGAAGAAGATATAAGGTGAGAAATTATACCTCAGTGTCATCCCACAATTCTATGTGGCTTCATGTCTGGAAGTATTGGGAATTTAGCAAAAGAGTTGAAAGGGAGGAAAAAAATCTCAAACATTGTTAACATTTGACAATAACTCTTCTAAACTCAGCTATTTAATTTTATTCTCTAGGTTGTTTTTAGGGTTTTGCCTATCCAAACAGGCTTTCGTGTAGTCCTAAAAACAAAATGTAGTAGTATTTTGTGCTTGATATTATGATGATTTCTCTGTTTGTATCTTATTCTTATACATACACATGGACACATGAGAGAAAAGCAGTAATTTGGCCCCAAATGATATAGAGCTCTGTAAGTTATAATGTGGGTTGATTTTTACTCTTAGATGAGAGGATCTGGAGCACAGGAATGACAGGTCCTTTTAAGAAGATCACCGTGACTGCCATATTGAAATGATTTGAAGGTTCAAGGATACTGGCTATTATAATCATTCAGGTATGAGATAATGATGGTTTAGGCCAGAGTGGCAGTAGAGGAAGCTTGTTAGAAATGGTTAGATTTGGAATACATATTGAAAGTAGAACCAATGGAATTTGCAAATGTGTCATGTGAGAGGAAAAAAGTCTTTTGCTTTACTTTATTTTTATTTATTTTTTTTTTTGCTTAACTACATTTATCAAGTTCTTGTATCCTTCCACTGTATCTTCATGAATATATAAATAGGTATACTTAGTTCTGCAATTTATTTTTCAAAATGTATCATACCATATACTTTATGGACATTTATTTACTCATTTTATTTAAGAATATAAGTGGAGCCCTTTTTGTGTCTATACATTTAATTAGTCCCCACTAAGAAAATTAAGTCATTTTCAGCATTTTGCTACTAAGCCTAATGCTCTCATGATTAACCTCACACATGAATCACTTCTGTATGTGTGCAGGTCTGTTAGGTAAATCCCCTGAAGCAAGATTCCTGGGTCAAAGCATAAACATATTTGTAATTTGAAGAATTAATCCTCAAATTCAATATTTGGAACAGCTTTTTGAAAAGCTGCTATTCTTTTTATTTTTAAAAACAATGTTTCTGAAAGATCTATGTAGCAAGTAGTTTGGATAGGTTTGGTTCATGTGTATGTTTACTCTGAAAAGATACAGAGAAACATTTTGGAGCTCAACACCAGAAATTTACTGACTTTTCTGGTTGAATATTTTAATATTCATTTCACTCTTGTCTTTATTTGTATTTCTGTAATATTATCATTTTATTGAATATCATTCTGTTAAAATCTTACATAACAAGATAATATGAACTCTGACTGTCAGCCAGCCTGGACTTGAATCTGGGCTTCACTCCCTTGTGACCTTGGGGAATTTACTCAAACTCTCTGTGACCTATTTCTTCACCGGTAAAATATGAACAATAACTATCCTATCTCATTGGGTTTTTATGAAATTAAATAATTTAAAATATGGAGAAGCATTTAGAGTAATACTTGACACAAATGAACACTACTCAAATGCTGTAGAGTTTTAGAAGTCACCTCATTAATTTTGTAAAAAAATGCAGATACAATAATAATGTTACTTTATTATACACATTTAATTTCATGGAGACAGGAGATTGCAGATAAAAAAGATTAAAAATTAGTCAATTAGGTTCATTCTCTTTAATTTACATATAACTTTCTTACATGCAAAGCATTCTAAAAAGAACAAATTGGAAGCTAAAAAGTGTTTTTGGATGATATCCCAACTTTAATGAGACAGTTAGATAGTAACTTCTTTGAGATACAACAGGCAAAACCCATTGTTGGTGTAAATAATTTAAAATGAAGAAAATAAAAGGGTAAAATGGTATTAAATCATTATTAAAAGTTTTTTATATGAAATTATCACATATTTCAATTTAATTTACAGATGGCGTTGACATTGCTAAGGGCCGTCTGATATCAACATTTCTAAGTATTATAAATAACACAAAGATTATTACTCAGTATTTAAGAAACTTGACAGAGAATCAGTTGAATTTTTAAATAGGAGAATGACCCTCCCTCGCAAAATGATTTAAGAGACCCACATTATTTCAAAAACTGACAGGACAGTTAGCAGTGGAGATGCTAATTTGGGGTGTGAAGGGAATCACGAGGGCTGTGAGGTGCTAGTGATGCTTCTTTGCTTAATTTGAATGCTCATTACATGGGTTTCTGCAGTTTATTAAAATTTGTTTAGATGAACATTCATGGCATGTGGCCATTTAAAAAGATTAGAATAGGTTTAGCGGGTGTCAATCCTCAACCTTGTGAGAGCTCAGAGTTCCTCAGAGGGACCTCTGGTGGCACACTGGGCAGTGGATTGAAAATCTTCCAGGTGGTATTTTGTGATTTTTCACTCCAATTGTGATCAGAACAACTTTGTATTTATCTGCTTAATATGTGAGAATTTTGTTTCCTAAGGGTGCTCAACAAAGTACCATAAACTGGGTGATCTTAGAATAACAATTTCTTGCCTCACAGTTCTGTAGGCTGGAAGTCTAGAATCAAGCTCTACAGGGCCACGTTTTCTCTGAAGACTCTAAAGAAAAATCCTTCCTTGCTTTTTCCAGCTTCTGGCAGTGACAGGGGTTCCTTGTCTTGCAGCTACAGCATGTCAGTGTTTGCTTCTGTTGTTATGTGGTGTTCTTCCTTCCAACCCACAGCCCACTGTCTGTCTCTTTGTCTAAATTTCCCTCTTCTAAGAACATCAGTCATACTTGAGTAAGTGCCCACTCTGATTCAGTATTACCTCATCTCAACTTGATTACATCTCGCCAAGACCCTATTACCAAATAAGGTCACAGTTGCAGGTACCGGGAGTCAGAACTTCAACATTTCATTTAGGGGTATATCATTCAACCCATAACAGCATCCAAGGCTAAAATAGACTTTCAAAGTAACTGAATTAAAAAATACATTCCCCCAAACCCATACAGTCCTGGGGGTTTTCTATTTAGTTTGAATAGTTAAATGGCCTAGGCGTAGCTAAATGTACCTACCCCTCCAGCCTTAATGAATAATAGATCTGTCTTAGAATATGTTGGACCAAGGTGCAAAATCACCTGTCCCTTTGTGCTTGATGCCTTCTATAGAAAAAACAAACAAATAAACAAAAAAACAAAACTCAATGCACTTCCCAAGAAGTGAGGGCAGACTGATGGTTTCTCCTTTCATTACCTCAATTTTCCCACTGTGCTGGACTGACCATTTTAGTCCTTTTATCCAGAAACTTAGCTGGGCTTGATCTTCTAGATGTGAAACTTTACCTCTCAACTTTTAGAAATCCATGTTTTTGCCACTGCAAGATGAGCCAAATGTTTTGCTAGCTCAAGCTGAAATCTGGTTGAGTGACACACTTATTATTTATGTATAAATCAACAATGTGTTCCCCTTTGCTGCTCACACCCTTAACATGATTTAATATTTCAACACTGTACAGAGAATTATAGATTTCATTTCATCTTGAACCACATAATTCACTTTCATATATTAGATCACAAATGATTGGAAAACAGATTCTAATTGGCAGGTAGCCATTTATGTTAAATCTAGTAGCAAGTGTTAAGCTCTGACATCTTCCTCTTGAAAAGGCTTTTGAAATAAAATTAAAATTCATCATTCAGAGTTGAATGTTTTATGCTGCTGGGAGCTAATTACCACACGCATCTCAGAAGTGTGTGCTTACCTCTTCCAAGCCACTTGTCTTAAACTGTAGGCTCCAGGTTCTACAATTTGTGCTAAATCCCCAATTGCCAAATGGGATAAGGGCTGTTTGCACAAATTGGATTCTCAGGAGACTGTGGTTTGATGCAGGTGAACGGAAATGCCTGCACCTGCTCATTGTCAGCCCTGGCAGGATTCATTCATAGTGGAGTGGGATTAACAGCTGTCGACTCTGAGATCTGCCTGGGAGAAGAGAGTGGGGCATCACCAAAAAAAATTTCAAAACATGGAAACTTGTTCAGTCAAAAAGTTTTGGAGAGAACAAAGTTGGCCACTGCTGGGCTGTAGTCAACTTTTTAGTTAAGTTAGTTGGGAAATATTGAGAAAGGCCTGACAAAACCTGACCACTCTTCTTTCTTCCACCTCTGCCCAGTGTACCATTACCTCCCAGTCTGGGAAAATCATGCAGTGATTGCTTTTGCCTCTTGAGCCTGAAGCTGGCACATTGCCTTAGTTATCCAAGTGTTTTTGTCTTTTTTTTTTTTTTTTTTGTAAAAAACATCTCTCTGGAATTTTTGACTCTGCCTGTTAAGTTTCTAGAGACAGCTAATTTTTACTGCACTTCTGCCATCTTCTTTAATAATCTATACTTCTTGGTTGCCTCTATCTATCTGGTGTTGAACCATTATTTGCCTTCCATTATGGCTACACTTAACTTGACCTTGCATGCTGGGTCTTGTTTTTATCTTTTGTTTTTAATGATTCTCCATATTACTTTATGTCAATTCAAAACTACTCACTTTTTTTTTTAATTTACCCCACTTCATTTAACCAGTGGCTTCTGAGCTTCACTTTTATTCTTTGCTTACCCACTAGCCCAAAGAAGTCAAATATTTGATACTTGTGTTGCTACTGCCATACCTCCTCATGCATCATAGACATTGCTCATCTGTCTACCTCATTGTTCCTTTCTGACCTGGCCTGAGCCATAGTACTCTTCTTAAGATGCTTTTACAGGCAACTCCTGCCAATTTATCAGAGTTGGCACTTGTGATAGGAGCAATTTGATATTGCTGCCTTTGTCTGGGTTTGTAGCCAGGCTCCAAGTTCTCACCCTAGGTCCCTGGTGCTCGACCCCAAATGGATAAGCTCAATAAATATTGGTTAGATGAGTAAAGTAATGAATATATGAAAAGGCCAGAATTCCTGTCCTGGTTATGTAAACTTCAATAGTAACATTCAAAGTGCAGTTCTAATACTTACTGTTGTGTAGCTTTGAGAAAGTTTTCTACTACTTCATGACTTTATCTGTATAATGGGGATAATGATAATAGTTTCCAATAGTATCTGCTTTATAGGATTATTGTGAGACTACAACCCAATGATATCTATACAGCACTGAGCACACTGCCTGACATGTTATAGTACTTGCCATTTATTGTTCTTTAGTAACATTACTTTTATCAATTAACTGCTATGTTCACTAAAACCTATCTTTTTGTAGGGTTTCTTTACAATGTAAATTTTATTTATTTTTAATATTTCAGTACTATCTTTTTATACACTTAGGAATAGCGTTTTTGCCAAGTATACAGCGTTGTCTTTATATTTATTATTATTATTATTATTTTTGAGACACAGTCTTGCTCTGTCACCCAGGCTAGAGGAGTGCAGTGGCATGAACTTGTCTCACTGCAAGCTCCGCCTCCTGGGTTCACGCCATTCTCCTGCCTCAGCCTCCCAAGTAGCTGAGACTACAGCGCCCACCACCACACTCAGCTAATTTTTTCTATTTTTTAGTAGAGACAGGGTTTCACCGTGTCAGCCAGGATGGTCTCAATCTCCTGACCTCATGATCCGCCTGCCTCGGCCTCCCAAAGTGCTGGGATTACAGGTGTGAGCCACCGTGCCCGGCCAGCATTGTCTTTATAACTGAAGAGACAGTTTGCAACTTTTAAATGTCCAATAGGGAGGAAACTTCCCGAATGAAGAAAGGCATATTCTTTATCTGGATTGGTTTGGTTTTCCTTTTCAAATAGACTTGGTCTTGTCCGACAAAATTATTTACTGTTGATATTTTTGTATGAAAACTTCGGTGAATGCTACCAGTTAATCATTTGAAACCACCTGAGCCTATTTATCCAAGCATGGTTCTACAAGCATACACAAATGTGCAAGCGTATTTCTGATACATGTGTGTATTTTGTGATATGCAGTTAGAAAGAGAGCTCTCTTTTCTCTCTGATTTGAAATGAACTAGGAAAATGGGTCTTTTTTATACATACAGGGTAGCAAATATGAAGGGCATGGTAGTAAACCTGACAGCTACACCTGGCTTTTGTATCACATCATTGAACTGTTCAAGGGAACACACTCATGTAGAGTCCCGAATAGAGGGATACTTTGTCAAAATAATGAAGCTGTATTTAATGACTACTCAACTGGAAGTTTTATGTAAAATACAAATGGCAACTTATACAAAAGGATATAAAAGGGGTAGAGGTATTATTAGACAGAAGCTGCAGCTATTTCTACCATTAATGTAAAAACCACATCTCTTCTTTAGATGACTGATATATTATGTTGCTGCAAGAGGCTACCATTAATGATACTAATGATGGATTTTTTTCCTAAGCTGTGACTCATTTATTGCTAAAAGTAAACTGAGAAACAAAAAATTATTGAAGTTGGTATGTCTGTATTAAGGAATCATATAAATTATTATTATTTAATTTTGCCTATAAATTCTGAACCTTTATTTCTTTTTTTCCTGCTTTTCATTGGGACCAAAAATATCAGAAAAAAAGAATGATGTGCTTTTATAATGTACTTCCTGTCAAATGGAATTTTTTCAAGCATTTTACAGCAATTTAATATTTGCTTGATGAGCCTTTCACTATTCCTCTTAGGTGACTATTGATAATTTGAGTTTCTTATGCTATTTTTTTCCTCAAAATTTAGCCTATAGAAATATTTTTAAAGTATTTGCTCATTGTTTCTATTTTTATTCCACCCTTTCCTGGAAACATTGAACATTTCCTTTCCTTCTTTGCAGATTTCATAAAAACAAATATTGCATACACATGTCTGACTCTGGGGAAACATTCTTTTTGAGGTAAATTGCTCTTTGGTGCTATTTGCAATATATTATTTGAAAAAAATCTATCTGAAGAAATAGAAGAATTATTTAAGTGGCCTGAAAGCTCAGACTCAGCTATAAGCTTCTATAAAATAAAAAGTAAGAATTATGTTCTAAAGGGAATACAGTTTCAACATATAATTTCAGTGCTAAATATAAGTGAAATTAGAATGATGAAAATAATATGACACTAATAGAAACACGTATCCCTCAAAGTTGCTATTCTGACATCAGCATCATCCTTTCAATTACATGGGCTATAGCTCCAATGTACCTTATGTAAACCAAACACATGTTTGTTTAAGGTTAAACATGTTTATATAAGTATTTAATGAGTTAAAACTCAATAAAGTAAGATTTTAATTGTGTGAGATAAACATATCTGTATTTCATGAGACCAACCCTATTGATAAAAATCTAAAACAATAGATAAATACTGTGTTTTTCTATCTAGATGTAAGAAACAAGCACATTTAGAAATTCCTCAACCATCAGCTATGTTTCTAGTATTTCTCCACAGATTGATGGAGACTAATACTTAGTTGAGGCCTGAGATCAATGACTTTATTTACCTAGTTTGTATCTTTATCTCTAATCAATGGGGATGTAACTGGTGAATGAATTTTCACTCTACTTAATTCAAATGGTTATGGATTTCTGCACTGAAACAAAATGTTTCAACTTGATAACAGGTGAAAGATGCATCATTTCTTGAATGATTGTTTTTCAAAAACTGACATAATATAGCTATTTAGAAACAGCTATGGAAAAAGGTTGGTATCATAAACCATATGCAGGATAAATTAGACTTAAAAACAAAATAATCCAGAAATTGTTTAAGTGAATATTTTACAGTTGGAGATTTTAGAACATGCCATAAATGCCATAAATACAAGAGAAGTTCCCCAAAACCTTCTCCACTTCACTGATTAGCAAGACTAAGGAGACTCTCCACTCTGTTCCTTACCAATATTCATCATAGAATATTGAATAGTCATTCAATATTAATAGATTAGTAATATAATATATTAATCAATAGATTAATATTATCTATAGATAATCAATACTATTAATCAACAGATTAATATATTCTATTAAGTAAGATTGTATTGATATATTATATTATTAATCTATTGGTCAATTAACATATTACTTGATTAATAATATTGAATATTCATTTAATATTAATATATTATGAAATACTTTCTAGTGAATCTAGGCATTTCTTCTCTTATCATTAAGTTGTGTCCTTACAGGAAAATTAAACATGTATTTGTTTAATCAATATATATTATACATATTATGTATAAAAAAACTAGCCTAAGTTCTGATTATATAGAAGCTAAGCAAATAAACACACAGGTAAAAATTTTTGTTTGTGATACATTCTGTTTTGAAGAGAGAGGTATAATAATTTGCAAATATAAAAGATATAGTAATTCAGGCAGTATCAGTTTTTATTTCTTTGTAACAAATCACCACAGACGTAATGGCATAAAGAATCAATTATCTTCTTTGCTTATGATTCTGTGGACTAGAAATTTGGGTGGGCTCAGCTGTATGGTTCTTCTGTTCCCCTGAAGTCAGTAATGCAACCTGTAGTTATCTCATGGCTCAAATTGAACCGTGTGGCATACGATGATCTGACTCACATGTCTTGCCTTTGGTGGTAGGTGTTGCCTTCTGGTCTAGGGGGCCTTATTTTGGAAAGCTTGCTTGTGCTTTGTAAGACCTTTCATTCTCCAGTAGTCTTCTTCACATCATATAAACCCAAGGCAGCATTCCGAGAGAGAAAAAGTAAAGCTGGGAAGGATTTTGAGGCCAAAGCATAGGAGTTCCTAAAAGATCACCTCTACAACATTCTTTTGGTCAAAACAATTTATAAGGCTAGCCCATATTCAATGAATGGAGAAACAGATTCCATCTTTGGTGAAAAAAAATAAAAGTACTATTGAAAATGAGCATGCATACAAGGATAGTATAGACTACTGTGGCCATTTTTTATAACCCTTCTACCATTGATAGCAATAAACATCATGGAGAAAATGAAGCAAGGAAGAAGATAGCAGATGCCATATTAATGGGAAGGAACCCTAGTAAATAAGAATTGATGTGTGGAAACTTGAGAAATAGAGGAGCAAGGCATATAGCTATCTGAGGGAAGATATTACATGCAGAGGAAACAGCAAAGGTCATGAAGGAGGCATGCATTTGGACTGTTCAAAGAAGGAGGAGGTGGCCAATCTAGTTAAAGACGAGTGATATAGGGGAAAACTAGGAGAGGATGAAATCAAAGTTGTAGATGTGCATCACCAAAAGGGTTTTTCCCTTTACTCAGCACAATGTGGGAAGACCTTGGAAGATTTTCAGGTGATGAGTGAAACAATTTATTACAGTCTTAAATATTCACTCTAGTTGCTGTGTTGAAAGTAGATTATTAGGAATAAGACTAGAAACACAGAGATTAGTTAGGAGACTTTTCCATTAATTCAGATAAGAGATCCTTGTTTCTCAGACCACACTCATAAATAGTGGAGGAATAAAAAGTGGTTATATTCTGAATATATTAACGTAGTACCAATGAGATATGATGACAAATTGGATATAAGCTATGAGAAAGAGAAGGTAAAGATGGTTCCAAAATTTTTTTGCATAAACAATAGGAAAGCTGGAGTTGCTCCGTTGTGAGATAGAGAAGACTGAGGAAAAGGGGAGGTGGAACTATATTTGGAGTTTGTTGTCAGATATTGTCTTAGCCTGGATTCTCCAGAAGGTAAAACTGCACAAATGATGAAAGGGCAAGTAACTTACAGAGAATTTGATCAGGAAATAATAGTGGAGACAGAAAAGAGCAGGGAAAACTCAATACATTGCTTAATTGGCCACCTGTAAAGATCACTTGTTTCTTGATCTGAGAGATGGCTTGAAATTTATCTAAGGGTGATATGGTTTGGGAGAGGAAAGAGTAAGCATATACCTATGGGTTGCCATTCCCTTTTGTCATTGAAGTTTTACCTTTTGGGTTTCTTGGCTTCTGAATGTTCATGCATGTTTAGTGAGTGGGTCTGGGTTTCCATAAAAGTCCTGTTATTACATCAGTCATATTATTACCCCTTTGAGGAAAGAAACCACGCTTTTCTCAACTTAAGATATTTTTGTGTCTCCCTTAAATTCACTGTGCATCAGAAGTCCTTCAAGGTTGCAATCTCTGCAAATACTTAATGCAAAACGGTTAGTGAAGAAACATCCTTCCCATTGATGGAGCTGATCCTGAAGTCATGATTGATATTCTTCATCAACCATTTTCCTCTCTTTTATAGTTTTCTTTCAACCTAGATCATTATTTCATTAGATGTGGGTTGCTTGCTTGAAAGATTGATCGAGATCTTCAGTCTTGAGGGGTCTGAAGCTTAGTTGCCTTGTACCTGTTGGACCATGGACCATGCACCATGCAACTGCCCATTCACCACTGTTACTGGGAACATAAAAAATTACATCTCTGTGAATTACTTGGCTTTTAGACATAGCCATTCTTGGCTCCATATGCAGCAGCAACACTGTCTTCTCTGGTAATCAGGATTGATTTCTCCCACCAGCATAAAAATACCTTTCTTTGTTTGTGGGGTCACTGGAAAGAGGAACCACAATGTTCAGGAATAGTTTTAATTTCAAGTTCAATGGGACACTTACTGTGTCTCATGGTGGAAGCATTTCATGGAAATGCATTTGTGTAGCCCAGCTGAACCCAAGGTGGAGAAAGAAAGCATAAACTCCACTGTATGCCACTGAGAATCACAATGTAAGAGGTCAATCTTACACCTTTCTCTTGCTTCCTGGACATGAGTATTCTTGTTATAGGGCCTGAGCATCATTGTTTGTCCATTCGCTCAGTGTATACACTGCACTGTGGACAATGTGCTTTTTCCATAGAATGTTGTGCCTGAGCTGATGCCTTAACTGAGATTTTCAAAAGCCATTTTGCTGGTCTATTGGGCTGTTTATTTCTTAGTGTTGAAATAAAAGATAAAATCAGAGGAACCCACGGAAAAGAATAAAATTCATGCATTTCATCCATATGAACTTTTCAAAATTACCCATAAATATCACTGGAGCATGTTTCATAATAGAGCTGTAAGGTCTCCCTGGATAATGAATTATGATGCCTACATTTTGTCCCCATCCTTTTTCCAAGTATCTCCGTAATTGTAAAGAAGGGATTTCATTTCTATTATAAAATTCTTAATCCATAAATTGAGGAGGTTGGGCTTATAATCGCTAAAATTTCTCTTAACCTTAACATAGGATGATTCTATGTTTAGCAAACACAATCTAAACAAACATTACTGAGCATCTATGTTAGTCCATAAATTATGATAAGGGTTTTATATGCATTTTTTATGTCATCCAAAAAGTCTTTGAGTCTTGGAGGTCAATAATCTTATTAGTCTACAGAAAAAAACATTGAGCAGCACATATTTAATTACATGCCCAAGATCATATATCCAAATAATTTCTAAGCTAGAGTTTGAGTTCATATTTGGCTTTAAAACCTTTACTTTTAATTACAATGCTATATTAACTCAAGATTTCTGAAAATTATATTGTTAATAATAAAATAATATTTCTTTGTATGTGAAAAATGAGTTGCTTCACAAATGTCTGTCACTATTTTTCTATTTACGAGAAGAAAAATGTTAAAAAGCCTGTAGTTAAAAAAGAAATGCAATTGGAATTTAACATGATGCTATTTTCTGTTCTTAGGGACTTCTGGAGAAGTAATCTGTTCTACTTCCTTTATTTATATTAATGAGCCCAGCTATTTTTCTCTCTTTTTAGGCTTCAGGTTATCATAATATGAAAACACAGTTACCTCATGATGCTTTACTCTTCTAGGAGGCTGTAGTTCTCCCTGAACACAAATGATTGTTCATAGAGCCAGTGTTCTCCACTTTGCCTCCCTGGAATAAATGTATGCATATGTTTATAGAGTAAGAAAGATTCTAGGAGATAAATTTGATATTTCCTTTTCCAGCAGTCTTTCCTTGCTTTTAATGGCTTCCAATATAATCCATAGGCCTTCATGCATCTCAAAAATATTTCACTTCTTTTGAGTACCCAACAGTTTCAGTTCCTTCCCTGAGTCATACAGAACAGCCTTGATCACATGCCTTATGAGTATTTTTTTTTTCATTCTTAGGTTCCAAGCAGTTCCAGTTATTCTTTCACTGATGTCCTCTACTTTGGATATTTTTAAAATCAATCTTACAGTACACTACATAGAATTGAGTGTCCCTGGGTGGCATTTTATTGTTTTCTTTGTATTCCTAACTTTCTTATAGCCATGCCTCTAACAGAGAATTTTCTGATCTGACACACGTTTCAGCCTCTCCTAATTTAATGTTATCAAAAAATGTTATTAGCATGCTGTCTGCACCCTCTTACAGATCATTATCACTAAACCTGAAGAAGTCCACTCAATATTTCCCCCAGAAGCCTCCAGCACCTATTAACCATAACCCTTTACTTATACTTTTTAAGTTCATTTTAATTCAAGTGACTACATATTCCCTGAGCCAATCTGAACAGAATTTACAAGGAAAGCTGCAGGATCCTTGTTCGTCCAAGGTCTTAAAACTATTTTAAAGATAATAATTATAAATATTTTCTAGTATCTGTATATACTGCCTAGCATATCAATTGTAAACTCCGTGGCATGTCACTTAAGGTATCCTATAATTTCTTGTTTTTCCTTTATATGATACTTATATTTTAAACTAAGATTTATAAAATACCCAGAACAATCACTTCTCCTCAGCCACAGCTCTGATAATCTTCTCAAATATCTTATTCTGAAAATGGCTCTGGCTCATGTTTCTCACTTGCAATGCCCTATTTCCATACTTTTAGCCAGCACTTTCCTTTTTCTTGTTTTTGAAAATATATTTGGGCTTTTAATTATTTGTTCTTCAATTTTTGCATTTTTGTATGTATTCACACATTCACATACACACACACAAATGCACACACACATATATGTATATTTTTTTCTTACTCATTTCAAAATACCATAGACTTAATGGTTCATACAACAGAAATTTACTCCTCAGAGTTCTGGAGCCTGGGAAGTCCATAATCAAGGCATCCGCAGATTTGGTGTCTGGTGAGGGCCCTTCTCCTGGTTCACGGATGTCTGACTTCCTGCTGTACCTTCACATGGCAGATCTTTTATAGACTTTGTCTCAGTTCAGTACTCAGTTCCTTTTCTTCCCTCTGAGCCTTGATTTTCCTTACAGAGGGAGAGACCAGGCCTAACCAATTGACTGCTTTCAGTTTTCTATTATGTAATTGATGCATACATAATGTTGGGACTCAGAAAATAATACCCTCAGATGCAAGCCTAAAAACAAAGTTTTTCTCTGGCCTTCTGCTTTCCTGTCTCTCAGTCTCATTCTCCCCCAAGGCTAGCCATAGAAACTAAAATCCCTCTTCCCCAAGGCGGGTCATAGAAATCAGAACTCTTTTTCCCCAAAGCCAGCCATAAAACCTAAAAATAATACTCTTAAGGTTCTCTCCACTGGCCATAAAGAAATGGTCTGACCTACCTTGTTTGACTGTAGGTCATAAGATCACATTTCAGAAAGGGTCCTGCAGGAAGGAATGCAGGCTCAGAGAGGAAAGAGGAACCTAGACAAACAGGCCTTGCTGAGTTTCTCCAGGCAGTCTGTTAGCATGAAATCATACTTCTACATAGTTATCCAGACTTTGTTGAATCTGAGCATAAAATGGACAATTCTCCCTGTAGCTTTGGGTCTTCCTTCTGAAGGTTCCTGTGAATACATTAAATACGTGTGTATGCTGTTTCTCCAATTAATCTGCCTTTTGTTGAGCTGAGTTTTGAGTGAATCATCAGAGGCAAAGGGAAAGTTTTCCCATGGCCCCTACAATAACTTTAGTTCCCAGTATTTTTAATTTTGAAATTACATGCATATTCAATGAAAGTGACTCTATCACTGTCAGTCAAATTTAGTCTTTCTTCTATGCCTTTTTACCTCATCCCTGCCCTGCTACCTATCATCAATGTATTGTAACCTTAAAATACCTTTGACAACTTAAACTGGGAGTAAATAATGTTGCATATTTTAAAATCCACTTTGTCTAAAATTGCCCTTAATTCTATAGAAAAATAACTTATTTAAGGTTTCATATAAACTATTATTCTATCATTCCCAAATAAAGTTTTTTTTAAAAAATAAGGTTTCCAGTTAAGTATATTGATACTGTGGGAAACCAGGCTTACATTTGGAAATGTCATTCTTCTAAGGCCTTAATCCTAGGGTCATTTTATCTACGTGGTCTTTATGTGTTATCTTCTTTCTCCATAAGGTAATTCATCTCCCTGCTCTAACTTCAATGACATTAATAAAAGCACTAACAGCACAATTATCATTTTTATTATGTGACACTTATCTAAGATTGGATTATTACAGATTGCAAACAATTTACAGAAAGAGGCACATATTTGATAATGTTCGGGACAGCAGAGTGCTATTCTGTTTAAATCCTTTTTAACATAAAGAACTAAATAAATGATAACTAACCATGATAACTAAAAAGCTTCATGAAATCCCACTGTGTGGAGGGACATTAACAGTTAATTTGGTCTATAAACATTTACAAATTATGCAAAAATGTGTCTAGTAATACAAATAATAAAAGCTCCAATTTTTTAGTTCTGTATTCAGCCACATCAAACATTTCTAAAGTTACTCATGTCAGCCCAGTAGTGTGTCAAGGGAATGAATACACAGCTGTTCCCTGGCCCTAAGGAATTTGTAGTTTGTTTATTAGTTCATTCATTTATTTTGTTAGTCAAAGTCAATCAACAAACACTGAGAGATTGACAGCCTCAGTTTCAGAGAAGTGTGCCTTGTGCTGCTGAAGAAGGATATACTGATCCCTTAAACTTGAATGTGAGCATTTATGTCATTGTAGCATGATGATTGATATGGCAAGTAGGAAGAATTCTTTTCTAAGTACATGACCACTTGCTAAGACAGGGTCACCTTGAATCCTTTTAAATGAAGTGTGTTTGCTTTGCTGAGCCCTTGAAAATTAAACCCTGTGCTTCACAGTAACAGTGAAAGATACAAGTTTCTCTCATTAAAACAGCAAGAAGAATGTGTTTTCCCCAATGACTAAGTGGGAAGAAGAGAATAAAGTAGGGACGGGGACAGAAATGGAAGGAAGACAGAGCTGGAGGGCACATGGAAGCTATAGAAGACTGAGTGGAGCTCATCATGAACTCTCTTCATGATTCCTTCAAGTTAGCTTGTTTTTTTTTTTTTTTTTTAATGCTGTAAAACTCACCAACACACAGTGGGATTAAATGTGGTTGGAAAGTGACCAAAAACTGAGTTCATTTTCTGAGATGGCACGTAAAATGATTCACAGAAGCAGGTCATGGAAAATTATGGCTAAGAAGAGAGAATCTGGTAGAGACTGGCCCCCTGGGACTGAGCATAGGTTTGTAGGTGGCATTATGGACTTCCAGAGCTCAAGTTGTTGGGATTTAGGCCAAGATCAATTTCTAGGTGTTAGAAGGTCAAGTTCTCCTTCTTCTCAGTGTGACTTTTGAAGAATACATCCACCCACCCCCACATATATGTGCACATACATGTATTTCCACCTATGTATACATACATAGCATTTATTATATTCTATGTGTTCATATATTATATCCCATATGCCCTAAAACAACTCAGAATTGATTATTTGTAAGTTTTAAAATCCTGAAGAAGGAGAATGAGAGGTTTATGAGCAAATGCTTCCCAGATGTGGTAGCTTTGAAAAATGAATAAGATTTGACCATGAGGGCATTTCAAATGGAAAAAAAAAAATAATGTGAGCAAAGGCTAGGAGTTCATTGTTCCCCTGTGAGACAGCATTATAAAATTTAACTAGAGGAAGTACATTTTGCCTCCATGAGTGACTTGCCTTGGTTTTAGGCTACTTTTTGCATATTAAGTTTGGGAATTTTAGGATTGGGATGTGATTGAGCTTTCAACTGTGTTCAGTTGCTTAGAAAAAGAGAATCTGGATTTAACTTAAGTATAAGTTAGTGCTAGATTGTCTAAGTGAGAAGAGTTTTGCGTCATCTAGAACAGGAGTCTCAAATCCCTGGCCCAGGGACTGGTACTGGTCTGTGGCCTGCTAGGAACTGGACTGTATAGCAGGAGGTGAGTGGCGGCGAGCTGAGCTCCACCTCCCGTCAGATCAACCGCAGCATTAGATTCTCATAGGAGCAGGAACCTGTTACGAACTGTGCATGCTAGGGATCTAGGTTGTGGGCTCCTTATAAGAATCTAATGCCTGATGATCTGTCACTGTCTCCCATCACCCCCAAATGGGACCATCTAGTAGCAGGAAAAAATGTTTAGTGTTCCCACTGATTCTGCATTATGGTGAGTGTATAATAATAACAGAAATAACTTGCACAGTAAGTAAAATGTGCTTGAATCATCTCCACAAACCAATCCTTGGAAAAATCGTCCTCCACAAAGACCGATCCCTGGTGCCAAAATGCTTGTGGACTGCTGATCTAGAGAAGCCCAAAACTGTAATACACTCTACCTCTAGCTGTTACAGTTTCCTCCCCTAGAAGGCTGGGATAGGGAAAACAGAACTGAATTGGCAATATCAGATCTTGATACCAAATTGGCCTGTAAATAAGTCCCATTCTTGTGAGGAAATGTAACAAAGTGATCTGAATCAACTTCTTCATCTTTTTCCATATTTGTCTAGAAGCTCATGAAACTCCTAAACTGTGAATAATAAGCTCATATAAACTAATGTGCTCACAGATTGTATTTCTAACTACATACATAAATATTTTAAATGTTGGAGAAATATATGTTGATCAATAATTGATTCCTAAATAAAATTATTTTTATTTTGAGCATATTTCCAAATTTTGAGACTAATGAACTAACTCTTATTGAAATTTACCATGTACCAGACATTGTGCTCGGCATTTTACGTGTCTTACAATGGCTCCTAATTCTACCATCCTAGTCCACTTTTTAATTAAGTCCTGAAAGATAAAATACTAAAATAATGCCACCTGCATTAGTGGATTACATTTTTTGACAACTTCTATATTGTATTTTTTCAAAAATTTTATCATTATTTTTAAAATTTTAATTTTATTTATTTATTTATTTATTTATTTATTTATTTATTTACTTTTGGGACAAAGTCTTGCTTGTCACCCAGGCTGGAGTGCTGTGGTACAAACACGGCTCACTGCATCCTCAACCTCCCAGGCTCCATTAATCCTCCTACCTCATCCTACCGAGTAGCTTGGATCACAGGTGCATACCACCACACTTAGCTAATTTTTTGTACTTTTTGTAGAGGCAGGGTTTTGCCATGTTGCCCAGGCTGGTCTCAAACTCCTGGGCTCAAGCAATTTACCCACCTTGGCCTCCCAAAGTGCTGGGATTACAGGCGTAAGCCACCACACCCAGCCTATCATTTATTTTTTGAGATAACTTCATGACTTAGATTATATTACTGTTTCATTTTTAAATGAGTAATTGAGAAGTAGAAAGGTCAAATAATTCGCTGCAGATCACCTGTCTACTAAGTGATAGAACAGAATTGAAATCCGGGTAAATTCATCTTAGAAACCATGCTTTGGGCAGCAAACTACTTCTGTAAACTTTTAGATAGTAAATATTTCAGCTTTATAGGCTGGACTGTTTCTGTCAAAGGAACTCAAGTTGGCTATTGTAGCACAGGAGCAGCTACAGACAATATGTAAAAGAATGAGTGTGGCTGTGCTTCAATAAAATGTTATTTGTAAAAACAAGCAGTGAACCAGATTTGGCTCATGGACTATAGTTTATCAGCTCCTGCTCCACAAAAGTAAAAACATATGCTGATGCATGGCACCATTTATGCAGGTCCTAAATTGTATTGCACTACTACAAAAATATTGTTTAATAAGAGAGGGCCAACATGAGCCCCTTTCCACCATTATACTTTATGACAACCACTACTTTTCCTTAGAAAGCGTATTTTTAAGTCACACCTTGAATATCTGAAATACAGTATAAGAAATCCCATTTTAAAAACCAGATCCGTAATAACACCTAGCTCACTTGTTTACTTCTAAGCAATCTGTTCCATGCATTGGCTGAACAAACAGTAATATTGCAAAATCAACAAACATTTGTTGAAGTCATAACAGCCATTGGAATACCTACTGAGTAGAGAAAGTTAAGAATAACCTTGACTTTAAGGAGTTGAAAATTAGTAGAATAGAAAAGATATGAAGCAACCTTGTTATAATTCAGTGGGATGAGTACAATAATATCTGTAAGATCATGGAAGTTCTAAGAAAAGAAAAAATATATTATATGGAAGAAGCCTTTGAGTTTTTTACGCAAAGGTGTTATTTGAACTGATTCATCTTGGAGGAGATCTCCAGATAGGAGAGGCACTCTAGCCAGAAGCAATGGTGTATGAAAATGTGCTGGACCATCATTGTGTGGGGATGCTTGGGGAACAGTGAGAAATGCAGCCGAATGAGAATATCTTTGGGCAGAGACGGAGGAGGTAAGGTGGTGAAGTGGCAAGAGATAGGTTGCAGAAAGTATTCATCTTAAAAATTTAGGGTTTCATTTTAAAAGCAGAAAGCAGTTAAGGTGATAGAACAGGCAGTGACTTCATCACAATTGTTTTTCGAGTTAAGGAGCTAGTTTTGCAAACGCTTTATGGCGAGGTTTTGAGGAGTATGTTTAGATAATTTACTCCCCTAGAGGGGCAAGTTAGTTCAGGTCATTACCATTTCTTACTATGCTGCCACCCCAGCCTCCTAAATGTTCCCGCTGTCTCAACTTTTACTGCCTCCATGGTTTGCCTTTTCCAGAATGTCATTTAGTTGGAATGTCAGTATGTAGTATTTTTAGAATGGCTTCTTTCACTTAATAATATATGTTTAAGGGTCTTCCATGTGTTTTCATGGTTTGATAACTCATTTTTTATTAGTATTTAAGAATATTCCATGGTCTGATGTACCACAATTGATATATCAATTCATTTATTGAAGGATATTTTGGATGCTTCCTTTTTTTGCAATTATGATAAAAATACTAAAAACATCCATGTGCAAGTGTTTGTGTGACATGCGTTTTCAATTCATTTGAGTAAACATCCAGGAGCATTATTGCTAGATGACATAGTAAGAGTATGTTTAGTTTTATAAACTAAACTGCCAGGCCAGGTGCGGTGGCTCATACTTATAATCCAAGCACTCTGGGAGGCTGAGATCAGAGGATTGCTTCAGGCCAGGAGTTTGAGACCAGCCTGGGCAATAGCAGAATACTCCATCTTTAAAAAAAAAAATAATTAGCCAGTGTGGTGGAGCACACCTGTGGTCACCTACTTGGGAGGCTGAGGTGAGAGGATCACTTGAGCCTGGAAGGTCAAGGCTGCAGTAAGCCATAATTGCACCACTGCACTCCAGCCTGGGCAAAAGAGTGAGATACTGCCTCAAAGAAAAAAAAAAAAAAAGAAAAAGAAAAAAATTGTCCAGCTGTCTTCCAAATTGGTTGCACCATTTCCATTTTGCATTCCCACCAGCAATGAATGAGAGTTCCTGTTGCCCTACATCCTCACCAGCATTTGGTGGTATTGGTATTTTTGGATCTTGGCCATTCTAATACACTGTTTAGGTACATCTCATTGTTACTTTTATTTTCAATTTTGTAGTGACATACAATGTTGAACCTTTTCATATGCTCATTTGACATCTGTATATCATCTTTGGTGACTGTTTACATATTTTGCTCATTTTTAAATTGGACCTCTCCCCATTTTTATTCTGCTCCAGTGCATTTTCTGCTTTGCACTGAAATCTGACCTTATTGCTATGTCACCTCCATGAGTAAAGCCTTTCAATGGCTCTCCACTGCTATTAGGAATAGAGACCAGCACTATCTGGCTGTGCTCACATCACCTGGCTCAGCTGGCACCAACCACATGCTGCTTCTCTTTGTCCCTTCGACATGGGCTATCTTTCATTCTACATTCATACATTTATGACAGCTTCAGGGTCTTCTTATAGCCTGTCTTCTTTGCCCCAACAGGTACCCATCTTTCTGCTAAACAATTTGTCATAAAAATTTTACCTTAGCTTCCTCTCAAAGAGGCATTTCTTAACCTTAACAAATTAAGATGTTTCCTTTCCTGTAAAACTGGCTTATTGCCCTTGTCTTTTGTGATATTTATCAATATTAAATTTAAATAAGTGCTTAATTAATTGCTTGCTGAGATATAGTTCCTACTAGGCAATAGACATTATCACTTTTGTTGTGATGCTATTACCTGGGCATAGTATTGTACCTTCCCTATGGTAGGAATTCAGATTTGCTCAACTTAACTCACGAAGGTACTTAGACAAATTTGGGTTGTATTCTAACTCCTCAAATTCTTACCTAAAACATCTTAGGTAAGTCTTTTGGTCAATTTTAGTTTTAGTTTCTTATCCCAAAGATATGATAGCTAATAATTCCCATTTGACAGATTTGTTTTTTAAGGATTAAATGAGATATATTAATTTCAATGCTTTGTAATCCATATGGCAATATGCATGTGATTTATTTTTATAATTGAATGCTTACTTTCAAAATTGTCTATAAAATGAAGCTTAAAATGATTAATGCACAGATTAATACTTGGTGGCTGATACATCTGTCTTATGGATACCTTCAAATCCGTTCTGTTTACTCTTAGAATATAGTGTTTAGACTAAAATAATCCTGGAGTCAGCTTCTTTGAAAGTTGTGATTCTTATAACACAGTTTTGGGCCTTGTCGGCTTTTCTCATCATCTGTATTCTGCAGGCTCTGGGTGATAATCATTTTATAGATTTAGGATAACAGTTTCATAGTATTCATTTTTAACTGATTGCTCACTTCAGGAGAGTAATCATTTTAGAATCTGTTAATGATCCCCTTTGATGGCTTTTATAGACACAGCACTGCATATTATGTATCTGCAATGTATAAATATCTGGGATTGTTTTTAATTGTGAGAAGAGGTTTGTCCAAAGGAATCAAGGAAAGCACAAAACCACAATCAATGTCATATAAAAGGTACAAATTAACATCAAAAAACATAATTACCTGCAATTGCGATATGTATGTAGATAATATGCTTCTTTAATGTGAATACGGAGTTTCTTTTCTGAAAGCAGATGCTTTCTCCTGCCATGTGGAATATGTCTGTATGTGCCTGAGTCTTGCTTCTTTGTGGCAGCCAAGATAAATAAAGCAAAACCGTCTCCTGAAAAGCACTGGCAGAATATCTGCAGACCATTAATCTTCATCCATCCTCATTTTGCAGGCAGTATATATGCCACTTTCTACATTTATTTAGGGATCTTCTTTCTAACTTTTTTCTTCTTTCCTTGTCTCACCCGTGCTCAACTTTGGTCCTTCCTTGCATAATTTTATTTGATAGATATAGTATCTTACCATACAATGATTCAAAGTTGTCACTAGCAGGTAATATTTTAGCTGACTGAATGTGTGACTTTATATTACCCTGTAAATGTACTAAGAAATCGGTCTCTCTTGACTCATTACTAGAAGCCATAGTTTTGCTTATTTATTTCTTGACTGTCTCTTCTTTTCCAAGACACTCCTCTTTGCTTATTTTAGTTCTCAACTTCATCAATTTATCACTTTGTTTTATAAGTCCTTATCATCAGTTTAATTTCTCCCTTCATAGTTTTATATGGCATTTGCCTGTATTACACAATGCCCAATGAACTAGGGAGTAAAACTTCATTTAAAATACTTTACCTGCATATCTAAGAAAATCAATTATTCATTTCTCAACCAGTTGTTTGGAAACTATGGAAGCACATTTGTTTTTCCCTTGGGGATGGGGTCAAGAAAAATAACACGTGATTTCCAACCCCCTGACTCTTTCACATAATTCACTTTTTTCTTTGGATTTCAAATTCCTTTTCTCTGTTTTCATTCCTAATCAGTTGCCTCTTGAACTTGAGGGACGAGAGCTTTACCTAAATTTAGTAGTTCAGAATCCTAAATTCAGTACTGAAATATATTGCTGATTTTTAGTATCTGTTTAGAAGCTGCTAAGAGTGACTGCCTTGAGCTTTCTGAAATTGCAGAACAGCTATTCTTATGTCATGAGCCTTTGTAACTTACCCACCAGTGCAGTAATAGCTCTAAAAAAGACAGCGTTAAAGCAATCAGGACTGTAAATTGCAGAGTTAAGAGACACTTTGGATCCCCCAAAGGTGCCTAAAGCCTGATGTCATTTTATTGATTGCTTCTTGAATGGGCAGTAACACAAAGTGTAGAATAACTTTTGACATTAAACCTATAGAGTGAGAGGCATGTGAAGATTTTATAACTTGCATTCTTTCTTGAAATATTTTATAGTTTAGAAATGGCTCAAGTGGGTTCTAATTTTGCAGCGTGTTGATTTAGTTATGCCTTATTTTGGAGTACTATGTAGCCATTAAAAGGCTATGAAATGTAGACTTATGAAGTTTTTACTTCAAGCAATTAATAAAGGGAAAGTTCTTGGCTATTTGACAAAATAGGTTTTACTCTAAATGAACTCTTTCAAATTTGTAAAAATAAAAACCAGATTATTTAGAGTGTGGTGTCTAGTTTTAGGAAAATAAATTCTAAAATAGCAAATTGTAAATGGAAAATTTTAATCTTTTGGAAATTTTATGTAGATTTTTTACTTAAAATATTTTCTTAAGAGGAGAACACTGCCCATGAACATTCATGAGAATCTTGCCCTCAGCATTTTTACCCTCATAAAATTGTTTTACCTTTACCACTCATCCATTCATATTTGAATAATAAGAATTATTATTCATATTATGAATAATAAATCCCCATCATCCATTCATATTTCTTCATTTATTTACAATTTCTTTTTCACTTACTAAATTAGAAACATTTACTATAAAGTTATTTGGTACCTACTCATTTTGGCAGTTTTACCAATATACCTCTACGTTTCTCAAAAATTATGGTCATGCTTTCTTCTTTCTTTTCTGTATACCCTGCATTGTATTAGCCTTGAGTTTGGATTTAAAATGTACATGTATGTATACATTTTATTCCTTCAATCATTGTATTTGACAGCTACAATACATATATATTTAATATTTATATATAATATATGTATAATATCTGCCAAATAAAATTTTATATATGTGTGTGTGTTTGTGTGTGTCTGTGTATATTTCTTCTCTCCATTTCAGTAATGCCACCCTAGTCAAGGAAATCATCTCTTTTTTTGTACATTATTACTTCAATTTTATTGATGAAAAACTGAGGCACAGAGATAAGTAAGTTTTCCAAGGCAGAGGAACTCTGAGCCCTATACAGAGAAATGCAGATTTCAGCTTCTGTTTGAAATGCAATAACTAATGTGATGTTGAAAGTCATGAAGGAGAAATTTCCTGGTCTTTAAAAAACTGAATATTTTCAGTCTCTATATTACAACAACGTAGCCCAACTTAACTAACACAAGTGTCTACCTCACAGTCTAGAAGAACAGTGATTACCATGCAGTAAGAGCACAATAAATAAAAGCTTCCATTATAATTTCTGCAAAATCAAACTACCCATTTTTTTTTAGGTTCACTAAATACTGCTTTCATTATCCAGCCTTCCTTATCGCTATCTAGAAAAAAAAAAATCCCATCCAGGACTGTAATACATTATCTGTCTTTAACAGTATTTTAGCTTTAAATGTATATTACACATATTTTTCTCTTTTTATGCCACAACATTAAAACCTAATTTCCATGCAGTAAGACATCATGTCTTATTGTGTTGTATCATCCTTAATTATTATAATAATGATAATTATATATTATGCATTGAATAATTATTTAAAGAAAAAGAATGAAAATTCTCTTTCAGGTTTAAGGATATGAAGGGATATTTCTGCTATTTTTGCTCTTATTTCACAGGCTGTGGCTCCATGGCCTACAATTGAAGAGAATGCTGTTTTCTGCCTCATGGAAGCAGGAAAATGAGGTCTTGAGATGTTGGCTTTCAAAGGAGGTTGCCTCATTCATAAGGTAAGTGACTTAGAGCCACTCAGCAATTCAAAAGGCTATTACTTCATATTTGTACCTCAAATATGTAAAATCTCTATAAATTATAGACTTTTGCATTACTTTATTATAGTCGAAACACAGATATGATATATGAGAATGCCAATGATTTATAATGACTGTTTTTACTCATCTAACAGAAGAATCCTCCCATCTATACTCAGTGCAAAGCCTGGTGAGCACGGCGGTTTGTTTCTGGACAAATATGCTCAACTACATTCTCCTGAGATTTACTTCATGCCTTGCCAAGAGCCCATCATTCCAATCCCCAGTTTATGGTTGGGCTAGAAATCTAAATTCGATTCTTCAAAAACATCTGTTTAGCCAGCTGTTCACTATTCTTATAGTCAGTACTAATCCAAAGCAAAGCTAAAATATAGCCTTGCCCTTAAGATTTCAAGTTTGCTGCCTAAGGCTTCATAATCCCGCGTGACACTTCCTGATTTTTCTAGATATTCATTCATTTATCTTTCATTGATTCACTTAAGTATTAATTGAATTCCTTATTTATTGATCCCCTAAGATATGCTGGCATGGTACCAAGAACCAAGTGAGATTGGTGAATGCTCTAACAGGGAAGTTTGCGTCAGGTGGGGTTATCCCTTCCCGTCTAAGTTTGTGGGTGTCTATTGCAGATAGCAATTTTGCAAAACTTTCCATGTCCCAAAGGTTATGGCTACCTAAAATCAATGTATAACCCACATTACCATGGTAGGTAATGTGGTTTATATCTGTGTCCCCACCCAAATTTCATGTAGAATGCTCATCCTCAATGTTGGAGGTAGGGCCTGGTGGGAGGTAATTGAATTGGTGGGGGGCGGGGGTAGTTTCTCCTGAATGATTTAGCACCATCCCTTGACAGTGAGTGAGTTCTCACGAGATCTGGTTGTTTAAGAGTGTGTAGAACCTCCCCACTCCCTCTCTCTCTTGCTCCTGCTTTCCACATTGTGACTTGCCTGCTCCTCCTTTGCCTTCCACCATGATGGGAAGCCTCCTGAGGCCTGCCCAGAAGCAGAAGCCACTATGCTTCCCGTACAGCCAGCAGAAACATGAGCTAATTCAGCCTCTTTATTTGTTAATTACCAAGGTATTTCTTTGTAGCAATGCGACAATGGATTAACGCAGTAGGTTAAGAGATACATGAAAGTATCTCTAAACTTTCAACATAATGTAACTTACCTTGGATTCATTTTTATTTTCTACGGTTAGTAGCGACTTTATTCCTATTGTGGGGGCATGTAATTTTCTGTAGCGACTTTCTTCCTATTGTTGGGGCATGTAATTTTCTATTATTAGTGAGAATTCTCCATGACAAACAACTCATGAATAATAGGAAATTTTTCATACCTAATTTGCAGCAGGGCCCACTCCACTAATGGAGAATTTCTGCATTTCTTCATCGTATCATTTCCCTCCCTATTCTTATCTGTAAGGTTCTAATTAGTGTTGCCCTCAGCTGCTTGTTTTCAATGGATGTTACTTCATATCTATTCTGCAGCTTCAATGGAGCCTAGATGCTGCAGCCACTTTCCCTACCCAGTCTGTCTATACCAGCAATTCCGGGGTGAGGGCACCTGGACACAGTGCTCTGTAGCATAAAATCTGCTGCCTTTGGTCTGCCACATGCATTAAAACGGGGCCACAGAAACCTGCCATTCCACTAAACTGTGACTCAGGTAACTTGAATTTCTAACTCTGCTTTCACGTTTACTACCCAGATACAGAAATTATGCACCATTTAACATTTTGCAGAACTATTTATTTAACTTATTTTACATTTTAGTGCTGATGAACAAGAACTTCTTTTCGTTTACTTTGCTTTCAATGTTTTACTCCCTAATGTTTTCCCATTATAAACATAAAATATTCATGAGTAAAAAGGTGGGAATATAATGAATGATTAAACTCTGCCTGAAAGGAAGAGAAAAAGTATCCCTGATAAAAATATGTAAAAATAGTCTTGATTTTTTTCACTAAAATAACATTATCATGTTTCTCTGCATGAGGCTATCTAGAAATTCAATTTCTTTATTATTAAGCTATAAAATCAGTAGGACATTTATCTCAGCAATTTTGACTTAAACATGAGTAGTAATTTTAGGATTTTAATCATTAGTTGGTGCTTTGTCAGCCTCTATGGCTGTATTTTGTTTTCTATGATACTGAAACAAAAAGACTTGTTTCCTTATTGCCTTTGGTTATTTTCTATTCTTCAAGATATTTTGTTGAATGTCTATTCAACTTAAATTCCTGACAAGACAGAAGTTAGGAAGAGCCAAATTTGAAGGAAACATCAAGGTACATCTGCCAATCTCAATGCCAAGCTCGTGAGACACTTCACGGAGGTATCCTACACGTTTCATTCTGAAGTGTAATCATTTTTACCATCTTAATTTGGAAATCAACCTATCATTGTTAACCTAAAATTAGTACATTCTAGGCTGTTCACACCAATTGAAGGAAAACAATGATAAAGGCATTTCTGTCAGTTAGTAGATCATAGAGAATAACCTCTGTGTGAACTGTAAATGGTCAATTCCTAATCTAGTTTATGATAAGAATCACCTGTAAAACTTTTAACCCTATAGATGCATTCATGTTAACAACCAGGGCTCCAGTGATAGGTCTTAGAATTTTGGCTAAACTCCTACAGTGGATATTTTTTTTTCACTTGCCCAGCATAGCCTCTTTTCTATACTTACCACCCTCAACAAACCTTTTATTCTTAGAACAGCAACACCTTTTTTTTTCAACGATTGCACTAACACACTCTTATTGCTGCAATGGGAGCTGATTTCTTGTTTGACTTCAACTCTTTAGCCACAGTTGGCTTATTCAGGTAGAGTCAATTAGCCTAAGGTATCCCTTGCCTGCCTCTCCAAATTGGTCCAAGGATCATCAACTGACTTGAATTTTGCCAATTCAAGTTGTTTTTTCCACAGAACATTTCAAACCAGGACATGACAAAGTATGTTCTCCATGATAACAGCAGCTGGATTAGGATATAAAGATCAGCAGGTGTTGTGGCTCTGTGTCTCCCCTGTGAAGTGGAAGCTTTACATTGAGAAAGATGTAAGCTGAGAGCAAGAGGAGAACACAGAGAAAGATGCTGGGAGGAACAGATTCATGAAAGTGGTAATGTTACTGATTATCCTTATTCTTGAGTACCAACTAGATCCATTATCTTCTATAGTTCTCTGGTTCATCCTTTGTCTGAATATACTGAGTTAATTAATTTGAATCTGCATAAACTATTTTTTAGTCCAATTGTAGTTATTTACATACTGGTGATTCAAATATCCTTCAGTATTTCAGTATCATTGTTATAAAATATCCTTGACTCCGACACTGAAGAAAATGTCAGAGGACATTAACCAAATTCTAAACTGTGACTTCTCTCTCTCATTTCTTTTCTATTTCTTTTACACAGTTCAAACCTTATGTACTGGAAAGTTTCAACCTGTACATCAAGCTCTAGAGCAAATTCCGACTTTTGGTGAAAGATATTTAATTAGCTTCTGTCATTTCCTACATTATCCCATGCATGTAAGCAAACCACTCTTGCAATTTTGCTAACCCTAATTCATTTTGTTCTATAAAATTACCCTGTATTTATCAACACAACAATTTAGGTAACTGGGATTCTGCTTTGACTTCTGAATCTTAGTCATTGTATTTAGTTGCTTCATACTCATATTCGTCACTAGCAATGGCTGATCTTTTTCCTGGCATTAGCCCTCCGTAGGGACTGAGAAATTTCTACTAAGTTATGGTTGGTGTTGTGGCCTCCCACATTCCAACTGACAATCTAGCTGACTGTCTGCCTCCTTGACCAGTTGAAATCATGGATCTTGGACTCTCAATTCCATTTCTAGAAACCTCAACCAGCATCTGTGATTAAATTATGGAGCTCTCTCCTCTTCCTTTATGTTGCCAAAAGTTTTATTGGGCTCAGGTTTAATATTGACCCTAATCTTTTCCTGAGACTTTTCCTCTGCCTTCAGGCCAGAGAGATGAGGTATCTCCCAGGAACGTACCCCAAGCTGATGGGCATGACCAACTTTATGCACATAGTTTTACCCTTCTTAGTTTTGGAATAATGTGCTGTACATTTTTAAATTATCAGATGTGTCTTTGTTGAAGTTATAAAAGAGAGGAGACAAATTTTCTCAGATGGCTAAAACATGCAAAAGTTAGCTGTCTTTGAATTCACCTAAAAGCAAAAATATACCTTCATAAACTTTTCTATAAAGATGCTAAAAATACAAATAACTTACATTGTGATGTTCTTTTAACCCACTGTTGCAAATATCAAACCTATGATACATTATCCTGTTTTGACAGTACAAAGTTGGACTTGGAAATATGTTAACAATTATTTTGAGAGCAAGAATAAAAAATAACAATCTTGTTTGTGGTCTGTCAAGGATGTGGCCTGTGGGTATTCTGAAATAAAGCTTTCATCCTAAATCAAGCACAGTGCTTCTCTAGCTCCATGTTTACAGGGATCCCTATTTCCCCAGAATTCCTCTGTCCTCTCTTTACAGAATCTTGCATCTAGGATCCGCTGGTCTCCCAGAGAAACAACAGTAGATGTACATAGCGGGGCATTTCCTCTGATCTGTGTCAGCTCTGACACACTTAGAGGAAACATTTGACTTTTCACTACAAATTTCCATTTATCTGTGGGTCCATTAAAATAACTGTAGACATTCAAGTGTATAAACATACAATCACTTTACTCAAAATGTTCATGGATTTGCAGGGAAAACAATATCTAAAGAGATATTTGGTTTACAAGGTGGAAATGCAGCAAAAAGAGCAGGTGCTGAGTGTAGATATTTTTCTGAAGACTGAATGAACAGCTTCATGTGGGATGGTTGCAGGGAAGGACTTGTGGCTTCAGCATATCAAGGAAGTCTTCTCAGAGCTAGTAAAGCCTAACATGATTCTGAAGGATGATGAATGTAGACTTTGGGTAAGAGAAAATATTCTGAGTAAAATAAATTGCATAGGCAAATGCTAACTCCTGATTCAGTATGGTTTGTTCAAGAAATCATAAGTAGGTTGCTGTTGCTAAGGAGTAAAAGAGGATGCTTTGTCTTTGTCAGTTTGGGCTGCTATAACAAGGTATTATAGAGTAGCTTAAAAGACAATTCATTTCTCAAAGTTTTGCAGGTTAGAACTCTGAAAAACAGGGTACCAGTAGAGTCAGATTTTGGTAATGATCCTCTTCCTGGCTTAGACATGGCCACCTTCTTGCTCTGTCCACACATGGCAGAAACACAGCTAGCCAACTCTCTGGCCTGTTTTTATAAGGGCATTAATCCTATTCACGAAGACTCCATCCTCACGACTTAATAAACCCCCAACCTCCAAATACTATCACACTTGGAATTAGGGTTTCAACATATGAATTTTATAGGGACACAAACATTCAGCTCACTGCAGGTATAGTGGTGCATGAAGTGGGCCATGGAGAGTGAATAAAATCAGGTCATGAGAACTTTGTCATGTGTTAGACCAAGGGACTTAGATATTTACCCACAAGCCATTTATGAGCGAGTGAAGGAACTTAAGTGGTGGAGTAACGTGTCAATTTTTTAAAAATAAATCACTGTGGGGAGCTCATTAAGTGAGTAAATCCTCCTTAGCTGATGACAACTAGTTCAAACAAATGGCTAATTTAAGTTAATCCACTTAAATTGTTAATTAAGTGCCATATTTAATGGAACAATTTTATAGTGGCTATCTTAAAAAATAAAAGTAATATATAAAATGAGTTTATTTCATTATATATTAAATCACATTCTTTTTTTAGCTATGTAGTAATTCTTATAATTAACAAAACTGTAAACCTTAATACTTGTGGTATACATTTTTCCTATAAAATTATGTGATCACATATTTTGAGCCCTGAAATTTACATTTGACTGTAATATTACTATCTTCAAGTGGGTCAAATTTGCAAGTATACCTTAAGGTTTTATTCTTTTTTTCATCTATTTCCAATGATTATTTTCACATCATTTTTAATAATCTTCATTAATTTTATCTTCTAAAATTGCAAAATGACTTAGGCCTGACCAATTCTCATCTGAAATGGCTTTGTGTATGATTTGTGGTCTCACCTCTTATTCACATGAGACTTCATATTGAATTAGAAAAAAGGAAAGTACCCCTTTCTGAAGAGAGAACTTTCATAATAAATGCATAACTATGATAATCACAGAGAATACCACTCCTACAATTATGCAACATATGACCTGCCCAGCTCTTTGTGAGTGTCAGAATATTAGAAACATTCTTCAAGAATACTTTCATCTGCTCTATGAAAACCTTTTTCTTTTGGAACGTAAGCAACATCATTTTGGAATCAATTTGCATGGTATTTGCATAGTATCTCCAGATATTTGCAACTATTTTAAATATGGGAAAACTAATTACTCAAACGAGACAATGTAAAGTATAGCGTAACACACGAGTTTTTTTCTTTTTTTGAGAGGGAGTTTTGCGCTTGTCCACCCGGGGGGAGTGCAATGGCGCCATCTTGGCTCACTGCAACCTCCGCCTTGCCAGTTCAAGTGATTCTGTTGCCTTGGCCTGTTGAGTAGCTGGGATTACAGGCGTGCACCACCACACCCAGCTAATTTTTGTATTCTTAGTAGAGACGGGGTTTTACCATGTTGGCCAGGCTGGTCTCAAACTCCTTACCTCAGCAGACCCACTTGCCTTGGCCTCCCACATTGCTGGGATTATAGGCATGAGCCACCACACTCGACCAAGACACTAGTTCTTAGCAGATAGCAACACTGATAATAAGTCTTTTTGTAAGTGATTGATCAATTTATATCTCTTGATGGCCTTCTCTATTCAACCTCTTAATAACAAGGAATTGGATAGTATACACTTATATAATGAAGATGATATAAAGGGAATAGAAAGAAAAGGGCATACTAAAAACAAAAACACACCAAAAATACTCAATATACAACTTATAGGGGTTGGTTATTTGGTAAATGTGCTAGGAGAAGAAAGGAAAATCACATGTGGAGGTTGGATTTGTTAAAAGAAAAACTAGACAAAGTACATTTGACAGAGTTTATTTGAGCAATGAACGATTTGTGAATTAGGCAGCACTCAGAACCAGAAGAGGCTCAGAGAGCTCAGCCCATTGGTGTGAGAAGTGAGCTTTTATAGGCTGAAGATGGAAGCAAGGTAGAGAAAGCTAAGGTTACAGCTAGATGTTAGCCTCATTTGGGCATAGGTATTTGGGTGCAATCTGATCAGTTGTCTGCCTGTGTGATTTGCTGAAGGTTGGCTGTCCACTATATCCTCCTGAGTTAGGTTACAGTTTATTGCATAGGAACTCAAAGTATAGAAATAGTCTCAGGGCAATGGTCTCTTGCTTATTTAATTTAACAGAGCTTGCAGATATTTCTTGGTCATCCCTTGACATGAATTAAAACAGCAGGTGGCGGGTCATGGAAAGGAGTGACTGGCTGCCCTCTCTACCTCCCTCCAGGGCAGAGTGCATCAGTCCTGCAGCAGGGGAGAGGGAAACCTCACAAACCACATGCTGCTGTGTGGACTCATGGAGGCACAAGGTAGAACTGGGCCACTGGGAGCTGCTGAGGTTCTGTGCTGGTCTATGAATACCTCATAATCTGAAGGTCTTAAATACGTGCTATTAAATGGCACGTAGAAGACACAATAATAGACTGGGAGAAATACCACAACAGAAAGGATATATATATATATATGTGTATATATATGTATATATATGTACATATATATACATATATATACACATATATACGTGTATATATATATATACACGTATATATGTATATATATACACACACACACACTTTGGTAGCTTTACTGGCACATATGGTTTTTCTTTTCTTTAAACAAGAGCTCTGGCTATTCATTCTGGCCTGGGCTCAGCAAATTTTCAGGTCAGCACCTGAAATATCCAAGACGGGCTGAGCCACACCTTCTCCCTTCCCGTGTGCATAACTCACCAATTTGGGCAGTCACTGAGTGAGTGCTGAGGGAGTAGATTGAAGCCTGGGATATTATTCAAACAGAGATTCCTTCACAGGCAATCAGAGTGGCAGAGGAGAAAAGTGTTCCTGCTCATGAGTCATAATTAACCTGCAGCAGCTATTTCTGACTGAGAAAATAGGAGCTGTGTAGTGATGAGAACTTGTGTATGACCGAGGCAGAGCTGTAGCACTTCATTTGTTTCCTTTTTAGTAGGAGCAGGAAGAGTGTGGGGGAAGTTTTAAAAATATCTCTTTTCCCTCCTCTGAGGCATTTAAACTGCATTCTGCATATACCCATAATTACTGTTTCATATAGGCATGCTCTAGGGTGTTGGCAATGAAAGCTAGGGTTGGGGAGGTAGGTGTCTGTACTTGGTGCTGTAAAGCAACACATGAGGATGTCCCTAAGCCTTTGGGATCTGAAAAGATCCTATCCAAAAGTACTTCCATAATAGCTTTTGTAAAGTTAAACCTAGTCTCAGTGGTTGAGTCTGTTTCACACTTGGGACAAAAAAAGGCAACCAAATAGGAAAAGCTGCCTTTTGTCCAGACTGGCCTGGCAAAAGCAGCATACACCCAAAAGATACAAGTACCAGCACTACAGACAATGAGTTAAGCCACCAACAAGGATCCTCTCTGTGTGGGAGAGTGTCTGTAGCCTGGTTAGAGACCCATGAAAAACAGAAGGTTGGAGCTTTAAGCATAGTGTCTTTTTCTCATCTACTCTGTTTCCTGGGAGGATTTCAGGCATTTGGAGCTACTCGACCTACCAGGGGGAAAGGGGCAGGATTGAGTTTTCAGTCTGGCCTCAATGGGCATGTCAACTCCTGCTTCAGCAGCCGGGGAGTGATTACAATTACTGAATAGAGTATTACTGGGGAACTTGGGAATTACTGGAAAGCCAAAATCCTGGTGGGGAGGAGGGGAGCCAATAGTAAAACACACAAGGCTTGGAGCTAGAGCAATTGGACATTCATAGAAAGGTGACTCAGAGGCTGCTCAAGCCTGCAGTGTGCCCATTACTCATTCTCTGGCAATAAACCTGGAATTCAGCACTCTTGTGCTCTCTGGGTTTCTTCCTCTTGTATTCAAAGTGATTGGCCATACTTCCTTTTCCTAATTTAACTAGCAGGTCCGCCTTTGGGAAAATGGTGTTAAAGAGAGAAATCTGTAAAATGACATATCATTCGGTGTGATTTTACGTCTTTTAGGAGGTTTTGGAAACAGCAGCCTATCTGTCCCCTTGTGTTTAACTCAATTCTGCAAGCAACAAAATCTTGGACAAAAACCACTAAAACTCTTCAAATAGCTCACTTTCAAAAGAGCATAGGAGTTTTATTCCTTTGACCAACTGAGGAGAGAAAGAATGCCACAGCACTCAGCAGGGCAATTCAACTTTCACCAGCTAAGACAGAGTTAAGCTTTTAGAATTCTTGCCCCCTAAAGGAAAATAAAACACAAGGAGAGGGAATTAAGATGATCTTGCATCATTAAGCAGTCATGCGTGTTACTGAAAGATGTTGCTTTCTTATTGGGGCTATTAAGTATCATTTGAATAATGACTCCAGAGAGCTAAAGGCCAGAACAAAGACAAAAAGAAACGTGAACCTATCAGGAATTTAAAAAAAAAATCAGAACTGGGAAAAATAGATGTTTCCTCAAATAAATGTTAAAATCATATTTGTGCTTACAAAGATGTATATGAGGCATCTAAAGCAGAGGAATCATCTCTCTTATAAAATCGCTTTTATAATTCGATGATATTCTCTAGCTTTTATGAACCCTCCTTGTGTTCAGCAATAATTTATATCAGAGTGTCCAACTTTAATTTTAGTCAGATATAGAGGTTTATACACACTCATAATAAAATGCACTGAAAGACTGGTCCGGAAACTTTTTTTTTTTTTCTTTTTTTTTTTCTTTTATTATTATTATTATTATTATTATTATACTTTAGGTTTTATGGTACATGTGCGCAATGTGCAGGTAAGTTACATATGTATACATGTGCCATGCTGGTGCGCTGCACCCACCAACTCGTAACTTTTGCACTTAGCTGGGAGTGCATGTTTTCTTTTCAAATTGAAGGGAGTAGGATTGATGTATTAGGATTTTTGTGGCATAGCGAAAATGAGAATGGGGCTGACAAAGCAATGTCGTTTGTAAAATATTTCACATTTCCATTAGAGGAGAATTGGCTCCCAAGTAAGCGCCAAATGGTGGGGGTGGGTGTAGGTGTGAATTATGTATTTTGTTTATGACAAAACCTGTATTTTATGATAGCCTACATCTTGGATTAAGAGGTAGTTCATAGCTCTTAAGTTTAAGGAATGTGCTCATCAGGTAACTTTTTAATTAAGAGGAATGTGTTATGTAAAATTATGACTCAGCTCTTTTGGAAGACCTTGGGAGAAAAGAAAGGAAGGCATATGCTAATAAAAAGATAAAAGGTGGGCTGCCCTGGGGCATTCCGTGGAGTGCCGCATTTCACTTAAATCATGAATTAATGACAGTGTTGTAAATAAGCATTGGAAATTTTGAGGGAAAAAATAATGGCATTTGTCATAGTAATACCCAAGATGCTTTATTGCCATCAATCAATCATCTAACACGGAGGTTCCCCAAGTGCTAACCATAAGAGGAACACCCAAAAAAAAACATGTGAGGGGCCAGAGTCTGACACCTGTCCTAAAAGCAGGCTGTCTCTGAAAAGTTTAAACAGGAACTAAAGGTTCAGAAGTCATTTTGAAAAATTCTATATATGTTAACTGCTGCCATTAAAGGTCACAAAATGCAAGTGTGCTATCTAGGATAACATATGTGGTGACATCTATCTCGCGTTTCAGTTAGGTAAATTTAAAGTTAATGATCTACTATCTGTCATTTCACAAGAACTTCTGAAGTTTTCTCCTTTCTATCATGGTCCCTCCAAGTGTTAGGAACTGTAGTTTTGATTTTAAAAAGAGAACATTTGGTCTAGGCCAAGGTTTCTTCTTTTAGGGAGAGTATGGAGTCAGATTTACGTTTGTGTATAGACTTTTAAAAACTGATGACTTTCAACAGTACCAAGTCTTTTCATAGCTTCACTATTACTACTACTAAGTTGTCTAATTGTGGGTGGGGGCGTGAGAGAAAGAGAAAGGAGAGAGAGAAAGAGATAAAAGAAATAAGAAAATACATCCTTTATACTAGAAGAATCAGAATGTTAAAATATCCTGAAAAATATCAGTTGTTCTAGAAAGTTTGATACTAATGTAATTAGGCAGTATTGATTACCTTCCCAAATACTCCAAAAAATTGAGAAATTAAAAAAAATTGTTTCTCCCTACAGGGTTATTTTGTTTAGCTGTAGTTGTGGAGGATTCTTAACATGAAAGAAGTTTCACAAAATACAAAATATGCTGACACTATGAGAGTCTTATTAGATGAAACATTTTTATTATTAGAATATTAGATTCCTGAAACCTCAAAATTGAGAAATCAGAGAAATTCTATAAGTCTGAGAAGCAATTTTAATCATTCTATCCAGAGGAAACAGTACCTGAACCATTTTTACTAATTGTCTAATACTTTATGGGCTTGGGTCCCTTTCGCAAATGTTTTACATAAATAACGGGTTGAAAAATGACAAGTCTGCTATTATAGAAGTTCAAGTGATATTGTTTCACAGTTTTCTAAACTTTAAAATCTTAGTTCTATGATTGTTATTTATTTACTTGAATCAGAAAATTTTAGTCCCTTCAGTTTCAATAAAGTTAAATTTAACATCATGGAAATGAAACAAAGCTCCTGCCTCACTATACAAATCAAAATATCGAATCTAAGTGTCACACTTAGACTTCTTAACTTTTAGTTTAAATTAAAGATAAAAATGCCTTTGGCTGTGCTATTCGGCATAGAATTATTTCTGCACATTCAAGTAATTGACTTTAAAGCTTAAACAAATCTCTTTATCTGACACAGCTATCTAATTGCAGCAACAATCTGACTTCATTTTGCCTGCTGCATGAATTCAATTGACTTCCATATGGCATTGTGGCTTCACAGCATTTGTTTGTTTTTCTGTGATGATCAACTGGATGGTGAGAAAGGTACATAGCTGTGAGCACACAAAACCATACCTTCACAAACATTTGCTTCCAGTTTGTGGTGCAAGTTGAGCTTATTTTGAGCCAACCTGGAACTCAGTTCAGATTGTCTAGCTTTTGTTTGTGGCCTGTCCTCCATACCCCAGGGACAGATCAGGTCCCTCATGCACCTGGTGAACCATGCAACATTAGAGCTTGGTAGGGAGAGGAAAGATAAATTTTTTTTCTTTGAACCCAGCTGGCATTCAATATACTCTCTGAAACAAGAGGACTGTAACATTAATCCAGTTTAATATGCATTTTTAATAAAACTGCAGATTCTGTTCTTCTTCATACATGTCCAACTCTGAAGTGTCTCTCACTGCTCAGATTTTGTTTCTTATATTTGTTGTGGGAAATGACTACGTTACAAAATGTGCAGTTCCTTGTAAAACATTGGCTTTTGAAACATTTTCTTCTCCTCTCTGTGAATCAAAAACTGAAATTATAAATTACCTCTGCAGCCTACATGTCCCAGGTTTTTATTAGGGTCTCAAAAATCCTCCTCATTTGAAACGTAGCCAACTGAGCTAAAAGTTTTAATCATGAAGGATTTAGAACAAACTGGAGAAATTTTCTTTGCAAGGAAGCCTGACAGTCTTTAGCCAGTGTTTGATATGGTGCTGTAGTCACATGGCCTTTTAAGGCCAAGTCCCAAGCATATGTCATAGCTTTGTTAGAAAATGAACAATATCTAGAGCAGAAAAAGTAAAAGACCCTTTTTATTAAAGCCAACTTGCCCTGGATTTCTAGGTCCACTCATTTGCATGGAATGATGGCTGCTGTCATACTTTTTAATAGTTGCCTGGCTTCTATGTCTGCCGAGAGGTGATCACCTTCAGCTGCTACACATTCCCTAGATTTGGTTGGCTTTGTCAACTTGTCATGGTCACTCTTGATCTCTGATGTCTGAGGCACTTTCATTCAGCTGACCCTGTCTATAAGCATTGACTTTTATTCTCAGCCTTGTCCTCGGCTTTTTTAATAGTCACATGAACTCCATTTTTTCCCAATTCAACACATGTGAGGGATGAATCAGATATTGACAGTGGTTCTCAATAAATGTTCCCAGTTAATTTGTTCCTCAAAGGAGCCTCTGCTCACTTTATACCGTATCCCTTAGAGTGTTAATGTTTGTAATATTTATCAATTTACTCATGAACAGGGAGTTTAAACAAATGTGCCACAGTGAACATCATACAGTGCCTGCCCTCAAGGAGTGGGCCATGAGGTTAGAAAGGGGTGAAGTGAGAACGGAGATATCTGCCTCTATAGAGCTGGAGTGTCAGCACTGAAAACTAGCACTTATATCAACAAGACTAGTACTTTTCCAGAAGATGTGTTTCCTGGAAATATAATACTAACTGCAAGGCAATACATAACTTTGCTGCTTGCTTCAAGAAATTTCTGAAACCCAATTTATTTGATCAAGAGATTACACTTCTGGGCATATAGCCTGCATTTCAGGATAATAGGTTTCCCACTTTGGCAAAAAGGTCACTTATCAAACACCTGTTTACTTATTAAGGCAAATGACAAGACCCTCACACCTCTGTGTTCATCAATTTTAAACTATTAGATCACAAATTTTGTCTAATCCAAATCAGTTCCCTCTCTTGGAAGACCGGCCTAAAACTACTTGAGCCCAGATTCCAAAACTCTATAACTACGTTCCTGAGACACAAGGTAGACTCCTTAAAGTGGAACTCTCCTTTATTGCAAATGTCAAAAACCCTGGCTTTCCTTGGTCAACAAATTATTCTGGTAGGCTTTTGGGAGAGTTAACATCCAACAGAAAGAGCAAGGCAGTTTTCCAAAAGTGTTGTAAGTGCTGCAACACTGGTAAAGAAAAATGTCCTCAGGAAGAACATAGAAAGTACACCTGCTGACATAACACTAGGAAAAGAATAGAAAGAGACCACAGCTAACCTTCTAGAGGAGAGATGCTTAAATATCTATAGGAATCAGTGAGGCAATAAGAAGAGAATAAGATGAGGTGAATCGAAGTTGGGGAAATAAGTTTAAGAAAGAATGAGCTGGGCATGGTGGCTCAAGCCTGTAATCCCAGCACTTTGGAAGGCCAAGGTGGGTGGATCACCTGAGGCTCGAGAACAGCCTGGCCAATGTGGCAAAACCCCATCTCTACTAAAAATTAAAAATTAGCAGATGTGGTGGCACATGCCTTTAATCCCAGCCACTAGGGAGGCTGAAGCAGGAGAATCGCTTGAATCCGGCTGGCTGAGGTTGCAGTGAGCTGAGATTGCGCCAGTGCACTCCAGCCTGGGCAACAGAGAAAGACTCCATCTCAAAAACAAACAAACAAACAAGACAAGACAAAGAATGTCATGTGCCATGATTTAAGGGTAAAACTGAGCAAAGCAGGATTCTGGGATTATAGTGGCCTTGGTTTGGCAAGAGCACAGGAGGCCAAGGGCAGGGAATGAGCTGGAGAATTGAGCAAGCCCATGAGGGCCAATAGATTAGAATTTAGTACACTTAGAAACATTGACATTCAGATGAGACTTAATTACCGAACAATTTTTGGTTATAACAGAAAAAGCACAAAACTTGGACTGGTGGTGGAAATGACTAGAAGAGAGGAAGAGAATAATGGTTCTTCCCCTAATATTTCCCACCCATAAAGGCTGGTAACATTTCCCTTTTTGATCTGTGTTCTCTCTATATGGCTATGGCTGTGCTCAGTTTACGGAAATCCATTCAGTGGTAGCCTTATGACCTTTGTATTATACTTCAACAAAAAATTAAAATAACAAGAAATAGACAAGAGAAAGAGAATTATTACTGTCCACAAATAATTTACTAGTGATAGGCTGATCCAATGCAATCTTTCAAATTTCAGATATAATAAGTTTACATTATTGAAATGAATATCTGGGAGCACATATTTGGCTGTGTTCGCATTTTGATGCATACTTGCAACATTTGATGTTAAAGTACATTCCCCGTTGGCAAAGCATGCTTTCTTTAAACCATGAAATATGTTCACAAAAAACCCTTAAAAACTGCTTTCCATTCACTAGCTTTTTTTTTCTTCATTACTTCTAAAAAAAAAAAAAGTGGATACATGTGCAGAACGTGCAGGTTTGTTACATAGGTATACGTGTGCCATGGTGGTTTGCTGCACCTATTGACCAGTCCTCCAAGTTCCCTCCCCTCACCCCTCACCCCCCAACAGGCCCCAGTGTGTGTGTCATTCACTAGCTTTGAACAAAAAACAGTGTTAAACATGTGTTTCTAGAAGTGTAATTGTACAAAACATAGATAAGACCTGTATACATTCTCATGGAAACTAGAAATAATAGTCAAAATGTATTATTAGTGAAAAATCAAGTTTCCTAGCACTGCAGTAACATATTACCACAACTAAGTGGCCTACAACAATAGATATTTATTGTCTCACAGTTCTGAAAGCCAGAAGTCAAAATCAGCAGATGGGCAGGGCATGCCCCCTCCAAGGACTCTACAGATGATTCCTCCTTGCCTCTTCTTAGCTTCTGGTAGTTCCAGCAATCCTTGGCATTCCCTGGCTTGGAGATTTGCTACTCCAATCTCTGCCTCTATCATCACATGACATTCCCCTGTGCACTTCTGTGCCTGTGTCTCTTCGCCAGTCTTTTTGGAGGAAGGCCCACCCTAATGTGCTCATCTTAACTTGATTACATCTGCAAAGACTCTATTTCCAAAGGATTTCAACATATCTTTTGGGGACAAAATTCAACCTACAACAGCATTACAGAAAAAAATACATAGCACAACTCATTTAAATAAAAATATGCACACAATAGTGTGTACATATTTCTGCAAAAGCAAGGATGAGACTAGAAAGATGAACACTAATTTGACTGTGCTTTCCTCTAGGAGAAATGAAGGGAAGCTTTGATATTTTCCCCTAAGTATTTAGAAGGTGTTTGAATATTTTACAATGATAATTTATCAGCATGATTCACTTATTCTTTCAATATATGTTGATTGAGTGCCCGTGTTTCTTGTCCACAAATAAGATCTGTAGGAGAAACATCTTTAAAAAATCAAAGTGTGCAGAAATGCTCAAGGGATACATCAATCAATTCATTTAGAATCCAGAATTCTTTTTAAAAAAACAACACATAGGGAAAATAGAGATCCAGATCATATTTGGGTCATATTTGCCAATTAAATTTTAATTTTCACTAATAATTTTGTAATGTCCTCTATCTATAGGCTACATGGATTCAAGGTCAGGTGACTTTATTTACTTTTATTAATAAAGTAAAAATCAATTATCCAGGTTAGTTATCCTGCAGATGCATAATTCTAGTCTTGTCTTCTTACCAGCATTTTTGCTTCTTGTCTTATTAAACATCTATGTGAATCCTCTATTCCAATACAGTATTACTTGTGCATAACATGCAAAATGATATCAAACTAGGACTTCATTGAGGTTAGATACTCAATATCCGTAGTGTCTTTATTTGGGCTCCTATAACAAAAACAGCATACACTGGGTGGCTTGTGAACAACAGTTTATGTCTCACAGCTCTGGAGGCTGAGAAGTCCAAGATCAAGGCCCTGGTATGTTCAGTGTCTGGTGAGGGCTTACTTTTTGGTACATAGAAGGCCCTATTCTCATTGTGTCTTCACATGATGGAGGGGACAAAGGAGATTTGGGGGGCCACTTTTATAAAGACACTAATTCTATTTATGTGAGCTCCGTTCTCTGAACCTACTCATTTCCCACAGACCCCATCCTGACATACCATCACACTGGGGAGTAGGTTTCAGCATATGGATTTTGGGAGGACACAAATATTCAGTCTATAACATGTAGCATTAAGTTTTCTTAGAAATTTTACTATTACATGTTAATTTAAATATAACCATTTTTTGATTATCTTTACTTTGAATTTCTTACTCTAAAGCAGTGCCTTCCCTGGAAGTCTTCCATATTTTTCCTCATGTTCATCAGTTTGGCAGCTTTGTGCTGGTGAGGGAAGGGGGTTAGCACAAAAGGGGGAATGTGGGTGGTGAGAGGCATCAGTGATCCCATAAATGCAGAATGTAATTCTGAGCTGTGATAACGCTAGATAGAGATAAATGTGGTATAATGGGAGATATGAAGGACAGCCTGGAAGATGAGTAAAGGTTAACTAGGGGAAGGTTTGTGAAAGGACATTCCAAGCAAAAAGGGCAAATAGGAAGGTCTTGAGGCAGGAAAGAATATACAGCATTCTAAGCTTTGAGAGTGATGTTGATTTAAGTTTGGATCCAAGGGAGAAAATAGAGGAAGTCAACAACGAAGAGGTAGGCAGAACCAGACCAGAAATACCTAGAAGGGGTTTAATTTGTTCCTAACCAGGAGAGCCATTTCACCATTTTTTAAGCAGGAGGGAGTGATTTCATCTCATCTGCATTTTACAAAGGGTCACTCTGACTGCCATGTAGAAATTGGCCTAGGGCAGGGGGAGCGAAAGCAAGGTAACTCCTTGGGTAGTTACAAACTGACTGGAAGAGACACTGTGGCAGGGAGAGAAACCTAGAGATAGAAAAAAATTTTAAAAATGAGTGAATTTGCCTGCTACTTAGAAGTGGAATCCATATGATATGGTGAATTGAATATAGAAGCTTAAGAAGAGTGAGATTCATGGGGCAACTCCTAGAGTTTTGTCACAAGCACCTTGGTAGATGAAATTTTCTTTTATGAATAGGAAGAACACTGGAGATAAGAGAGAATTGAGGAAAAGAAACTCAAAGCTCAGTTTTAGACATACTATATTCTAGATGCATACAATGTTTTCAAAAGAGACATAGGTATGAAGTTAGGTGTGTAGGTCCAGAGACCGAAACAGAAGTCTTGGATTGAGAAATCCAGCTGAAGCCATCTGCATAGACAGGTACATAAATTCATAAAAGTAGAGGTGGAATATCAACAGAGAAAAGAGCACTCAGGATTCTGTCACACACAATTGCAACACTTAGTAGTCTGGTAGAGGAGAATGGTAAAACAGAAAAGTTGTAATAGGCTTATTATTGACAAACTTTAAAAAAATGAAAGCAGCTCACACTTGTAATCCTAGAACTTTGGGAGGCCGAGGCGGGTGGATCAAAAGGTCAGGAGTTCAAGACCAGCCTGGCCAACATGGTGAAATCTCGTCTCTACTAAAAATACAAAAATTATCTGGGCATGGTGGCATGCATCTGTAACCCCAGCTACTCGGGAGGCTGAGGCAGGTGAATTGCTTGAACCCGGGAGGCAGAGGTTACAGTGAGCAGAGATTGCACCACCGCACTGCAGCCTGGGCAACAGAGTAAGACTCAATCAAAAAAACGAAGGAAGGAAGGAAGAAAGGAGAATCACAAATCCAAATTCATGCCAGGGATGGGCAGATGAAGCAGCATGTTATAAGACAGTAGGTGCTTGCTGCTTGTATTGCCATTTGTCTAGTTTCAAGACTCTTTTAAACTATTTGATGTACAAAGAGCAAAAATACATGTTTCCTTAAGTCCTGTAATTTGCTGGTCATGACTTTGAGAGCTCTGATTTAAGTCAAAGATTTTCTGTTATTTATAAAACAGAAAAATTGTCTAACTTCTGTCATGAGGTATGTTCCAAGTTGATTAAAGATAAATTGGCTATTGAGCCACACTTACAATGTTTTTATTTACTTTAACAATAAGTATATTTGAGAAAAAACTGCATTCCATTTTGTTCACCTAGTTCTAGACTTCTACCAAACAATATGGCTTCAAAAAATTTCTATTTTTCCTCTTATGATAAATAAAATTATTTTCCCATAACTACTCCTTTTGGTGACTCACATATTGATATTGATATGTAAATGTGAACTTCCTTCCCAATTTCTATAAGCACACCATGCAAGCAAGGGTATTTATATCTTAATAATGTAGGGTGTAATCCGCATGTTCTCACTCATAGGTGGGAACTGAACAATGAGAACACTTGGACACAGGAAGGGGAATATCACACACTGGGGCCTGTTGTGGGGTGGGGGGAAGGGGGAGGAATAGTATTAAGAGATATACCTAATGTAAAAGACGACTTAATGGGTGCAGCACACCAACATGACACATGTATACCTATGTAACAAATCTGCACGTTGTGCACATGTACCCTAGAACTTAAAGTATAATAAAAAAAAAAGTAGGGTGTAATAACCTAACCCTGAATACATTTTTTGATCTTTGAATTTTAAATACATCAATGATATTTACTTTGATGTGAATGTATTTTTCTCAACAATATCAAGGTTCAGATAGTCAATTGGTTAAATCACCTTTTTAATTATTTTTCTAATTATGTATTGAGTTCCTAAAGTGTTCAGGATATTTCAGCTTATGTTTAAGACTCAGGTGGTATGCAGTCATCAAAACGTAATTTGAGAGCAACATTTATACATCTGATCCTGTGCACGGTTTTCTGATTACATGCTCCTATGATGCTACTGGATCAACCAGAGCACAGTGGTGTGATTGACATGTGTGCTTGCAGTTAACATCATCCTTTTATGAAACCTACATTTATTGAGAATCTACAATGTGCAGAGGACTGTGTTATGCTCTGGGAATATACAAATGAAGAATTCATGACCTTTTTGGAGGAAGTAAGTCATATTTTGTGATAGCAATTACAATTCAATGTGATGTGTATATTGAATATTAAGTCCAGTGTGAAGATAGAGTTGAGAGTGCCTAATTTAGCTTGGGTTGGAAGGTGGAAATGGCCAGAGACAATTTGCTTGGGAAGGCATAAATCAAACCTTTAAATATAAGTAAAATGTTCTCAGTAAAATGGGCTAGAACAGGCATTTGGACAAAGCAAATACACTGTGACAATTAACTAAGCTAGAGAACACTGAGGCATCAGAGTAAGAGAACTACAACATCATATAATAATTTATCTTATACAGTAGTCCTCCCTTTCCATGGTTTTGCTTTCCACAATTTCAGGTACCTACAATCAACAATGGTCCAAAATATTAAATGGAAAATTTCAGGAGTAAACAATTCATGTTTAAATTGCATGCTATTCTGAGTAGCTTGATGAAATCTTGCACCATTCGCTCCATCCTGCATGGGATGTGAATTCTCCCTTTGTCTAACATCTCCATGCTCTGTGGCCCGTTAGTCACTTAGTAGCTGTCTCTGTCATCAGGTCGGCTGTTGTGGTATTGCAGTGCTTGTGTTCAAGTCACTCTTCTTTTACTTAATAACGTGTCCAAAATGCAAGAATAGGCATGCTGGCATATTATTATAATTGTTCTATTTTATTATTAGTTATTGTTGTTAATATCTTACTGTGCCTGATTTATGAATTAAACTTTATCATAGATATGTTATGTATAGGAGAAAACATACTATACATAGAGTCTGGTACTATCCTCGTTTTCAGGCATCTACTGGGGTTTGCCTTCCCCACTTGCAGATAAGGGGAGAACACTTTATTTATTAGAGAATAAAGTCAATGTGTATATTATCAAAAGCAATATCATTACGTATTTTTGGTGTTTATTTTTGTGGGTTACTGAGTTGGTTTGTTGGATATAGAGTTCTGTGTCATGGATGATGCTCAGGGCCTTATAGGCTGGATGAGGCTAGGGATTCACATTTAAAAGACAAATGTCAATTCAAATTATATTACAGAGGCATAATCTGATAGTCTGATTTCCTAACTTGTGTGCAGATTTAAGGCAGAGCTTGCAGTGAGCTGAGATTGCACCACTGCACTCCAGCCTGGGCGACAGAGCGAGACTCCGTCTCAAAAAAAAAAAAAAAGAGCTAGATGTCTTTCCTTTCCTTTGAAAAATATTGTTTTATACTATAATAGTTGAAAATTTTCTGCACACTTTTTTTTTTTTTTTTTTTGAGACAGAGTCTCTGTTGCCCAGGCTGGAGTACAGTGGCATGATCTCGGCTCATGCAATGTCTGCCTCCCGGGTTCCAGAGATTTTCCTGCCTCAGCCTCCTTAATAGCTGGGGACTACAGGCGTGTGCCACCATGTCCGGCTAATTTTTGTATTTTTTGGTGGAGACGGGGTTTCACCATGTTTCCCAGGCTGATTTCCAACTCCTGACCTCAAGCGATCCACCTGCCTCAGCCTCCCAGAATGCTGGGATTACAAGCATGATACACCCTAGCTGACCCTGCATACTTTTAATTTGTTAAAAATAGTATATATTTGATATTCACTTTCTGTCTATTACATATTGACCAGTTCATTTTCAAATACATACACTTTACTCAATAGGCTTCTAAAGGGTTACTGTGTGTTAGGCACTGGAAGTGCAAAAATAAATGAAGTATGTTCTTTACATTTAGAGTCTTACAATCGAATCAGGAGAATAAACAATCTTTATTTGACTTGTCACTAAAGCTGTAGTAGAGGAAGCATAAGGTGCTATGTGGCAAAGGAGAGCCGCTAGTGCTTGCAGAAGCGTGGATGAGCTTCATGAAATGGGGCCATTTGATCTGGGACTGAAATATGAGTAGGAGTTTATCAAAAGAATTCCAGGCACAGGAAGTGTGAAGGTGGGATAAGGAGGTTAATTTTGGTATCTGCTTGTAGTTTGGGCTAGTCAAAATGAAGAATATGGCAGATACTAGCAGAAATGGACCACGGGGTTCAGCCCATTTTATGAAGGACTTTCTACACCTCAAATATTTGTATTATACAACAACACCTACAAAATATTATTGTGACATAGGTGTCATATGCTTTAAATTCTGTGCTTATTTGGTTTCATTTTTGTCTTCTAATTACTTAAATTTCAAAGACATTTTTCTTAAAATTGTTCATTCTAAAGAAGAATGCTAATACATGTCTTTATTTATTTATATTTGAGAAAGCCCTTTCCACATGTACTCCTCAGTAGCTCTTCACCATCTTTCCTCATTTATCTAACTGTGGAGACCATATGTAAAGTCACCGTGGAGTGATACTGCCCTTTAAATTGTCTTTCTCCTTTATATGTGCATAAACGTGACACACACGGGTACACCTGGAGATCCCTAGGCTTCCATAGAGTAGTTATGGTCTCAGTGAATCTGGGAATTCATTTCAGGAAGACAGTCTGTTCATAACCCCAAAACCAGTGAAATGGAATTACTAAAAGTGGTCACATTTGGCAAAGGACAATAAAATGTAATCCACAAAGTTTCACATGTAAACAAAATGATGTCTTTGTATTACTTTCTCACACATTTCCCTTTCAATGAATCTTAACACATGTGAGAGGGGACAGATATTAAAATTATTACAAGTATTCTCCAAAAGCAGATACATACTAAAAGTTGTCTGCTTGTATATACAGTATATAGCACACACACCCACCCCCCAACACACAAACACAATTTTTATAAATGTTGAAACACTTATTTCAAAGAGGTTTTGATTTCATAATACAATTTTTCATCATCCATTTTCACATTTAATTCATATTAAAATTATTATTATTATTACATGAGAGGGCCCATGACACATTTTTGATGTTAAAAAGCCTACTTAACCTCACAGCTTTACAAAATTATTTTAAATGATTTTCATTTTTATTTGCTGAAAGAATTAGTGATATCCATTTAAATCTTCTTCCTTGTTTAAAAATGGCATTCTGATGTTTCAGAACTAGGACAAATTTGATTTTTCCAAGAAGCCTATTATATAAGATAAAAGCACAGGAAGGCATTTTTAATATCTCCTTGAATTTAATAAAGAAATGAAGTAGAATTTTTTTATGTGATGTGAAACATGGTTTTAAAATTCTCCCTGATCTCCTATACTGACATTCTTTCCAAAGCAAAATGGAAGGCTGCGACATTGACCATTTTTACCTCTCCACCACCATTCTCAGGATGAAAATCAAGAGTCACTTTCTTTCTTGTAGCTGCATCTTCATGAGGACTACACTAAATACATACTGTAAAATCTAGAACAAAACTTGTTTCAGCATCACACACTTGAGAATGTATAGTAAATGTAGAGTTCTTGTGATTTAGCAATTAAAATGACTTTCAAATCATTTTGAAAAGTAGGTCTTAAAAATTAACCCCGGTACAGATATTAATTTCAAAGTAAAGCTCTGGGTTCATTTTTATCCTCTAAAAAAGCACATTTTTTGGTCATTCAATTATTTTCATTATTAGGATCCAATATATACAGCAGGCGAATAGTATTCATAAAGATTTTTCTTTTTATGAAATGTCAGCTTTTCCTATGGGAATATAATGTTTGCTTTGGGATAAACTTTATCTAGTCTTAGAGACATTGAAACGTTCAACTAAGCCTCAAGTGAGAATTGGCTAAGACGAGAAGTAGATAAACCCACCTGCATAAAATAAAGCCCTTGACCTAGAAGAGCCCAGATTTCTGCGAATAAACAAATAGTGATATTATAATACTGTCTAGTAAGTGCTTTTTCAGAGATATGATAAATTAGGTAAAAATGATTAAAGTGGATGCTGCACTCTTCCAGCCTTCCTTAGAATAATGCTTTTGAATGAATCAAATGAAAAGATTAAATTCTGCACTGGTTCCCAGCTTATAAAAAGAATCCCCCATTGCATGGCATCTCCATGTAGTTAGAAAGAACAGAAATCCTAGTTTCCATTACCTTCTGACTTCTGGTTCTAATGGGCCATATGGTTCATAATTCTTCTGTAAGTAACTTAATGCTTTTTGTAATTAAGAGGGCATATGCTTCTTGTACAAAAATCACTGTTAGATCTCCTTTGCATGGTAGAAACCAACATAGACTCGGTCCTGATAACAGCTTTTAACTGCTGCCAATAAACTTTAAACTTACTTAATAACATTCAGAGAAAATGATGATGTATCTTACAGTTACCAAGATAAACATATGTGTTATTCTGCATTATTCTGAGACTCTCTGCTCAGGGGAACTTAGCACCTTGTTATTCACCATACCCATTTTCTACCAACACACTTTTATGGTGATAATTTGACCAGATCTCAAGCACCACTAAAATTCTCTTCAGAATATTTTTATTCTTTCTGCAATTTACTCACTTTATAACAACATTCCAGCTCACTGACTTTTACCATCTCAGTGGGAAACAATCTTTTTTTCTATTAACCTGGTCTCTGCAAAGTAAGAACTGCAGGTGTACAGTCAAAGAAATGTGAGTCATCTGTATAATTTTTACACATGAAGGGGACAAAATGTATATCACTATTTTCCATGTTCTGAGAATGGACTTTGTTTGATCTTGATTCAAAATAGCTATAGAATTAAGCTCTTTATCCTGAATCCTTTTTCTGTTTTAAGTTGCTGGAAACATGGTCTAATTCCTTTCCTTTATTCTGCTCAACACACATTAGAGACATCAGAGAACACTGATTTTTTTACTCTAGCAGTAATTGTCAGAGACTTTGGCTGGAAGTCAGGTGGTGGGCTTCTGTTCATACCAGAATTCACCATAAGCAATGGGAATTTTGAAACTTAAAGCTATTTAGTATGAAAAGCAACATGATGTATGAGTTCATGCCTTAACTTTTGTCTATTCTTTAGAGGCATGTGTTAGATTGCAGTAATGATCCTAATTATTCTGCACTTCTCATATCCATGCCTTTCCTATATAACACTATAATAACCTCCTACCATGATTAGGGAGAACTTCTCTATCTGAGCTTGGCAATGTAATTTGCTTTGGCCCAATAAAGGAAACTGAAGAAACAGTGCTCCAGTTCTGAGCCTAGGCTTCAAGAGAACTTACATGTCTCTAATTGAGTTCTGTGCTTCTGCCATAGCCAGAAAAGGACATTCCTGGCAGCCTGTTATTCCTGGGAGAGAGAGGAAAGACATGCGCAGGAGAGCCAACCCACGTTTAGATGAGAAACTCAGTTAAGGTGAGCTGTATTCCATAGACGCATGAGAAATACAAGTTTATTGTCCTATGCCACTGAGTTTTAAGGTGACGTTTTTAGCAGCCAAGAGCAATTAGTCTGCATTTAGACTGCTCTAAATAGAAATCCACTGCCAGAAGTGGCTATTCATTTTTTCAGAAATCCTTATTGAAATCTACTACAAAGGTTTTGTTAGTTAGCATAACGTTTGTTAGAAATAACCTTTTACGCATAAAATGAGGGGTTTTCAAAATATATCACTGGTCCTACCACATAAATTACTTGCATCATACCACACAGCTAATCTACCCAGCTTAGCAAGCTAATGCCTTTGGACCCGGTTGTTCCTGGCATGTTCTCCCTACTTCATGTCTATGAAGTATTTCTCCTACTATGTCTGCCATCCTGACTCTGGGACTGACTAGATTACAATAAACAAATAAATAAAAATAAATCAATGATCACATGATAAATTTTGAGTCAGCTTGCTAATAAACATTTGTCGTTTTGGAAAATTGTCCCAAGACTTGCTTCCATGATGAAATACGGAGATAGTCATTCATGCTTTGTACTAAATACTGGCTCTTCACCTGCCATGGCACATTGCATTTTTAACCTCTTGGTGTTTGTTGTTAATAAGTTGGGAGAGCCACTTCTTAAGTGGGTTTTTAATTGCTGCTACAAAACCTTCTAGGAGTCTTTCCCTTTTCCCTCTGCCATGGTCACAGGCAATGTTTTGTTTAATTACTGTTACTCTGGATCACAGAGTGAGGACAACAAGGACAAGGCCAGAAATCTTAGCGACCTCTAAATGGACCTCCCAAGCCTTTATTATTTTAGCCTCTGAGATTTGGGAATTGTTTCTTACTCAGCATACCCAAGGGCCTCACACCATTTGGTAATAAGGGTATTAGGAGGAGGAGCTATAGCTAATCTAGCATTCACCTTTCTCTAGTCACCTCCAGTGAATAACAGCAATGGAATTTGGCAGCTACTGGATGGACAATTTGGCAAAGGTGATGTTGATCTATTTCTATATCAATGACTAAATGCAACTCTCTCTTCCCAGATGAAAAGTACTTATTTAATCTTTTTCTGGACTGAGAATCAGCTGATAGGGTGCTACTTCTTTCTCAGTCAATAAGTAGATTGTATTAAGTAAGATGTCTGATTTCTCATGACTGGGTTCTTCTCTGAAAGTGCAGATAATATTTGGTTTTGAAGCTTCATGATGTTTAGGAATAAAGACAGGGAAAAAATTTTTTTTTGGAAAGTTAAGATAGCTAAATAAACTTAGGATATTTTCATTGTAATTTTATTTCAGCAAATAGTCCGGGCCAATCCTGGTGAGAGTCTTTGCACCCCAGCTGGAAAACTTCCCTAGCTCTCAGGAAATGGTGAGTCTCAAAAGCTTTTCACCTCAGGGCTGTGGAGACAGGAGACTGGAGGATTTATGGAACATATGCATAATGCATTTCAATATGCTTTTCATGTGAGCGATCTCATTTACTTTTTCTGCAATACCATGACTTAAGTATTATTCTTCTTATGAAAGATTCTTCATAACTAATTGAAGGTTAGGTTAGATAAATTGGCCAAGACCACACAAGGAGAAAAAGTTAATAGAACTTCAACCTGTTCTTAATCCTCCAAATGTCATGTGTTCCTTCTGCTACAAGCTGCCTCATGTTCCTCTTCACTAGACTCTCCCTTAAAACACATGGGATAATATACGCTTAGTACTTTGGGCATACGTGGACATTCGCCCTATCTGACCAAGCACGGGTATGCAAGTTTTACACAGTATGTGCTTGCCCTACAATTATTTCCACCTGAAGATATTTAGTGTCTTCTCTGGTCCCTCTCATTGGTCTACTTGTCTTTCTCTTTCTTCAGTTTTGCTTCTTGCTATCTCATATGGTTTGGCTGCATGTCCCCATCCAAATGTCATGTTGAATTGTAATCCCCAATGTTGGTGGAGGTACCTTGTATTAGTCAGGGTTTTCTAAAGAGACAGAATAGAGTAGATGAATACATGAAGGGTAGTTTTTTAGGAGACTGACTCACACGATCACAAGGTGAAGTCCCACAATAGACTGTCTGGAAGCTGAGGAGCCCAGAAGCCAGTCCAAGTCTCAAAACCTCAAAAGTAGGGAAGCCAATAGTGCAGTCTTCAGCCTCGGACTGAAGGCCCGAGAGCCCCTGGCAAATCGCTGGTATAAGTCTGAGAGTTCAAAAGCTGAAGAACTTGGAGTCTGATGTTGGAGGCCTGGAAGCATCCAGTACAGGAGAAAGATGGAGGCCAGAAGACTGAGCCAGACTAGTCCCTCCAAGTTTCTCTGCCTGCTTTATCCTAGCCATGCTGGCAGCTGATTACATGGTGTCCACCCAGATTGAGGGTAGGTCTGCCTCTCCCAGGCCTTTGACTCAAATATTAATCTCCTTTGGCAACACCCTCATGGAAACAGCCAGGAACAATACTTTGCATCTTTCAGTCCAATCAAGATGACACTCAGTATTAACTATCACACACCTCATGAGAGGTGATTGGCTTATGGGGTAGATTTCCTCTTGCTGTCCTTGTGATAGTCAGTGAGTTCTCATGAGATCTGGTTGTTTAAAAGCATGTAGCACTTCTCCATTCACTCTCTCTCCCCTGTTCTGCCATGTGAAGAAGCTTCCTGCTTCCTCTTGGCCTCTCCGCCATTACTGTAAGTTTCCTGAGGCCTCTCCAACCATGCTTCCTGTATAGCCTGTTGACTGTGAGTCAATTAAACCTATTTTCTTTATAAATTACTCAGTCTCAGGTAGCTCTTTATAGCAGTGTGAGAATGGAATAATACACTACCTTTTCCCCTTCTATCTTTTCCCGCTTTCCCTGTACTTTCTCCATTTAGCACTATTTCTTTAGGGAATTGGTGAGAGGAAAATGAGTTAGAATTAGATCATTGGGTAAGTAAGTGAGGGAAGAAATCTGAAGCTTTTTAGTTTTTCTTCTCTTCTTCTGACCAAACAAAATGAAATAAGTATGATTGATGGTAGCTTTGTGTTATTTCTGAAGGCCAAGTGGTGAAACATCTGATAAATGTACTTTCTTAAAATGCAATTTAAACAGAGTAGAACTTATCTCTTATCTCTTTATAAAAAGCTCCTGATTGTGAAAGACATGAGCAAAGAAGTTATTAGTCTAGTCTCACACACTAGAAAAACTGAATAGAATTATACAGTATTCCCTACCATGAATAATTGTGAAATGTAGACATTTTAAGCCCTGGCTATTTAGGTAACATCTACCACTGCATTTACATGAGATTCACATTAAACTTAAATCCCCAACAAATACAGTCAGAAGATATGTTCATATTCCTTAGCATATCTTTTGCAGGGAAAAAAATCACAATTTAGTTCACTGATTTAAAAATAGGTCAAGAAATGGGAAGTTCCATATTTAATTTAATCAGGACCTAAATAATGACAGCAAGGACCAAAGTGTTTTTTTTGTCTTGTTTTTCCTTTTCTCTGCTTTAATGTCTATCTATAATCCAGCATTCAAGATAGCTGCCACAGTTCCATGCATCATATCTAGGCATGGCAATGTAGTGCAACAAAAGATACCATTCTTTCAATTGGCTTACTTTTTAAGAGTGAGCAACCTCTCCCAGGAGCACCCTCTACAGAAACCTTAAGAACTTATTGACCTGTATCACATTCCATCCTCATGCTTAAACAAAATGGATTGAATCTGATTCATCACTGAGATTGGAATAGGGCCAGCCTTTCTTATAGATATGTATATAAACTACATCACGTTCTGTAAGTAAGAAAGCAGGGCAAGCAAACTGTGTAGGCAAGCAAAAATGACTGCTACAGCACTTGAATTTGATTATTTATTACAATTTTTTTCTGTTGCCATTCCTGCAGAAACTCACGAGATGGTCTTCCAATAAAGTTGTTTTGTTATTATGTTGGTGAGAAAAAAAATAGATTCTCAGCTGAGGACACTGCATGGAGTTTGCAAATTCTCCCAACGTCTGTGTGAGTTTTCTCCAGGTACGCTGGTTTTCTCCCATATCCCAAAGATATGCACGTTGGGTTCACTGGTGTGTGTAAATGGTTTTGGTCTGAGTGAGTGTGCATATATGATTGCACCCTGCAAGGTAATGGAGTCCCATGAGGGTCAGTCCTCCCCTTGTGCCCTGAGCTGCTGGATGGGCTCAGGTTCCCTAAGACCTTGAACTAAAGTGAGCGGATTGAAAAATGAAAAAAAAAATGAATGAATACACATTGTAAAATATAAATTAATCAGGTACATAATAATCATAATAGTCATACAAATGCACAAAAGTAAATGATGCCGCACGAAAGCGCATGGCGAGCATGCCCCATTTGTGATTGTTTTTGATCTGTGTAGTGGTAGAGGGTGCTCCATACAATATTTGCTTGCAAACATTTATTTCTTGATTTAACTCACCACCACTATGGCCACCTTTACTCACTCATTCACCAAAAATTGAGTAAATAATTATCTTATTTGATCCTATTCATCTTTTGTAAATGTATGCATAGCTCACATTTATTTCAATGTTTCCTAGTAGACATGTTTTGGTTCTTTATTTAGAAGTTTGGTGAAGGTTTTGTGAACAGAAATATGCTGTAGAAACTTAACTCTCTAAAAGTTAGCCTATGATAAATTGGTTTTGGTATACGTCACTTTGCTTAAAGTCACAGTTTCCAAAAACTTGTTGATGATGTTAAGTGAGGACTTATTGTATAGATGTAGTATTTGTTTGCATGACAGGGAAAGGAAGAGATGATTCTTGTACTGCATATTGGTTGACCATTTTTTCTTGTTTGTTTTTCTTCTCTCCATTATCTAAAATATTTTCAACTTTAATTTAGAGACAACACTTCCTTCCATTTTGCAGCCCACACATAGCAATTTTATCGTCATCATATGTTTAACTTGTTCCAGATTGATTAGTCACAGGTATATATTGCCAAGAACAGTGTGTTATATAGAGAAAAATCACTTTAGGCAAGAAGAAACATAGGCATATGTGTGTGTGTTGTAGTGAAGAACTGAAGACCAAATTTTTGCAGACTAAAGAACAACGTTCAGAACACGTTCAAGTTGCTGCAGGAAACCATGAAAGGAAGAAAACCTTAGTCAAGAGTGAAAGGCACCATATGTCCTCCAGTACCTAAGCACCACAGGGAGTCAGCCTAATAGCTGTCTTAACGCACCCTGCTGTGTGCAGGTATTGGAGGACATATGGTATATTTCACCCTGAACTGTGAGTTTCCTGAAACAGCTGTAATATTCTTTTAATGTAATTTGTGTGGACCATTATATATAAGCAGAGATGTTTAAAGTATCCCCCTTTCTTCCACCCACAGTAATCCAAGGATGTTTATATGTCATTAATGTATGCTTTTAAATATTGAATTTTTACATATTGAAATGTTACCTGCTCAATCCCTCTTTTTTCTCTCCTCTTTTCCCACAAGTCTATTTTTTTCTCTCTCTCCATTTCTTAGTCCTATTGTCTCTTCCACTTTTCCTATTTTCCTACTTAGCAAAGGGCACTATTGAAGAAAGGAGTGAAAAAAAATTTCAAGCTGTCTTTAAAGTGACAGCTTGCATATTAAAACTGGTTATATACATTTTATTTTAAAAATATTGAATAAAATTTGGATCTCAATATCCAGTTTGGAATTTCAAACATATTAGCTAAAGTAATCAGCTGTGTCCATAATCTCCTAAGGAGTCACCTTTTTTTCCTCCCCTCAGGGACATTTTATACTTGTTCTGAATTTAGCACAACCAGTTCTGATTTGCAACATGTGACTTAGAAACAGTTTAATAAGATGCTTAGATTCAATCAAAACATATCCCAATTGTGAGAGTGAGAAAAAAAAATCAGTATGAGGGTGAGTGGAAAACAAATTATGATAAAATCATATAAATCAATAGTCAAGAATATATATGAAATATATCCTTTCAGAAAGACTTATTTGATATGAAATTGTTTTGGCATAGGTGTGACTGCTAAAAAGACAGCTCACCTAAAAATCAATGAATATGATTAACAGCCCAAATAAGACACAAATGACACTGTCATGGAGAACATTTGTTTATCAAGGCTGTTGGGAAAAAAATAAAAATTTACAGCACTAACGGGCTCAAATAATTGCTTGTTTAACAATGGATCAAAGTTAAAAAAGAAAATGCTAATATGTAATAGACCACAAACACTGTGCAAACATATGATATTTTATTATACTTTTAAATTGTGATAAATAATATAACTACTGCTTTATTTTATACATAAAAATGTACCATTTTAACTACCTGAAGGATACACTTCTGTGGCATTAAATATATTCATGGTGTTGTGCAACAATTACCACTATCCATCTAAACAACTTTTGCATAATCTTCAACTGAAACTCTGTAGCCGATAAACAATCACCTCCCATTCACATCTCCTTCTAGCCCCTGCTAGAAAGGATTCTGCTTTACTTCTCTATGAATTTGACTATTCTAGGAACCTCATATAAGTGGAATCATGCAGTATTTGTCCTTCTGAGACTGGCTTATTCCATTTAACATAATGACCTCAAAGTTCATCTTTGTTGTAGCATGTGTTCAAATTTTCTTCCTTTTGAAGACTGAATGATATTCCATTGTATGAATACACCACATTTTGTTTAACCATTAACATACTGATGGATAGACTGTTGCTTCCAAATTTGGCTATTATGAAAAATGCTACTATGAACATGGGTGTACAAAAATTTTTTCCAAGTTCCTGCTGCCACTTATTTTGGTTATATAGCCAGGGGTAGAAATGCTACATTATGTGCTAATTCTACATTTAATTTTTTAAGGAATCATCATACAGTTTTTTTCTTCAGCCACATCATTTTTCATTCTCATCAATAATGCACAAAGCTTTCACTCTCATTTTAAATGGATTTACCTGACTAAAACAAACATCTTTCTTTTCTTTGAAAATACATTTTTTTATATTTTTCTTGGTTGTGGTACTAAGAGGTAGCCTTTATTCCTCTTTAAAGATGTACATACTGAAATGCACACACAAAGTTATTAGACCCAATAGTTGTTAACAAGGCCACCTGCTCCCAACTCAGAGGTCTAGGTTTGTGGTAATAAATAAAGTTAGGTAGGAGCAGATTAGGCTAAAAATTCTTCCAACCTTTTCTTTTTCTCTCTTTTTTCTTTTTTTTTTTTTTTTCGTGAGAAGGGCTATTACACTGCATTATATGCCCTAACAAATGTTTAACATTAAGCAAATAGCTTCCTGAAAGAATGAGACATTAAAGCCAAATCTACTCTACTTGGAATTTATGATAATATATAAGAAAAGTTTACTTTTGCTCAATTTGTGATAAAAGGATTAACCAAGTAAAACTAAGTCATTGAAATACGATATAGCCATCTACTTGAGAAGATGTGTTACTTAGTTGACATAAGTATTTCTGAAAGTTTTTATAAGATCTTTATAATAAACAAATTTCTTATGTTTCTTAAAAAAGATCAAGTTATTAGTATTCATTACTCACTCTTTTGCTATATTAAATAATTTCAATGCATTTTATAATTTACATTTTAACATTAATGCACCTTTTAAAAATTAATCTATGCATATATATATATATATTTTTTTCAATTTGCATCAGGATTCCAGTTCCTTACAAAACTGACAAGTCTTTTGTGCATATGTGGCAAAGGGAAACAGCTCAAGATCAAGAAACCTAACACCTGGCTTTTCCACTTCATTCCCTCCTAGCTAGTGGCACTCACTTTGCGAAAATCAGCTTTTAAACTCCTTATTAGCGATTAATATCTACAAAATGAAAGTGTATGTCTAGAGTAGTGCTTCTCAAACTTTAATATGCACACAAATCACATGGGACTGTGTTGAAAATGCAGATTCTGACTCAGTAGTTCTAGGATTCTGCATCTCCTAAAACTTCCAGTTTAAGATGGTGTTGGCCCACATTGAGTAAAATGTCTAATCTTCTCATATTCCCTGGCTACACAATAGAAGCATATGGTGAGAGTTTTTAAAATGCCAAAATCTGAATCCTACTCAAAACAGTTGAATGAAGTTCTTGATGTGGGGTCTGACATCACATCTTTAAATTCTGAAGCGAGGACTGAGAACAACTGTACCAGGTAATAATAGATTTCTGTTCAAGCTCTATGTTGACCTTACTAGACAAGATATATTTTGTAAAATCATGTGTTCGACTGCAAAATGTGACAACCTGTCATCTATAGGAGATTGATAAGAAAACAAATAATTTTTCGGATAGTGAATTTATGTAAGTGCTAAGTATCTTTCACTGAAAGTAGAAAAACAAGAAAATTGAACAATGTAATTGAATACCACCAAAAGCACCAAAGGGAGATTAAGAATCCACTTAAAAAAAAATGATATGGCTTCATGCAAAGATTGTAACATGAAGCAAAGTAAGGGTGAAGGGTCAAGGCCACATTTAATTAATTATGGGGAAGCCACATGTAATTAACAGCTGGGTGGGATAAATACTCATTTCTGTGTACTTGTAAAGGTGAAATGGATCTGTTCAAGAGTGGGCCTCTGATCACAGAAAAATGTTCGGTTTCTCTCAGTTGAACTAACCAATTCTCTGGTCCCATGAGGCAAAGAATGTCTTTAAACAACCAGAATTATAATTAAAACCAATACCCCCTTCACTGTACTCCCTGCTCAACCCCTTTCTTTAGTGTTCTTCTTGACACTTATTACCTTCTGACGTATCATGGTACATATTTCCTTTGTTAACATTAAAATGTAGTAGCAAAAACTTTTATCTAAGTTCCTTACAGTATCCAAGGTGCCTACAGCAATGCCTAGCATAAAATATCGGTGTTAGGTAAACATTTATTGAACAAGTAAATTAATAAAACAAGTTAGAATAGAATAACAAAATATGGTACAGGAAAATAAGAAGGGAGGATAAAGAATATAATCTAAGAAGATCTAAGAATCCACCCTGATTCTTCCTACTGGCTTCCTACTGGAATCTTGTATTGTTTCATATGAAAGCTGGACTTTATAAACTATTGTGTCTGAAATAATTTTAAGATGTTTATATCATAATGATATAGTTTAATATTTTTAAAAACCTAAAATTATATAAGCAAAATATTTTATATAGCTTATGAGGTACTTAATAAGTGTTTAAAATCCTTAACTGACTTCAACTGTGGAAAATTACTTTTGTATCTTAATAAGATGAACTGAAAAGCTTTCAAACTATGAAAACTTTTTACCTTCTCAGATAACTCAATAATTTTATAATTAGATATTATTCTATCCTTTCAGAATGCTGTTAATTCAAATATGAAAAATAAAAGAAGACTCTTATTCTAATAACCTTTGAAGAACTGCAATCATGAGAACACAACAATGGGCTAAAAAAGAGTGACACTTTTGCCATTTTCTTCCAGTATAATATATGGTGCTTTAATGTCATGTTGTACGACCAAACCAAAGTGAGGCAAAAGGAGACACAGGCAACCATGGTGTGATTTACATTTATTTTCTGGTTTAATAGGATCTTCATTATCCTAAAGTCTTCTAAGGCAATTTAAAGGGGTCCACTTCACTAATATTTTTTGATATTTATTGATATTCTAGTCTATTGGCTTTTTCGTTTTATTTTCTATTCTTTAAAATATGTGCAGGAGGAAGGACTATCTGATCATAACAGCTGAATTCAGATGCTAAAAAATTATAGTTTATGGTGTCTACAATGATGTTTGATAAACTTAATTTTGTCAGTGTGTTTTGATAATTATAGCTTTCTAATTTTTTTAATTTTTAATAAAATTTTTAATTTTTGTGTAATTTTGACATTTTTCATTTTTTTATTTTTAATTTTTGTAGTAGTTGTAATTGTCGCTTCCTTTCTACTGAGCTATACTGTTATTCTGACTTTCTCCACCCTATTCCAAATTAGCATCTTTTTGGCTTCAAAAACCAAAATCAACAAGTATCTTTCGTTTCTTGGTATACTGCTGACAGCAGACAGTAGAGTTAATATGTGTTGACAGATGCTTGAATTAAATTGTGAATTTTAGGGAAAATATATTCTTATTTGTGTTTAATAATGTGGTTAAATCAATGGAAAAAAGGAGGTGACCACTTGTAAAGAGAGGCCTATTTCCCCTCCATTAAGTTTAATTGCAAACATTTCAGACATAATGAATCACTGCAGACCATAGGCCACTCCATCGTCATTCTGTGGTCATTGTGGTTGCTTGTGGGTGTAAGTTTTGTATCTTCAATTAGTTGCAGCAAGAAAATTGTAACCATAATTGTGAATACTGCAGGAGCCCTTTGCACGTTGCTCATGAAACTTAGAAAGAAAAGAAAAGCTCAAATAACTTTTTAGAAACTTTCAGCCTACGAAAATCTAAAACTTTTATGTCATGAGAGTTAAAAAATGATCTCTTTATTTTTGCTTCTCCATCTTAGGCAAAACAATCTGAAAAGCCATTTATGAGAAACTTTAAAATGTACTCTGAGCAAACCACCATAACTATATTTTAAAATTGTCTTGCAAAGCCCTGGGCAGTTCAGAGAGCCAAACAAACAAACGATGTAAAATTACTTTAGGTGTTCTCAAGCTTATAAGCATCAGAATACAATGAAACTGGCTGCTTTAAGTTGATTGTAGAGATGCAGGAGAAGATACCAATACAAGGGGGAGTTTACCAGTCATCAGAAAAGAGAGAGAAAGTCATGGGAAATGGAGTCATGGAGTCACACTATTTGAAGCGTCATGAAAATGAACATATTTTCTGAAAGGAAATAGTTTAATAGATGTTAGTAACTAGAGTCTGAAGGCAAAACTGAAATCAAGGGGAATCAAATTGTGAAATGCCTAGAATAAATTTTCTTTGTCAGTGGGTAACATTAGATAATTCAGGTTAGTACATGTTTGAACTTGAATTCAGTGTTTAAACTAAGAAGATAGAAATAATAGGGGTTGAGAAGTGGAAATTATTTGTTGTATCTCATTATGAACAGAAATAACTGCTAATTCTAGAATATACATAGCTTCAGGAATACGATATCTATATAGTCTTAGGTTAAAAAATGAAGCAGAAGAGTAAAAGAAAAAAAGTCAAAACACACGCAAAAACACCCAGATACATTGCTGTAAGCACAGAGATGCATATAAATGCAAAAAAAAAAAAGAAAGGAAAAGAATAAAGCGTATGAAAAAAATTAAGTCATTACTTAGACCATATGAAGTAGGTTAGACCTGGAGAGAACTTCTGTTACATAAGTTTAACTTTTTACCAGAACTCATGTACTGATTTTGTAATTATTTTTAGCAAATTATAAAAAGATAAAAGGGAAAAAAAATTAGGTCTTTGACATGGAAAATGCAAAGCCAAAAATGACATTAATATTTCCAAGCTTCAAAGCAGGTAGGGTGACCAGAGGCAGCAAACAGAAGAGCCAAAGCTTTGAACTTCACAAGCAAAAGTCTCCTTCATGTCCTTTGCATTTACTTTTTCATTTGCTTTCTCCCACATAGTCACATGGCTTAAAGCTCTCCCCACAGATATTTACAGAACAGATTTGCTTCACTTCATTTTTGTCCCCATAAGATGTCACCTCATTGGACAGTCTTACTCCACTTCCTAAAATATTGCCTGCCACCTTCCCCTCACTCCACTACTCATTATCCTGAATTAGCTTCCTTCATAACACTTATCAGAATCTGACATTGATCTATGTATTAGTTTATTATGTGTCTCCAACATAACAATGGAAGCTCTGTGAGAACAGGGGGGTTGGCTTTTTCTCCATCTTTTCTAGCACCTACAATAGTGCTGGGTACAAAGCACTACTTAAAAGATATGTATTAAATAAGAGAAGGAATCTTACAGATGATGTCTTAGATATGCTGTTAGGATCAACAAGCCAATAAGATGGAGTCTAAAGTAGGTTGTCAAACACAATAAAAACAACTCTTAAAAGTTAACTTTGGCCAGATACAGTGGCTCACACCTGTAATCCCAGCACTTTGGAAAGCTGAGACAGGTGGATCACATGAAGTCGGGGGTTTGAGACCAACCTGGGCAACAAAGCAAACCCTCTCTCTAGGAAAAGTACAAAAATTAGCCAAGCGTGCCGACACAAGCTTGTAGTCCCAGCTCCTTGGAAGGCTGAGGAAAGAGGATTGCTTGAGTTCAGGAGGTTGAGGCTGCAGTGGAGCTATGATGATGCCACCGCACTACAGCCTGGATGACAGAGTGAGACACTGTCTCAAAAAAAAAAAAGTTAATTTTATTCACTTAAAAGGATCATTACACTGTACCTTGCATTTTATATCTCAGCAAGATTTGTAGTCTCTTCTAGATAGTTAATGAATAATTTTAAGTTGGAAATCAGCATAAGCAGAATTATGGCTTAATATGAAGTATGAAGGCTCTCTTGACTTGTATGGTAGTCCCTAATTTATCATAATTTCAACATAAGGCTACTACGAGAATCTATGAAGGAAGAAACAATGACCTGGAAATGTTGTGAAAGCTCGAAAGCAACATAAGTAGAAATGCAATACATTAAAAATAACTCTTCAGTCACAGTGTTGAACTTTTATTTTTCATTTTTCCATATTTTCTACTTAATTAATTATTTACTGGGAATCCCTTTGAGCATACAACAAGAACAAACACACTCAAATGTGTGAGAAATTTACTTTCAAAAAAACAGTAGAGTGTTTATTTATATTGTATTGGGAAAAATCTTGAATTTTGTATTTGACTTGACATGCCAAATCAAAACTAATATGAAATTCTGTCCATAATTGTTCAAAATTGTCCACTTTGCAAATTCCCTCTTCATTATAATCGCCTGGTGGTATTGCATGTGCCAGCTTTTAAGTCAAACAACACTTGCTTTGAATCCAATACATGGTGAAAATAGAATTTTTCACAACTCCAATTAAAATGCAAATATTGGGGAGGATAATTTATTGTTATACCTATAATACAAGAAAATCCATGAGATACTGGTTTATTGGTTTTGAGCCAGAATCTTGCTCTGTCACCCAGATAATACCTTATTGGTTTTCTTTACAGGTTTTCTCATCAACATCCCCAAAATTAATCTGGTTTTGTTGTTGGTTAATTGAGAGACTGGATTTATATATAAAAGTTGTATAACATGATTTTAAAAACTAGCAAATGAAATAGCGAATCTAAATTGTAAAGTTCTTCAAATAAGCATATGAGACAGCATTGTTATTATTATAAATGCTCGACACCAAAAGTAGATTAAAAACTAACTGTAGTAAAGAAAGAGAATGAATACATAGGTAAATATTAATCTTTGACTACTGAGTATTATAAAAAAAGTTGTATTAATTTGAATAGATAAAAGTGTTTCTAATCTGATGGTGTGTGTGTGTGTGTGTGTGTGTGTACGTGTATGGATGTGTATTAATAACCATAGGGAATATAGTGTAATTTTTATATGATGACTTAGAATCTCAGTATTACTCAAGGCATTCTGAGACCCCCACATCCTCACACTGTTGAAGTGTGTCTAAAAATGTGGAATTTTTCATAAGAATCCAGCTTCCACAACTCAAGAGTCTAGAATTCTGGGTTTTAAAAGTATTTCTCAGCCGGGCACGGTGGCTAATGCCTGTAATCCCAGCACTTTGGGAGGCCGAGGCAGGTGGTTCGCCTGAGATCAGGAGTTCAAGACCAACCTGGCCAACAATGTGAAACCCCGTCTCTAGTAAAAATACAAAAATTAGCTGGGTATGGTGGCACACACCTGTAATCCCAGCTACTTGGGAGGCTAAGGCAGGAGAATCGCTTGAACCCAGGAGGCAGAGGTTGTAGTGAGCCTTGCACTATTGCACTCCAGCCTGGGGGACAGAGTAAGCCTCTGAAAAAAAAAAAAAAAAACACACAAAACAAACAAAAAAAACAAACAGCGTTTCTCTAATAATTCTTACATACCCCAATTCTGATAACTATTCTTCCACAATATTGTGCATGAGGCAACAATGCAATAATTATAAAAAGGTAACAGTATTATCACTGATGTCTAACATTTCAAATGTGCTCTTTATTTACCACCATTCTAATTATGTTACATGCACTAACTTCTTTACTAGTCACAATTACACCATGAAGTAGATATTGCTTCAAATTCCATTTTGCTATTAAATAACATGTAGTACAGAGAGGTTAGGTAATCTATCGAATGTAACACAGCATGCAAGTGGCAGAGGCTAGAGCTAACAGTAGAACCAAGGGAACCTGATTTTTAATTTTCCATATTAGCCCTTTCAGAATTCCCTTGTGCCTAATGCATGACAAACACTGTGGGTCAAAGGGGAACCCTTTCCAAACAACCTTCTGGTCCAGAGGAAAGAGAGACAAACTCTGAGACAAACTGCAAGTTTGACACAGGCATAAGATAGAGAGAAGAGGTGGTTAATCTCTATGGGGAAATTTAACACACAGCAGGTGACTGAAACTTAAAGATTGGGTGAGAGCGGCAGATAAGATGATAGCAACATTCCACACAGTACCAGTCATGTCTGCAAAAATCACAGAATGTGGCAAGTTCAGGAAATAATAGTTAAAAGTGGCACAGATATATTGTGTAGGAAGGGGACAGATAGAGGAAGGTGAAGCTGGAGAGGTAACTGGAGAAACAGGAAGGAAAGGGCATCACTGGATGTGACTGTTGCAGTCTTTCTGCTCCTTAGTTCAGTTAGGTCTGAGCTCTTGTCTCACAATCAGGAAAAATTAGGTGAGCAGACACCAGAGAGTGAGTGGAGTAGAATTTATTTAGCAAAAGGGAAGCTCTCAGCAAAGAGGGAAAGCTGTGGGAGGTTCCCCTACCTGAAGGTGGAAAAGTTCCCTTGTGAGGCAAGGTCCTGGGCCTCTTACGGACTCAGAATGGGGAGTGCATGCTGATTGGTTTGTGAGTATGCAAAAAAGGTTAAAGCAAACATACCACTCAAAGGTGGGCATGACAATATAGAAAAATCAATCAGGAAATGGTAGGTATATGTAAAATAGGTGAAAGGGGGGATCAATCAGATAAAAGCAAGCAAAATGGGAAGACGAGTTCTCAATCTGGTTAGAGAATTTAACTTGTAGTTTGACTTTCAGGCTTTAAATTATCTCTGGCTTGGAGGTGAGGTTTCACTGGGGATCTGCCCCTATCTGCCTAGACATTTGGCTGCCTCCTGGCACTCTCATAACCAGCCCACAGGCTACAGTTGTACAGATGGCAACACCCCCTTGAGCTGTGCAGGGTAAAACCTGCACTAATATATTCAGTTGGGGAGTGATCATGGGAGGCTATTGAAGAGTTAAATAATGAGATTAGATTTACTACAAGTTTAAACTGCTATGCTATGAAGCACACACACAAAGATCATAACGTACCTAAATGTGATTGAATTTGAGGAGACGTGGTCAAGTATAGTTTTCTCTAGTGATAGAGAATTTATTTTTCAAAATGAACCATTTTAAGGATAGAGTATAAAAAGACCTTGAAAACAGCCCTCTTTTATGAAGTTCAAGGTTCACCTACAATCTTTGCTAAGGATTCTTTAAAATGGTAACAACTTTATCAACTTGGGGGCAGTGAAACTAGCTGAGAAGAAAGTTTCAAACTCAAGAGAAATAGTCATCAAAAATATTGGTGTCTATATTAACTTGAGACATGGTGGACACAGTGCACTTCTTGAATCTTGCTGTATGTAGTACATTTTGCTCTATTACTTGAGAAACAGACGTGAGAAAGACCACAGTAAGTGAAACAAACTCAAACAAGCTCAGGTCTGAATACTGCAACCAATTGGCTTGGTGGACAGGGTAGCTTTGCTGCAAGCCGGAGGCCATCATTCACAACTGCTTGCTTGGGAAGGCATTTTGGAGCAATCTCCAAAGCAAGTTTCATTTCAAATGATACTGCAAAGCAGACAGGAGCGAAGTGCAAACTTCTTAAGAAACTGGAAAGCGTTCACGGAAGAGGAAATGAGTTCAACATTTCAAACCAACTGAGTAATGGAGAAAAATCTATATAGGTCTTTAGGGAAGCAAACTTTAGAGAGCACTTAGAGGATGATTATAAAAGGATTGATAGGAAAAGAGAGTAAAAAAGTTAGACTAGGTTAAAGAAAAGAAAAAAGAATGGGAGGAAAAGAGAAGGAAGGGAGTGAATAAAAAGAGGAAGTGTTTAGATGCTGTATATCTGGTAATGTTAATGCGGAAATGCAAATGATCAGGACTGTTCCTGACTTTATGGGTACAGCACACCAGCATGGCACATGTATACATATGTAACTAACCTGCACATTGTGCACATGTACCCTAAAACTTAAAGTATAATAATAATAAAATAAAAAATTTTAAAAAAATGCTATAACCTAAAAAAAAAAGAAATAGTTATCTAATACATGTTAGCAAAGATTCAATCTCATGCTGATTTGAGACCAAATCTTGCTTTCTTTCATTTATAACCATTTAACCAGTTCCATGAACCCTATTATAATTATGATTCATTAACCTATTATACAGAAAGCCACATTATTTTCTCAAGGTTAAGTCTCTAATTATCTAATATTTTTATATTTTGCAATACTTGGGGGTAGGTAGGATATTCATGTATAGATTAATGTGAAATAGGATACAGGATCTGCTTCTACTTGCAAAAATATGCTTTAATACTCTTCCTTAAAAATAAATTTTTTAAATTGCATATTCCTGGAATAGGGACAGATTTTGTGTGTTGATTTGGTTGTTTTACTTTTATAGGAACATCATTGATTTAGATAAAAAATAGTAATAATATTGTATTTGTTTGCATTAGGAACTGTCAACACTGAGGTAAGCGTTAATAAATATCTTTTAAATTACTGTATATTTTGGCTGGAGAACCGGTGGAATCTTTGAGTTTAACCTTGTCCTTAAGCTCTTTTCAGAACTACAGAATTGATTTTGTAAGAACAGATTATAAAAATATCCAAAATATCTAGGTGAGGAAGCGGAAAGCTGCCTGAGGTGTTTTGGTGTTAGCACAAAGTGGTGAAGAATAAAACAGTTAAACTGTATGCAGAAAGAAAAGCTGCTGAGCTATTGTTTCCCATTCTTGGCTCATAGTTTGTGCTTGTAGCATTTGCCTTGCAGGGTGATTATCCTGCTGCCAAGAGTCTTTCTTTTCCCTATATTGTCCTTATCTATCATTGGATAATTTGGCCTAGCCCATTGGCTTGAATGGATCAAGAAATGTTTTTTTAAATTGAACAAAATTGTTCCCAAGTCACTTCAGCACTATACATAATTTTGTCAGTAGGCCACAAAACATGAAACATTGAAAGGAAGGACACTGGAAAGAAAATCAAGCATTATCCTGCCATCAAGGGACAGGTTTTATATATATGTGTGTATATATATATATATGTGTGTGTGTGTGTGTGTGTGTATATATACATATATATGTGTATATATATATACACATATATATGTATATATACACACACACACACACACATATATATATACACACACACACCGGTTATATATATATGTACATGTATGTGTGTATATATATATATATACACACACAGATATATATATACACACACACCGATTATATATATATACTTGTAAGAATGTGTGTGATTGTGGTCTCTGTGTTTCAAGAAAATAAAAAGATATACAAAGCAAGTGTGTAACAGATGAGATGGGAGCAAGGATAGTGCTCTATAAAATTAGACAAAGAAGATTCTGCAAAGGTGACAGTGAAAAGCATATAATACAATCTTCTGATTGGAGATTAAAAGATCAATTATCATAATAATATTCCTAAGTATTCTGTGTGGACTTTTAAGTAAGGTGTAGCTGTTCTCATTTACATTCCCCAACAAGCCTGTAAGATAGAAAGCATAATTGTGTTTCTACTTCTTAGAAAAAGGAACTGAGTCTCAGAGAGATTGCCAAACTGGCCACAGTCAGGGTGAGTGTCTGTTCTTCAACATAGAGTCAGTCCTCTGAGTTCATACATTTAAAAAATCAAAGTCTGAAAACAAATTTAAGGCTTCATTTAAAATGAGAGTGCGTGGCATTAAGTACAAATAAGTAAGAAGTACTAGTCCACATAGTAAAATATATTTTTTATGAGAAGAGGAAATATAAATGGGTTTGAAAAGGATCAGATGATTTTATTCAATATCCACTCATAAAATCTGGTGCTGGCTTTACCTTTCAAGTTGATCTGAGGAAGACCCACCGTGCCTCCCAGGAAGTTTCCCCTCGAGCTCCTGTCAATACCAGTGCTTCTCAAACAACCTGCAAATCGTTTGATGTGGAAAGTTTTAAGCTATTATTAAAGTTCTGTTTGTGGTAAGATACATCAAATGAGTCACAAAGTATGCTCAGAAAAGAATATGGGGCAAGAAGGTTGAAGTGGAATATAGGTTACAATTCTATGAGCTCTTCCAACAATTTTTCTAGGAATGTAAGATAATAATTACAATGGAGTTATCATGGAAATATATGCCATATTCCACATCAAGTGGTTATGACAGATGTATGAAAGCAACATTCTTTTCTTGAAACTACTGAAAAAATCCATGACAAATCTCCTGACATATTCCCTAATGCAGCCAAAGCATATGACTTTTCTTGATAAATAATAGAAATAAGATAATTGGCTGGGTGCAGTGGCTCATGCCTATAATCCCGGCTCTTTGGGAGGCCGAGGTGGGTGGATCACGAGGTAAGGAGTTCAAGACCAGCCTGACCAAGATGGTGAAACCCCATCTTTACTAAAAATACAAAAAATTTTGCTGGGCCTGGTGGCAGGTGCCTGTAATCCCAGCTACTTGGGAGGCTGAGGCAGGAGAATTGCTTGAATCTGGGTGGCAGAGGTTGCAGTGAGCCGAGATCGCGCCACTGCACTCCAGCTTGGGCAAGAGTGAGACTCCGTCTCAAAAAAAAAAAGATAATCATGTAAATTTTTGGAGTATCTTCTAAGAGGTGTATGAGGAAAGGCAATTAGAACTGGATCCAATTCGTGTGACACCTAGTAGCTTTATAGTTACTGCTAAACCATTTTAGAATACAAAGCTCTGATATGCCCAGGGAAGATTTATTAGAAACAGAAAATGCGTTGTTGTAACTGCTGGTACTTTAAGTACCTAGAGATAAAGTAGCCAGAGATAGAGGGAGTGGAATTAATTCAAAAACAGTTGACTTTGTCTGCATATCAACTACAGCTAATAGCCTTTTAAGCTATCAGACACATGGCTGGATCCAGACACAGGCAACCCTAAGCTCCAGTGTCAAGACCATTTTCATTTCTAAAAAAGAGTTGTTCAGACTGTTGACCACAGTGTTGTAGAAGGTTACGCAGTTTTGGGAGTCTTGTCTCTCTCTCTCTTTTTCTCTCTCTCTCTGTGTGTGTGTGTATGTATATATATATATATATATATATATATATATTTTTTTTTTTTTTTTGAGACTGAGTCTTGCTCTGTTGCCCAGGCTGGAGTGCAGTGGCACGATCTCAGTTCACTGCAACCTATGCCTCCTGGGTTCAAGCGATTCTCGTACCACAGCCTCCCGAGTAGCTGGAATTATAGGCATCCGCCACCATTCCTGGCTAATTTTAGCATTTTTAGTACAGACGGGTTTCACCCTGTTGGCCAGACTGGTCTCGAACTCCTGACCTCAAGTGATCTGCCCGCCTCGGCCTCCCAAAGTTCTGGGATTACAGGCGTGAGCCACCACACCCGGCTTTGTCTATAGATGTTTTTTAAATTAAATAGATATAAAAAGAACAGGCAATGCCCAAATGTGTCTCATGAACTAAGGGTGAGGTTTGCTTTCCGCAAGTTTAGCTATCCAAGATCAACCGTGCTCTGAAAATATTAAATGAAAAATTCCATAGGTAAACAATTCATAAGCTTTGAATTGCATGCCATTTGAGTAACATGATGAAATCCGATACTGCCTTGCTCTCCGGACCTGGGTTGTCCAGCGTCTCCACCCGTGTATGCTACCAGTCTGTTAGTCATTTAGCAGCTCTTTTGGATATCACATCCACTGTTACAGCATCATGGTGCTTGTGTTCAAATAATTCTTATTTTACTTAATAATGACCTCAAAGGGCAAGAGTAGGGATGCTGCCAATTGGGATGTGTCAAAGAGAAGTCATAAAATGCTTCCTGTAAGTGAAAATGTGAAAGTTTTTTACTTACTAAGGAAAGAAAAAAAAATCTTATGCTGAGATTGTTAAGATTATGGCAAGAATGAATCTTCTATCAATGAAATTGTGAAGAAGGAAGAAGAAATTTGTGCATAGTAGGGTTCAGTACTATCTGTGGTTTCAGGCATTCGCTGATGGTCTTGGAGTATATCTGTTGAGGAAAAGGGGGGACTACTGTAGTTTTATGAAAATGTTTGTTTGAATTATAGGTTTGTGTGGAGGAGGAAAAGTTTGGATGATGGGGAGCCATGGAGACTTGTGTACAGTTTCAGAAAGTAAAATGTATTTCTAAATGTGAGTACAGACTTAAAAATTGAATAAGATGGGCCGGGCGCGGTGGTTCATGCCTATATTCCCAGCACTTTGGGAGGCCAAGGTGGGTGGATCATAAGGTCAGGAGTTCAAGACCAACCTGACCAAGATGGTGAAACCCCATCTCTACTAAAAATACAAAAATTACCCAGGTGTGGTAGCGGACGCCTGTAATCCCAGCTATTCAGGAGCTGAGGCAGAGAATTGCTTGAACCCAGGAGGCAGAGGTTGCAATGAGCTGAGATTGCGCCACTGCACTCTAGCCTGAGCAACAGAGCGAGACTCTGACTCAAAACAAAAAGGAATAACATTGCCCTAAGCAATGATGCTAATGGCATCACAGAAAAGCTGATAAAAAGCTCCCACTGTGGCTGCCCTATACCTTTGGGATTCCCCAGTGTTATTTTTGGGACTCCAATTTAGGACATGTCTCCTTCTACCTTCCACGTCAGCAGAGCCAACCTTAACTTCTTGTCCTCCTATGTGTGGACTTCACTCAGGCCTCCAGGCAGGGGAGCTTTCTAAATTATCTCTTTGTGGCTCAGCCCATTATCTACACTGCTACAAATTAATTTTTCTGAACCCCCCTCCATGCTCAGAACTCTCCAATGGTTTTCCATCTGGTCAAGATGAATTTTAAACTCTTTAGTATGGAATTTAAAAACTTTTGAATCTATTGGTCCTTACAAGTGTTTTTCAGCCTCATTGCTATTGAAAGCCCTAAGATCCAGTAGAACAAAACCACTCACTGGACCCAGGGTGTATGGGAATATTTCCCACCTCTGTGCTTAGGCCCAGTGGCTGTCCTTGTCTACTGTTTATTCCTCTCTTTATAAACTGGTAAACTTTTAGTTTGTTCCCAAGTCTGCATTCACATATCACCATCTCTGAGGAAACTTCATTGGTATTTTCTATCCCAAGCATCAGTAAGATAACTCATCTTTTTGGCCTTCACAATCCTTTACTAGGTTGTCTCTCCTATTATATTATATATAACTTTTTTATTCCAAGTGTTCAATACAGTATGTGAAACATAGTAAAATATTCATCTGTATTTGTCAAATGAGTAAATATCAATAATCATGGATATAATACATATAAAAATTATTAATATTTGATGAGTACATTTAATTGTTGTTCCTTTTTTCCCTAAAACTGATAAATATTAATTTATGTACCAACAGTGCAATATTGAGAATGTATTTGCACATGATATAATAAAATCATCATTTAGTACACATGATGCTCTAAGCCCTGCAAATAACTGCTTGCCTAAGCTGTTCTTGATGAGCTATTATTTTAGTCTACACAACAGTAAAGAGAAATGATTTGTTTGTGCATTTATAAATAGTTTCTGTGTCATGTGTTTTTGGAATTTTTTTTGGTGGAGAGAGGGATAAGCAATGGAATGGCAAACACAGTAGAGAGAAAGGGAAATAAGATTCTTAAAAGAAGTCAGATATGTTCTAAATTTTCTTTTACCAAAAATGTGGGCTCAAAAGGCATTTGATATCTTCCATATAGTATAGAAAATTTCATCAAATCAGTCATTTATCTTAAAGGAAAAGGATGAAAAATACAAATTCAAATTGTTTTTTTAACTTAAAAAAGTTAACAAAACTAAATTAAAATGAGAAATTTGCTTTTTTTTTTTAATAAAAAGGGAATGATTACCAAAATTAAATTAACATTTTGACCTTTGGTTATTTCGTAGAGTTGTGGTTATCTTCCTTATGGATTAATAAATAATTTTTCTTTACCCTTTTAACATGCACCATAAATTAGACCTCTTTTCTTGGCAGGTACTTTTTCAGTCACATTACTGCTGTAATGGTTAATCAAAGGAGGGTTGATACCTGTCTTATGAATGTAATCATAAATAGATATTTCACACTAATGTTGTCAAGTGTGATCTGAAATACTGGACATATGTGTAACATAAAAAGATTAAGCTGACATCTGTGTTTCCAATAGTGTGGATACCAAAGACACAAAGATTAGGGAATGACAAGGCTGGAAGTCAAAGTACAGTGTTAAGAGCAGTTTTGGGAATTAAGGCAATGACCAGATTTTATGAAATCTTCTTTTGTGGGCCCCATTGGGCTTGACAGTGTAATTCACATGTTTTTTTTTATTTATTATTTTTAAGGAAGGAATATAACATATATTAGCTCTTGCTATGGGTAGTGTCTTTCTTAAAATAATCCTGTAAAGTATATACTCTTAAAATTTTTTATTGTCTATGAATTTTTTTATGAGTCAAGAAATATGTGCATATTCCTCATTTTTCACCCTGAGTTCAAAATACTATTCCCTCAACTAAAATATGAAATCCTTGTAGGCAGGGAATGTACCCTTAGACTGATCATAGGATTTACTTTCTAGGCCTCTGTGCTGTAGAAGACCCTACATTGGCCCTGCTTCAGGTCTGCCCTTCCTTATGAAGTAGAAAGTTTATGGGGCTATGGGGATGTACCCCTCTGGGACCCATGCCCTGCCCTTTTTCTTCCTAGACTATGCCTCTACTGACTGAAAATGAGCATAAACACCTGAATCCAGAATTTAAGGTCTGGGCATGATCTAGCCCCTGACTGCTTTTCTGGTACCCTCTACCAAGAAAAGTGGTCGGGCACCTACTTCATTTTATTCACTGAACACACCCAGCTCATCTTTGCCTCAGAATGTGGCACCAGATGTTTTGTCTGCCTCCAGTGCCAGAATCTCCATTTTGAAGACTGGATTCCTCCCTATGGCCAGGTTTCCACTGAAACATCAACTCCTCAGAGCGCATTTCTCAGATCAACTGTGGCAAAGGATTATTTTATTAATATTTGTTTGTGTGTATGCCTGTGTGTGTTTGTGAGTGTCCACATGGAATGCAAATTTCACTAGAGCACAGTTTTGTCCTCTTTATTATTGTTTTGTCCTCTGTAAACTTTTAGGGTCCAGAATGGCAACTAGAACATGAGGCAAACTCAATAAATATTTGATGAATCAATGGTTATTGAGTGAATTATCTGGTATAATTACATGTTCAACAAATGTATAATGTGTGAAGTAATAAAGCAATGAATTCATAGTTGAATGAAGGGTTACATTATTCTCCTGACTTCCAAAACCTATGGTCATTTCACTACTACACAATACTCATATTCATCCAATGAACCCTACTGGGCCCCTACAAAGGCAAGAGGGTTGGCTGTACACTATATATAGCAGTGAATTCTTTATCTTCCTGTCCTTGCATTGTGACATGACAGATCCTCCCACCAATAAGTGGAGACTATCTCTCCACCCTTTGCATCTTGGTCAGCCATGCTGCCTGCTTTGGCCAATGAGTCATTGGCAAACATACCAGCAAAGAAGCTTTTCTTCTCTTGCTGCTCTGGAAACCACTGAGGCTTCCATGTGAAAAGCTCAAACATTCTACTCCATTATGAGAAACATGTGGCCCTGTCCCCACATTAACGAAGGTGACTGGCTACCAACTACCATCTATATAAGAGTGACACAATCCTAGATCATCCAGCCTTTAGCCAACCCACGAAATAACCACGGATATATGATTGAGGTCAGAAGCCAGCAGCTGAGCTGGCTCAGTCCAGCGATACCATATAGCCAGCTCAAAAAAGTATGAATAAAATATACGATGGTTGCTATTTTTCATCACAAAGTATTGGTGCAATTTGTTACGTGGCAAAATTGAACTGATACTGAGGCTATATGAAAAAAAATAAAACAGGTCCTGCTGTAACTGTGTGTTTTCATAAATTTACGTAGCTTTTTAAAGTGTCAATATTGCACTCAAATGCAAAGAAGTCCTTTTGCAATGGCTGTTTTAAAGACCTCATTAATAAAATGCCTCACTAATTTGACAGAGGAAGAAAGACTAGAATTTATCTTAATATAATCGAATTTGATAATGAGTCATTTTTATATACCTCAAAGGTATATTTGAGTGACTAACTGAAAACAAGTTCCAAGTTGAATAGTTAGAGGTTGAGTTAGAATAGATGAAAGCCTAACTTTGTCTTAAATGCTGACATCACAGGATTTGCCATGATCATATTAAGTTTGAAAGAACAGCAGTGAGATTGCAATTTTAGAATGTTCTGTTTAAACCATGGTTCAAATAAATTTTGATATTATGATGCTAAATTTATGGCTGAAGTTCAAATCATCTTAATGTCATTGGACAGCATGTTTTGATATATACATTAACAAACACCATGTTATTCTGCTAAAAAATCATTGGAAGTTTTGCTGAGAAAACTTTTGGCCTCCAAGCATTTTTTAATGAATGATTCCAATACCACACTAATCTGATACGTGAATTTGAATTGCTAATATTATAAAAATTTGCTGCCCATGCTGCTACTGTGGATGCTCACTTCTGCTAAAGCAGATGTCTATTATCCATCTTGCCACATACACATTAAACTGCTAATCTAAGGGGTAAAAAAATTAAATAGCCTATTTCTCTTGTTGTTATTGTTACATTGAAGAATCCCTAAGATGTAATGCTGAGGCAGATTTTTATCATAATATAATTTTTTATATTGGTATATATTCACTTCTAACATTCCTCTAGCTCATTAGGGTACTTTGAACGGTTCTGCCAATAGCAATATATTCAATCTGTAGTATTATGTTTTCCCAATCAGAAAATCATGTATGCTATTCCTATGTCTCATATAAGCATTCTGTCCAAGCCATTCCAAAGTACCATCTGTCAGTATAGGCACTATCATTCAAATGAAGATGTTTCTCATCATTTAGTAGGAAAGAAAGGTGGGCAAAATAAGCATGACACAAAAAGGACCAAGAGATTGAGAGTAGAGTCTGTCTATCTCTCCTGAGTCAAGTAAGGCCTTTCAAATAGAGTAAGAGTGAAGTGTGATGGCACATTCCTGTAGTCTCAGCTGAGGCAAGAGAATAGCTTCAGACCAAGAGTTAAGGTTGTAGTGCACTAGATCACAACTGTAAATAGCTACCGCACACTAGCCTAGGCAACATACTGAGATCCTGTCGCTAAAACATAAACAAAATAAGATAATAAAATAAAACCTTCCACATATATCCAAATATCAGCCAAATAAAATTGTTTTACAGTAAGACATTTTCCTCCTTCTCTCAAAGAATAATATTTTAGACTGATGTGCTAATGACGGGAAGGACTCATTCAGCCTTGGCCATAGATTCTGAACCTTTATCAAACACTTTAAATATTCCTACTGTGGTGGTTTTTAAATGCATTCAAAAAGTCTTTGATACTTCTTTTCTCAGGAGATACAACTTTATTCTAAGTGTGGGCTGAACTTAGTAACCAACTTCTAATGAAGAGAAAGTAGTAGAAGTGATGATGTGTTACATCTGAGACAAAGTCGTAAAAGGCACTGTGCCTTCCTCCTTGCTCTGTCTTGGCTAAAGCACTTTTGGGGGAGTCAACTTCCATATTATGATGATGCTGGAGCAGTCCTATAGACAGGTCCACATGGCAAGAAGATGATCTCCTGACAACAGACTTGTTAATGAACCATCTTGAAAGCTTATCTTCTGGCCCCATCTAAGCCTTTAGATGACTGCAGCCTTGACCAGCATGTTAAGTACAATTTCAGGAAAGAACCTGAGTTCATACTCACTCAGCTAAGCGGCTCCTGAACTCTTGACTCACATAAAGAGTGCAATATGAAATGTTTATTTTTTTAACTGTTATGTATTGGGGTAATCTGTTACTCAGCAAGAGATAACTAATGCATCCACCAAAATAATCAATGAATTCAATAAAGCCATTAAGTAATGTAATTTTTTTAAAAAAAACGTTGATTTTCAATATCTTTGTTCCCTTCAAAATCGGTAGTTTACCAGAAATATTTTCTGCCTTTCATAAAATCTTGTGAGATTATTTTAGGAAAAATTATGAAAATAAAATATGGGCAGTTAGGAAAAGTGCTTTATGTATAACTGAAATTATAAACAGAATAGAATTGAGAAGTTAGGGATGTATGTATAATAATATATAAATATATATGTAGTGGAGTTACCTGATCTGGGATGCTCTTACTACAAACTTACTACAAACTTAAGCATATTTTCCTCTGTATATTTATATATGCACTAGCATATGAGGTACTTTTTCTTTGAAAGCTTGGAAGAGGAAATCGATTGTAATTGGGGGATGTGTTAGGGTTTGAGAAAGAAGGAGTGGGGGAAAGAGAGATAGATATATATATATAGATAGAGGACAAGAGATTGTGAGAAATTGGCTGAGAAGTCCCACAACTGGCTGTGTGCAAGCTGTAGATCTAGAAAAGCCAGTGTTAGTCCAAATCCAAATTTCAAGTCCAAAGGACTAAGAACCAGGGAAGCCAGTGGTGTAAATCCCTGTCCAAGTGCAGGAGTAGGTGTAACGAGTTATTCCTGTCAAGTATGACACAGGGAAAAGACACAGGGAAAAGGGGGAAAATTCCATCCTCCTACACATTTTGTTCTGTTCAGGTCCTAAATGGATTGGACAATGTCCACCCACATTGAGAAAGGGAATCTAGTTTGCTGAGTCCAGCTATTCAAATGCTGATCTCATCCAGAAACACCCTCACAAACAAACCCGGAAAAACATGTTTACCCAGGTATTACTTAACCCAGTCAAGCTGACACATAAAATCAGCTATAACAGGGGGATGACGCTAATAGTGAAAGAATAAGTGACATACAAGAAATGGTGTATCCCATGGCCAGCCCCCAAAGTTAGGTCTGATTTTCTATGGTAGAGAAGGAAGGGCCAAAAGCTGATTTAACCATTCAAGAAAGATTACGTCACCTAGGCTGACAATCACCTTGTACCCAGAGTCCCATAAAATATGAAACTGAAGGAGAGAGAAAAAAATCATTCTCCTATCTTTCCTACAAACCATCAATACCTTGTAGAACATTAATTACCATCCTTAGGAAACAAAACATTAGAGGTCACATAATGGACAGTGGCAGGAGGGCTCCAGCACTTGGAGTCATAGACATTGCAAGGGACTAACCATATAAAAGCAAGAGGAAGGAAACAGGGCAGGCCCTATGTGGTGACTGCAGTTGACAAGTTATTTGCTCACATAAGACTCTCCCTTGAGAATGTCCAGAAAAACTGGTGTAATCTTAAATGACTAATCTCTTAGTAATTAGGAATCCTGTGGATAAGTGCAATTATTTATAGCCACAGTCCAGGAGGTCTTGGCTGTGCATTAAAGTTTATAAATATGCCTACAACTTCAAAGTGTTTCTTTCCTCCCTCTCTCCCTTCTTTTGTTCTTGTCTTTGTTTTCCTTTATTCTTCCTTATAGCTAACCTCTCTTCTTTTTTGCTCTCCCATTCTTTTATATTCTATATTGTTGGATTACTTTTTCTCTAGAATCTAGATGCACTGGCTAAGAGTTAGGACTCTGGTTCAGGTGGGATTTAGTGATGTGGGCTTCTTGCCACACATACACAACCTGCTTCATGTTAGATTCCGCATCCTATTTTCTAACCCTACTATGGGTCCTTTTGACCATACTCTATGGCTTATCACACAACCCTGGAATCTAGAAAATTTAGTAATCATCTTATGTCATTCCAGATTTTAGTTTCTGGGGGTTTGAGTATTACCTTGAAGACTTTCTATTGCAGCAGGTTGAAACTTGGCATACATTTTGACAGCCAGATGCGATATTTCTTCCTGATTGCATGGCTCATAGTCACTTTAATAATGAATTGTTTTCCCAAGTAAAACTCAGTGGAGGTGCAACATCTGGTTTCTAGTGAAAAAGCCAACTTAATTTACTCAAATCCCTGGTGTGATTTACAAAGCACCAAAGAAGGTGGAACACTTTGACACATTGTAGAATACCGACTGACTATGTCTACATTGGCAAGGGTTTTCTAAATGGCTCATTTAAGGCAATCAGAGAATCTTTTATTTGGTACCACCCTAACAGCCGAAATGTTTACATTTCTAAATGAAAACCTTTTTCTGCAGCTGAAAACATTTCCAAGAAAAAGTAAATGCTTTGGTCATTAAAGGCAAAGACAAGGTTTTCTTTTGAATGGTGGAGATTGTAAAATATTTTCCAAATATTGCCAAACATTATGAGAAAAATGTAAGCATTTGATAAATTCCTGGCTTTAAGTACAATCATTAGTAGAATTTTAAGCAAGTTCAGATTTTCAGACAGGCTACCAGTTTTTGCAGTGGAATAGCTGGATATTTAAAAACACACCCAAATACAATGGTAAATTAAATGCCGATGTGAGCAAAATTATCAGGATAATTAACACTAGCATTCATATATATGCACAATTTTTATAAATTACTAACAAAAATTAATCTAATGCCTCAACTTTGTGACATCTATAAACATTTTATTTCTGTTTCTTTGAGATGGTGAACTCAGATTTGGAGGTAATATACATTTAATTCGCATTTTCTGCTCACTCATAACGTGGTAGGTAATATCAAGGAAAAAGTCAAAACTTGATTTGGGGCTATGAAAATGTCTCTACCACAATCAGCATTTTTTTTTTCTTGTGGTATGATTGATACATGAAAGAAAACGGTGGTTACCAACAGATTTTATGGCTCTTGAGTTTGTCATAACAAAATCAGTGAAGTTATAATGAGCTAAATATAATAAAATTAAATTTTCTAAAGCAAACAAAAATGGGTAAGTATAATTCCCTACAAAAATAAATAGGAACTATTGTCTTAGGTTTCAGTGGTTTATAATAATGAACTGTGAAGGTAGGAAGTCACACAAAAGCTTCTTATAAACTTTATAATTTTAGGACTGAATAAGTATAAAGCTGGCATGAAGTAATCATTATAACACCAAGGCTAATTATATTCTTAATGATATCAATGGAATCAACTAGTAAATATGCTTCAGATTTTGCACTTATACACACATGTATTTATATATCAATAGGTATACTCCTTTCTCATAGTTTTGTGTCAATTTAAAACTTGCATTTTTGGTTTTGGTTTTTAAAATTAAAAATGAATTAAGAATTAAAAGTTTATAATTTTCAAATTCTACATCTGTTATGAATTATGATAAGAGCTGTCATGTAAATTGCGTCATGAAACTTTACAACCTCCCTAACCCATAATATTTTTGTTCATTTGTTACAGATGAACCAAGCCAGAATCCATGCAGTTACACTGAAAGTCTAATAAAAATCAAGAATTCTTGTTCTTTCTGATTATTTACATTCACGCTAATAACAAAGTACATGTTTTAATCTGACTTTCTATTAAATGTAATATATTCCACTCAACACTACAAGAAAACTATATTTTATTCTGATGCTATGGTTTAGATCCGTGCCGCCACCTAAGTCTCATGTTCAAGGGTGATCCCCAGTGTTAGAGGTGGGGCCTGGAGGGAGATGATTGGATCATGGGGGTGGATCCTTCATGAATGGTAAAGCACCATCATTTTGGTGCTGTTCTTATGATAAAGTTCTCACAATATCTGGTTGTTTAAAAGTATGTGGCACCTCCCCCACAACCCCCATCTCTTCCTCCTGCTCGGGGCACCTAAGATGTGCCTGCTTCCTCTTTGTCTTCCACCATGATTGAATGTTTCCTGTGGCCTTCCCAGAAGCCGATCAGATGCCAGCATCATGCTTCCTGTACAGCCTGCAGAACTGTGAGCCAATTAAATCTCTTCTTTGTAAATTACCTAAACTCAGGTATTTCTTTATAGCAATGAAAGAACAAACTAGTACCTTCTTTTATCATTGTGAGACTTAATTTTTAAAATATTTTAAATACAATATGATTACTTGTCTTGTAAGACATTTGTCATTACTAAAGTCCACAAATGTAGAAATTTTGGGCATTTCTTAAATACACTAAAAGTTAGATTGTGGGGTTAAATGACATAATACAGCAGATGATATTGCTAATTAATTTTACGCTTTGCTTATGGACATACATACTTTGTATCCTATAAATACTTGTTAAAATTACATAATGTACATGGTGACTTCATAAAGTAACTGCTGTTTTGTTTTGAGACAAAATTCTTTCTCTAGAAAACCTCAGGTTTTCCACTTAAGACCTTTAACTAATTAGATGAGATTCACCAACATTACTAAAGATAATTGTCTTTACTTAAATTCAATTGACTGTAAATATTAACCACATCAAAATGCCTTTATATCAGGATCTAACTAGTATTTTACCAAACAACTAGGCCTCATAACCTCCTCAATTAACTATGGAGAAGTTGTTGGACCAAGCATTTAACCAAGAAGAAACTAAGTGAAAGGTCCTAGGACAGGAGCAATGGCTGATATAATTAATATCAAAGAGAACATCTCTGTTAAAGAATAATAAGAAAAAGAAGGGAGAGATAGGGACAGGAGTTAAGGCAAATAGCTGTGACAAAATAGTCTACGAACATTTAGGCCACAGTAAATACTATGGCTTTCAGTGTAAGTGAGCTAGAGAGCCACTGCAGAGTGCTGAGCAGAGGACACATATGGCTTACAGTGGTAAAATGACATAAATTAGTGGCCTAGGCAGAAATGAATATATATTGTACTACCAAGGTAATTGTTGAATAGGATATACAGCATGAGAAAAGAGGAGGGAAGTCAAGAATAACCCCGAGTGTTTATTTGGCCTACATTACTGGATAAAAGAAGTTGCTATTTGCTAATATGGAAAGCCAAGACAAAGAGTTGGTTCAAATGAGGGCAAATAAAATTTAACTTGGAGATCCTTTTTGATTATCCAAGTAGAGATATCCAGTAAGAAATGAGAGGTAGTTATTAGAGGTAGACATATGAGAGTTCTCTGTTTATTGATAGTGTTTAAAACCATGGAAGTGAAATAATTACTTGAGAGATTAGAAGAAAGAATCTGAAGAACATAGCCCTAGAATATTCAACTATTCAGAGTTTGAGAAGATGAAAATACCCAACAACAAAACAACTACAATAGCAGCAGCAACAACGTCAATAACAACAGAGCTGGAAGTGTACACAAGTTTAAGCCTAAAACTTTAATTCAAGGTGCTATTTCCCAAACCTGATGTAGGATTCTTCTCAAATAAAATGATATTATGCCCAAATACATTTTGAATATTCTTCATACTGTATCACCGTCTGTGAAATTCTTAATATCTCCATATTAAAGGTTCTGAGAAACTCAACATAAATGAACTTATTTGTACTGTTAAATTTAGTATTTCAAATATTTTTTGATCATGGAAGCCTTTTGTTCTCAATGGGAGCTGACGAATTCCACGTTCCTAAAATTATTTTTCTGACTTTATTTTTTTTGCCATATCCCCTTATAAATGCTATTTTGATTTGATTTTCCTATTCTTTTAAAACTTATAGTTAATAATATTGCCTGCAAATTATTTGCACTTATAGTAATGGACATGGGAAGAAAGTGTCTAGATCTTTTCAATTTAAAATTTGAGATAAATTTTCCATTATAAAATAAACATAATGATCATTTCCTTATTTAAAATTATGCCTAAGTATTTTATTTTGTAGATGCTATTGTAAATGAAACTGTTTTCTTCATTTATTTCTCTGATTATTTGTTGTTAGTGTAAAGAAACACTATTGAACATGATTGGAGACATAAGGAATGTGATTAATGTATCTGTGTAATAAAAAAATCCAATTTTTGTATGGTGATTTTGTATCCTCCAACTTTACTGAATTTGTATGTTAGTCCTATGTTTTTGTGTGTGAAGTTTTTAGAGATACACACACACACACACACACACACACATATATGTATGATCATGTCATCCACATTACATGTCAGGAACAATTTAATTTCTTCCTTTTCAGTGTAGATGCCTTTTATTTATTTGTTTTGCCTATTTGCTCTGGATAGGACTTCCAGTACTAGACTGAATAGAAGCATCTAGAATAGGCATTCTTGTCTTATTTCTTATCTTAGAGAAAAGCTTTCAGTTTTTTTCTTTGGGCATGTGGTCTTGTCATCTACAGCCCCTTTTATTCTGTTGAGCTTTTTCTACACCTAATTTGTTGAGAGTTTTTATCATGAAAGGATGTTGAAACTTTTCAAATGCTTTTTCTGCATTTATTGAGATGACGATATGATTTGTAACCTTCATTTTGTTAATGTGGTGTGTCACATTTATGGATTTCCATATATTGAACTATCCTTGAATCCCGGGATAAATCTCAGTGATCATGGTGCATGATCATTTTAATGTGCTGTTCAACATAGAATTTTTAATATTTTGTAGAGGGTTTTTGCATCTGCATTCATGAAGGATGTTAGCCTGTAGTTTTCTTTTTTTTTGTTGTTATGTCCTTGCTCATCTTTGGCGTAAGGGTAATTCATAAATTTAACTGAGGGAGTGAAAGATCTGTACACTGAAAAATACAAAGTACTATTAAACAAAATTGAAAAGGACACCAATACTCGAAAGATATTCCATGTTCATGAATTGGAAGTATTAATATTATTACATCTCTGTAGCATTCAAAGTAAATTAGACATTTAATGCAATCTCTATCAAAGTTCCAATATTTTTCACAGAAATTAAAAAAGTCAACAAAATGTTTATGGAGCCACAAAAGACCCTGAATAGTCAGCAATCTTAAGCAAAAGAACAAAACTGGAGGCATCACACTACCTGAACTAAAACTATATTACAAAGCCATAGTAATCAAGACAGCATGACACTGGCATAAAAATGTAGACTAATAAAAAATAGAGAGCCTAGAAATAAATTCACACATTTAAAGTGCTAAGAGCACATGATGGGAAAAGGACAGTCTTTTCAATAAATGATATTGGGAAACCTGAATTTCCATATGCAGAAGAATAAACTCATGCCTTTATTTCACACCACATACAAAAATCAACTCAAAATGGATCAAAGATTTATGCATACAATCTGATGTTTTAAAATTACAATACAGCAGAAAACATGGGAGAAAAGCTTCATGGTGTTGGTCTGGTGAATGATTTTTTGTATGTGATCACAAAAGCACAGGCAATAAAATATGAAAACAACAAATGATCAAACTAAAAAGCTTCTGCATAGCAAAACAAAAACAAAAACAAAACAAAACAATTATGGCTGGGTGTGGTGGCTCACACCTGTAATCTTAGCACTTTGGGAAGCCAAGGCTGGCGGATCACTTGAAACCAGGAGTTCAAGACCAGCCTGGGCAACATGGTGAAACCCGATCTCTACAAAAAATATAAACATTGGCTGGGCATGGTGGTGTGTGCCTATAGTCCCAGCTGCTTGGGAGGCTGAGGTGGGAGGATCACTCGAGTCTGGGGGGTCAAGGCTGCAGAGAGCCATGATCATGCCACTGCACTGCGACCTGGGTGACAGAGTGAGACTCTGTCTCAAGAAAAAAAAGAAAAATAAAAAACCAATCAACAGAGTAAAGAGATAACCTATGTAATGGTGGAAAATATTTACAAATCACATGTGTAGTAACATCCAAATATATAAGAAGCTCAAACAACTTAACAGCAAGAAAACAAACAAACAAAAAACATTTAAAAGTGTGTAAATGACCTGAATAGACAACAAAGTTGGGAGGAAAAAAATAATTGAACTAGGTCATAACCTGGAGTAAGATGGCATGAAGACAAGGAAAAGAGAAAGTTAAGAGTGATTGCAAGATTTTGACCTGAATAGCTTGTGAAAGTTATTGCCAATAACTGAGATGGCAACAGCTTGGAAGGTAGGTATGGGAACATGATTGCTTTGTAGGGTGAGAAGTAAGTTAACTTTGAGACACCTATTGCACATGCAAATGGAGACATCTAAAAAGGCATTGGACATCTGAGTCCCATCAGAGAAAAGTTATGACCAGACAAATTTAAGAATGATGAACATAGGATATTATTTATGTTCTAAACAGTATGAGATGAACCAGAATAAGAATATAGATAACAGAACATATTACAGGCTGTACCACTCTCCCATATACTGAACAAGATGCTGTAGTTGGAATGTGAAATAACAATTTTCCAACAGAAGTTTTGATACCATCTTTATGACAGTAATAAAAGACCAAAAATTAGGCTGGGCATGGTTGCTCACAACTGTAATCCCAGCACTTTGGGAGGCTGAGGGGGGCATATCACTTGAGGTCAGGAGTTTGAGACGAGCCTGGCCAATATGATGAAATCCCATCTCTGCTAAAAATACGGCCGGGCACGGTGGCTCACGCCTGTAACCCCAGCACTTTGGGAGGCTGAGGCAGTCAGATCACGAGGTCAAGAGATCAAGACCATCCTGGCCAACTTGGTGAAATCCAGTCTCTACTAAAAATACAAAAATTAGCTGGGCGTGGCAGTGTGTGTCTGTAGTCCCAGCTACTTGGGAGGTTGAGACAGGAGAATCGTTTGAACCCAGGAGGCGGAGGCTGCAGTGAGCCGAGATTGTGCCACTGCATTCCAGCCTGGGCAACAGAGCGAGACTCTGTCAAAAAAAATAATAATAATTAGCCAGACATGGGGTTGGGCACCTGTAATCTCAGCTACTCAGGAGGCTGAGGCAGGAGAATCACTTGAACCCAGGAGGCAGAGGTTGCAGTGAGCCGAGATCATACTACTGCAGTCCAGCCTGGGCAACAGAATGAGACTCTGTCTCAAAAAAAAAAATGACCAAAATTTGTAGCAATGGTGAAAATATTACCAATATGGTGATCCCCTGCTGTAGTCACTTGCAGTCTTCTAATGGGTTGTCCAAACAAATAATTTCAAGTTTCAAGGCTTTTTTTTTTTTTTTTTTTTTGAGTCAGAGTCTCACTTTGCTGTCACCCAGGCTGGAGTGCAGGGGTGCAATCTCAGGTCACTGCCAAGTCTTTTATTAAATACCTCCTCGTAATCTAGACACAACAGCCATTAAATCTCTATCTTCCTCTCTTTCTCACTCTCTCTTATGAAGTATGATTAAATTAATAAGTCTAACACATAATTTAAAAATTGTCTTATATGAAATGTGTAGTGAGTTGAGAGGCAGAGTCAGGACACTTGGAGCATGTATTTGACATTAAAATTTCTGCCAATCAAATTGTTAAGTCTATGAGATGCCAGACAACTAATGTGTTGTTTCTTTTAAGTAACATATTTAGTAGATTACTGTTTCATCAGTGTATTTCCTTGTTACTAGAGCAGTTACATTACATCATAGATACTTTTTCCAATCACATTTGAATTCTTTGGCATTTTTGTCTTTGTTTCTTTATATCTGCATCAAATGCTGTTTGGCTTCATCAAATTAATAGTTTTGGAACCATTTACATGCAGTCATATATTTGGGACAGAGTTAGTCATCAAACATGAAGGTTGATGAAATTTGTTAAAAGATTTGAATAATTTTGTTTATTTTTAAAGATGAAATTAAGCAGTGCAAAGTCAGAAAGCCAGATTTCATTAATATTAAATAGCTATTCTCAGCATGATAAATTGCAGGTAAAAGGCAAGAAATCAGCCTCCTATTTGCCTGCTACAAAATGACAGCCTTGTGATTGTGGGAGCTGTTTGTTCCTACATGAGAAATACGTTGCCCAGTGTCGGGCATGTCCTGATAGGACCAAAACAGTGCACGTCATATGGATGACTTTTTCCTAATGTTATACAAAGAAATCAGGCTGAGAGAGGTTAATGATGTACTCTCAAGCACATGGCTGGGTAAGTACCAGGATAAGGCTTAAGCTTCCATCTCTTCGCTCCTCCTCACAGGCTTTTGGCCTCATCCTGCAGTATATCAAGATTTTACTATAACTGACTGCTTCTCCTGCTGCATGGCCATCATCTTCCTCTTTTTAGATGCTCATCAAGAAAAGTTATGCAGTTAGTACAGGACCAAGAAAACAGACACTAAAAAAGAATAGAATAAAGCCATTGATGCTGATCAGGCTCTGACAAGTCTTCCTACATCCCATCTTTGCTCATGGCATATGGAATGAAAATAATGCAAAGTGAGGTGAAACTCAAGGTGTTGTCTAAGGAATTGGAATTTTGTCAGAGCGTGGAAGAATGTATGGTTACTCAATTTTGGTGGTGCTTCAGTGAATTTAAATAGACCACGCCCAAGATTACATAAGTGAGCTATCAATAAAAAGACACATTTTCTGATTATGTAAGTAATTCATGACCCTTGAGCAAAATTTGAAAAATGTAAAAATATTTCAAAAGAAAACAAAATTATCTTTAACTTTTATAAAGAGACACCACTAAAAATATTTTGGATGTATGTCCAACTGCATTTTTCCTTATACAGTTGAACCCATATTTTATAAAGTTTCCTCTATTTTTCTTTTCACACTTTATTGTGAGCATATTTACAATTTACTAAAGTGAGTTAGTTCATACACATTATGATTATGCAATATTATCATATGGTAAATAAACACTCTATATTTATTTATTACCCTTCTGTCAATGTTTAGATTGTTCCACATTTGTTGTGAATAAAATTGTAATGAACATGTTGATTATAACATTTTAACAGGTAAAACACAATGCTTTAATATGCAACATATTTTTAAAATTACATAGTACTTCTTTATATCTGCCATTTAAGTTGACACAATCAGGAGTAAAGGAAATACTATTCTTATAAGCCCAGTTTTTAAATTAGTTGGTGGAAAACTGTCAATACTAGGCAATATTTCACTGAATTAAAATCAAAGCTGCTGGGTTCTGTAATGATGAAACAGCAAGTGTGCTTTGAGGCCAGCGTTTTTCAATACTCTATTGTAGGCCCAGAAAAATAGTCTAATGCTGATTACAAATACTTCAGCATGATTAAGGCTGATATCTTCAGAAATAACCTTGGCTTTTTAGTTAAAACGTGACTGAAAGCCCTTCATGGATCTTTTTCTGGAAGTCTTGCTTTTCCCTTTAGGCATGATATTAGTGATTATGGTGCAATTTTGATTATGTGTACAATGTTTATATTTATGTAGTCACTGACACCTCATCCTGTCATGATTTGAATGCAGATGAGTGAGTAGGTAATGATGATGATTTATTATGGTAAAAGTAAACGTATGACTTAAATTCACCTAAAGGAAAATCTTTACTCTGAAGACAGGTGGTATATTTAGGACCATTTATAATCTTTATAGCTTTTTTTATTTCTTTCTGCAATTTTTCAAAACCATAGAAATTTTAATCCTTATAAATATGGGAAATTAAATGAAGACAATCTTATTAAGTCATTCCTTTAAAACTAACAGGAATAGGGAAGAAGGGGACATCATTTCTTTTATTTACACATGATATATTGGTTAGTTGGCTTGTGTAACTTACCATGACTTAAAACTGTATCAGCCATTTAATTATTTTGGTACCAAGATATTAATAAATGGTATGATGCCTTTATTGATACACTCAGTGCAGATGTGGATATCAGCATTACTGGTCACCTCTGGGGTTGTTTTCACAGGACATATCAGAGTGACAAATTGCATTTATCATGATGGCAAATTGATGCTATAATGAAAACCACATTGTACACGTGCTTTCTTTCTTTTTATTAGAATGAAACTACTGGATTTTGCTTTAACTAAAATATATCCTAATTTGTTAAATATTTTCAAGTATTACATGCTGAACTAAGTAAGTTCAAGTCCCCAATATTTTAGGCAAAATAAAGTGATAGCCCATATTTAATATTATAGGATAGAAAATTTTTCCAGACTCATGCAATCTCTGTGATTCTTTATATACCTAATTGATTTATTCTCTGTTTTCTTTTAGGGTATCATGTTATATAGATTCAATTTTGTCATATTCCTCATTATGCTTTATACATTTACTGTGCACTGTACTTTCTGGTTTCCCACAAAATACTTATCAATCTATTATAAAGAATTCTGTTGTATATTGAGCAAGCAATCTGAAGTCGCAGTATTTCTTATCTAAGCTATAAATTAGAGATTAAAACATTTTACAGATGCATCGCTTCCAGAAAAACATTCCCACAGATGGAAGCCTGTTAATTATTCTTACTGTGCTGCTTCTTCAGTACAACATCAAGTAGGATGTTAATTTGCCATTTGGGAAGGTTTTATTGATGGTTTATTGTGAGACAATTCTAAAATAATGGTTTTATTTTGTGTTTTAGCCTTGGACATACAATAAGAGAACCCAAATTCTGGCCCTATCAACAGTACTCTATGGACATATAGCTTTGTATAAATTTTGTAACTTCTAAGAGATTTTTCTCTCATTTATGAAATGGACAACAATACTAGCTACCTTGTTATTGAGGTTAATAAATGAATGTTATGTTTTGTAGGCTGTAGTGCACCGGGAATATACAGTGGTATTAATGCCTTAATTGTTGACATTAAAGTATCACTAACTGCATTCTAATTATAGATATTCATATTTCTGTTAAAAGTAGCAAGTGCCTAAAAATGTGTAATATAGGACTTCACTGCATATGTTATTTTGCTAGAGCTGCCCAAATACACCCTAGACTTGATGATTTAACAGAAAATATTTTCTCACAGTCCTAGGAGCTAGAAGTCTGAAATCAAGGTGTTGGCAGGACTGATTTAATTTTGAGACCTCTCTTCTTGGCTTGTAGATGACTGTCTTTTCCCTTTGTCTTTACATGGTCTTGTCTGACTTTCTTTAAGGACACCATTTACAGGGACTGGATAAGGTCCCACCCTAATGATCTCATTTAACATTAATTACCCCTTTAAAGATCTTATCTCCAAATACACTTACATTCTGAGATACTGGTTGGGGGGTGGTCAGGACCTTAGCATATGAATTTAGGGGAGAAACTATTCAGCAAACAACACTGTATAATAATGTTTCCCAAATTGTAGTCTGCTGAGCACTTGTATCCAGATGTACTTTAGTAACAGATTATACTGGTGAAACATTGGGAGAATGCTAAGTAATATACCAAAAAGTTTGTGTTTGGTTGACATTGTGGATCTTTCTACAAGCTAAGAATGGTAATTTCCAGGAGAATGTTATAGGAGTTAGGCTTTCCTATATTCATTTGACCAAGGAATCTGATTTTGTGGTTTAGTAAAGGCTGTTGCATATGCATAGTAACTCTTTTCTTTACTTAAAAGACAGTAATACAAATCTGACACACCTGAAACATATATCTTAGGGTGGGCCCAATTATAGATGGGATAAGTAACCATCTCACCACATTTGTGTGGAGAAGCAAAAAAAATAAAAAAAAATAAAAAAAAAGGACCTCCACTTTATTAGGAGCCAAATGAATGTAGCATTTTTCTGATGCAAGCAATTACCATAATTGCCATTATATTTTACCTAAGACAGATGTTTCTGTCTAAGTTTTTGTTTTTTAGAAAGATAAAATGCTTTTATGTTAATGGGTTATGTTTTATACTTTTATTGTAATAATATCAATTATTAACTCTTGAGAATGGTCTAATAAAATACTAATTTCCCTTTTTCTTGAGATCTCGAGGGACTAGAACAAAGGAAGGTAAAATTAAATGGAAAGAAAAATAAGAAAAGACAGAACAGTTGTTTTCAATCCACATGCTTCATGTAAGTCACGTGATAAGACTTTAAACATGACAATGGCGTGGCCCTATCCCTAACATTTCTAATTCAAATGACTGAGGGAATGACCAAGGTGCTTTAAAGCTCTAATCATGATTCTAACATGAAGTCCAGAGTACAACTATGATTCAGAGGACAGAGGCTAAGAGGTGTGCCAAATCTATTAGGGAGAGCTCCAGAAACATTAGGTGCTAGGGTAGGATGACAAAAATGAAAAAAAAAAAAAAAGAATTGTTTATGGTAACAGAAAGTGAAATACAAAAATACAAAGGCCTCATTGATCAAATTCCCTGAATCAATGAGTGAAAAGGAAGTGATAAGTAGGCACTGAAATGGAATACTATGCAGCCATAAAAATGAATGAGATCATGGTCCCTTGCAGGAACATGGATGGAGCTGGAGGCCATTATCCTTAGCAAACTAACACAGAAACATAAAACTGAATACCACATGTCCTCACTTATAAGTGGAAGCTAATCGATGAGAAAACATGGACACATAGAGGGGAACACCACACACTGGGGCCTATCTGAGGGTGGAGAGTTGGAGGAGGGAGAGGATCAGGAAAAATAACTAATGGGTACTAGGCTTAATACCTGGGTGACAAAATAATATGTACAACAAACCCACATGACGCAAGTTTACCTATGTAATAAACCTGCACATGTACCCCTGAACTTATAATAAAAGTTTCAAAAATGACTCCTTGTTTTTCTTGTCTCTAGCTCCTGCAAACCATCAGTCAATATTTTCTTTCTGTGTGTTTACCTATTCTAGGAATCTCATATAAGTGGAATCATATAGTATTGGTCTTTTTGTGACTAGCTTATTTCACTTTGCATAATCCCCCTCAAGGTTCATCCATGTAGCATGTATCAGAATTTCTTTCCTTTATAAGGCTGAATAAATTTCCATTGCCTGTATTTACCACATTTTCTTTATTCATGCATCCATCAATGGACAGTTAGGTTGCCTACACCTTTTGACTATTAGTAATTTTGGTGCTGTGAACATGAGTACACAGACCTATGTTTCAGATCTATTCCAGATCTTCATTCAGCTCTTATAAGTATATACCCAAAAGTGAAATGGGAAAATCCCACGATAATTCTATTTTTAGTTTTCTGAGGAAATACGATGCTATTTTTCATAGTGGCTACACCATTTTATATTCCCATCAACAGTGCACAAAAATTTCAACATCTTCACTTTTTTGCCAACATTTGTTATTTTATTTATTTGACAGTAGCCATCCTAACGGGTGCGAGGTGGTATCTCATTGTGGCTTTGATTTGTATTTTCCAATGATTAGTGACATTGAGCTTATTTTTGTGTACTTGTTGGACATTTGTGTATGTTCATTAAATCAGTGTCTATTCAAGCTCTTTGTCCATTTTTTAATCAAAGTTTTGTTGTTTTTGCTTTGTCTTATTTTTGTTTTTATTGTTGAGTTACAGGAGTTCTTTATACATTCTGAATGTTAATCCCTCATTAGATATATGATTTGCAAATATTTTCCCTCATTTCATAGGTTTCCTTTTTGTTCAGTTAATTGTGCCTTTGATGCACAGAGGTTTTCATTTTGATGTAGTCCAATTTATCTATTTTTATCTTTGTTGCCTGTGCTTTTGGTGTCATATATAAAAAGTTATGACCAGGTTGGGCATGGTAGCTCACACATCTCAGCACTTTGGGAACCCAAGGCAGGTAGAACACATGAGGTCAGGAGTTCATAGTGAAACCCCATCTCTATTAAAATACATGAGGTCAGGCCAACACAGTGAAACCTCATCTCTATTAAAATACAAAATCTAGCCAGGCATGATGGCAGGTGTCCATAATCCCAGCTACTTGGAAGGCTGAGGCAGGAGAACTGTTTGAACCTGGAAGACAAAGGTTACAGTGAGCCAGTGAGCTGAGATCACGCCGTTGCACTCCAGCCTGGGCAACAGAGTGAGACTCCATCTCAAACAACAACCAAAAAAGTTATTACCAAATCTAAAATTAATATTTTTTCTTATGTTTTCTTCTACTAGTTTTATAGTTTTAGCTTTTACATTTAGGTCTTTGATCCATTTTGATACCTTTCCTTCTTTTTAAACCAAGAAAGGCATATCTTTTATTTATTAACTATTTGGTGCAGGAGTTCCATGAGCAGCATTCCACATAATAACCATGGGATCTAGGTTACTTCAATTTCGTAGCTCTGCCATTTCCTATGAATCAAAACCTGCACTGAATTATCTTTATTCAACCAGTCAGCACGCAAGGAGAAATAGCAAGTTGAGACTCTCGGTGGAAATTTTGGAGGCCAGGCCTTAGCAGTGCTCTTTATTTCTTCATATGGATTTGAATTACTGTCTAGTGTCCTTCAGCTTGAAGGACTCCTTTTAGTATTTCTTTTAAGGCAAGCCTGCTCGTCATGCATTATCTTGATTTTTATTTATCGTGGATGACCTTAACCTCTCTTTCTTTTTTGAAGAACAATTTTGTCAGACATAGAATTCTTGAATCACAGTTTTTTTTCTTTTAGTACTTTGAGTATTTCATCTCACTGCCTGTGACCTCAATGATTTCTGATGCAAAATTAGTTGTCAATCTTCATGAGTATCCCTTGTATATGATTTATCACTTCTCCTTTGCTACCTTCCAGATTCTTTTTTTGGCTTTAACCAGTTTGATTATGATTTGTTGTTCACTGTGGACCTCTGTTTATCCTATTTGAAGTTCATTGGGCCCCCTGTATGGGTAAATTAATGTGTTTAATAAGAACTAGGACATGTTTGTCCATTATTTGTTAGAATATTTTTCATGCCTGTTTCTCTTTCTCCTCTCCTTTTGAGACTCTCATCATGCATATGGCAGCATACTTGATGATATCCCACAGGTCTTGTAGGCTCTATTCATTGTCTTTATTCTCTTTTCATTGTGTTCTTCAGATTGGATAATCTCAATTGACCTAACTCCAAGTTAGGTCAAGTTTTCAGCCAGCTTAAATATGTTACTAAACCCATTCAGAGTATTTTTAATTTTAGTTATTATATTTTACTTTTTAGTTACATAATTTCAATTTGGTTCTTTTTATTATTTCTATTATTTTATTGGCAATTACAATTTGGTGAGATACCATTCTCATTCTTTCCCTTTACACATGGTTTACTTTAGCTCTTTTAGTATATTTTTAAAATAGCTGATTTAAAGTATTTGTCTAGTAAGTCCAATGTCTAGGCTTCTTCTTTTCTCTGCCATTCTTGCTAACGTTACTTGACAGAATTACTGTTTACAAATCAGCACCACACACAATTTAATCCCTGGGGTAAAACCTGTATCCATGTCTTTAAAATATCCCCTGGCTACATCAGCATGCAGTCAAATTTGAGAACTACTAAAGTAGAAAGAGAATTTGAGAGATGGGATGATCCCAAGAGGCTGAGCAATGTATAGACCATTCTGGGCTTTCTTCTGCCAGAGTGAGAAGGTGAGAATGATGACACTTGAGAGCAGCATCACTGTTCTTTTCCCTACCACTTCCTGAACAAGAAAATTCTAAGGATGAGTTTTGAAGTATGAAATTCTCCAAGTTGTGTTACTTTCTCTAAGCTATACCTCTACTTATGCTTTTTCTGTGTCTAGGTCTGCTAGCTGCACACAGTTCCCTTATTTCTAATAAGCCTCTACTCTGGATGGAATCTATAGAGAATCATTTAAAATTGTGTTTCTTAGTAATAAAAGTGTGATAATGACCTGGGCATGTTTCTAAAGCTATAAGATACACACTGCCACCAATACCCCAAGATTTTATTGAACAAAAGGTCATATATTTATCAGGCAGAGCTCATTTCCAGCTCTAGAGTTACCTCCTTACTTCTTATATAGGGAAGGCTTTGAAGAAAACTGTTAAATTGTGCTCAGTATTTACATTAGGGATTATTTGGGAAATTTAGTGTAGTGTCTGATAATGTAGCTATGTTTTCTATCACATTCAGCGATGTAATTGGATCTGAGTTCAATTTATCTCAACCTTCAATTTAAAAATAAAAAATATTAGAAGAGTTTGTAAATATGTTTTCTAACCAATGACCTGATCTGTTAACCACCATTTTGACTCTCCAATGTCTTATAAGAAAGAATATACTTTAGTTCTTTTCTGTTTTGATTCTAGTGTATAATGAGTGCAACCCAAGATAATTTGAAATCAGGTCTGGTGTGCACTTCAAAATGAAAATAAAAGTCATATGGTTATACTTCAAAAAATTTTGGCCTCACCAACTCCCTCTGGGAAGAAGAAAAGAAATTTCCCAGAATCCTACAGAAGGGCACCTTTTGGTTCTTGGGTCCATATACCAAAAAGGAGACACTGACTGAGCTTAATAACAGCTGTATAATACATCTGGATAGTGGGCATCTATTTAAGATACTAATAATATAAAAATAGTTGATGTTCCATCAATTAGAATTCTTAGGTAAAAATGAAATAAAACAACTCAAACTGTAATCCAGATACTTTCTCAAAATTGTTGGATATGCTGGAGGCGGTAACACCCACATTCCCAGCACTTTGAGAGGCTGTGGTAGGAGGATTGCTTAAGCCCAGAAATTTGAGACCAGTTGGGGCAATATGGCAAAACCTTGTCTCTACAAAAAATACAAAATATCAGCCAGGCACACGCTTGTGGTTTCAGCTACTCAGGAGGCTGAAGTGGGTGGATCACGTAAGCCTGGGAGGTTGAGCCCACAGTGAGCTGTGATTGTGTCACTGCACTCTAGCCTGGGTGACAAAGTGAGAACCTGTCTCAAAAAAAAAAAAAAAAAGAAAAGAAAAGAAAATTATTGGCTAGATGGGTACACAGAAGTGAAAATTTTAATTTAATTCAATATTTTCAAAATTTTCTACAATGATACTAGGATAGTAGTTTTCTCTAGTGTTTTTATATGTTTTATTGTTTATTGAGATGTGTGTTTAGCCCAATAATCAGAATTAGAGCAGCTGTATTCTGTATTGTTTTGTAATAAATTTATTTTTAAATTTATCTTACTGATTCTTGAACTCAAAGGTAAAAAGTAATGACAATTATTTTTTTTCTTCACATTCCTGCTTAGTCGGGTATTCTCAGGAGACTGAAAGAAGCAAATAAGAAATAATAGCAAAATATTAAGAGGTTTCAAAAGTATACAGTATAATAATTCCTTTGGATTAAAATATATGGGGAAATTAATTTATACTTAGGTAGCTAGATTTTGTTTCAATGATGCCTAGTACTCTATACTTTTTCTTAACGCTTTTTATAATTAACTTATTTTGACTCAATGCTAACTGTATTGTATGCATTTCCGAGATAAGGAATTGGAAGCTAAGTAATTTATGCAGATTATTAATAAAACCCAGGCCTTGATAGAAGACCAAGATCATTTCTATTGTTCTGTTATAGCTACCACAAAAAGCAACATCCTCAGAAACTATTGCTATATATATGTGTGTTATACACACACACGTACATATATATATATACACATATACACATACATATATATATATATATATATATATATATACAGAGAGAGAGAGAGACATACAGACAGATTGAGGGAGAGAGAGTTCATTTCAGAAACTGAACTTCAGTATTACATAAAATATATTTCATATATCTAAGTCAGAGTGACTATGTTGTAGAAACAAAAATAATCCAAATTGGATTTTCAGAAAACTATACAAATAATGCAAAACTCATACATATTAATTCACTGATAATCTGAGAATCATTTTAGTTTTTTTTCTCTTAAGGAAGAGAAGAATAAGATAAGTAAAAATAAAGATCAAGTGATATCCTACCATTTTCATATCAGGCACTTTCATATATGTCATCCAATTTCATAGTTACTACTTTTTGAGGTAGAATACCCCATTTTACAGATGAGGAAACTGAGGCTGAGAGGGAGTTTAGTTAGAAAGTATTAATTTGTTTAGATTTAAAATAAATTCTAATTTCAAAATCCTTGCTTCATCCGTATTTGAAAATGGGTGAATTTTACTGAATAATCAGAGTTGGTAATGACAGAGAAATTCATCCAAATACTTTACTACATTTACACATTTTACAAAGTCCCAAACCAATCATTCTCAAAAAAGAGACAAAAAGTTAGAAAGATAAAGTATACCTCACATGATGATTCAGAACTCAGTTTTTAGCATAGCAAAGTTTTCTTCTGATATTTCCCATTGTATCTAGGTTTAGAATATAGAATTCTTAAAATGCTTTATTTATATTTTAAAAGCAGGTATGTGAGCTCCTTATTTTTGTTCTGTATCTCACAAAGCAACATTGCCTTAAATTATATCAGAAGACTGTAGATTTCTTCTATTTATTTTATAATTAAATAATGAGGAAAACATATTATACCCAGATCTTTAGAGTCTTCGCAATTATTGCTTTGAAGAAAATATCCTTTCAACCTTCAGTTGAAGGGAGGTAGATACAGAGCAGGCTTCCTTCTGTCCCTGTGCCCCCACTACAATTTGGATGTGACCTTGGCTGACTTATTTTAGGGCATAAGGACCAATGTGTAGGATCATTTGATGAAAGGCAGAGGACTGTGATAAAGTCCACATGGGATAGAGATGGGAGGAGAGTTGACATTTGTACAGAACAATGATGATTAATAAAAACAGAATCTCTCCACTCCCTTCTTATGTTTTATTCTGTGTGAATATTCAAGGCTAGCACCATCTTCTTAAATTTATTGTCTATTAACAGAAATATTGCAGACGCTTTCAACACAAATGTAATTCATTACAGGGAAATTCTTAGTATCCTTATGAAATGCCACATTATCAAAGAAATAAAGCTTAAAAGAACACGTAACTTGAGATTTAATTTTATGGTGTGACCTCAGGGTAAGGTTGCAGGAATTAGTAAAATGTTGAAGGTTAAGCTGAGAATCATTTTTCACAAATGTGTCAAGGACTGTGCCAGAGATATTTAGAGGGGGTTAGACTATGCATTCCTTGTATCTTTAAACAAACACAATTAAAACATCTGTATTAAATCTGGCTATTTTTATGGAAGATGGAGATCTGAGTATAAACTAGAAGAGGGAACGACATTCTGAATTTTTTGACTTTCTAGAATCTGAGGCTTGGTGAAATGTTCTCTATGTTGTTGAACCCATGATTAAGTCTCAATCTCTGCTGCCATGGCTACTTTTCAAAAGTTCATTGTGAAAGCATTAGTTCAGTGAGGACAGGAACTGGCTCACATTTTCTCACTGAGTCATTCTGTCCACTTAATTTGGTACCACTTCTGGGGTGGTTGTTCACTGGTGGGCATTAGTATTTAGTATAACAAAGCTCATTCTTTGTGCCCACTCCCATAGATTCTTCCACATGCCTCTCTCCCAGATCTCCAGTCTTGCTCTTCCAGCCAGGTCACTGACCAACCAGCTAAGCCATTTGAGCTATCCCAACAACATATTAGACACCACACAAAATCCTTGCCAGGGAATTGAGTGTCCATGTATCAATGAACTCCCCTTGCTCTCTCTATTTCTTTTGAACCAGCACCCTTAGGATCCACTCGTAAGGTTATCCTCATGATTCCTTACCTACATGCCGGCCAGTCCTATAGCTCCTTTGGCAAATAATTACCTTCATATAACAGGCCCAGCTACTCCCCAGTTGAGTTTGTTATGCTATCAATCACTCTGATTATGGGAATATTACCCAGGATGTGAGATGGTGACAGATTCTTACTAGTACCAGCATTGTCCTGTAATGCGTTGGTCCCTTTGAGGCCTTTGCATAATCACCAATAAAAAGGCAGGATTCTTTCTTCCAGTAGGGTGGGTGAGGCACTTCTGCAATCCAGGAGATTTGGAGGAACCTGGAGAGGCAAGGTTCTTGAATGTGGAAATTTTCCCTTTTCCAGTATCTGCATCTCTAGTCTTAGGGCCCTTTCCTTCTCTATCAGCATCATAACTTTGCCATATGAGTCTTCCCTAAGCTCATACTTCTGATGTTCAGCTGTACCCATCCTTTAGCTGTCTGATTTTCATCTGTGTCTCTCCACCACCTGTTGGAGAGAGATCCTTTATAAGTGCTTCTAAGGAGTCTAACTCTCACACTGTGCTTTTCCTTATTGATTGTTATATCCAAGCCTGCTATTTTTTTTTTCATGGAATCAATGGTGTTTAGCTCTAGCCACCCAATCCCATAATCATTATGCTTTCTGTTTCTAAATAGAAATAGAAATAGAGGTGAAAGCACCTCTCATTATACCCAAAATATTGTACTAGCTAGTGCTGCTCCTTTCATCTGTCCCCATCCCAGCCCATCACATGTGAAAAATCCTATCAATTACACAGTTTTAATAATATTTACCTTTAGCATTAGACTATCAAAACTCCATGCATTATCAGGGATGGGGTCATAATTCCCATCCATCAAGTGAGAAATCAACTCCATAATCCCATCTATAATGTCTGCTACCTAGGACCATCCCAAATATCAAACATCTTATGTCAGGTTTTCTAGGAGTAGAGTCTGAGTTGGTGAATCTTATTTGAATGATTCATTAGAGGAATGCCCTCAGGAAAGGGGAATGAGGGAAACAGAAAAGGACACAGGAAAAAGTGGAACAATAATGTGGTCTTGGCAGGAGATCAGTTTTATTATGATAGTATGAGAAAATTATCGATGCTGGAGTACAAATAACGCCACAGAATCAGTCTCACATTTTGTTCCCTCTAGGGATCTGCACAATCTTTCAGTAGAAGTCTAATTAGTAAATGCTTTTGGCTTTTCAGTTCACTCCGTGTCTGTTGCAACTGCTCTGCCATTGCAGTGTGAAAGACAACGTGTAAACAAATGGGCATGGCCGTGTTTCCATGAAACTTTATTCATAAAAACTAGTAGTGGACTGAATTTGAGCTACAAGCTAGTTGTACTTTGCTGCAATCTGCTGTAGGGAAAGCTGGCTCTCATTTGGCTGAGGAACATCTGTAAACAAGAGTGTAACTGAGCTATTATTGGCCAACATTCCCAGCAGATGATGGGTAATGGTACACGGGCAGTGAAGGGGATCTGGGTAGGACACCATCAGAATCCACTGTATGAGGAGGATCAGGTGACTTCTGGGAGGTAGAGACAACTAAACTGATTTTTGAAAAGGAGCTGAATAAGAGAAAACATGAGCAAAGGCATAAAGATAGGTTATAGTGCCATGTATGCAAAGAACTACAATCAGTTTAGAATTAAATGTGAATGGTAGAAGATGAAGCTTGAGAGACAGATCAATAGGCTGTAAAGGGCATTATATATTATTCTTGGTATTTACCTTGTAGAAAAAGAAGAGGCACTGGGGAATTTAAAGTAGAGTGGTGAGATGACTTCGGCAGTGAAGATGTAGGGGACACAATCTTTTGCTGCTAACTCCATCTATTTATGTAGGAATTTGTAATCATTTACTATCCGTAGTAATTAGTAAGACTTGCTTGTTTCCATTCCTTTTCAGAGCCAATGTATGAAGACTTAGATCCAGATTTGATGTTGCCCGACGATGGATTGTGGCATATACCCTCAAAGTACTTTCCAACAGTGAAGTGAGATTTGCATCTTTGATCAATGTCTGTTTTTTTCATCTCTGGCCTCCTTTGGAATAGCAGCAGATGTTTGAAAGATGTTTCTCTAGATGTCAGGGTAAAGTTTATGAGCATGACATGTAGGCATTTGCTATTACTAAATGAAGCCAACTGGTCCAGACATAACTCACACCTTGGTCTATTTAGTCCCATGCTTTGGCCAATAACCAAATTCATTTTGTACCAAATCTCAGGAAACCATCTGTTCAAATCAGTTTGCTGTACTGTAAACATCCTCCAGTGATCTTTGTTGAAAACAAAATACCATCAAAGACACCTACACCCTTTCTTTTTTGTAGCTTCTTTGCCTAAACCTGTCATTCTTCATTATTCAGGCCAACGCTGACTGAGTAGTTACCAATAGCATTTTAAGAACACTCTTCTGTATTGTATATGTAGGCTGGTTTAGAGTGGCAAAATCCCAGAGGAAGGGAGAACAAATAATAGCTGTATTGGTGTCTCAAGCTTAAGGTGATAGTTATTTGAACCAGGGCAGTCTCAGTGAGAGAATACTTAACTCAAATCTCTAGAAAATAGATCATGCAGGTAGCAATGGTGACCTTGGAACAGTAGGTCAAAGTGTACACATTTTTTTTCTCCTTTTTTTATGTTCCCAATGTCTATACATCTTTATTTATATAATTTATTAATGCAATTATTACCTTGGTCAATATAAAACAAATTTGCTAGGGAATTGAGTGTCCATATATAATAAAATTCACTTTAATAAATTTTTAGGCTAATCAGTTGTCTAGTTTTTAAAAAGTCTATATGCCCAAGCATGTGGAATCACGTGGACTAGAAAGTTATTAACATGATCTAACATTTATGTAATACCTCTACTCCAGGAAAATGACTTCAGGTCTTTCTATTGTATACTAGAATAGGAAAAAAATTATTAGCTATCCTTTCAGATCCTGAACAAATATATGTCCTGTAAAATTCTGATGCATAACAACAATGTGCTGTACAGCTATCAGTCCCACAACCACCAAACTGTTTTTGTTTCTGAAATAAACAATGAAAATTTCTCCTTGAAGTAGGTCAGTGCAGTACTCAATATCATATACATTCAGAGGAAAGTATGTTTTCAATGACCAGGACCAAAGCATTATCTAGGAGTCATGAATGAACACTATACTTGTGAGTTTGTATTGTGTACCAAGATCTCGGGGACCAAAGTCAGACAACTTATATAGAGAATGTAAGTTTAAAAATTATAAAATATCACTAAAATTATATATACTACTTTTCCTGGTTAACACATAAAATAATGTAAGGCTATTTAGCGATCAGTGCAGGAAAGAAAAAAAAATTGTTACTCTCATCTCTCAATTCAGCATTTGGTAATTTGAATTCCACTTCACATTGAAAATCAAGGCAACACTCTTAACTCATTGTCAAAATGAAAAAACCTGCATGCACACAAAGCAGCAATCTCAATTCTTCCCCCAATACTCAGGGGGATTCCAGTCTTGAATAGCAACTGATTGCTAACTTATAGGAAAGCATAATAAATTTGGAGCATACAGATCACTTCACAGTTCTTATTCATAGGCAATCTTCCTTCTTAGCCCCCACCAGTGTCCTAAGTTCATGGTTTTAAATTCCTTCTAAGGACATTTCATGCTTTCTCTCTGTCGAGCAACTAACTTCCAGACCCCATGGTGCTTGATTTTGTGTCCCTTTATGACCTATTGTAATAGGATCAGTTACTTCTTTCCCTTTTTACCTATTTATATATCCCATTCCCATATGGAGTTATTTGGGTTTGAATATATATATGTATTACATAAAACAAAGTTAGTTATTGGTCTTTGCCTAGTTTTCAATAAAATCAATGGCATGTGAAATAGGTTTAGAAAGCATACTTGGCAGTCTAAGCCCAAATAAGAGGAATAAAGTAGTTGTAGAAACACTTTTTCAACAAAATTGCCTAAGAGGTCATCTGACGTTTGAGGAAGTGATATCTAAAAAGAGAGAGTGCAGTCTGAGTCATGAGTTACCTGACTAGAAGCTATGTCAAGTTTAAGCAGGATGGTAGATAAAGAAAGGAAAGAGTTGATTTTTTATTTCCTGACATTTGCTTCATAGGGTCAGCATTTTTTAGTTGTCACTTTTCTTTAACTTCTTTATCTTTGTTTCATTTTTCTACTGAGGAACTAGATGAAAACTATATTTTAGTAAATAAATCTTTTCAAACTCTTGCTCTGTCATATGACATTCATCTTCCCAGGTCTTCCCCAGAAAAAAATGTTAGCATACATTAATTCCAAGTATAAGCCAAGTGTCTTTACTCAGGGTGGATATGGAACTTGTATTAGTCCGTTTACACACTGCTGATAAAGACATAACCGAGACTGGGCGATTTACAAAGGAAAGGGGTTTAATGTAGAGCTAATAGTGCCATTTGACTGGGGAAACCTCACAATCATTGCAGAAGGCAAGGAGGAGCAAGTTAAATCTCACGTGGATGGTGGCAGGCAAAGAGACCTTGTGCAGGAAAACTCCCCCTTATAATGACCATCAGATCTCGTGAGACTTACTCACTATCACAAGAAAAGGACAGGAAAGACCTGCTCTCATGATTCAATTACCTCCCACTGGGTCTCTCCCACAACATGTGGGAATTCAAGATGAAATTTGGGTGGGGACACATCCAAACAATATCATTCCATCCCTGGCCCCTCCCAAATCTCATGTCCTCACAGTTCAAAACCAAGCATGCCTTTCCAACATCCCCCAAAATCTTAACTCATTTCAGCATTAACTCAAAAGTCCACAGTCCAAAGTCTCATCTGAGACAAGACAAGACCCTTCTACCTATGAGCCTGTAAAATCAAAAGCAAGTTAGTTACTTCCTAGATTCAATAGGAGTGCAGGTATTAGGTAAATACACCCATTCCAAATGGGAGACGTTGGCCAAAACAAAAAGGCTACAGGCCCAATGCAAGTCTGAAATCCAGTGGGGCTGTCAAATCTTAAAGATCCAAAATGATCTCCTTTGACTCCACGCCTCATATCCAGGTTATGATGATGCAGGAGGTGGGTTCCCATGGTCTTGGGCAGCTCTGTTCCTGTGGCTTTGCAGGTTATAGTCTCCCTCCTGGCTGCTTTCATGGGCTGGCATTGAGTGTCTGCTGCTTTTCCAGGTGCATGGTGCCAGCTGTCAGTGGATCTACCATTCTGGGGTCTAGAGGACGGTGGCCCTTTTCTTACAGCTCCTCCAGGTGGTGGCCCAGTAGGGACTCTGTGTGGGTGCTCCGATTCCACATTTCCCTTCTGCACTGCCCTAGTAGAGGTTCTCCATGAAGGCCGCACCCCTGCAGCAAACTTTTGCCTGGGCATCCAGATGTTTCCATACATCTTCTGAAATCTAAGTGGAGGTCCCCAAACTTCAACTCTTGACTTCTGTGTACACACAGGCTCAATATCACATGGAAACTGCCAAGGCTTGGGGCTTCCACCCTCTGAATCAATAGCCCAAGCTGTACCTTGGCCCCTTTTAGTTATGGCTGGAGTGGCTGGGACACAGGGCACCAAGTCCCTAGACTGCACACAGCACAAGGACCCTGGGCCTGGCTCATGAAATCATTTTCTCCTAGGCCTTCAGGCCTGTGATGGGAGGGGCTGCCGTGAAGACTTCTGACATGCCCTGGAAATATTTTCCCCATTGTCTTGGGGATTAACATTTGGCTCCTTGTTACTTATGCAAATTTCTGCAGCTGGCTTCAATTTCTCCTCAGAAAATGGGTTTTTCTTTTCTATCATATTGTCAGGCTGCAAATTTTCTACACTTTTATGCTCTGTTTCCTTATACAACTGAATGCCTTTAACAGCACCTAAGTCACTTCTTTTGAATGCTTTGCTGCTTAGAAATTTCTTCTACCAGATACTCTAAATCACCTCTCTCAAGTTCAAAGTTCCGCAGATATCTAGGGCAGGGGCAAAATGCTACCAGTTTCTTTGTTAAACCATTACAAGAGCCACCTTTGCTCCAGTTCCCAACAAGTTCCTCATCTCTATCTGAGACCACCTCAGCCTGGATAGTGTCCATTATCACTATCAAGATTTTGGTCAAAGCCATTCAACAAGTCTCTAGGAAGTTTCAAACTTTCTCACATTTTCCTGACTTCTTCTGAGTCCTCCAAACCGTTCCAACCCCTGCTTGTTACCCAGTTCCAAAGTCACTTCCACATTCTCGGGTATCTTTTCAGCAGTGCCCCACTGTACTGGTACCAATTTACTGTATTAGTTTGTTTTCATGCTGCTGATAAAGACATACCCAAGACCAGGCAATTTACAAAGAAAAGAGGTTTAATGGAGAACTCACAGTTCCACGTGGATGGAGAAGCCTCACAATCATGGTGGAAGGCAAGGAGGGGCAACTTCCATCTTAAGTGAATGGTGGCAGACAAAGAGAGCTTGAGCAGGAAAACTCCCCCTTATAATAGCCATCAGATCTTGTGAGACTTACTATCACAAGAAAAGCATGGGAAAGAACTGCCCCCATGATTCAATTACCTCCCACCAGGTCCCTCCCCCAACACATGGAAATTCAAGATGAGATTTGAGTAGGGACACAGCCAAACCATATCAGATCTTTTAAATCTTTAAGTGGAAAACAGGTTTTATCGTTGCACTCAGAATAACTCCTGTTTAGTCCATCTCAAAGTCAAAGCTTTGACACTGCAAATAGAAAAGAAGTAATACTACTTCTCACCAAATACATAACAGAAAAAGTCAGAGGCCAGTGTCAAAGGTGTGTCAACATGTAGAGAGACAGATTCCTATAAGCAGAATTTTTGGATCCAGACTGGAAACTGCATCATTGCCTGCCTGCTCTAAAGGGAACAAAGTCAATGATAATGTAGCAGATGATTAGCTTGGATAAGACCAGGCTTCAGTGTCCATATTTTGGATAAGCTAATAAGCTCTTAATCCTCTGTCTCCCAGGCCTCTTTTTGGATGGTATTATATGCTATGCATAAGGGGTTTGTTTATTTATTTATCTATTTTATTTATTTACCTGATATATTTATTTATTTATTTGATATATTTATTTATTTATCTGACAAGAAGGATGACTCATGTTTTATTTAGCCTTCAATGTTGTGTCTCTTCATTCTTACACTCAGTTCTACTTCTTGGGTTCCATTCATGTACTTCATAAGACCCAGACTGACAAAGAGAAGGAAGAAAAGACATATGACTCCTATTAAAACTCAGTCTATTATCCCAGAGTAACCTCTACAATAAAGTAATAGGAAAGAATATTGTTCAACTGATCAAATCCATATTTTAATTTAATTCTAACTACAGCCACTTACAAACTTTAAAAGCGGCCTCCACACAGACCTATATATTCAAAGACAAGCCACCTAAATGTGAAAATATGTGATTGCTGTGCAAATATTAAATTAGGATGAATAATTTAAGACTTAGCATGTTGCTTTTGAAAAGTTGCCAGTGATAGGTCAAGTACTCCTTCCTAATTAAAATATTGATTGAAATATCATATCCACTTATGGATTTTATGACAAAAGTAACAAGAAGAATGTGGTTTTCTGAATTTAGTTCATAATATTAAGTCTGTTTACTTTGAAACAGAAAAGAAGCTGAGACATACTTTAATAATAGTCCTTAAGTATAACTTATCTTTTTGTTTCATCTAGTAGAAATAACTGTTTATTTCTTTATAAACTTAACACTTTACAAAACTATTACAAACCTGATGAACTACATATTGACATCTAGACAATGCTTGAAGATTTTTTAGTCGTCTTAGCTGGAGGTCTTAAAGACATATATGAATGCTTTAAATTACCTTTTTTATATGAAACAAATTGTCTTTCTCAGTCTTTTTTTAGTATTCCCAATTGTATGATTGTATTATTTGGCCAATAATTGTATTATATGGCAATTTTACAGACACACATACGGTGTGGGTACGTGTGTGTGTATGTGTACTTGAACAGTGCTTTTCAAAAGAACTTTTGAGACAATGGAAATATTTTGTACATGTGCTATCCAGTGTAATAGCCACTTAGCTAACATGTGGCTATGGAGTACTTGAGATGTGGCTAGTTCAAGTGAAAAACAAAATTTTTATTATTTTATTTTAACTAAATTCAATGTAAATAGCCACACATAGCTAGTAGCTACCACATTGAAGACTGCAGCTTTACAGCATGACTTTAGATTTTGATTACCTGTAAGCTTCATTGACATAAATGGTTTTATTCAAGTGATATTTAAACTTTAACTTTGGAATAGAAAGCAAGCAGAATTAACCTTTAGTGTCAGTTCTGAACTGTCCTATAACATGGATTAATTAATACATTTTGTTTATAAGAAATATCATTGGTTTCCTTTCTCTTCTTAGATTCAAAGTGAAGAACTTAACTGTCTATGGAAAATGACAAATTCTTAATATGTTCTGAACTTTATCGAAGGGAGAAAGATTTCCAGGTGCTGTTTAAAATGAAAAAAATAAAGCTTACCTAATTATTTGCCCATTAGTTGGGAATGTGGAATGGTGAGGTTTATTGAGCAGTTCTCCCCTTTCAGCTTTAGAGATGATCCCCTTTCCCTAGCTGTTAGAGAAACTGCTCCCTCTCCACTCACCTTACAAGCACAATCTACTGGCTGAGCGCAATTCACTTCTGGGACATAGAATGATTCTAAAGGATCTGCTTTATAGTTTTCTTTCTCTCTCTGGAAAAGTTGTACTCAGAGAACCAGAGAGACCAACGCCTAACTCAGGATAGAGCTAGAATAGAGTGAAATCAAAGATCATTCTTCTTCACGTTCCAGTTAGGGAATGTGAATGTGTTCATTCCTTTCCAACCTTTCCACACATACGTCTTTCATATGGTGGTGGGAAAATTGACTCAGGATTCACTTTCAAAACACTGCATTCCTTATTCAAGAAGCTGATTCTTTTTTTATACTTTAAAAGTCCTGAAATTTCACCCTGTGGTGTTAGAAGTTAGTCACTGTTCATTGGAATGTACTCGAGAGCTTAATGATTAGAATTTTGTGTTTTCTTTCTGTCATCCTGGGCTTAGAGCAAAGTACCCTGGATAAATGTTGACTCAGCTATATCTACTCCTTAAATTAAAGTGCTTTACTTTCTGTGTCCCAACTTTTTAAAGCAAATACAGGAAAAAGCACGAGTGAAACAATTTCTGCATGTGCCATGGTTTCAAAATCAATAGCACTTCAGTTGCCAAACAGGCTCTTTAAACTTTAATGAAGAATGGATTAGTTGGTAGAATGGGAGAAATTCAAGCCTATCACCAGTTATAGTAAAGGGTCCTTGCAACATTTCTTGAAACCTGTTAAGTAACTTTTTTTGGTGTCCAGTGTTTCAATATCCCACATTTTAACGTGAGAGGTATCTAAATTATTTCAAAGGAAAAGGCTGTCTTTTCATGATCACATACAACTCATTACACTGGAAATTCACAGACATTGCTGCAGTCCCTTCCTCCACCAGAGACTGTTGAAAAGGAAATTAGATTGCATTTTGAGTGAGCAGGAGGTCAATGACACTTTATCTCCCTGACTTCATCTTCCATTGTCTTAAAACTACTTAAACTAGCACCAGACAGACAATGAAAATTAACATTTACATAGTAAACACAAAGATAATTCTGTAAGGAAACTCCTACCTACACAGTCTTAGAATAGATAGAATAGATTTAGTTGCATAAACAAAATAGCTCACAGTCAACAATAATTTATTGTACATTTTAATAACTAGAACAATATATTTGGGATGTTTGTAACACAAAGAAATGATAAATGCTTGAGGTGATGGAAATTTAGTTCACTTTGATATGATTATTACGCATTGTATGCCTGTATCAAAATATCACATATACCCCATAAATACATACAACCAAGATATACATGTAAAAATTAAAACTGAAAAAAGAAAAAAGTCTGAAAACCAGGCAAGAGTTTAATATTGTTTACATTTGAATCTAATTGAAATTTTTTAATTTTTTAACTCCAAAAGGCCAATCAACTACATTTATATATATGTGTGTATATATATATGTGTATATATATGTGTGTGTGTGTATATATATATGTATATGTATAATTATTTTATGCATTTACTTGAAGAAATAAAGACATCACTTTAAATCAACAAAACTCCTTCACAGTTAATTTCTGGTCACCCAAGACACAATCTGATTCATTTAAAGGAATTTCTGTAAGTGAAGTTCTCACAAGTAAGTAAAGAATGAGTTGTCATTTCTGGATCTGCTCATGTGATTTCCATTTATTTATTCATTGAAAAGATAGATATTTAAATGGCACATTCTACAGGACAGATACTCTCGCAATATTGTGTAAAAGGAGACAAATATAGCTGATCCCGTGAATATTCCATTCTAAGGGCAGGTATAAACAATTATATAAATAAAATATATAATATATCAGTCAAGATTATTGCCATGAAGAAAAATAGAGCAAGGTAGAAGGTAAGGGTATCATGAGGCTGGTGGTGGGTGGCTCCAAGTTTAAATATGGTGACCAAAAAATTCCTCCTTGTGAAAGTGGTATTTATGATGTGAATAAAGAGAGGATGTGAGTCTTCCACACATCTAAAGAGAGACTATTCCAGGCAGGAAATAGCAATCGCAAAGCTCTTGAACTCTTGAATGGAAGCCTGATAAGAATACAGAATAGCAAGAAGACCAATGTGGCTGGAGCTGACTGGGCAAGAAAGATGGGATTAGGGGATGTCCCAGAGATGAATAGTTTGCCGGAAGAAGGCCGAGTTTATGCTTAGAGAGACTTTGGCCTTTAATCTGAGCCAGATCGGGAGACATGGAAGGATTTTTCTTTTTCTTTTTCTTTTTTTTTTTTTTTTTTGAGACGGAGTCTCGCTCTGTCACCCAGGCTGAAGTGCAGTGGCGCGATCTCGGTTCACTGCAAGGATACATGGAGGGATTTTGAGCAGAGTAGACCGATGACTTGACTTCTGTTCTAATAAACTAACTTTACATGCTGTGTTAGTAACAGGCTGTTAGAGAACCAAGGCAGAAACCACTGTAGTAAAATCCTAACAAGAGAACACTTTTTTGAACCCACATCATAGTTTATAGAAGTCTTGAAATTCCGGATATATTTTGAAAACAGAGAAAACTTAAGTAGCAGATACATTTAAAGTGGGATATTAGCCAAGGAGCTAATCTAAGGTTTTTTCTGATCTTTATCTATGCAATGCTTCTCAGACTGTCAAGTGGAGATGGTAGGTAGGAATTTAAATATATGAATCTGTAGTCAGAGCTGAATTCTGGGCTGGAGATTTACATTGAGAGCCATCCATTTACTTTAATCCATGAGGTTGAATGGAGAGCTCTCTGAGCTAGTGCTTGTAGGTAGCAAAGAGGAGAGGATCAAGAGTGATCCCTGGGTCACTCAAGCTTTTGAAGTTCAGAAAATCGGAAGACAAAAACCAGTGCAACAGAGAAGGAGCGACCAGCCCAGTAGAGTCTATTGAGCTGAAGGGAAGAGAAGAGGGTGTTTCAAAAAGAGAGGAATGATCAACTGTGTTAAATGCACTGATAAATCAAGTACTGAGGGTTGAGAACCAACCTTTGAAATTAGCAGCTTATTAGAGACACTGACTACTGCAGCCTTGGTGAAGTCTGGTGTTGAAAGTTCATTAGAATATTAAAAGAAGCACAGAAATGAGATGGTAGCTGTAGTGGCTTGTTGGATCAAGAAGTTTTGGGGTTTGTTTTTAACACAGAGAAAAAGAGTAGGATGGCTGAAGGAAATTTCTGAAGATATTAAAAAGTGATATCTAGTGCACAAGTGGAGGGGTTGGGCTCAGATAAGAGCAAGTACAGAGCATGCATGATCACAGGAGGGAAAGCCAATGCATGGGCCCCAAATGCAATGGAAGGAGCTGGGAACAATTTTCTGTTTGCTTATTTTTTCTCAGTGAAGATGGAATACATTTATCAGCTAATGAAAACAAGAGCAGGAGCTGGAAATTTGAAAACTAATAATTATCCAGGGCAAAACATTTATGATGTTGCTTGGATTTCCCCTACAAATGAATTTCAAGAAACACTGTTGATTCCTCTTAAACTTTTTAAAGTTTAACATACCTTGAAAATTTTCCATTAGAAGTTTAAATGTGGCAAAGAAAAATTTTTGGCATAAGATGGACATGTATAAAGTTTTTCATTACTTTAAAAATACATTCAATGGAATCTAAATAATATAGCTATTCCAAACCCTTCATTCACCACTTAAAAATATATAGTATAAACAATATTTTCTCTATCAGAAATGTTAACATCATTTTCATTTCTCCTTGAAAAGGAACTCCAAAAGTTTAACCTACGGAGATATGCTTAGGATTGAAAATATTTTGTTTCTCACGCTCTTATACTTCTCTATAAGAAAACTAAGTACACAAATAGAAATGTTTTAAAAAAATCTCACTGTACTATAACTCAAGAGTATAGACATTCCCCCGGAATAAAAGAACTTTGAAAGTATTCCTATTCAATTGTTAAATGTAACAATAAATTATATATTTATCATATATCATTATATATACTATATTACATAACTATCAAACAGTGTATCAGAGCGTTCTGGAAGAAGACACCATGACTGGGATAAAATCACAAGAGGTTTCTTAGGGGTGAAGGGGGGATGGGGTAAATAGCTAACACCTGTGAAAAATAAAAAGGAGAAGAAGAAGCATTGGGTGGGAGAGCCTCATACCACAAAGTCTTTTTTTTTTTTTTTAATTTCTTTTTTTTTTTCTTTTATTATTATTATTATTATACTTTAGGTTTTATGGTACATGTGCCCAATGTGCAGGTAAGTTACATATGTATACATGTGCCATGCTGGTGCGCTGCACCCACCAACTCGTCATCTAGCATTAGGTATATCTCCCAATGCTATCCCTCCCCCCTCCCCCCACCACACAACAGTCCCCGAAGTATGATGTTCCCCTTCCTGTGTCCATGTGTTCTCATTGTTCAATTCCCACCTATGAGTGAGAATATGCGGTGTTTGGTTTTTTGTTCTTGCGATAGTTTACTGAGAATGATGATTTCCAATTTCATCCATGTCCCTACAAAGGACGTGAACTCATCATTTTTTATGGCTGCATAGTATTCCATGGTGTATATGTGCCACATTTTCTTAATCCAGTCTATCATTGTTGGACATTTGGGTTGGTTCCAAGTCTTTGCTATTGTGAATAATGCCGCAATAAACATACGTGTGCATGTGTCTTTATAGCAGCATGATTTATAGTCCTTTGGGTATATACCCAGTAATGGGATGGCTGGGTTGAATGGAATTTCTAGTTCTAGATCCCTGAGGAATCGCCACACTGACTTCCACAAGGGTTGAACTAGTTTACAGTCCCACCAACAGTGTAAAAGTGTTCCTATTTCTCCACATCCTCTCCAGCACAAAGTCTTGCCAAACCAATGGGAATAAAGAGCAAAAATTTCCCATGAGAGAAGGTCTGCACTAAGCAGCAAAAGCCAAGCCCCAGTAACCATCTTTCTCAGTCAGAGGCTGAGGGCTGCCTAGGATAAGCATGGTTTTTGCCGACCATAAAGCATCTGCTCCTGAAAGCACTGGCAGCTGCAGGCTGACCAATAGCTGCAAGTTGTGATGCTCAACAGCAAGTTCCTCCATGAAAAGAGATCCAAGCAGCACTTTTCCATCACTACCGCAGACATAAAAGCTAAAATGTTACTGAAAATACATTTTTGACAAAGTGGTCAGGTTTTTTGTTTCAAAGTCAATGTATTATGTATGGATAAATATTACTTCATTATTAGAATGATTTAGGTTGCAGTATCCATTACATTTTTGATGCTGGTAAGCTGTAAGAAACCGTGTTCGCATAAATAAGTATATTTGTACCTCCTTTCAAATATATATCAAACGTCAAATAATTTTAAATAATTGAGAATTATACCTAAAAATCTATCTGCTGACAGCTCAATTAAGCTTTCCTTTAATTTTGTTGTAATTAAAAGGATTGGAAAAAATCCATGTTGCAATTTCTTTTTCCCAAATCATTAGTGTCATTCACTTTCTCAGTATCTAAGAAATATTCTAAAAATGTTTGACCAAGATTCATCAAATAACAATAATTATGTCTATTTTTTTAATCTAGGCTTGCCATGTTAAACCTACATCATCAGAAAAAAATTGAAAAATTCCAAATACTTTTATTGTAGTCACCCCTTCTCTAACTTAATAAATTTCCTTTCTTTTCATGTTTGTGTTTTTGTTTTGTTTTGTTTTGTTTTTGAGAAGAGTCTCGCTCTGTCTCCCAGGCTGGAGTTTAGTGGCACAACCTCAGCTTACTGCAACCTTCTCCTCCTGGGTTCAAACGATTCTCCTGCCTCAGCCTCCCGAGTAGCTGGGACTACAGGCATGTGCCACCACGCCCAACTAATTTTTTGTATTTTTAGTAGAGACGGTGTTTCACCATATTAGCCAGGATGGTCTTGATCTTCTGACCAAGTGATCTGCCTGCCTCGGCCTCCCAAAGTGCTGGGATTATAGGTGTGAGTCACCACGCCCGGCCGTGTTTTTGTTTTTAAGAGAGACACTCTATCACCCAGGTGCTAGAGTGCAGTGGCGTGATCACTGCTCACTGAAACCTGGAACTCCTAGGATCAAGACATCCTTCTCCATCTGCCAAGTAGCTGAGACTACAGGTGCAGGCCACCACACCTGACTTACAGTAAACTTACAATGTTTCCTTTTTTTTTTTTTTTTTTACAATCATGCATTTTAAACATATTTGCATCAAAACTTTATAGCTATAGCTTTAGCTCATACAGTTTATGAAACATAATCATGGAATCTAATTGGACATAAAAGTTTTCATTTTCTAACCAAGTATTCAACTCTGACATATCTTTTTCAGGAAATTTTGACTTCATTTTTCCATTCAAACATACTTTTAATGCATATTCTTGTGACATCTATTTCACTCTGAGTTCTAGTTCTATGATACATAAATAGAAGGCATAGGCTCTTGCCATAAATTTTTTCTTTGGATGAACAAGGCACTGCCACCTTCAATATCTTACAAAACTGTCTAATTCAGTCTCAAGAGACAGTCCCTCAGGAGCAATTCTTTCTTTGACAATAGCAAGGAGAGAAAGAGGTGAGGTAGTTACATAAAAATTGCCAGTACTTCTGCCACAACATTTACAATACATTACTATATGTCTGATTTTAGAATATGTCACTGTTAGCCAAAGTTTACTGTTTCTAACACTATATATTGTCCTTAGAATAATGTCAAAAAGATCAACATGTGTATCCCAACAAGGTGCCTTGGTCATAGTAGGCTTCTTGTGACCAAGGTTTTAAATTCTAAAATCATCACTTAGTTTGGTGTCACACAGTTTTATCTATGGAGTAAGGCAACATGGTAAGATTCAGGATGGTTGTAAGAGGGACCTTTTATCAAATGATAGACGATATATGTGAGATGGAATAGGAAAGGAAAACCTGCTTACTGCTTACATGATAAGCATGTTCTTAGATCATTTCAAGGAAGAGTACACATGGAAGATCTGTACCTGTAATTGATCTGTTTAGATCTATCTATGTCATGGAAAATCTTTGTGCACTATTTGGGATAAACATTGGTCTAGAAGACAGGGTGAATGAATATTTTAGAGTCCTTGTTCTCAATTCATAAGGCTTTTATGTGTCCCCCACCAGCCCACCCCCAACAAGGGTATGTTTGGCAATGTCTACAGACACTTTGGTTATTGAAAGCTGGAGATGCTACTAAACATCCTATAGTGCACGGGACAATCCCAATAACAAAGGATTATTTAATCCAAAATGTCAATAATGCCAAGATTGAGAAACTCTATTTTAGAGCCTCATCAATGGAAGTGAGGCCCAAAAGCCAGCCTCATCAATATCACCTGGAAATGTGTCAGAAATAAAAAATGTGCAGTTCCATATTATTCATGTTCCTGTTAAAGTTTGCAGAATTTACTAGGCAAATGCAGCAGAATTTCCACCACTGCAGCAATGGTCCACCTCTCACCCATGTCCAAAGTACAATGGCAAATTGTTTTTTTATACTCTTAAAAATTTTATTTTCCTTCTTTCAGATGTGTAGAAAATCTGACTAAAATATTTTCGTATTAACTAAAGATAAGCGCTGTTCTCATGCATCTTTAAACAATAATAATGGATTAGTTATAAAATAAAGCCATTTTGAAATGACAAATTACATTTAAGCTAAAGACATCCATTATAACAGAAAAATAGTAACCTTTTGTTGGCTTTTCATTTAAAGAACAAATTGAATTTAAATTTTTTAGGCTACTGAAAAAGACAAAACACATCTGCTAACACATCTGCCTCATATCCAATTTACATGTAAACATTGCTGCTATCCCCATTTTGTTTTGGGTGGTTTGTTTTCTGACAATTCAACACAAGTTCTCATGCTATAATACTTATTTTTTCTGCCTTTTAATTTAGAATCTTTTCAACTAAGGCAGATGAAGAGGGGTAAAGCACATAACAATTATCAAACTAAAATATTGCACATATCATAAGATAAAATACCAGTTAAAGCTGAATTCATAATAATAACTCATTTTCACCCTCTTCCAAACTATTCTCTGGTGATAAAAGTCATTAAGACTATTTCAGGTTGATACAATGGCAATTGAAAAATTATAATTTCTGTTCAATAAAATGAGCACTGAATTCTATGAAGCTATTAGTATCCCAGCTTTTTCCAGAAATGTCTAATATACTCAAAGGGCCTTTACTTTTTAAGAAAATTTGGTATGGTAGAGAATATTATGATTCAGTGAAAACTACAGTGTCTTAAAAAGAGTGGAATCTGTTCCAGTTATTGAAAGTTTTCTTTCCTACTAGTCTATAGCTACCAGCTATGACAGAATTCCATGGGGATAAAGTAAATGTTATATCCATTTTGAAATCTTTTTTGTAAAAATATTCTACAGCATAAAACATTTTAAAAACTCATTTAAAAATATCTTTATTATCTACCTTACCATATTCTTATTCAAGACCTTCTTTCATCACCTTATGCCTCAGTTGCTATAATTAATTGATAACTCCTTTCTCCAACTTTGGGTCCTGCTGCTGCCAACTCTTTTGTGTACCTTAGCATGACTTGAAACATGGTACTACTCTTCTAAGAACACATATGTACCCTTCCTTAAATTGATCAAGAATGTGCCTGCCATGCAGGCTTCTCTCTGACTCTCAAACCTCTCCATTGTGTAGCTGCAACGTATTCATCTAGCCTAATTCACATTAACTGTCCCCAACCTTGTTTGAAACATGACTATCTGGTTTTCTACCCTGTACATACCATATCAATTTATGCATAACCTTGTTGCTAGTCCCCCCACCCTCACTCTGCAATACTCTGGCTTCTTCCACAGATGGAAGAAACCATAGTCTAAATCATATGGTCTAAATCACAGTCATTAATACAAGGCTGGCTCATAGCTCATGTTTCCCATGAAATCTTCACTGAATGATCTAATAATGGCACATAACAGTATTCATCTTTTGTAACCTTCTTCAGCAGTAAATATGTTACCAAACATATTGCATAATGGAAAAAATGTTTTTTGTTTTATTAGTATTTATTTATTCTAAATTTTACTTATTTATATTATCATTTTGTTAGTCAATACGATACAACTATGACTAAGTGTATAGGCTCTAGTTATATCTACTGTGAAATATTGTTTTTATCATTGATCTAGCATAACCCTAAAGTAAACTAATTTTTTATGTATTGATTTTTTTTTTCATTTTTGTGACTGTACCTAACTGGTAGGCTCATTGTGAGTAATAATAACTTGGTGTATAAAAGGTGTTTGTCAGAGCAGTAAGCACTCAACACAAATCTGGTATCTATCATTATTATCATCACTATCATTATAATCATCATCATCATCTCTCTAATAGAATATAATCTCATGAAATGCAGACGCCAATTTTTATACTTGCCCTGGAATTCTATGGACATAAATGCTGAGCACATTGTGGGTCCTAATGAATATTCAATTATTGATTCATTTTATTTTTATTTGCTTCTACTGCCTAGTCTGCTCTGAAATTGTTCTACTCTACTCACCTCATTTCAGGTCCCATTATTTTGTATTGTAAAATTCCCAATATTTGTTTTCCCTTGAATATAATGTACATTTTTATTAGAAAAATATTGTAAGCCGGACACTCTGCATATATTCTCATTAGTTCATGTCTTCTACAGACAGATATCAGTCTCAAGTATTATCTTAATCCCTGTAGAATAAAATCTGTTTACAACAAGCTTCAGAGCAATGAAACATTTTATTCTTGGCATATTTTATTTTAGGATAATAATAAGTATTGTAAGCCAGTTCTCTAGGGGTTTTTTTCAACCATAATAATGCAGAAAATTAATTGCCAGTATTTGCCTTGATTGATTTTCACCTTGTTCTAAATGCAGAGAATATCGCCTTATTTTAGGTTTGAAGGAATTTCTTAGAGGCTATCTGGTACAACTCTAGCCCTTTACAAGTGTGGAAGCTGATTATATCATTTATTTTTCTGAGTCAAATTTACCCAATAGCTTTTGACTCCAGACTATGTTTATTCTGATTGATTTCCAAGTTATATACTGTTAACAGCAAAATAGTTTAACAACTAAATTTATAATTCCTTCTGATCACATATTATTTTCTGAATTTGATTAAGTCTCAAAGGTAACCTGATTGTCAGTGTTATAGCTCCTTTAAGCTAAGGTTTGTTTTTGCCTAAGTTGGTTGATGAGCCAGCTGGCATGGTAAAATGTGCATACAAGGAATTTTACATGACAGAAAAACAAAATATATTATAAAAGGCAAATTGATTGAAACTCATAATAATTCCCCAGGTAAGAAAGAATAGATCTCCCTTACACACACACACACACACACACACACACACACACATACAGAGAGACACACACACATGGAGTTGGAACAAAGATTGTTGTAGGAATCAGTGAAGATTGGTATTCTAGTTAGGTTATTGTTATAGTAGGGGAACAAAGTTACATCTAACTTGAGTAAGATGATGGAGGTTAGTAAGAAGAAGTTATTGAATGTATATGTGAGCAAATAAAACAACTATAATTAGAAACCAGGAAGCTGTTGCAGCCAATTGTCATTGAGGATTGGATGTAGTTTGGGAAAATGAATGAATTTATATAATTCTAGGAACATTGTCAAAAGAAATTAATGATATTCACTTCAGGGCTCATCAAGAATGTGATTCTGCCCTTCATCCTCAGTACCAAAATTTGTGTTAGTTAGGATTTTCCAGAGAACAAAACAAATAGGATATGTGTGTGTGTACATGTGTGTAAGTATGTAAGATTTATTTTAATAAATTGGCTCATGTGATTTTGGAGGCTTAGCGATTCCAAAACCTGATGGGGTAGGCTGGCAAGCTGGAGTTACAGTCAACAGGCCAGCTTCTGTAGAATTTCCTTTTGCTTGGGGAAGTAGTCTATTGTTATATGCAAGCCTTCAACTGATTAGATGAGGCTGACCCATATTATGAAGGGTTACCTGCTTAACTCAAAATCCAGGGATTTAAATGAAAATCTCATCTAAAAAACACCCTCAACAGAAACATCCAGAATAATGTTTGACTAAATATCTTGGCACTGTCATCAAGCCAAGTTGACACATAAAATTAACCATCACAGGAACGAACCAATGTAATTCCAGGAGCACTGTCAAAAGAAATTGAAGACCTTCACTTCAGGGTTCATCAAGAATGTAATTTAGCCCTTCTGATTGCATCTGTTCCCTAGCCCCACATAAGGTGCATATTGTTTCATTTTTCAGTCATTTTATTTTTCTTTTGTTGTACACATTTTTCTTCTCATCAGTACCATCTTAATAAGAATTAGAAAAATGATGCAGTGTGTAAGTAAATGAACTACATAATTTGTCACCTATTAGTGGGGTCAGTTTTGAAAAGAAGTGTCCCATTCACCTGTGTCCTTATAATGGCTAAAAATGTGGCCAGCAAAGGTCTGGCTGGACTCAATGGCCTATTGCTCCCCTACCGCATGATCTCATGGATTCATCTTTCTTCCTCATGGTTTCTAAGTCCTCATGACTTTAACTTATCATGCCATCTGGTGACTGTAAAGCTACTCACCCCACCTTTCTTGTTAGTTTCAATCTTTACCACTAGTCGTTCCACTGTCTGTACTTTTAGGTCAAAATCCCGAGAGAAAATTTAGTCAACCTTATCTTTTGGAGCTTTGTCATAGCATTGGGTGCTCTAGTGTGGACTATGGTCAGAAGCTAGGAGTGGAGTCATTTGGTTTTTCTGAAGAAGATATTTGGGTCTATGACTAAATTTCCAGTAACAAAAGTTTTAAGGTCAATACTGAACCTTATAAAATACATGGAACTTCTTTGGGACTGCTTTAGTAAAAAAGAAAAAAAAATCCTCTTTACTTGCTTAAGAAACTTTCTTAAACCTAACCAAGAAGATTTTTTCTTCTTTTTTTAAAGAGACCATACTCACCTTCCTAGTATTGTTCCAATTTTAGTATATGTGCTATCGAAGCGAGCACAGAAGACTTTCTTAAGATTCCAGATGCCAGAACACATAGAAGTCAATTCAAAAATGTACATTTAAATAGATAAAAATTGTGAGTCCTTGGTTAACTTCAGAGCCTTCTATCATGAGGAGATTCTGCTTTGGCATACAGTAACTAGAGCTGTTGCTTTATAGGGTAGTCATTTCTTTCTTTTTTTTTTTTTTTTTTTTTTTTGAGATGGAGCCTCATTCTGTCACCCAGGCTGGAGTGCAGTGGCACAATCTCGGCTCACTGCAACCTCTGCCTCCCGGGTTCAAGCGATTCTCCTGCCTCAGCCTCCCCAGTAGCTGGGATTACAGGCATGTGCCACCACATCCAGCTAATTTTTTGTATTTTTAGTAGAGACGGGGTTTCATCATGTTGGTCAGACTGGTCTCCAACTCCTGACCTCATGATCTGCCTTCCTCGGCCTCCCAAAGTGCTGGGATTACAGGTGTGAGCCACCACGCCTGGCTGTCATTTCTTATTTCATTGTCATCCACAGAAGATTGTTCCTTTAGTGAAGTTATAATGAGGACAGTCCCTAACTGGGCGGTGGACTGCCAGGAGATGTGAATAACTTACCTAGTTCTAGAGATAGATGTAGAAAAAAGTATATTTTTTGTTAATCTATCAGTCATAGCACAACACTTCTGATACCAGGTGTGTAGGTTTTCTTTCCCAGATGTGTGTGTTATTTTCCCCATACATACCGCAAGCAATTATCTGGCAAATAATTCCTTTCACCAGCTAGATGTTCTCTAACTAGAGATTATAGAATCAGATCCCATAAAGTTAAGGGCTCAGTCTCATATGACTGTCACCACTTCAGATGCCAGTTGCAAGCATGGGCTATGACATATGCTTCTAACCAGCCAGATTTGATTAATTTGCTAGAGTGGCTCACAGAACTCAAGGAAATATTTATCTTTGTTGGTTTATTGTAGAGGATAGTACAAAGATAAAGATGAACAGCCAGATGGAAGAGATGCATAGGGAGAGGTACGGGAGAAGGGGCTCAGAGTTTGTATGTCCTACCCAGATACATCACTTTTCAGGAACCTCCACGTGTTCTGCCATTCAAAACCTCTTTGAACTCAGTCCTTTTGGGGTTTTATGGACACTCCATTAAGTGGGCACAGTGGATTAAATCATTGGTCATTCGTTTGTTTGTTCAAACTTCAGCCCCTTTTCCCTCCCAGGAATTTGGGGATTTAACTGCAAGTTCCAACCCTCTAATCACACGGTTGGTTCCCCTGGCAGACAGCCCCCACTATGAGGTCATCTAGGGGCTCCCTGCTCCCAGTCATCTCATTAGCATACAAAAGACCCCTATCACTCCAGAGAGTCTAAGCATTTTTAGGAACTATATGCCCGGAAATGGAGATGAAGACCAAATACATATTTCACAATATTGCATTAGTAAAACTTATTTCCTGGGACATCAGAAAACATAATTGGTAACTTGAATGAAGTTAACATACAATTTTGAACAGTCCAGCATCAGTCATAAGTAAGTCGTATGATACTCTCTTGTTTAGGGATAAAGCACTGTATAAGTGGATTTTTGAAAATACAATCACATCTTCCTTTTACTGAAATTCTACTTTTTACATATTTACTTTTATTCCAGATGATATTCATCACTGTGTGCCAGATGGATAATAAACAGTGTTAAAAAGTAAACTGAGACAAAATAAAATGCTAAGGAGTTTATTTGAGTAAGAAGCAATTCATAAATTGGGGCAACTCCAAAACAGAAGTGGTTCAGGAGCACCACCAAGGGAATGCAAGCAGCAGGCTTTTATAGGATGGACACAGAAGTAAAGCAAAGAAAATATTTGATTGGTTACAGTTATAAAGTGGCCTTATTGGTCTGTCCCATTGAAACATCTCTGGTTATATAATTATGGTTGTTGGCTACTTCTGATTGGTTGAGTTTATGTTCTGTTTTTCTTTAATAAAGGCATTTACAAGAAAAAACTCAAGTTAAGTTTTGCTTATGTTTGCAAGTCAAGCAATGTTTAGGTCACTTATGAAACCTAACTGTTTTTGTCTGCTCAGGAGTTCTTCAAGCCTGGTCTCTGTTTTAATTTACTTTAACAACAGTAGTATGTTATTATCACTTACACCCTTTCTAATCAGGACTACTTCAAAATGTTGGACGTATTCCCATTTTATAGAAGAAGGAAATGAAAATCTGCTAATTAAATTTCTCACAACATGGAAACAATATCCAGGCCCAAATCTAACTTTCAATTTATGTTATTTCACTAAATTATGTTGCCCTCTTTTTCCATGTATTTAGAATAAAAAAAGGAAAAAAAATAGGAAAGTGTTGGCCAACTGACACTTGTGGCATATAGGATACATCAGTTGCATACTTTGGATTGATCATAAAATTACTTAGCTTTCAATTCCCCTTCCAAGTAGAAAAAGAATATATCTTTTTACTCTCCTACCATTATCAGGTACTTCAAGTCTAAAGGAGTGTGTTTAACATGCATTTGCTGAATAAAACATTTGATTGGTTGTCTGCTGTTCATAAGGACCTTGAAGAAAGTTATTTGGTGGAAAATGCCTTAAATAAATTCAGGAACTTCAATATGAAGGAAAGATGCAAAAGAAAAATAATGAAAATAACACTCTAAAGGCTTTTCTAAGACTGACTTGTCTTTTCCATTTGTGTACTAGATAAGATTTTACTAGAATGTTCAAAATTAAACCACATTAAAGCAATCAAAGCACTCTTAGAATTTACTCCGTAATAGTGATTGGGACTTGAAGATACAGCTGGTTTTGGTTAAAAACTGGCTCTTGAAAATTATTTGAAGTAAATGGAAAGTTAAAAAAAAATCTTTTTTTAATTGTCCATATTTTAAAACATTAACATAGTGCGTGATCAAGTGAGACGTGTGACACACAATAAATTGTTATCGTTTTAAAATTCAGTCTCCCTTTGAATACACAGATATTGAAAGGCCTGACAATTTGGCAAAGCTGTTTTATATCAATCAATTATTGCCAGACTTTGCTCTCCATATGCCAGCACTTTTCTCCCTCATTTTGCTCCTGGTTATACAGGCAGCTAAATTATAGATAATGCCTTAATCCCCACCTTCATCCCCTCTTCTACTCCTTCTTTCATTCAGTATGTTTTGTTTACCAAATTCCAGATCTAATATGAAGGAAGTTTAGACACATTATACCGTGAATGGACTGGCTTTGAAGCCAGGCCCTTAGCTGAATTGGCCCACACCCCTTTTTCCAGACCAATATACTTATAAACTGCTCTAAGATATGCTAAACTGAAGAAGTGAGCAGATTATAATGGAGTAAACCAAGAATATTAGCTTAACCTTGAATATGCAATTAATGCCAGATTAGTTATTGCATTTTATTATAGGTAAGTTATGATTCAGATGATATCGCAAACACAACAGGGACTCAATATACTTATACTGATGATTATGATGATGAATCTTAAAAAATAGCAAAACCTAAATTACAACTTGCAAGTATTTTCACATTCTCAGGGACAAGAAAGGATGAAGAAATAAACCATTATACATATTCTATTTCATATTTTTGGACTGGCTGCAAAAAGAACTGTAATTTGCAAAAGCATAGTCTTTCTTTTGGAATTTGCATTTTCTCATTTCTTTCTTCCTTTTTTTTTTTTTGAAAAGGAGTCTTGCTGTGTTGTCCAGGTTGGAGTGCATTAGCATGATCTCAGCTCACTGCAACCTCCGCCTTGCAGGTTCGAGTGATCCTCTTGCCTCAGCCCTCCTCATAGCTGGGACTACAGGCACGCACCACCACACCTGGCTAATATTTGTATTTTTAGTGGAGAAGGGGTTTTGCCATGTTGGCCAAGCTGGTCTTGAACTCCTGACCTCTGGTGATCCACCTGCCTTGGCCTCCCAAAGTGCTGGGATTACAGACATGAGCCACAGTGCCCAGCCTACATTTTCTCGTTTGTTTTATTGGGAGTCCCATTTATCCCCCCCACCACATTCTGCATTTGTTACTCAAAAGTCTATGTTTAGTTATCTGAGATCTTTGTCAAATGGATCAGTTCTGTCTTCTTTCCTGAAGGAACCTTCAAGTATTCCTAATTTCTTGGTGGAAATGCTGTGTTCTTTATGTTCTCTTGCTCATTTTCACCCTGATCTCTGTCCAACAATCCTTCTTTCTTCACCCATTAATTCTACAATTGGGGTGCCTCTTGACCTATGAGCTTTCACTCTGTGGTTATGCCATTCCTTTTGCTCTGGGAGGTCAACTTGTTGACCAGCTGGTCAAATGCATTGAACAAAACTCTAAATAATAGTTTATTTCCCTTTTCCTGATATTGAGACATGTAAAAAGCTTGGTGAAAACAGACTCTGTTTCTTTTTGGTTTTGTTTGTTTGTTTTTGTAATTTGTTATTTGCCACAATCTTCCAACCTTCCAAAGTGAACCAATAACAACTTTTATATATTTACACCCTAAGAAAGGAATTCCTGTTCACATTAGCACAGAAATTTCTACCCTAACTGGAAGAAAATTGGCATAATTTCAGCTTAGTTCCCTATTTATAATTCCTTACCTGATCAAGAAAATCTCATTTTCTCAACGTGCTCAAACATGCTGAAAATATGTAAGAAGACGGAATTCCTATCACTTCTTTAGGTTAGAAGCTAAAGTTAAATGCTGTTACAGGTTAGACAGCATTTCAATCTTTCAGCACTTCAGTTTATGCTATAATATGTGCTTAATTCTTGAATAATGTATGAATATGATCTCTCTCTCTCTCTGTCTCTTTCTCTTTCTTTGTCCGTGTATGTGTTTCTGTAAAGACTGTATGCAAAATTCTTTTGAAATGTATGTTTTCTAAAGATACCCTACTTTCAGGAACATTTTTTATTTCTGAAAAACAAAACCCACAAGAAATGCATCTTTTTGTCTAAAAAGCTGTTACATGCCCTAATAAAAAGTGGAAAATTAAGTTGCTTTTTGAAATATTTATGGCTATCTAGCCACTTCAAAACACAAAGAAACATGGAAATATGATTTTTTAAAAAATTAATATCTGAATGTTTTGTCATCGAGTAAACTGAAATTCTCCTTTTTTTTTTTTAAAAAAGGATAATCTTCATACCCATATACTCACTTCTCTCATAGTTTTGGTATTTTTTTCTCTTGCTTGTAAAATTGTGTGAAACCAAGCTGAGGTGTAAATAGCAGGTAGAGGAAGCAGACAGAGAATGACATAGAATCATGCCAATAATAGTATTTTTTATGTTTTGGGTTTTAAACAAAGAAAAAAGTCATTCTTTTATTAGGAGAATAGGTTAATGTGTAAAAACATCACTTAGTAACTATAAGAAATTAGAGGCTTCTTTTTCCATTTAGATTTTAAAACAATTTAATATATAATTTTACGCCTAAAATAAAAATAATAAATTATCTACTATCACTAACACTGTAAAACAGGAATGTTAATGACATTTTTATGCTTTCAATTCTACAAAACAATAATTCTCTCTGCTCTGAGGGTATGCCAAGACCACAAGAATCTGAATGCCACAGAACGCCTGCAAACCAGGCAAGAAGGAAACAAAGAATTCCAAAAGTCAGAATTTTCTTCATTTGCCTTTTTGCTGTGAAGTCTATATAAGTACTGTTACTTTATTCCTTTAAATGGCAACATTTTAAAATATAGACACATTAAAATCATTTAAACCTACATAGTTTGACTAGAAAGAGGCCACAATTGAGCTAATATTAAATGTCAGTAAATGTAGAATAAATGATGGAAGTATATGTGTATGTCAGGTCTTTCTTCAAATTGAAACAAATGGTTTGTTTAACTCATGCATAGTGATAGAAAAGAGTTAAGTAATTTTTCTGGACAATGTTGGAAAGAGAATTTGGTTTAAAGGCCACAGCTGTGAGGCTAACAGCAGTCGAAATAATTGGAGCTAAATCTTAATGTGTGCATGTGTGTGTGCACAAACACACATACAGAAAATGGGAGGGAAGCAGAGGGGATTTGTTTTTTCTTATGAGAATCATTTTCTTGGATACATTTTATCCCTTCTTTCATCCTGAAAGTCTTGGTGAAAGATAATTTTCCCGTTTTGGAGAGCAATAGTTGACCAGATTATAAAAATGGAAATGCAAGGAATCCTAGCTGTAAATCAGAAAGATATGGTAGCCAATTAAATCAAAGTGATCCATGAACCTCAAAAGAAGATGATAATGATAAAATAAATGTGTCATATTCTAAGCAGTTTGTAAGTAAATTAACCTATGCAGGCCAAATAATTCCTCTGCAAAATGGGGGATAATGAAGTTAAAGTCAGTAAGTGGGAAAAGTGTCTGGTACACAGTAGATGATCAGGAATTGATCTCTCTAATGACAGTAAGAATTACTCTTATTAGTGGTAGTAGTAATAAAAATATATTATAAATATATTTATATTTGTATCTCACTTTTTGTTCCAGAGAGGTCTTGGAAATGCATATTTTTTTCATTTTGCATGTAAAAAATTAAGATATTTCACCTTTGATTAGGGAGTTAAAAATTGAGACAGTTAAAGTGACTTGGACAAAAATGATGCTTATAGATTATAAATAGATTATTTAATATAAATTATAAATCATGTAGATTAATAAGCAAATATTTATAATTTATTAATAAGTAAACAAGTCAATATGATGGAATGCTATATCCCATCTTTTTCTGTCTCTCCCCTTCTCTGCCTGAGAGCAGTGGGGTTATTGATTATATGACAGTGAGCTCAATTTTGAGTCTCTTAGACCAAATTGCCACTTAGATTGTGATTCTCATTCCAGCATCTTCAGTATTACAAGGAGCATGTTAGGAAAGCATAATCTCAGGCTTGCCCCAAACCTACAAAATCAGAGTCCCGACTTTACAAGATCTGTTGATAATCCATTTAAGCACATTATGGTTTGAGAAGTGCTGTCTTAGAGCACCTAATTCTCAAACCTAGGTATTAGTCAGAGTTAAAAAAAATCCATAGTATAGATATCAATAATATAGATATAGATATATAGAATGAGACATATTATAAGAGATTGGCTCATGCACTTATGGAGACTGAGAAGTCTCATGATCTGATCTACAAACTGGATACCCAGGAAAGCTGGTAGTGTAGTTCTAAGGCTTGAGAGCCACAGAGTCGTATAGATTCCATACTGAGTCTGTAGGACTGGGACAGGGAACACTGAGAGCAGAAGATCAACATCCCAGCTCAATCTGTCAGGCAGAGAGTGAATTCCAACTTCCTTTACCTTTTTGTTCTACTCAACCTCTCAACAGGTTAGATGATACCCAATCACATTGGGAAGGGCCATTTACTTTACTGAGCCCACCAACTTAAATGGTAATTGTCTTAGGGTTCTCTAGAGTGACAGAACCAATAAGATAGTTAGTTGTAGATAGATAGATGAGAGGGCATTTATTAGGAAAATTGATTCATATGATTATGGAAGCTGAAAGGTCCTATAACAGGCTGTCTGCAAGCTGGAGATGTAGAATGCTGATAGTGTGGCTCAGTCCAAGTGTGAAAGCCAGGGAAACCCAATGGCATGACTCTCAATCTGTAGCCAAAACCCTGAGAGCCTAGGAGGTGCAGGGTAGAGCCCAGGACATTGGTATGAGTCTGTTAAAGCAAACTAAATATGGCCTGAGAAGGACTCTGTGCTTCTATAGGTGAGTCCTTGAGGAGGAACTGTGACCTAGCTTAATAGGCAGACAAAACTGAAAACCTAATTTACTGTAATCCCAGCGTTTTGGGAAGCCAGGGCAGGCAAATCACATGACGTCAGGAGTTGGAAAACAGCCTGGCCAACATGGAAAAACATCACCTCTACTAATAATACAAAAAATAAGCCGGGCATGGTGGCAGGCACCTGTAATCACAGCTACCAGGGAGGTTGAGGCAGGAGAATTGCTTGAACCCAGGAGGTGGAGGTTGCAGTGAGCTGAGATAGTGCTACTCTACTCCAGCCTGAGTGACAGAGTGAAACTGTGTCTCCACAACTACAACAACAAACCTCAAAATTTAGGATTATGCACATGTAAGAATAGCTGTTCTTGGCCAATGCCAGTGGCCATACTTAAACCACTCATAGAGTGCTAAGTGTTCAAGTTGTGTTCAGCTTGAAACATTTGCCTTGAAATAAGGCAAATGTCAACCTGTAACCAGTCCAGCTGTTTCTGAACCTCACTGCCGATTTATGTCACTTCCTGTTTTTGTCTATAAATTTGTACTGATCACGAGGCATCCCTGGAGTCTCTCTGAATCTGCTGTCATTAAACTACTTTAAATTTAATTCGACTGAAGTTTTTTATTTTAACAAGTCCCAAAGTCTTGAGGTTGGAGAATCTGGAGTTCTTATGTCCAAAGGAAGGTGAAGCGTGTCCCAGCTTTAGAAAAGAAAGAGAGAGAATTCCCCTTTCCTCTGTCTTTTTGTTCTATCTTGACTTTCAGTCAGTTAGATGGTATATATTGAGGGCAGATCTTCCCCACTCAGTTCACCAAATCTCCTCCAGAAACATTCTTAGAAACATACCCCCAAATAGTGCTTTACCAGCTATCTATGTGGTCCTTAATCTAGTCAAGTAGGCAGCTCAAATTAATCATTACACTAATTTTATCTGGAAATGCCCTCAAGAGACACCCAGAAATAATCAGACATCTGGGCATCCTGTGGCCCAGTCAAGCTGACAGATAAAAATAACTATCACATCAAAGAATTTTTTCTAATGCCATATCTGCCTTAGACTGAATAGATCAGAATTTATGAAGGTGGACCAAAGCATCAGTATTGTTTGTATGTGTGTGTGTGTGCACGCACGTGTGTGTGTGTTTCCTTTAATGCCCTGGTAATTGCATATGCAGCTTGTGGTCTTTGCAAGTGGGTGAAAAAAAAGACAGTGTAAACATAGAAATGATGCAGAACACATACAAAACAGCTGTCTAGGTAGCCAACTTCCATGATTAAAACGGGACAGGAAAGCATAAAACAGAACGAGTATTTGCTATACAAAGAGTAAACTGAGATTACAGGACTTCGCATGGCTGAGAACTGCTTCTGTCTTCTTAGTTAGGTGCAGCACACTCCTGGTATAAATGTTTCTCTAATCCAACACCTCCTGCTCAGATCTTCAGTCCCCTTTGCAGATAAGAGGGTCTTTTCTCTCTTCCTTGTATCCTCCACAAATCCCAACTAACCCAGTGACTTGTTGTTACTCTAAGCCTCACCTTAAAAGAGGCCATCTCGGCTCACTGAACCTGCGATAGCAAGTTTTGCAGCCTTATAAAATTTTTTCTGTTCCTTCAGAATGTCTTTCAATATTTTAATTATAAATTTATTTATATGACTGTTTACCTTTCATAAACCAAAATGTCCAAGAGGGCACAGACAATGCCTTCTATGTTCAGAGTGTATTTACAAGTTAAGAGTTGGACTCTATCTTACTAAAATATGAAAATATTAAGCTAAGATATAAATTCAAGAACATGGCCGGGCACGGTGGCTCACGCCTGTAATCCCAGCACTTTGGGAGGCTGAGGCGGGCAGATCATGAGGTCAGGAGAGCGAGACCATCCTGGCTATCACGGTGAAACCCCGTCTCTACTAAAAATACAAAAAATTAGCCAGGCGTGGTGGCGGGCACCTGTAGTCCCAGCTGCTCGGGAGGCTGAGGCAGGAGGATGGCATGAACCCGGGAGGCGGAGCTTGCAGTGAGCAGAGATTGCGCCACTGCACTCCGGCCTGGGCGACAGAGCGAGACTCCGTCTCAAAAAAAAAAAAAAAAAAAAAAAAAAATTCAAGAACATTCACTGATGCACTGCTACAATAAAATAAATTAGAAAATCACCTAAATTTTTATCAGTAGTGAGACAGTTAAATTATGGTACTAAACTTAATGAAATCGAAGGCAACCATTAAAATTAATAAAGTAGATATATATGAATGAACATGGAAAGATATCCATGATATATATATATATATATATATTTTTTTTTTAAAGCAATTTGCAGAAAAATTTATAAAGTGTGATTCTACTTTATGTTTAAATTGCATATATTTCACGTAAAATGCATTTACTTTCACGTAAATGAAAGTGTAAAAACATATTCACAGGCACACACACGTATATCTTCTCTCAGGCATGCTGGTTTACTTTCTATCCCTCATGTCTGCCAACACTATTTGTAAGGCTCTTTGTGGTTGTTGCCTAAAACAAAAGATTTTTACCTCCCTTTTATTGGTTAACTCCTGTTTTTCCTCCAGATCTCAGCTCATTGTTGAAATCAATAATAAATACCTTGCCCGATACACCTAATTAGCTCGCAATCCTCTTATTGCATTTCCTTGTGTCGTGAGTAGCTCTCCTTTGTCACACTTACCCCAATTGCAACTTGACAATCACTCCCAGGACTCCTGGAGTGTGTTTATCACCTGCCTAGGGGAATCTCTGGGAGGCTGCAGTGTGTGTTATGTTTCACTCTTTTATCTTGAGAGCCTAGCACATGTTAATCATGCTGTAGAAGCAAAAATTATTATTTGAATAAAGCATGAAGTAATGAATTCTCGTTCTCCATTCCACATTTGGGGATAGCTAGTCTCTTGTTATAAAACTTGCTCTGGTTATTTAGCTAATAAATACCAAGCCAGAATTTAGACCAAACTCAACCTCATTCTAAAGCTTGTGATCTGAACCAACAGTAAATGACCAAGTTAAAGTTTCCAAATCAGATTTTACTGAAGCATAAATGCTAAAAATCAGGAAACAACAGGAAGCATTTAAGAAAGCACTTTCTCTTTCTTCCTCATGGACACTATGGGGAGGATTATCACTATGATCACTATTTGGAGAGGAATGAGAGGGAGACTGATAATCTTCTAATAGATGATCAAATGATAACCTGTCTTAGTTCATTCAGGCTGCTGTGACAGAGTACCATACACTGGGTGGTCAACAGAACCTTATTTCTCATAGTTCTAGAGGCTGAGGAATCCAAAGTCTGGTGTTTGGTGACACCACACTTCCCCATTTACAGATGGCTGCCTTCTCCTTGTTTCCTCACATGGCAGAGAGCTCAGAGTGAGAGCAAGCTCTTGGGTCTCTTCTTATAAGGGCACTAATCCTATTAATGAGGGCTCTATCTTTATTACCTAATTATCTCCTAAGCCCCCAACTTTTAATATCCTCACATTGGGAATTAGAATATCAACATATAGATTTCAGGGAGACATAAACATTCACCCCATAGCACAATCTTTAGGATTTCTTTCATTGATAACCTGCATAATTTTATAGTGATTCAATTGAGATTTTGTAATTTGCCAAACCCCATAGTTCTGATGAAATTCAGTCTGCTATTATTGCCATGCTAATGCTTTGTTTTGGGGAAAGATTGTATTCTCACCTACTTCATGAATTAAAGCATGTTCATTTCCACTTATAAGCAGTAATGACCTCAATTTTAAAAAACTGAGACCTCAATCAAAACTGAAAAATCACTCTGCTTGAAACTGAAACAAAATTAGATTATAAATGTGCCAACATTTAGGCCTTCTTTAGCATATTTAAGGTTAAAATCTTAACCCTGATCTATAAACATGTAATGTGTCAGGGTAGGTAATAGTATGGAGAGGGAAAGGCAGACAATGAAAACAAATGGAAGCATTCTACCGTATTCTAAGGCTGACAGAAATACCACATTTCATTAAAAAAAATTATAGCAATACTACTAAGATTTTCACAAACACACTTGTCCACTACCCCCCCCAAAAAAAACTTGGCTTAGATAAAATCTCATTAAGTTTTGAATGTAAAATGGTTTGAGAAAATGTTTAAAAAAGTTATCTTTTAAATTATTTTATATTCACATATATGAAATTATATTAACATTACATGAATTATATACGTATCACATGAATTATAGGAACATTATATGAATTATATAAATACATCAGATTGCTTGCAAGGCGTAGAGTCTTTTCCTTTGAATATTCTCAGTGGTAGTAAAACTTTCTTCCAAAAAATAAATTTCACCTCTAAAGGTGAGTTTATCAATCCGTCTGTCTATTCATACACACGTATACATATCCTCCCTCTTCTCTGGCCCTCATGTATAGAAGAGACAGAGAGAGAGAGACAATAGTTTCTATCTATCTATCCATCCATCCATCCATCCATCCATCCATCTATCTATCTATCTATCTATCTATCTATCTATCTATCTGCACAAACGTGTGTGTGTGTGTGTGTGGTTGTTTATCTATGTGTACATATACAAGGATTTCCTTAAAAAGTCATTATTATTCATTCAGTGGAAGAGAAGTGCATTTTGAAGCAGAGGCCTCAACTCTGTTCTTGCCTCTGACTCACAGCTGCAATATTACCCTGGATAAATCACCCCATCTTCAGTTTTGCCTCTTTTCTTGCTGTCTTCATCTAATAATTGAGTGCATGGGACTAGGTAACTCTTCAATTGTGATATTCTCTACTTACTTTCCTTTTTTGCTCTCTCTCTCACACCATAGAGCACATTTAAAGAATTTTTTTTTTCATGAGCTTTGAATTGCTCTAAATCTTACAAGAAGCAGTTTTGCTTATAATTAGCTAAGATTTTTATTCTGTGTCTAAGAAACAAAAGACCAGAGAGATACCCAGCTGTCTTTTGTACATCAAATGTCTCTTATTAGCATGACATTTTGATGAGTTAAAGTATAGATGAATCAAAGGTAGACTTTGTACTCCTTAAAATTCACATGGGGATGAATGCTAAAAAAGATATGTTTTAGTTTGCTATTCTTAAAGCATTTGAAAAAATAATATGACATCTGTCAAATATCAAATGGAGCAGCTTGTTTTCAGGGGCATATGTATGTACAGACAGACTTGGATTTGCATGCATACATATTACAATAAAATCACTAAATAAACTCTTTACCAGAAGTATCAGAAATTCTATATCCAGAGACTATTGGGTTCTTTAAAGTAGTCACCATGGGAAGCTCTAAACTTATTCCAATCAGGTTGTCATTGCGCACAAAAAAGCTCAGGAGTTTCTTTCTAGAACTGCTTACAGCGTTTTCTTTTGAATATTCTCAGTGGTGGTAAAACTTTGTTACAGAAAATCAATTCCATCCCTAAAAGTTAGTCCAAATACGATTTGAATTGGTGTGAAATTTGGCACTATGCCTTTCTGCTTAGTCCTCATTGAAGAACATATTCCTGGCAGCAGAAGCGCCTCATTATAAAGCTTTTTCACCTATAAGATGGGCCCGTGGCATGGATCCCAAATGCCATGTTCCGATAAGCCCCATTTGGCACACTGGTAAAAAATGAAATACACTTCTGTGCTTTAAATCTAAAACAGGAATGCAGTAGAATGTGGGAAGTAGTTAATTTAGATTTGGAAAGCAAACTCATCAATCACCCATTAGATAAATGGTGCATTTACTTTGGGTCTGTCAATAAAAACATCAATTAACATTACCAGGTCCTCTCTGTAGAAATACAACTGGATGATACTTTCCTTTGAAATTAGTCGGAATTCAGTTTTCTCACTTGCTGCCTAATTAAAATATCCTCATTTTAAAGAAAAATACTAATTAATAATTGTGAATGAATTCTGTGACATTTAAAAATATTCTATTTTTAATTTGTTAAAAATGTAGTCCATCATTTTCCATTCCAATTCAGATTTACATGTTCCTATTACTATTACTATTACTCTGTTCCTATTTTTTATTTTAATATAATAGTGAAGTAGTAGATTTTTAAAATAATTTCAGTTTTTACCTTAGATTCACAGGAGACATGTACAAGTATGTTACCTGGTTATATTGCATGATATTGACAATTGCTCCCATCACCCAGGTACTAAGCACAGTACTCAATAGTTATCCAATGGTTAGAAAACCATTGCCTCTCTCCCTTCTCCCCCAGGAATCTACGGTATCTGTTTCCAACTTTATGTCCACCAGTACACATTGTTTAGCTCCCACTTACAAGTGAGAACATTTGGTATTTGGTTTTCTATTCCTGCGTTAATTCACTTTGGATAATGGTCTCTAGCTATATCTATGTTGCTGCAAATGACATAATTTCACTACTTTTATGTCTGCATAATATTCCACAGTGTATATGTACCACATTTTCTTTATCCAAACCATATTGATGGGCATCTAGGTTAATTCCATGTCTTTCCTATTGTGAAAAGTGCTGCAATGTACATATGCGTATGTCTTTTTGGTAGAATGATTTATTTTCTTTGGGTAAATACCCAAAAATAAAATTGCTGGTTCAAATGATAGTTTTGTTTTAAGTTTTTTGAGAAATCTCCAAACTGCTTTCCGCAGTGGCTGGCCTAATTTACATTCCCACCAAGAGTGCATAATTGTTCTCTTTTCTCCACAGCCTGGCCGACATCTCTGGTTTTTTGACTTTTTAATAATAGCCATTCTGACTGGTGTGAGATGGTATCTCATTGTGGTTTTGAGTTGCATTTTTCTGGTGATTAGTGCTGTAGATAATTTTTTCGTATGTTTGTTGGCCACTTGTATATCTTTCAATAAGTGTTTGTTCATGTCTTTGGCCCATTTTTTTAATGGGGTTATTGATTTTTGGCTTGTTCAACTGTTTAAGTTTCTTATGGATTCTGGATATTCCACCTTTGCCGGATGTATAGCTTGTGAATGTTTTATTCCATTCTGTCAGTTGTTTACTCTGTTGTTAGTTTCTTTTGCTGTGCAGAAGTTTTTTGGTTTAATCAGGTCCCAATTGTCAATTTTTTAAATACAATGGCTTTTAAATTAACTATAAATTATTTTCCAAGGCTGATGTACAGAATGGTGTCTCCTGGGTTTTCTTATAGGTTTCTTATAGTTTGAAGTCTTGAATTTAAATATTTGATCCATCTTGAGTTAATTTTTGTATATGGTAAAATGTAGGGGTTCAGTTTCATTCTGCATATGGCTGGCCAGCGATCCCAGAATTATTTATTAAATAGGAAGTCTTTTCTCCATTGATTACTTTGGTTGAGCTTGTCAAAAATCAAATGACTGTAGCTGCTTTATTTCTTGGTTGTCTATTCTGTTTCACTGGTCTATATATCTGTTTTTGTACCAGTATCATGCTGTCTTGGTTACTGTAGCCTTATAGCATAAAGTTAGGTAAAGAGATGTCTTTGGCTTTGTTCTTTTTACTTAGAATTGCTTTGGATATGTGAGCTTCTCTGGTCATATATGAATTTTAAAAAAGGGTTTTTTTTTAATTCTGTGAAAAATGACATTGGTAGACTGATAGGAATACCATTGAATCTGTAAACTGCTTTGGGTAGTATGGCCATTTTAACAATATTAATTCTTCTAATCAATGAGCATAAAATATTTATCCATTTGTTTGCATCATGCCTCATTTCTTTCAGCAGCGTTTTGTAGTTCTCTTTGTAGGGATCTTTTACTGCCTTGGTTAGATGCATTCTTAGGCTTTTGTTTGTTTGTTTGTTTGTTTTGCAGCTTTGTAAATGGGGTTGCATTCTTGATTTGGCTCTCGGCTTTAACGTTATAGGTGCATAGAAATGCAACTGAGTTTTGTACACTGATTTTATATCTTAAAACATTATTTACATTGTTTATAAGCTCCAGGAGCCTTTTGGTGAAATCTTTAGGGTTTTCTTTTTTTTTTTTTCAGACGGCGTCTCGCCCTGTCACCCGGGCTGGCATGCAATAGCACAATCTCGGCTCACTGCAACCTTTGCCTCCCGGGTTCAAGCAATTCTCCTGCCTCAGTCTCTCAAGTAGCCAGGATTACAGGCGCCTGCCACCACACTCAGCTAATTTTTTTTGTATTTTTAGTAAAGACGGGGTTTCACTATGTTGGCCAGGTTGGTCTCAAACTCCTGACCTTGTGATCCACCCACCTCGGCCTCCCAAAGTGCTGGGATTACATGAGTGAGCCACCATGCCTGGGTCTTCTAAGTATAGAATAATCATCATCATTGAAAAGAGATCGTTTGAGTTCTTCTTTTTCTAGTTGAATGCCTTTTACTTCTTTCTCTTGCCTGATTGCTCTGGCAAGGACTTCCAGTACCATGTTGAATAGGAGTGGTGAGAGTGAGCATCCTTTTTTTCTTCCAGTTCTTAAGGGGAATGCTTCCAGTTTTTGCCCATTTAGTACGATATTGGCTGTGGGTTTGTCATAGATGGTTCTTATTTTCAGGTATGTTACTTTGATGCCTAGTTTCTTGAAGGATTTTATCCTGAAGGGATGTTGGATTTTACTGAAAGCTTTTACCACACCTACTAAGATGATCATATGGTTTTTGCTTTCAACTCTGTTTATGTGGTGAATCACATTTATTGATTTGCATGTGTTAAAGCAACCTTGTATCCCAGGAATGAAGCCTACTTGAGCATGGTGAATTAACTTTTTGATGTGCTGCTGGATTAAGTTTGCTAGTATTTTGTTGAAGATTTTTGCATCTATGCTCATCAGGGATGTTGACCTGTTTTCTTTTTTCATTGTATCTTTGCCACGTTTTTGTATCAAGGTGATACTGGTACTAGTTGCATAGAAGAAATTAGGGAGGAGTTCCTTTTCCTTGATTTTTTTGGACTAGTTTTAGTTTTAGTAAGATTCGTACCAGCTCTTTGTACATCTGGTGAATCCATCTGGTCCAGAGTTTTTATTTTTATTTTTTTTTTAGTTGGTTGGTTTTATATTACTGATTTAACTTTGGAACTTGATATTGGTCCGTTCAGCATTTCTATTTCTTTCTGATTCAATCCTGGGAGATTGTGTGTTTCCAGGAATTTATTTATTTATTTTATATTTTGTACTTTTTGTGCTTAGAGGTGCTCATAACACTTTCTGAAGATCATTTGTATTTCTGTGGGATCAGTCGCAATGCCACCTTTGTCATTTCTGATTGTGCTTATTAGGATCTTCTCTTTTTTTTTTCTTTGTTAATCTAACTAACAGTCTATCAATCTTGTTTATCCTTTGAAAAACCCAACACTGGTTTACTTGATTCTTTCTATGAATTTTTGGGTCTCAGTTTTGTTCATCTTTTCTCTGGTTTTAATTATTTCTTTTCTGTAGCTAGGTTTGTGGTTAGTTTGTTCTTGATTTTCTAGTTCCTCTAGACGTGATGTTAGGTCATAAATTTGAGATCATTTTAACTTTTTCAGATAGATGTTTATTGCTACAAACTTTTCTGTTAATATTGCTTTTGCTGCATCCCAGAGATTTTGGCATGTTGTGTCTCCGTTTTCACTTAATTCAAATAATTTTTTGATTTCCACCTTAATTTTATTGTTTACCCAAAAGTCATTTGGGAGCAAGTTATTCAATTTCCATGTAATTGTGTGATTTTGAGAGATCTTCTTGGTATTGATTTCTATTTTTATGCCACTGTGGCCTCACAGTATGGTTGGCATTACTTTAATTTTTTTTAAATTTTTTGAGACTTGATTTATGGCTTAGTATACGGTAGATTTTAGAGTATGTTCCATGTGCAAATCAGAAAAATGTATATTCTGTGGTTGATGGATGCTGTGTTCTGTAGACGTCTATTAGGTACAATTGGTCAAGGGTCAAATTTTAGTTCAGAATTTCTTTGTTAGTTTTCTGCCTTGATGATCTGCATAACACTGGCGGTGTAGTGTTGAAGTTTCCTAGTATTATCATTTGGGTATCTTAGTTTTCATAGGTCTAGAAATACATGTTTGTGTATTTGGCTGCTTCAAGGTTGGGTGTGTATATATTTAGTGTTGAATTGAACCCCTTATCATCATGTAATGCCCTTTTTCGTTCTTTTTTACTGTTGTTGTTTTAAAGTCTATTTTACCTTATAAAAGGATAGTGGCCCCTGCTCTTTTTTGTTTCTGTTTCCATGGTAGTTCTTTCATTACCCCTTTATCTTGACTCTATGGATATAGTTATGTATGAGATAACTCTTGACAGCATATAGATGGATCTTATATTTTTATCCAGCTTTCCACTCTGTGCCTTTTAACCAGGGCATTTAGGCAATTTACATTCAAGGCTAATATTGATATGTAAGGTTTAAGTTCCATTGAGAAGTTGTTAAATCACTGCTTTGCAGTTTCTATTCTGTGACTGCTTTATAGGGTCTGTGGGCTATGTACTTAAGTGTGTTTTTGTGGTAACAGATATTATTCTTTTGTTTCCCTGTTTAGAACTGCCTTAAGGATCTCTTATAAAGCTGTTCTAGAGGTAACAAATTTCCTTATAGCTTGCTTGTCTGGAAAAAGGTTTTATTTCTACTCTTGATATGACACTTAATTTGGTGGGATATACAATTATTGATTGGAATTTATTTTGTTTAACCCTTTTCCCATTTACCCCAATAATACTTGCCAGCAGTGCTTGCAGCTGCAACATTTACCCTGAGAAAACTTTGCCACAAAATATCTTGCTTTTATTATTATTTTCACATCACTTTAGTATATTGACTTTGGGAGAAAAGACATCATTCTATTTATATCATCCTGTATTTAGTAGTGGTATTTCCATTTACAAAATACAGTGATTCTCAATTACTGAAAATGTCAAATCCTAGAAAACATAGCATTTCTACACATAATGTTAACATTGTTCTCGAACAGCTGTTGCCCAAAGATTCATTTAATAAATCTGATTTTTCTGAAATGGTTGATTCTAATGATGCAGACAATTCTGATGTTGGTTCTGTTTCAAAATAACTCTAAGAAAGTATTCATATTTTATTTCCACATTGAAAGTCAGTTTGATTCAGCTCCAAAGAACATGTTTATGTAAAATTAAATAATTGCTGGCAGAGAGCTGCACTGTTTTTTGTTTGTTTGTTTGTTTTCTAAATGGAGAAAAGGTTAAAAATGGGGAAAAGGTTAAGAATGCTGAAAGTTGACCCCAAACTCTCTTGTCTTGTAAGGTTTCCGCTGAAAAGTTTGCTATCAACGAAATGGGATTCCCTATGCACATGATGTAATCTTTTTCAGTAGCTGCCTTCAAGATTTTTTTTAATTTTAGCATTGACCTTGGGCCATCTGGTGAATACATGCCTTGGTGAGGTTCATTTTGTATAGCATCCTCCAGGTGTTCTCTGGATTTCCTGTATCTGGATGTCTATCTCTCTGGCAACATGAGGAAATTTTTCTTAAATTATTCCCTCAAATATGTCTTCTAGGTTGTTTTCTTTTTCTCTGCCTTTCTCAGGAATACCAATCATTAGTAGGTTTCATCACTTTATATAATCTCTTATTTCTTAATGACATTGTTCATTTTTCAAAATGCTTTTTGTCTTTACTTTTATCTGAATGGGTTAGTTCAAAAGATTGGTCTTCAAGCTCTGAAATTCTTTCTTCTGTTTGGTGCAGTCTACTGATGAAGCTTTCAATTGTGTTTTGAAATTCCTTAAGTGAGTTCTTCAGTTTCAGAAGCTCTGACTGATTCATTTTAAAGATGTTTATCTCTTCCTTCATTTCCTGGATTGCTTTAGAGGTTTCTTTGTGTTGAATTTCAATCTTGTTCTTGGATATCATTGAGCTTCCTTGCAATACTTGCTTTGAATTCTTTATCTGTCATTTCTGGTTTTTTCATTTTGGTTAGGGACCATTGCTAGAGAGCTGGTGTGGTTCTTTGGTGGTGTTACTCCATTCGGATTCTTCATGGTGACAGAATATTTGACATTGTTTCCTTCTCTTCTGGAGACATTGGCACTTGTAATTTTTGTAATTATTCCATGCGGGTATTTTTTTTCTTTTTCTCTCTTTCCCTATAATATTATTGTATTTTTCTACTTTCCTTTTGCCTTTCCCCCACTCCCTAGGGGGTGTGACTCTAAAGGATGCTGGTTTGGTTCTTTTGGCTTTGCTTCTATAGGTCTAAGCACTTCGGTTGGCAGGTTTTTTTTGCGGGGGGGTTGTGAAGTTTGACCTACAGGTCAGTAGATGGAGCTTACGGGTAAAATCCAATTGTGACTAACATGGCTGGATGTACACTTGATTCTTGTTTGCTGGGAGAAGCCTTTTGTTGCTTCAGGCAGTGGACTTAATTCATGGTGTCCAAGTGATCTGAACTTCCCGCTTATCCCCAGGAAGGAGCACAAGGCAAGATGGGCCAGGCTGGCTTGGGCAGGTCCACCTACAGGTCCACCAAAGGCAGACACAAGCACCTTCACTGAGGGAGAATCTACTAGGTGGCCACCAACACCCAGACTGTGTCTAGGCATACTAACACCTTGGCCCTAGGTTCTCAACATGCGGATGGCAGGCAGTCTAAACTCCTAATCCAGGAGAGTAGCCACTCTAGACTCCCAGAGATCTGCCTGAGCATGAAGCAGAGAGGAGACGCCTGTACAAGGATATCTGCACAGGAAGGATGGGGCAGCTCACACTGCTCTTCCAAGAGAGCAGGTACTCAAAATGTCTGAATATCTGCCTGGGTGGGAAGTGGAGAGCATGCCCCTGAACTAAAGTCTCCGCATATCGGGGGTAGGGTGATTCAGGCTGCTGAACCAAGAAAGCAGATGCTTTGAATGCCTAGAGATCTGCTTGGGCCTGAAATGAAGAGGGGCCCCTTGCACCATGATGTCTGCACAGGAATGGTGGGACAGCTTAGGCTGCCAGTTCAGGCAAGTAGATGCTTTGAATGCCTAGGTGTTAAGTGGAGGGGGGCCCCATACACCATGATCTATGAACAGGAAAGATGGGGCAGTTCAGGCTGCTGATCTAGATGAGTAAGTGCTCCAAATGTCTGGAGATCTGCTTGGGCATGGAGCAAAGAGGACCCTGCTGCACTTTGGTCTATGCCTAGGAAAGGCTGGGTGACTCAGGCTGTTAGTCCATGTGAGTGGATAATCCAAATAGCTGGAGATCTGCCTATGTGCAGTGTGGAGAGGGCCACACTGCACCACAATGTATGCACAGGAAGGGTTGGGCAGGTCAGGCTGTTTATCCAGGTGAGGGGGTGCTCCAAATACTTAAAGATTCACTTTGGGGTGGAACAGAGAGGGCCTCCACTGCACCACAATATACGTCTATGAAGGGTTGGGTGGCTCAGGCTGCTGGTCCATGCAAGCAGGTATTCCAGAAGTTTGGATTTCTGTCTGGGGTTGGAGTAGAGAGGGCCTTGTTGCAACATGATCTCAGGGGAGCAGGGTGGAGCACCCAGCAATGACACATGCAGACCACTTCTAGGTCACCAAGCTGGTCCTGGCTGCAGGTCTCATTTTCTAAGAGAAACTATAGCCTTAGCAGTTCTCTTCCTTCCCTAAGCCTGTGACAGGGGAGAGAATGATCCCAATGCCTACTGTTGAGGCACTTTCCACAGTTCTGGCTGTGGAAGCCCCTACACTGCTCCAATCTCTGGCTCAAGAGCAGGCACTCCAATCTCTGGCTCAAGACTAAAGTGCCTACATAGCCAAACTGCCAGGTCACTAAAGACTGGCTGACTTCGTATGTGCCCAGATTAAAAATGGCCTCTGGGTCTTGGTCCCAGGTCTGGAAAAATGCCTGCAGGTTTTCCTGATTTCTTCCCTTCTCAGAATGTCCAAGCCTCTCCCCAAGTTAGCTCCATTGCTTGGGAGAAAGAAAGTGTTCTCCCTTGGCCTGTGACTCACCTCTATCCCTCTGCGACTGACTTTTCCACTGGGGTTGCTCAGATCCCCACTAAAGAGGTGAGTTGCAGAGGGAGGCTCTCTGCCTCTCTCATGTGCTGGAGCTTCACTGACTTGTATCAGCCAGATACATCACAGGAGCTCTTTGCTCTCATTCTCCTCCCCAGAATCAGGGTATGTCCTTCACAATTGCAGTGGATTCTCCTTTTCCTTCTAGAATTACAGTTCACAACGTTGACTTTCATTCACTATCTTGCTGTTTCCAAGTAGCTGAAGCATGCTAAAAGCCTCTAATCCACCATCTTGGAAACAAAACAACAAAACAAAACAAACAAACAAAAAACAAAAACCCTTAGTTCCTATTGAAGGCAGAAATTATTCCATTCAACCAGAGAAGAAAAATGAATCATCAATGATTTCATCTTTCTTGTACTGATGTCTAGTCAGTTCCTAAATGTGCATGATTGGACCTCAACAGCAGTAGCAATTCCATTCTCACTTTACAGTTTCCATTTTCTAGTACAGAAAGATGACCTTTGGCCCAGATTATTATATTGCAAGTGTCAACTGCTTCCTAGCATGGCTCTCTAATTCCAAGGTATTTGTATTTTCTAACCTAAAACAATGTTTGAACATTTTTATTTCTTTATTTTGACAAAGTAATATACTATGTAATGTATTAGTTCTTTTCAAACTGCTGATAAAGACATACCCAAGACTGGGAAGAAAAGGTGGTTTAATTTGACTTACAGTTCCATGTGGCTGGGTAGGTCTCATAATCATGGTGGAGGGCAAAAGGCACTTCTTACATGGTGCCAACAAGAGAGAATGAGGAAAAAGCAAAATTGGAAACCCCTGATAAGCCCATCAGATCTCGTGAGACTTATTCACTATCACAAGAATAGCACGGGAAAGACCAGCTCCCATGATTCAATTACCTCCCACTGGGTCCCTCCCACAAGACATGGGAATTCCAAGAGATACAATTCTAGTTGAGATTTGGTTGGGGACACAGTCAAACCATATCATTCCCCCTGGCCCCTCCAAATCTCATGTCCTCACATTTCAAAATCAAGCATGCCTTCCCAATAGTCCCCCAGTCTTAACTCATTTCAGCAGTAACCCAAAAGTCCACATTCCAAAGTCTCATCTGAGACAAGGCAAGTCCCTTCTGCCTATGAGCTTGTAAAATCAAAAGCAAGCTAGTTACTTCCTAGATACGATGCAGATAAAGGTATTGGGTAAATACAGCCATTCCAAATGGGAGACATTGGCCAAAACAAAGGGATTACAGGGCCCATGCAAGTCCGAAATCCAGCAGAGCAGTCAAACTTTAAAGCTCCAAAATGATCTTCTTTGACTCCAGGTCTCACATCTAGGTTACACTGATGCAAGAGGTGGGTTCCCATGGTCTTGGGCAGATCCACCCCTGTGGCTTTGCTGGGTACAGCCTCCCTCCCGGCTGCTTTCATGGACTAGCATTGAGTGTCTGCAGCTTTTCCAGATGCACAGTTCAAGCTGTCAGTGGATCTACCATTCTGGGGTCTGGAGGACGGTGTCCCTCTTCTCACAGCTCTACTAAGTGGTGCCCCAGCAAGGACTCTGTGTGGGGGCTATGACTGCACATTTCCCTTCTGCAGAGCCCTAGCAGAAATCCTCCATGAGGGCCACAACCCTGCAGCAAACTTTTCCTGGGCATCCAGGCATTCCCATACATCTTCTGAAATCTAAGCAAGTTTCCAAATCTCAATTATTGACTTCTGTCTACCTGCAGGCTCAACACCATGTGGAAGCTGCCAAGCCTTGTGGCTTCCACCCTTTGAAGCCACAGTCTGAGCTCTACATTGGCCCCTTTCAGCCACAGCTGGAGCGGCTCATACACAGGGCACCAAGTCCCTAGGCTGCACACAGCACAGGGACCCTGGGTCTGGCCAATAAAACCACTTTTTCCTCCTGGACCTCCAGGCCTGTGATGGAAGCGGCTGCTGTGAAGGTCTCTGACATGGCCTGGAGACATTTTCCCCATGGTCTTGGGAATAAACATTAGGCTCTTTGCTGCTTATGCAAATTTCTGCAGCCAGCTTGAATTTCTTCCCAGAAAATGGGTTTTTCTTTTCTATTGCATAGTCAGGCTGTAAATTTTTTGAACTTTTATGCTCTGTTTCCCTTTTAAAACTCAATATTTTTAACAGCACCCAAGTAACCTCTTGAATATTTTGCTGCTTAGAAATTTCTTCCACCAGATATCCTAAATCATCTCTCTCAAGTTCAAAGTTCCACAAATCTGTAGGGCATGGCCAAAATGCTGCAAGTTTCTTTGCTAAAACAGAACAAGAGTCGTCTTTGCTCCAGTTCCCAAAAAGTTCCTCATCTCCATCTGAGACCACCTCAGCCTGGATTTTATTGTCCATATGGCTATCAACATTTTGGGTGAAGTCATTCAACAAGTCTCTAGGAAGTTTCAAACCATCCCACATTTTCCTGTCTTCTTCTGAGCCCTCCAAACTGTTCCAACTCCTGCCTGTTACCCAGTTCCAAAGTCCTTTCCACATTTTTGGGTATGTTTTCAGCAGCACCCCACTCTACTGGAACCAATTTACTGTATTAGTTGTTTTTCATGCTGTTAATAAAGACATACCCGAGACTGGGAAGAAAAGGTTGTTTAATTTGACTTACAGTTCCACGTGGCCAGGGAGGTCTCATAATCATGGCAGAGGGTGAAAGGCAGTTCTTACATGGCAGCCTCAAGGGAGAATTAGGAAGAGGCAAAAGCAGAAACCCTTGATAAACCCATCAGCTCTCATGAGACTTATTTGCAATCACAAGAATAGCAAGGGAAAGACCAGCCCCCATGATTCAATTATCTCCCCCCTGAGTCCCTCCCACAAGACATGGGAATTCTAGGAGATACAATTCAAGTTGAGATTTGGTGGGGACACAGCCAAACCATATCATGTAACTTCCTGTTAACAAAACCCCCAAAAAACAGAAAACTTCAACTCTCCATCCCTCCTTGAATGTAAGCTCACCCTGATATTCTAAGACATGCCAGCATTGGCCACTCCTTCTAAGTTTACTTACAATTATTTGCCTTCAAATATTATATGTTCATGTTAAACTGTCCTCAGGTATTCCTGTTTTCATGGTTTATATTGTTATTCTTTCAGCCTGAACACATAGTCATCATATTCCATGTTTATATTTTCTATTTTTTAAACTCAGTTTTGATGCTTTATATTTTAATAACATTTCTCTTCCTTGTTTATTTGGAGATTCTTTCCTCCTCATCTTACGCATACAGCAAATGGCTTATCCTCTACTTTTTACTCACCATATTGCATTTTTCTATTTTTTTCTATTACCTTTTATCTTCCCTGCTGTATTGACAGCTTGTTGAGGGCAGGAAAAACTCATTATTCATTGCCTTGCACAGCACAGATTCTCAATAAATAACTGCTTTATTGAAGCTAAGTAGATCTATATGATATTCACAATGTTTATATTCTCAGAAAGTTTCTCAAGCAGATGATAGTTGCTATAGAAATCCAGAAAATGTAGACAGAGAATATTTTGATGTTCAGTATTATCATAACCACACCCCTCACACCCAGAGGCAGTGAAAAGGAAGCCCAGAATCCAAAGCTTCTATTCCCCAATCTGCACACAGTATTCACATCACCCAAACAAACAGCATAATATCTCAAAGCATCAGCTTTCTCCTCTGAAAAAAAAGGTAATATTGTCTACTACGTGTACTGTAGTCACCATATTTATTTGATATTTGTCAAAATTTAAACCATATGGGATAGCATCCAGCAGCAACTTATATACTTTAAAACACTGTACAAATGGAAATCTTTAAGGAAACTGGCAGATAACAAATACTCATCTCCTCTAACTTATAATTCCATCATTGCCAACCAATGTCCTATAAATAAATTTTTCTTGTGATGCTAACCATAGAGGTCAATATCAGTTTTCCATATCTTTTTTTCCTCTCATTTTATTGGTACCTTCCGTGTCATTGGTAGTGTTTCATCTATCAAAAAACTTGAGAGGTCATTAAATTAGCATTTTAAAAATGAGACTAAGTGGGAAATTATTTTATTTAAAATCAGTGTGCTCACTTAATATTCATTATTTTTTCCTAATCAGTGTGAGCTGAAAACACTACCCAGAAGCCACTGGATGTCAATCACTAAAGCATGAATTTTATTTGAAGCTGTGTTCTTAACCAGAATATAATTTTTATATATTTTGTTAAATTTAGCTATGAACAAAATGGAACTAATAAACAGAAAGAAAAGATGAAAAAAATTAGATAATTAAAAACAATAAAACAAAATGAATACCGCTTTTTTATTCAAATAATGTCATTCTTTATTTAACATTTACGGTACTCACTCTCAAAAAGGCAAAACAGGCTGGGCGCGGTGGCTCACACCTGTAATCCCAGCACTTTGGGAGGCCAAAGCAGGTGGATCACCTGAGGTCAGGAGTTTGAGACCAGCCTGCACAACACAGTGAAACCCAGTCTCTATTAAAAATACAAAAATTAGCCAGGCCTGGTGGTGGGCATCTGTACTCCCTGTTACTCTGGGATGCTGAGGCAGGAGAATCGCTTGAACCCAGGAGGTGGAGGTTGCAGTGAGCTGAGATCGCGCCACTACACTCCAGCCAAAAAAAAAAAAAAGGAAAAACATCAATACCTTAAGATGAACCACATCTGAGGGAAAGGCAGAGGCGGCCTTTTAAGGGAAGTCAGTCTATACGGAAAGTCTGGTTGAGGAAACCTTGTCCAACACCCTTGCCTGAAGTTTCATCCATCTAGTTGCAGGAAGCTCTTTATGTTTTCTTCATTCCCTACATGCAAGCAACAAGGCTCTTTTTCTTATTCTTCTCCTTCTTTTAGTTTTGAATTTGGACAAGAATTTTCCAAATTTTTCAAAGTTAAAAAAAGTTTTTTAAAGTTAAAAAAAATTAAAATAAAAAACACTCTAGTAAAACACATACTAATAGTATTTTGCTTACTCTAAAAGCAAAATATTATTTTTCGAATTGTCATTGATATTGTTACATATTCCCAGTTCTTGAATCCTATCTTTACATGAAAATAGTCTTCTCCCTCCCTCTTTTTTGTGTCTTTGAGGAATCTCCTGTGCTCACAATTTTTGCCCACCTACTCTTACAAGTAAAGGGATTAAATAGAAAACATCATCCAGCCAGCACAAAGATGTTATTTACAACAATGCCATTAATGAAGAGAGTCATGTGCATTTTCATTTTATCCTCTCAATAATACTGCAAGGAATGTATATGGAATATGCATTATTATCCTCTGGCAAAGAGTTTAATAATTCCCTGCCACAAATTTCAATTAGTAGGTAGAAAATAAGTAGAAAGAAGAACAAAGTAAATACATATATATATATATTAGTATATATTCATCTATATATAGTATTTCTACACGCACACACACACCCACATTCAAATACATCACTCACGGAGTCAGCTCTTCTATCACGTAATGACTTCCTCATAAAAGCCAACCTTTATAAATTCCTTTGTTTGTCTTTGCCACAAAAAGAATCTCCTAAACTTAATAGGTCCAAAATGTGTATTTGTTGAGTTATACTTTTGCTTCTTTGAGAGTAATTTTTTTCATTAAGTATTTCTTATTTGAACAAATTAGTCAAAAATTCTTTGGTCTAAATATGTAACAAGATTTACCCATACTAATGTCCTGTGACTTCATACAAATATATCTTGATTGTTAAGTTTAAGCTTATGTGTAAGGCAATGTCAGAGGCACCAGAATGGCCCTGTTACTCAAGCTGAATTTTCTGCATTTCATGCCTGTTGCTAAATGACACCAATCAAAATGGCATTTTTTAAACCTGCAACCTATTTTATTCATGTATGCATTAATTTAAATATGTTTTTGATTATTTCTATCATCATAGAATGGAGGCTGGAGGCAAAGGACCCTGGACACATGCAATGAGACAGTGAGTGTAGATGTGAAAGGACAGAAAGAACAGCCATTATATCAGTAAAGCCTCTGTCCAGAAAGTAGAAAATCCTCTTGGTAATTTCAACACTTTGGCATTTACAGTGTGACTCAATACTGACCAATAAGACATGATAAAAATTCTAAAGGGGCTTCTGAAGAAAATCTTGTCTGCTATCTCCACCCCTGTATAAGAGAGAGAGAGAGAAAATGAGAGAGAGACAGAGATGCAAAAGGATGTCCCTAGCACTCCTCAGCTTTCTTCCTCACTTGGACATCATTTTCTGTAACTATGTTAGGAAATGCTGCTGCCAACATGGAACCATGAATAGAGGTAGAGAGACCCAAGAGATCCTGGCATCACTGAGACCATGAACATGCCCTGAACAGTCTACCTGCAGCTATCTCTGGTGATGTGAGAAAAATACATTATTTGTAACTAAGCCACTTTTATAGTCAGTAATTCTGTTATTGTCACCAAACATATCCCAACTCTTTTAAAGATAAACTGAGTAATATGTAACCTAGTCCTTTAAAATTATTTTGATTCATTTTGTTGTCAAATAAAAGTTAAAGAAATATCATCCTTTCTCTCTTCTCTCCTGGTATATATAATATGTAATGTAATATTTATATTATATATATTTATATATGTAATATATATTATATATTATGTATGTAATATATATTATATATGTAATATATATTATATATTTATATCTGTAATATATATTATATATATTTATATATGTAATATATATTATATATTTATATATGTAATATACAATATATATGTAATAGATATTACATATATAAATATATGTAATAGGTATTTATATATGTAATATATATTACATATGTACATATGTAATATATATTATATATATTTATGTATGTGATATATATTATATATATTTATGTATGTGATATATATTATATATATTTATGTATGTGATATATATTATATATATTATGTATGTGATATATATTATATATATTTATGTATGTGATATATATTATATATATTTATGTATGTGATATATATTATATATATTTATGTATGTGATATATATTATATATATTTATGTATGTGATATATATTATATATATTTATGTATGTGATATATATTATATATTTATGTATGTGATATATATTATATATTTATGTATGTGATATATATTATATATATTTATGTATGTGATATATATTATATATATTTATGTATGTGATATATATTATATATATTTATGTATGTGATATATATTATATATTTATGTATGTGATATATATTATATATTTATGTATGTGATATATATTATATATATTTATGTATGTGATATATATTATATATATTTATGTATGTGATATATATTATATATATTTATGTATGTGATATATATTATATATATTTATGTATGTGATATATATTATATATATTTATGTATGTGATATATATTATATATATTTATGTATGTGATATATATTATATATATTTATGTATGTGATATATATTATATATATTTATGTATGTGATATATATTATATATATTTATGTATGTGATATATATTATATATATTTATGTATGTGATATATATTATATATATTTATGTATGTGATATATATTATATATATTTATGTATGTGATATATATTATATGTATTTATGTATGTGATATATATTATATGTATTTATGTATGTGATATATATTATATGTATTTATGTATGTGATATATATTATATGTATTTATGTATGTGATATATATTATATGTATTTATGTATGTGATATATATTATATATATTTATGTATGTGATATATATTATATATATTTATGTATGTGATATATATTATATATATTTATGTATGTGATATATATTATATATATTTATGTATGTGATATACATTATATATATTTATGTATGTGATACATATTATATATATTTATGTATGTGATATATATAAGACACACTCAACTCATTTTTGTTTTGCAAATACTCTGTTAGCCATTGCATTAGAAGCTGGAGATAATAAAGGGGAGGAGGAAAATGATGAAGATGATGATGATAAGAGAAAATGCAAGCAGGCATAAAATGGGTAGGGATTTGATAGAGTATAGATATTTAGACAAAAAAAATTCCAAAGAGATTAATTTCAGAAACTTAGCAGAGAACAGCACATACTTATCTTCCTAGAATGGGAACCGCCATTACCAAGCCCACCCCTACTTACTGGATTTCCTATCAGCATCTTACATTTCTTAAACATAAGCAGACAGTCAAGAATCAAGATGCAGCAGAAGAAAGCTTAAATATCAAAGGCAAAGCCTAAGTAAACACAAAAAGAAAAAACCAAAAGGCATAAACCGTTTATAAGAAAATAATGTCAGAAAATTACCCATATTGTACCTATGAAAAATGATCAAGAGGGTACAGAGAAGATCATTATGAAACACACTTAAAGAGTTTATGAGAATTCAAAATATAACAGGAGAAACGAAAAACTTTTGAGAATTTTTGCAACGTAAAGTTAAAGAAATCTAGAAAGCTGAGTGCAGAAGCACAAAAAGGTAAATATTAGACTTAAAAAAAAACCCAAAAGGTAAAAACCACCAAATATACTATTGCAAGAGATCCAGCATTAGAATGCAAGAAAATTCATCAAAACAAAGACCAGCAAATGAAATTGTAAAAAAAAAAAGCAAGAAAATTAATTCAAGGAATATCTAAGATCTGAAGGTCATGAATTTTCAGACTGAAAGAGATCAATGAATGCTCACACCAATGGATGGATATCAACATAAGTCAAGATAGTCATCATGACATCTTATAGCACTTGGTTCAAAGAAAATCAAATTCTTGGCCTTCAGAGATGGAGGAAATCACACTTAAAGATAAGAAATAGTAATGATTCTGATGTTCATATGCAACACTGAAAGCTAGCAATTTAACAAACCTTCAAATATCCAAAGGAAGAGTCATACTTGCAGACAAAGACTCTAATAATTAACTTGTTGTGCATTCTTCTTCAGAAGGCTGTTAGGGTGTGTGCTCGACCAAAAAGAGGGAATAAATCAAGGAAGAAAACAAAAACACCAAATAGAGGAAAGAGGAGATTTTTAAATGAGCATAGAACTGAAGGGTCTCACATGGATTACCAAGAAGGCCAAAGCCAAAAGGGTGACCCTTGAGATGCCTGGAAAAGACCCAATGCAGTCAGCACAGAAGTTTGGGATGGATTTTTTTTTTTTTTCAAAAAGGAGAAACTGATCACAACCCCAGTGTGGTAGAGCATATCAGGAAAAGATCTAGATAACTGAAGGGGAGTTTGACATAAGTATGCAAACAATAAACAAGAAAATAAGAAAACGTTGCACAGTGTTAGAAAGGTATCATGTATATTGCATGCCTCAGTGGTGAGTGATGGTTACATGTTCATAATAAAAACAATGAACATTTTCTAATCCAAAATTGTACGATTATTATAGTGGGAGGTGTGGAAGAGGAAAGGGCATGTGTGATAACTGGGGAGGTTCCAACATCCATAGTGGAAACTTAACAGATTGATTTGAATTGGGAAGAATGAGGAAGAGAGACAGAGAGAGAAATAGTGAGACAGAGACAGAGACAGACAGAGAGAGAGATACACACAGAGAGATACACAGAGTGACATAATTACATGTTTTGCAAATACAGGAGAATACACCAAAACAATCTAAAGGAAGGGGTTTCCTGTAAGGTATGAGACATGGAGAAGGAGAAGCAGTGCCAACTCTGTTCTGAACAAGCCTTGAGGTATCATTCATCACTTTAAATTATTTGTACAAATAGTTTTAATATAAATAAAAAATATTATATTTAAATTGTATTTTAAAAGGTAAAAAAAACAGATACTGAATCTCATCACACCTGAGAATATAATTGCTTTTCAGTGAAAGGAAAAGTTATGTTTTTACACAAAAATAAAAGAGAAATATGGAGGCATAAGAAAAAAATCTTCAGAAGAAATTTTTAGAATATATTTTTTTAGGGGATACACCCTTATATTCATTCCATCATGGAGCTGTATTTCTTATCTCTTGAATTTTTCATGGCCATCCAGTGCTGAAAAGTAATTGAGGTATTAATGGAGCTTCAGTCTTATAACTTGTGCAGCATGAACAGGCCAACGTGTGAGCCAATCAAAGATGTTCCCTGGACACTCAGCTTGAGAAAATGATTGAAAAAGAATCTGAATAATTCCAGAAAGTACAGTGCAATAGAGAAAGTATTATGTATTTTCTTTCAGGGAAATGGTCATTTCCCTCCAGAAATATTTCTCTTTCTTTCTCTTTCTCTCTCTACTTTCATTCCTCTCCTTCTTCCTTTCCCACTCTGTGTCTGTCTCTTTCTTTCTCTCTGCTCCCTCCACCCAACATATATAAAGTATTTGAGTCTCTGGTATGCTTAAGTTGGTAAATTGTTGAGCTCAGCAAAACTGTGTTAAGAAGTGTTGAAATATTTATCCCCAAATTGGTTCAGCTTGTAAGCAATAAGAGCAGATGAATGGTTCCTGGAATGTGTAGTACATCATTACAGGGCTTACCCATGCATCATTTATTGCTGGTAGATTCTTTATACTGTACTTTCATGAAGACAGAAAGAGGTACTGAAGGAGAAATCCACCAAATAGTACTTCCAGACGGACAGAATGTCCCTGCCAGGGGATAGACAAAGGCCTAAGGACACAGGACTCTATCATTTATATTTTTACTTCTGCACTTAAAGTGAGCACTTTTATAAAGATGTTAAAAGTCCAAACAAGCCTTTTTACTAGCACTTTCTGCACCCCATTATTTCATCAGTAATGTTCAGTGTGTTCTACTTGTTCTGTTAAGGTGTTGTCTCTTTAATTTCTAGGTATTTTAGAATAAGACTCATGCGGAATAAGAATATAATTGGTTTAGAAAATTTAAAACTATAATCTTTTGCCTGAAGTTGAATTTAAATGTAGTATTCCAAGTAAAACATCATGGCCCCCAATGAAAAAAAAAATAAAATTGATGCTGCTGACATATTGCAAATGTTTGAGATTTCCCACATGTGGGGAAGGGAGATGGATAGGAATGTCTGGGAGGAAAGGTGAACTATAAAAGATTGATAACATAAGGCAACCAACACCTATGAGATCCTGTCTTTAATTAACATTTATTAACATGAATATAATTAGTAATGGAGTGTGTAATGAAAAGAGCATAACATCAGCAAAGACAAGACCAAATATTCATCTTTGATTTCTCTTTTACTATCATTAAGATCTTCAGAAAATAATTTGTTTTTTGTGAATTTTTGTTACCTAATCTTTAAAATAACAATAAATCTGTGCAAGAATTATACTCAATAGAAAAGTAGAAATGCTGCTATGGTGTGGTTGTGTCGCCAGCCAAATTATCTTGAATTGTAATCTCCATAATCCCCACATGTCTAGGGAGGTGATTGGATCATGGGGGCAGTTCCCCCATGCTGTTCTCATGATAATGAGTTCTCATGAGATCTGATGGTTTGCTAAGGGGCTCTTCCCCCTTCACTACTCACTCTTCTCTTTCCTGCTGCCATGTGAAAAACGTCCTTGCTTCCCCTTTGCCTTCTGCCATGATTGTCAGTTTCCTGATGCATTCCCAGCCATGTTAAACTGTGAGTCAGTTAAACCTCTTTCCTTTTTAAATTACCCAGTCTAGGACAGTACTTTATAGCAGTGTGAAAACGGACCAATATAGATGCAATATCCACATTTAGAAACTATAACATAATCCATAAATATTAGTTACTATTAATGTATTTTCTTCCAGAAGGGGAAATGAAGAAAGTAAGTTTAAAGCATTGTCTGTGACTGGCAGTAGCAAAAGAAAGAAAGTTGATGGAGCCTTCCAAAGAAAAGGGACAGGCCACCAGTTTCAAATTCAAACGCAGCAGCTAGAAGGTTACTAAAGATCAATATTGAAAATTTCACAAATTTATCTGTGATCATCCTTAGATTCCTTCTGTTTTTCAAAAGGGTAAATGGGTGTCTTTCTAAGATGTGATAGCTATCTAGAGACCAGAGGAAGAGTCACCAAGTAAAAGGAGAGCGATATAGAGGACAAAACATGTTATCTGAATTTAGGAGACTCTCTCAAGATTTTGACAGTAATTAAGAGTCAAGTACTGTTTGTGGTGAGTCATCTATTAAGCTGCCAACTGCTAAGAAAATGAGGGCTAAGTCTCAACCAGTGGTTAGGACTACATTTTAGAAGCCCATTCCTGTGGAATGGAAATTAGGGCAAGATTTCCGGAACTGGTGGTCAATTATTATCTGTGGAAGAAGTCTAGATAGAAAAACTGAGATAACGTGAACAAAAGTTGGGTAAAGTGGCTATGAGGTTCGGGTGAAGGAGATGGTGAGGAGTGAGGAAATCTGTGAATGGAGGGATTCTCTACACCAGGGTTGTTCTTCCATATTATCAATACTTGAGCCCACCGGTAGCTGATGCTGTACTTACTGATGTCCTGCAACAGTGGGAAAGTTCAAGTAACAATGCCAGTTAAAAATACAGGGAAAGAAAGGGAAATTTTAAAGGAAATTCGTGCCTTAATTTGTATGATAAAAGGGCAGTGATATTGAACCATTTTTCAGGAAATCTGGGCATGTGTATGTTTGATCATCTAGCTAGCTCTCAATGTGTTCCTACTAACAAAACAATAACTGTTGTCTACTCTATTTTTTCTGAATAGACCTATTTTCCTGTATGAGTACATTAGTAATTGTGAGGAAATGGGCATAAGCTAAAAACTAAATTTCTAATTCCACCTTTTTCAGCCTAATCTATTTTAAAGAAAGATTTGTGATAACAAATAGGTTTTACCAACATGAAATGACTCTTTCATATTTGTCTCAATAATTATTTCAACACAGGAAACCTTTCATTTAGATTTTTTCAGTAAACAAGGGTGGCCTACTTCAAGAATTTTGGTAGTTTTTTTCATAAGTAAGTTTTATCTAAATTCCTTTTATAACACACACACACACACTAATTTGCAAGTGAGTGTGTGAAACTTTAATATTTTATTTATATGTAATTTTAAGGCAGACAACATACCCTGAATGCTAAAGTTTAAAAAAAGTGTGATTAATTTCACATTAGCATTAGTGATGTGCATTAAAACCAGAAAAAAAGTTTAGGAAACACACATTTTAAAGTACAGGAAAAGGTGGGAACAGTTCTATGTTGTTTTTCATTTTAGATGTGTTTTTAAAAATTCGTTGTGAAGAATGTGTTTGCGTCTCTAATAGTTCCTTTGGCATGCTCCATAATTGAATCATTCTCTAATTACTGATCAATAAGTTAAGCAAATAATAATAGAAATTGAATATTTCGATAAATTAATCTAGTTCATTAAAATAGACCAGTCATTTCCATCAAAATAGGTAATCTGGAAGCCCTTAAATAAGTGCATTATAGAAAGTAAGCTTTCTTATTCAAATCAGAAGACCATCATGTATCTTTTATTGTTAAAACCTGGATTTTTCTTTTTTCCTTCAGGTGGTTTCTCCATAGCCTGGGTAAATTAGATCATTGATCACATATATCTAGGGCACAGTCACTATTTATGCAATCAATGAACTTGAATTTAAACTGATAGACAAGATTTTTTTTTGATACAGAGTACACAATAATTGACATTCAATAACTGGCCAGAAATGAAATTATAAATCACATTTTTTTACTTTATCAAAAGAGAGTCTATTTTACAGGAGCCTGTTATGTAACAGGGGTTTGATTATTTTTATTCTTCATTTTGTGGTATTCATTGACTGTTAGAGTGTAAAGCATGCAAAACTTTAATAATATTTTAGTGTGACTTGTTATTTATGTTATGCTAACCTAACACAAAGAACTACAGTTCACACTGATGCTGTAAGATTACAAGGTTCAAATTCTAGAGGGCTGAATTTAGTGTTTATGTGATTTAACTACATATAAATATTCAGTACAAATATAGAAGAAATAAAGTCAATATAGTAAATGATTTCTACTTAACTTGCATATTAGAAACAAAATTTCTGAAAAGCCAGTTTTATTCTAGACCCAGATAGTAGCTACTGATATGATGATAATTAGGCTATAATATATCCACAGTTTTAACGCATCAGAACATGGTGATATAAGTAACCTGGATAGAGACCATTTAATTTTAATTTTGTTTTTTTGAATTAGTGAAACAAAATACATATTTGTGGATATTTCTTCCTGTTTTTTTTTCACCTTCCACCTTCCTCATATAATCACTTAGAGGCAATGGAGCTCACACATATGATAATTGGTGTCTGATTAATTGTTCTGTTAGAATCTATCTTTTTCAATAGTATAACTATTTATCTTACAATTGAACAACATAAACTCTTAGAATCTATATAATTCATTTTAATCTCACAGCCACAGATTTTATTGTGAATGGCATTTTTGATCTTCAATACTTTAGAATTTCATAAGGTTCAATTCAAATGAGAAACAAAAATAACTGCAAATTCAAGGTTTTGGAAATGGCTTCGAATATATTTGGATTTTATCTAAAATGACTTTTTAGAGCATAAGCAGAAGAAAACAGCCATGTTTGCATACACAGTTACTTAATGTCCGCTCTGATCCTTCATCCCCTATATGAATTCCTCAGTTTCACCTCATGGTCATGTGATAGCAATTCTAAATATTTTTCTCTACCCTAAGAATAAAAATATTTTAAATTTTTCTCTCTTTCAAATTATAAAAGAACGTTCTCTAAAATGTAAATATGAAGAATTTCTGTTCCCAGAAGGCAAACTCATGCCAGCATTATGAGTTCATCATCATTAGCAGAAAAACTAGATTGGTATATGTGAATATATCATCTTTCATGTATATACTTACAGGGTTAATGACTTTAATATTGGGAAAAGTATGAAAATTGCCCAAAATAGAAAATTAATTTTTAACTGATAAAATATAGATACATAAGAAAATTGGTCAAAGGAAAAACAGAAAACAATCATGTAAGGAAGATCATATCAATATGGTCTTAGGAGAATATGATTTATAGAATTGTCTCTTGTGCCTCAACTCCACAGAGATGCTCTGAAAAATAAATTTGTGACATGACTATACACATATCTACATAATTGAATATGAAATCAATTAATTTTTAATATTCTAACATGGTTTTAAACAGTTAAACTATGCTTACCTAAGGTCACAACTTTAGTTTATTTCTAGGTACTAAATAAAAGCAATAACTAATAACTATACTCCAAGATTAGTTTTGGATATTGAAGAGTGGGAAAGTGGAAAGTAGAGGTAATATGTCTCCCTTTATTTACTGTACACTGTAAACCAGTTCTTTTGGTTTTTTTGCTAACAAGCTATTGCTGGCCACCTGATATGATAGATCCCTGTATATTCCACAGTGGCCAGTTCTATGCAAACCTGCCCCGAAGTCCAAGGAAGCTGAGGGGCCAGAAAAACAAGCTGACATGTTCAGTTTCTTATAAATTAAACTTTAATAGGGACTTAAAAACAGAAGCCATGTCTGTGTCTAGGGATGCAATGAGACAAGATGGTGGATCCCCATGATCTCCATGCCACTACCCCCAGACCCAGGATTTATATATAACAGAGAAAGAGCGATTCAGAAGAGATGTGTAAGACAACTGAAATATAACATCAAGACGGTTTGACCTAAGGGCAGGATTTATGGCAAATATGTGCTCTTACATAAAGAACAACAGATAAACTGGAAATCTTAGAGGCCGTCTCAGAACTGGGCTTCCTCAGAAGTCAACATGGTGGATTAGCATCTGAGAGGGAGTTGTCTTGGCTTCCATGCTGTGTTATGAAAACTAGGATATGTTCTACCTTGTGGGCTTCATTACATACCTCCCTTAGGAACCTACAGAAAGAGGGGAACTGCATCTATATGTCTAAAGTTCTTCAGTTATATGTATAGGACAATGGGAGGCTATTGAAGTTCTGCAAGTGGCATTAAAAAATAGAGAACATTAATGTATCACTAACTAATCTTGAAGATGAAATTTTCTGTTAATAATGTACTGTCCTGGGTGAGTAGTGGCAAAAATTCATTCATCTATGAGGATAATTAGAATATTAAAGTCCACAGTTAGAACTTGGCATTTTGTAAATACAGCCGAAGAGATGTTTACCACGAGAACCTGGGGTTTGAAATACATTCCTCCACTAATCTTAAAGTACTGTACAAGAAAGGAGGTAAGATATACGACCTCTTGGACAAAGATATATATGGAAAGTAAACTTGGAAAAGATAAAACAATGAAATCATCCTACATGGTATAGTTCAGCCTTTGCAAAAGCAGACAGGTGAGAAAAAATCTATTCCAAAGAATCTATGATAAGTAAAGTATTAATAAAAACTACAAATGAATTAAATAAAACTACTATTAAGAAAATAAATAGGTAACATGATGTCTGAAAAAAAAGAAAATAGAATGCCTTATTCATGCCTTTAGTAGTTTGAAATATTAGATATCAAACATTAAATAAAATGATAAATAACATAATAAATAGCATCTTTACTATTATTTTAACCTTGCATATCTGTTGCTAATACATATAATCAATATTATAGATTAGTATCACACTAAATGGAATAACATAGACCCTCAGTGATATATATATATATATCTCACTGATATATATATATACATATCTCACTGTGTTTTGGCCGGGCTCAGTGGCTCATGCCTGTAATCCCAGCACTTTGGGAGGCCGAGGTGGGCAGATCACGAGGTCAAGAGATTGAGACCTTCCTGGCCAACATAGTGAAACCCTATTTCTACTAAAAATACAAAAAATTAGCTGGGCATGGTGGCAGGCACCTGTAGTCCCAGCTACTTGGGAGGCTGAGGCAGGAGAATCGCTTAAACCTGGGAGGCAGAGGTTGCAGTGAGCCAAGATGATGTCACTGCACTCCAGCCTGGGTGACAGAGTGAGACTCCGTCTCGATAAAAAACAAACAAACAAACAAACTGTATTTTACCATCTTGGCATAAAAACAGTGCTACCACCTTGTTTTTTCCTTCTTGGAGTTTCCAATTACATAGCTAAAAATAAACCAGACCAAATTTGCCTGCTCAGTTCCTTTAGCTTAGTAGTTCTCAAAGTGCTATCTCTGGAAAAGTAGTGTCAGCACGACTTAAGAACTCATGAGAAATGCCAATTTTCATCTCCACCTGACACCTACTGAATCAGAAACCCCAGGGATAGAATCCAGGAACAAGATCCCTGAACAATTCTGATGCTGTGTGATCTATTCTGAAAGTGTGAGAATCGCTGCTGCAGGTCAGTATCACAGGTCCTTAACTGTCAAAACTAAAATGGCTCCTTCACTCTCCAGTGAATTGCCAACGCCATTGTGTGAAAGTCTCAAACCGCTAGATACCTCTTTCCTTCCTCAACATTCTGTTCAAATCTTTTCTGCTCATTGCTTCACGCTAATTCTGAAAAATGCAAACATACTACTCTATTTATGCCAATTTGTATTTGGATGTTACCCTTGTAAAAATTATTCACATTTAAATATGTGGCCCATGGAGACATATATTAGTTTAGTACTGAGTGTTCATCCTTGAATGGTAGACTTTTTATTTCTTTAACTTTTAATTTAAGTTCAGGGTACATGTGCAGTATGTGCAGGTGTGTTACATAGGTCAACACGTACCACGGTGGTTTGCTGCACAGATCATCCCATCACCTAGGTATTAAGCCCAGCATCCTTTGGCTATTTTTCCTGATGCTGTCCTTCCCCACAACCCCCAACCCTGAAAGGCCATAGTGTGTGTTGTTACCCCTCATGTTTCATGTGTTCTCATCATTCAGCTCCCACTTATAAGTGAGAACATGCAGTGTTTGGTTTTCTTTTCCTGTATTAGTATTCTGAGGATAATGGCTTCCAGCTCCATCCATGTCCCTGCAAAGGACATGATCTCATTCTTTCATGGCTGCATAGTATTCCATGGGGGGTATATGTACCACATTTTCTTTATCCAGTCTATCATTGATGGGCATTTGGGTTGATTCCATGTCTTTGCTATTGTCAACACTGCTGCAATGAACATACGCATGCATGTATCTTTATAATAGAATGTTTTTTATTCCTTTGGGTGTATACTCAGTAATGAGATTATTGGGTCAAATGTCATTTCTGCCTCTAGATCTTTGACGAATTGCCACATTGTCTTCCACAATGGCTGAATTAATTTGCATTCCCACCTAAAGCATTTCTTCTTCTCTGCAACCTCATCAGCATGTCATTTTTTGACTTTTTAATAATTGCCATTCTGACTGGCTTGAGATGGTATCTCCTTGTGGTTTTGATTTGCATTTTTCTAATGATCAGTGATACTGAGCTTTTTTCATGTTTGTTAGCCACACATATGTCTTCTGAGAAGTGTCTGTTCATGTCTTTTACCCACTTTTTTTTTCTTGAAAATTTGTTTCAGTTCCTTGTAGATTTTCGATATTAGACCTTTGTCTGATAGATTGCAAAAATTTTCTCTCATTCTGTAGGTTGCTTGTTCACTCTGATGATAGTTTCTTTTGCTATGCAGAAGCTCTTTAATTAGATCCAATTTATCAATTTTTCCTTTTGTTGTCATTGTTTTTGGCATTTTTATCATGAAATCTTTGCGGACGACAATGTCCTGAATAGTATTGCCCAGATTTTCTTCTAGGGTTTTTATGGTTTTGCATTTTATATTTATGTTTTTAATCCATTTTGAGTTAATTTTTATATAAGGTATAAGGAATGGGTTCAGTTTCAAAATTCTGTATATAGCTAGCGAGTTCTCCCAGCACCATTTATTAAATAGGGAATTCTTTTATCATTATTATTATTATTATTATTATTATTATTATTATACTTTAAGTTTTAGGGTACATGTGCACAATGTGCAGGTTAGTTACATATGTATACATGTGCCATGCTGGTGTGCTGCACCCATTAACTCGCCATTTAGCATTAGGTATATCTCCTAATGCTATCCCTCCCCCCTCCCCCCACCCCACAACAGTCCCCAGAGTGTGACATTCCCCTTCCTGTGTCCATGTGTTCTCATTGTTCAATTCCCATCTATGAACGAGAACATGCGGTGTTTGGTTTTTTGTCCTTGTGATAGTTTACTGATAATGATGATTTCCAGTTTCATCCATGTCCCTACAAAGGACATGAACTCATCATTTTTTATGGCTGCATAGTATTCCATGGTGTATATATGCCGCATTTTCTTAATCTAGTCTATCATTGTTGGACATTTGGGTTGGTTCCAAGTCTTTGCTATTGTGAATAGTGCCACAGTAAACATACGCGTGCATGTGTCTTTATAGCAGCATGATTTATAGTCCTTTGGGTATATACCCAGTAATGGGATGGCTAGGTCAAATGGTATTTCTAGTTCTTGATCCCTGAGGAATCGCCACACTGACTTCCACAATGGTTGAACTAGTTTACAGTCCCACCAACAGTGTAAAAGTGTTCCTATTTCTCCACATCCTCTCCGGCACCTGTTGTTTCCTGACTTTTTAATGATTGCCATTCTAACTGGTGTGAGATAGTATCTCATTGTGGTTTTGATTTGCATTTCTCTGATGGCCAGTGATGATGAGCATTTTTTCATGTGTCTTTTGGCTGCATAAATGTCGTCTTTTGAGAAGTGTGTGTTCATATCCTTTCACTTTTTGATGGGGTTGTTTGTTTTTTTCTTGTAAATTTGTTTGAGTTCATTGTAGATTCTGGATATTAGCCCTTTGTCAGATGAGTAGGTTGCGAAAATTTTCTCCCATTTTGTAGATGCCTGTTCACTCTGATGGTAGTTTCTTTTGCTGTGCAGAAACCCTTTAGTTGAATTAGATCCCATTTGTCAATTTTGGCTTTTGTTGCCATTGCTTTTGGTGTTTTAGACATGAAGTCCTTGCCCATGCCTATGTCCTGAATGGTAATGCCTAGGTTTTCTTCCAGGGTTTTTATGGTTTTAGGTCTAATGTTTAAATCTTTAATCCATCTTGAATTCATTTTTGTATAAGGTGTAAGGAAGGGATCCAGTTTCAGCTTTCTACATATGGCTAGCCAGTTTGCCCAGCACCATTTATTAAATAGGGAATCCTTTCCCCATTGCTTGTTTTTCTCAGGTTTGTCAAAGATCAGATAGTTGTAGATATCTGGCATTATTTCTGAGGGCTCTGTTCTGTTCCATTGATCTATATCTCTGTTTTGGTACCAGTACCATGCTGTTTTGGTTACTGTCGCCTTGTAGTATAGTTTGAAGTCAGGTAGCATGATGCCTCCAGCTTTGCTCTTTTGGCTTAGGATTGACTTGGCGATGCGGGCTCTTTTTTGGTTCCATATGAACTTTAAAGTAGTTTTTTCCAATTCTGTGAAGAAAGTCATTGGTAGCTTGATGGGGATGGCATTGAATCTGTAAATTACCTTGGACAGTATGGCCATTTTCACGATATTGATTCTTCCTACCCATGAGCATGGAATGTTCTTCCATTTGTTTGTATCCTCTTTTATTTCATTGAGCAGTGGTTTATAGTTCTCCTTGAAGAGGTCCTTCACATCCCTTGTAAGTTGGATTCCTAAGTATTTTATTCTGAATGGATTCCCATTCACAATTGCTTCAAAGAGAATAAATAGGCAATTCTTTTTCCTCATTGCTTGTTTTTGTTAGGTTTGCAATGGTAGACTTTTTAACATCGTTACATGTTTCAATTATTCTGTAATTATATTATGGGTCAGATGTACACAACCTACTCAGTCATACATACTACTTGTTGTCAGTTTATGACACATATTAATATAAGGAAATGTTTTTCAAATTGAATAATTCAGTAATACATCATGGAATGTAAGAAAAATGTGATGCGTCATCTTAGAAACTATTAAACCTAAAATTTTGAAGGAGACTGAGGAGGCACTATAGTTAAAATATAGCAGACACAAATGTATACTGTCAAGGATGTCAAAGTTTTTATAAATTTTTGAGGAAAATATAACCCTTTCTAGAAATATCAGAACAGAACTCTGGGTTTAAACTCTTCTCTTTCAACAAGTGTAGTTAAATTTTTGAGGAAAATATAAGGCTTTCTAGAAATATCAGAACAAGGCTGTGGGTTTAGACTCTTCTCTCTCATCAAGTGTAACTAAATGGAAACGTCGTTAGAAGTCCTCATGGGGCTGACTAGATGTTCTTCAAGGCCTCTTTTAATTCAGGCCATAGAATTTCATTTTACAGAAGCTTTAACTTTGTTGAATGGCTAGAAGGGGCTTAAGAGAAAAGATGTCATAAAGAATTTAACACTTAAGAACAGGAGTTGAGAGTGAGACTTCACTGAAATATCTCTTTCAGTGGAGTGCAGTAAGATCTATATTGTGTGTTCTGTTCCCACAGAGGAAGTACTTTATAGAGATCTCGGAAGACTCCTCTGAGGAGAAAGGCATGGAAATACTTCTATCATTTTTTCTTTGAAATTTATTTTGTAAAGTGTGGCAAATGAAAGCAGAAAACAATGCAATGAATTTTCAAACAAAAAACCAAAACGAGGAGAAAAAAGAAAGCAAATAGATCCCAAGCTCCCCTCTGCTGTTGACCCAAATAGTTCACCTTTTCTAAAACGTAGGTAGTACTCTGTGGCCGATTACTTTGGTGGTCATTCTTGACAAGGATAGCTAAGTGATAAGCCATTGTTTCTCTGAATAGCAAAAGGTGCTCAGAATTACAGCTGCTGGCTGTCTCTCTTTTAAACAGCTATAATTCAACCTGGAAACTAGGTGCTAATAAATAGGCATCTAATTTTCAATCAGCTAATGAGCTAGTAACTTGTTTTATTTGCCTTGAAATGAACTGAGTGTGAACAATTAGGGCCAAGGTGTGACCTGTCCCAGGACCTTAAAAAATATATAAAGCAAGACTTAGAGACTTAGAATGATTCTATAGCTCTATTGCTGAGTATTTTTACACTTAGAGACTGAGAAAAGGTTCAGGAACTCCTATATATGGTAATAAAGGACTACTCAGAAAGCATTTAATTAAAGGTGCCTTTTCTATTTTCTATTACTGTAGTAACAAATCATAGAGGCTCAAAAAACACATTTATTATCATATAGTTCTGGAGGGTGGAAGTCTAATATAGGTATAAGTGGGCTAAAATTACGATATTGACAGGACTGCATTTCTCTCAGGAAGTTTTAGGGGATCAATTTCCATGTCTTTTTCAGCTGTTAAGAGTTGCCCACATTCCTTGGTTCATGATTTTTTCCTTGATGCTTAAGGCCTCTCTCTCTCTCTCTCTCTCTCTCTCTCTCTCTCTAATCATTCTTTGAGGTTACATTTCTTCTGACTGTCCTTTTCTGCCTCCATTTTTAAGGACCTTTGTAATAATATTGGACACATCTGAATAACGCAGGATAATCTCCCCACCACAAGCTCCCTACCCTTATTTACAGCTAGAAAGTCCCTTTAACCATCTAATGTAGCATATTTACAGATTTTGTGGATTAGTATATGGACGTCTTTAGGGGATTCCTTGCCTTTTTCAAAGGCATTACAAGTGGATGATATTGCCTCTTAATGTACACTGCCTATATAGTAATTAGAGAAATTTTGGGAAGGCAAGTTTATCAATTATTTCAAGTGCGCACACACTTACTGAGCATCTAGTGGGTAGTTGGCATTATGGTCGATGTTGGATATCAAATGATGAATGAAATATGGTTGATGATACCCTGTCTTACCTGGCCTTCTTTTAGAAAGAGACAAACATAACAACAGTACATTTTATGATGTATAGTATAAAGATAAATAGCAGAGTGTTCTGATTCATAACAAGAGGTAATTTAGACTTGGGCTTATAGTAGAGCCTCTGAGGATGTTACGTTTAAACTAGGAAAAGTGCTTGTGGTAGGAGCAAAAAATGTGAATTTCCTATATTGATTATCAGTGTTTGTGTCTGAGGAAATGAAAACTAACTCAGATTACTACTGGAGTTGGAGTAGAGAGAGAAAAAGTGGTGGGAGATAGGATTAATTGGTCATCCTGTTGCAGACCTTGAATTGCATTGTAAATCAAAGAATGATATTGAAGAATTTTAAGAAGGAGCAAGGTAGGAGCTGATTTATTTCCTTAAAAAGTACACTGAAAATGGATAACAGATACAATCATTAGGAGATAATTTAACTAATCCAGGTAAGAGAAAAATGGGGATTTAGGTAAGCAGGGTATCAGTAGAGATGCAAAGACATAAAGACTTTACTGGTTTGTTTTTGAAAATAGCATGGACAAAATTTAGTGATTTAGAACATAGGGTCAGAGTTTACTCTCAAATGTATGATTTTAACAACTAAGTTGCCAAACATTTAATATACTAAAATAGAGACTTTATTTTCCCATTTATGGATTCTGGATGACCTTAGAGCAAATATTTACAACTTTGAGAAGTCACAGACTATCTTAGTTTGTCAGGCTGCTATAACGAAATACCAGGCTGGGTAATTTATAAACAACAGACATTTTATGTCTCACAGTTCTGGAAACTGGAAATCCAACATCAAGACTACAGCAGATTCAGTGTCTGGTGAGGGCTGGCTCCTCATAGATGGCAGCTTCCTTGTGTCCTGACATTACATAAAATCAAAAGAGATGAAACACTGTGTCCTCACATCCTAGAGGTCCCACCTCTTAATATTATTGCTTTGGGGATTAAGTTTCAGCACTAATCTTGAAAGAGGACAAACATTCAATTCATAGCAGAATTCAAGTTGAAAAATTCATAGAAAACATTTTTGCATACAATTTTGAGGGTTAACAAATCCTCTCAACACTGTTTCACCTACTAGATTAAAAACTGTCTTATGGATCTTCAGCAACTCTACCTCTGTTTCTCTAAGCTAAACTTTTACATATAAGGTATACTTAACTTATTTTGTGTTCAAAAACTTTATCTTATTAAAACTTACTCCTCTAATTCTATTGTTCATCATCTTAGAACTATGTTGCATCCCAGATAAGCATGCGTCTTTATGTATTTGTGTTTTTAGTGACTTTTCCCCTTATACTTTGTCTCTTCCCATGACATTTCTACCCATTCAAAACCTACCTCTAATAGTCCTTCATCCACTAAGCCTTCTTTTAATCCTGTGAGTTAGCATTAAGGATTCCTTTTTTTTTTTGCTTATTAGGCTGTCTGTGATCCTGGGTGCCTCTCCAAATAGAAGATACGTTCACTGAGTACAAGAACGCAGTCTAGCACCTTTGATTCTCCATTATGACCAGCACAAAATAAGCCTTAATAAATACATATTAAATATGACGATCAAATTGATTTATCACATTTTTCCACAGATGATAGTAGATTTTTCACAGAAATATATGTGTTAAGTAGGATATTCACTTAATAGATTGCAAAGAGTGGTATTCTCTGTTAATAAAGAGAAATCATTTAGCTTCAAATATAAATCATTGTAAAGGGGTCTTCAGTGGAGACAGATGATCCCCATGGAAGTGTGTCCAGCTGCACTGAGCACTAAGAGCTTGCATCAGGCATTCAGAATCCAAGCAGTTAGCAAACCTGCTTGAAATCATGACAATTTGTCAGTATACACAGTATATTTCAACTTGAATTTAAAGGCTGATGATTAACTTTGAAATTCTCTACGAATTGTCTCATTATATACAGTACCAAGACTAAACTACTAAATTATATCATGAATGCATAAAATATATGTAACTACTAGTCTTTTTTATCATTTATTGCCTTAAAATCCATACAATTTATTATAGAAAGTCAAAATTTATCAAAAGCTTAACGGTGATCCACTTCCACTTAATAAATGGTAAATATATTTTCTCATCCTTATTATTTTCTTAATAACATTCTCTTTAGTTTACTTTATTTTAATAATATAGTATATAATACATAAAACATACAAAATATGTATTCATGGACTGCTTATGTTATCAGTAAGGCTTCTGGTCAACAGTAGTCTCTTAGTTATAAAGTTTTTGGTGAGACAAGTTATATGTAGATTTTTGACTCTTCAGGGAGTCAGTGTTTCTAATCCCTGTGTTGTTCAACAGTCAAACATATCTATTTTTTAAGCATATCTAATATACTTCATAAATTTATATTCATTTTTCTTCAACTGGTAAAAACATAGTCTGATTTCTTCAATATACATTTAATAATGAATAAAAAATCTATTAAGGCCTGAGATTAAAAAAAAAATCTATGTCACCACCTCTCACTACGTGGATTATGAAATGCACTCAAGCAATAACAAGACTTGCCAATTTTCTATCCTGGAATAAGTGACAATTCTTTGACTTAAGCACAGACTGCTATTTGCTAATCACATGCTCTCTTTTTACTGCTTTAAAATATCTCTTTGACCTTCAACTATGTGTCTCTTGACAAACAATACATTCCTTTTATTATTCAAGCTCATAAGAAAAGTTAAGGAACCCGTATATTGTGGTTCCTCTGCCCCATCCCCCGAGTTAACAGCACACTTGTAATTGCTAATGAGAGTCAAGCTCTTTATTACAATAATCATTATTATTATTTTGAGACAGTGTCTCACTCTGTTGCCCAGGCTGGAATTCAGTGGCACGATCTCGGCTCACTTCAAACTCCACCTCCTGGGTTAAAGCAATGTTCCTGCCTCAGCCTCCTGAGGACTACAGGCATGTGCCACCATGCGCAGCTAATTTTTGTATTTTTAGTAGAGATGTGGTTTCACCATGTTGGCCAGGCTGGTCTTAAACTCCTGACCTCAGGTGGCCCACCCACCTCAGCCTTCCAAAGTTCAAGCTTTTTATTATTATGGCTCAAGATCTGATAAAGCAGAAGAAAAGTCTGCTGCACATACCCATCAGGGCCACACCAGAGGATTCTGGCTTCACTGTGGCTGATAGGAGCTTACGGGGATTTATTGTAAAGTTATCAGTGTTTCAGAGAGTCCCTGGGAGGCTGGAGAAGCCAACTCAGATGGATAAAAACCAATCAAGCTCTGAAGAACAAAAGGGCAACAGCACAGTCTATCCAGACTCCAGCTTCCTGGCTGCTGCAAAGAATAAGCTCTGAAGAATAGAGTCTCATTGCATTCACAATACAAAATCCCAGATATTGTGACTCCTCTGAAGGTGTGGAGGAGAAAGATCCAGTTGCTCTGACCACTCTCCAACAGGAAAGCATGCCAACCAAGTAAAGGAAACTTCTCCAAAGGAGATCAAGATGCTTAGGAGGAAGGTGATGTGCTGGACAGCCAAAGAAATGACATATTTTTACTACTGCTTAATATAATGAAAGATATGATATATCATATTTACTATTGATCCTTAAAACATAGTTTTATGCTTTCCCTTGCCCTCCTATTATTATTAGTCCATACTCCAAAAATTGTAGCAGAAAGAGGGAGAGACAGAGAGAGAGAGAGTGTGTATGTGGTGTGTGTGTGTGTGTGTGTGTGTGTATGTGTGTGTGTATGTGTTTTTACCCAAAGAATGAGGGGAAAGAAAAGAACAACTTGTGATTAAGCATCTACATACATAAAATGTCTGCCCATATATACCAAAGAAGTTCAGAGAAGGGGGTCATCAAAATAGATAAGAAGGAAGTATCTTATAAATAGAAAACAAATACCAAAACACATAGACTACACTCTAAACGATGTTGCACATTATCAATGTGACTGTTTTTGTTAATGACAAATCAATTTACTTTGTTTTTAGCCACAGGTCCTATATCTTTCGAATAGGGATATCAATCTAAACTAACTCATGGGTTTAAGTTATGTAATATACAATATGCTCAACCTGACATACAACAGGTGCTCAAAAATATGTGCTGCTATTCTTAATATAAAGCATTATGTATCATTACTAGTGGTAGTATTATGGTTTAGGTAGAGAAGTTCAAATTCAGCAAAAGTTTCTTAATGGCTGGCTCTAAAATAGCCCCAAAATAATCCACTGAGTGCACCACTGCACTGATGGTAATTGGTACTGTGGGAAATTGCAAACAGGAAACCTAAAGCTTATTATGGTGTGTTGTTTCTCAGTGCTGAACATTAAAAATGCTGAGCTCTCTAATCTAGAATAAAGACAATTTGACCTCCAATTTTTATTGCAATCTTTGTTACAGCTGCTCAAAATATCTTCTCCATAGCAGCCACACAAAGAAATGTTCTTCTGTTTGTAGTTAGGCTGGAATAGATAGCATTACTTCTCAGCCAACAAATTTCATGTTTTGTGAGTTGTTGCCAAATGTATTCAGATCCAATGCTTCAAATTAAGAAACTGGAAAAGGAATTTAGTAAAGAATAAGAATGGCATCTTCTCTCTGTTAGTTCTTTGGAATGCCACAGTTCACTTTAATAAGAAAAAAGCTTATTTTGATGAAAACCAATGAAAATTTCATAGGAACATTTAAATACAACTTCCATTGTATTTGGAATGGGAGTGTCAAAGGAAGATTTAAAAAAAATCTTTGTGAAAGAGACTATTATTTTGGAAGCAATTATAAACTGATTTTTTTTTTCTTAAGAAAAATTCCTTCATCTTGAAATGTTTTTAACATGTCATTATCTTCACTGACCGTTTAACTTTATCTGGAAAAGATCTCCAGTTACCAGGCTTTCTGTTAGCCCAAAATTTCTCTGCAATGTTGAATATTTTATTAAGTACCTACTGAGTGCCGTGCTTGGAGGATGAGGAGGGTGCACATAAAAGATATAAAAAACTTAATCCACATTCTGTTCTTAAAAATGACTTCTGAATACTGTGAAATATTTTCCAGAGTTTTCCAGGTTAAGAATTCATGAGATTCATAGGCATCTTTCAGTTCATTACAAATGAGTAATACAAAAATAACATTTTTTCTTTAGTTCTGTATATTAAAATAAAAGTGTTTTATTTTGTCTATAGTAAATCATGACAATTTAAAATGCATTTTGCTTCAGTTAATTGCTTGGTAAACGTAATTGAGGAAGTTATATTGTAGATAGTATTATTTTCCTGGAAACTATTCTCAATGGTTTTTCTTACATTGTTTCACCTTCCTAAAAACACGTCTAATTGAAAATTAAGTTGTATGTCACTTTGAAATTTTTAAAAATGTCTTTTGTAGAAAACTTTAGTATTAATTTTGTTTCTCTTTTATTCTATATAATTTAGTATATAATTTACCCACTATTATTCACCTTTAAAATTGCAAATATATTTCTATTTTATTGAATATTATTCAACAAGCTAAACAAAGATGGGCAGGGACTGTTTTTGATTATAGATAATGCAAAGAATCAAAGAATGTGTGGACTTTAATTTCCTATAGATAAGAGCTTTGTCATAAAAACTATCTAGCTCTTGTGTTGTCAATATGATGGTAATAAGTTTGAGTTCTAAAAGGGAAATTTGCAATTTATGTTTATTCTAAAAATGTAATTTTGATTAACATTTTTGAGAACATTACCCTTCCTACAATAAGAATCTTTTTAAGGACGCCTATTGGTGTTTCTCAAGAGATGGTGGTAATAAAACTTTTTCAGACACTTTTGAAATATCAAGACTAAAATATTTCTATATTTTCTTCTGAGATTTATTTCTGACATTCTAGATTTCTGTTGAGATTCCAAAGTCCAAATATTGTTGTGTCCACACAGCACCCCTAAATCAGAGCAAAAGCTAAACGCCAGGAAAAACCTATTGTTTAGTGTCTATGGCAACACAAATGATGGAAAGGTCCAATGTGTGAATTATCCGACATTGACTTTATAAGGACGCAGAAGGTTGTAGCATGTAAATTGATTATATCTACCACATTCTTTTACCTTTATCAATACTTTTTTAAAGAAGTATATGATGAGATCATAATACTTTTTATTCTAAAGTTGTTTTATAATTTTTTTAAATGTTAACATTTTATTAAACTTCTCTCATGTGATTTTTTAATTAAAAAAATTGCGATGTAACATAATATATTAAAGAGAGCATGGAGAATAGAGTAACACATATGCATGAATCCTGCTTTATTCCTTATCAGATGAGTGGCCTTGAAGACACTTGTTAGCCCATTCTAAATCTCTGTATTCTCTAACCAACATTTAGAATACATAGAATAATACTTAGAATTGTGTGGATTCATTGACATAAAGGCTATAAAGCATCTAGCAGAGAACACATAATAAGCTCTATAAAATGTTAGGTGATGTTCTCCTTGTTCCATATTGCAAGAAGGCAAATTGAGGTAATGATTTTGCCAGCTTTAAGTTAGAGGAGATACAGTAGTTGTGAACCATATAGCAACTCAGGTGAATCCTCTATGGAACCAAAGGCAATTCTATCTGGGGATAAGATGATAATATATAAAAATACAAATACAACCAGTTTTTAATCTAAGTAATCTTTACCAAATAAGGGGATTTCCAAACAAATGTCTTGGTTGGATATTTTTTTAAAAAAATTAAATGTCTTTAAAACTATAAGAATGTTTTGCTTGTTTTGTGTTATCACATTTGAGGTCTCAGTTTTCCCATTCTTGATCTCCGATGAAACCTGAAAGACTAGAAATCTAAAAAATGGATACTCAAAATACTTCCTGTGAACCAGAAGTATCATATCACCTGTAAGCTTATTACGAATGCTTATCTTCAGCCCCAATCCCAAATCCACCGAATCCAAAATTCTAGGGGTAGATCCCAGAAGTCAGTTTTTCAATAAATGTTTGTTATACCTGCAAAGGTCTAGGAGCCACTGGTCTAAGTAATAGTTTTTTAAAATAAATACTTGTTTAAAAAATGCACTAACAAGAGTATTTAGACTGACACCAAAGGAATAATCCATGAATTAAATGATTAATAAATAGACTTCAAAAAAATAAAAAATATTTTGCTCCATGAAAGCCCATGTGAAGAAGACAAAAAGACAAGCTACACATTGGGAGAAAATGTTAGGAAAAAGACTAATATCTAAGAAATCTCAGAATTCAACATATAAAAACCTGAAAATTGACAGAATACTGAACAGACCTTTCACCAAGATGATAAACAGATGAAAAGCACACTCATGGAAATATGTTGAACATCATTAACCACCAGGGATATGTACCTAAGAAAACCCCCAATGACATCATTACACACCTTTAAAATGGCTTAAATAAAAAAAAAAAAGTGATACCACCAAATGTTGGCAAGGATGAGGAAAAACTGATTCATTCACATCTTCTTGATGGGAATGTAAAATGGTACAGCCACTCTGGAAGTCTGGCAATTTCTTATAATAGTAAACATGCAATTACCATGAGACTCAGTAACTGAACTCTTTGATGTTTATCCCAGATGAAAGAAAACTACGTTTACACAAATACATGTACAAAAATGCCCAGAGCAGCTTAATTTGGAATAAGCAAAAACTGGAAACAACCCTGATGTCCTTAAGCAGGTGAATTATTAAAGAAACTGTGGTACAACATTCCATGTAAGACCACTAAGCAATATAAAGAGAAACTACTGATAGTTTGATACAGGTAACAATTTAGATTAAATTCTAGAGAGTTATACTGAGTGAAAAAAAGTTACTCCCCAAAGGATATATACTGCAGGATTCCATTTATATGAAATTCTTTAGATGACATTTTAGAAATAAAGGATTGATTAGTGATGCTATATGAGGAATCCTGGTGTTGGAATTGTCCATAACTTGAACTGGTAGTGAATTCATCATGAACCTTCAAATATGACAAAATTGTGTAGAACTGAATACATATATACATATACAAATGAATACAAGTAAAGCTGGGGAAATCTGAATAGAATCAGTGGATTGCCCAACATCATGGCTACATCTGGTGTGTGCATCTCTCTCTGTGAATCTATAACTGTCTTAATAATTCAATTAAAAAATTAAAAGTCCTCCTTATTACTCCTTAATTATCTCTAAGCCTTCCTCTTAATTTTGCCATAAAAATTATGTCAACATAAATGGTATATAGATTGTGTTTTAGGCATCTCATCTATTTATTGAATTTTTCTTCATGTTTCTATGGTAATTACTGTGACATAATTGATCATAGAGAAATAAAAATTTATCAAATCCTTTTATGTAAGTCAAACATTTAGATGAACTGTGAATCTTTTCAGATAATACCATAGTACTCAACATTCATAGCTGCAGAATCATTATGGAAGTCCTTACCTTAAATTGTGGTTGAGCTCATCTAATATAATTTCAAGTTGATTAGTTCTAGTGATTGAGGCACCCCTTCTGGATCAGTGTCTGTAAAACCATTAAGTAGATAAACCATGCTCAACTATTGATCATAAATCATAAAGATAAGAATTTAATGTTGTACATAGAAAAATGATTCTTAGATTCCAGAACAGAATTATTAACCTACATTTCCCTAGTATTTTGTTAATTTTTTAATGTTATTGCATTTTTTGCTTATAATAGCATTAAAACTGATATCAATAAATAATTCCTTTATAAATATATAAGCTGAACATTCATCACATCTAAAAATTACTAAGAAAAAAATCACTAAGAAAATAAAAGTGATTAAAAAATCAAACTATATACTTTATATTTGAAAGATGCCTGTTTTTCTCTAGTAATCACTCATAGAAACTGCAAAAAGATGGAAGGTAGCTTAAATATTAGAGTAAAATACTCAGACATATTTTGTCTTCCTTTTATATATTTTATATTTTCTAATTTTTTTAAAAAAAAGAATGCTTTGTGAATGAAATTTTCTTGTTATTCAGCCAAACTTGCTAAAAATAATAATTTCCAAGCGTAGGCAGATTAAAAATTGATTCTGAATTTTAAAAGCACATATAATATTGAAATCTAAGGAACATACTTCTTCACAGTGTTGGCAGAAATGGTTGAGATATCATTTGGCTATCTCATAAATCAATATTTATTCAGATCCAATGAGACTTAACAGTTCATTTTTTTAACCAACCGATTTCTTCTATTTTCTGGCTAATGTTAAGTATAATTTTGATGTCAGTCAATATTTTGTCTTCAGAATGATTTTGCTTGGTCTGCTATTGCATGAAACTCAAAGGTCACAAAAGCCACGGACCCTGAGGCATGATAAAAGGCAGAAGAAGAATGCTATGTTTCCACTTAAAATTTCTTTTCTGCTGATTTTAAAAGTGCTAGATCCCTGGAAGACATACTGTCTCAAAGAATAAATGTTTCATGTGTTTTCCTTGACATCATGACTACTTTATCTTTTTGCCTTGCATATGGATCAGATAAGAGGATGCAAGATTGGTGATTGATTTTATGTTTTGTTAATTGGCACAAGTTATCACTTGGGTATTCAGCAGACAAAACAGATGATACATGACTCAACAAATAAACTAAAAAGTCACTGTACAAATGCCAAAACATTCTATAATATTTGAGATGTTTAATTTATCTTGTGACAAAATATTTGCTATAAAAATCTTTCATCAATATTGTGAGATAGGACATTATGATAGATTTCTTGCTAAAAAAAAGGTGATATATACAAATACATGTTTTGGAATGATGAAGATTTATGAATAAAGAATAGTTACTGGCATCTTCATACTATTTTCAGTGATATTATCTTCAGTATAAATTGTGACTGTCAGTCCCACTGAGAGGTCGAGACTGAGTTTAGCTCACTTTTTCCTTAAAAATCATGAAGGGTATGAGGAGAGTAATGTAAATTATGTCCAGTGGAAAACTGAGCTGTTAGGGATATAACACTTAAAGTTCTCTATAAGATGACTCCTTATCTTAAAAGATAATTTCAATAATCATATGGTGATACATTTTATATTTTATTCATAAAAAAATTCCAGTTTCATCTAAATGTACAGCAGAATCTTTATCCTAGTATTTTAAAACTCTTAAGGGAGAACTTCAGGGCTTTTGGGTTGATGTTTAGTTTAAAAAAAAAAAAAGCAAACCAGTGAGATGAATTTATTGGAGCAGTTTTCTCATATTCACTTGGCTCCAGAACGACTGAAGTTAATGCATGCTATGTGAAATGTGACGTTCTCTTGGTTACGGACCAAAGAGACTATAAAGATAAACTGGAGTTCATCATATCGAAGATGGTGTTTACATTTTTTCATCTTTGTACTGAATTTAGGCTCGGCTTCTTGGGATACTTTTAGTGCTCTCCCTGGACTGAAAAAGTATCTGACTGAACTATCCACATGTCATTTCTCTATCCTTCCCTAAAATCCAGGGCATCAATCAAGTCCACAGCATTGACCTTAGACAAGTCATCAGCAAACCTAACGGCATATTTTACTTACGTCTGAAGTACCCTCCCCACTGAAGGACTGTATGATAATCTCATCAATATCCATTTGACCTCTATCTCATTGTAGCAAAGGTACCATATTAGGATATGGATACCAACATCAGGAGTGAACTCTAAGAGACAGACTCTGCACTTCAGCAGCCATGTTTAGGCCAAGTAGGGCACAATATTCTTCAGTTACAGTAAATGTTCTGGACCTAATCCTAGTTAAAGACATTTAAGAGAGTGTGCTGGGGATTTTGTTTCCTTCTTTTTGTGAAAAAGCCACATGATGAGATGACCTCTTTTCCTCCAGTTACTTTTTTGCAGAGATGGAGCTCCAGAATTGTTGCAACCATTTTGCTTAAACAAGAAACCAAATCAGACTTAATCAGAGTCAAAATAAACTGCAAAAAAAGGAGATGGAGTTCCTAAACTTGATCAACCCCAAAGCCTTCCCTACCTCTGGACTTTCCATTACCAAAACAGTCCCTTTTTGTTTAAAGTGTTTGTATTTAGTGGTCTGTTACCTGTAGCCAAAGTCCTTCCAACGTACAGTTCTCTCTACTCATTCTTCAAAATTCAACTAAATTAGACCACTTTATAATAATAATCATTGATGTTTGTGGAGCTTTTACTATATACCAGATGCTGTTTTCTGCACTGTACTTTGCATGGATTTACTAATTAATCCTCTTAACTTTGTGAAAGCATTCTATTACTATATTCTAAATTTTGTAAGTTCACAGAAAAATCAAGTAACTTACCCAAGATTCTAATAAACAGTAGGAAGAATAAGCAGTAACCTAGCAGTATTACTCCAGAAGTCTCATTCTTAACCATGACATAACATTGCCTCATTATATGCTAACATTCACATCAACACCCTATAAACTCTTCTGTTAGGATTGTTTTACATTTATTGTCTTAACTGCACAATTAGTACCGATATTAAATCATTCTCAGCTAACCTATTTTATAGCTATTATTTTATATGTGTATCTTTTCCTTTTTGATCGGTTTTCTTTGGAATGGACATGGTTTGCGTACTCTCACATTTTATAATATTTTGCAAACACAAAGAATCCAGTTCACAATACTGATACAATCTCAAAATCTTACGAAGTTCAGCAATAATAAATAGAGTCATCACATTGCAATATACTTGAAATATGGGCTGTTATTAGGACAACTACCTTCCCTCCTACCTCTTCATTCTGTTGCTGAACACTCCCTTACTTCCCCTACACAATTGAGAATCATAAGATAGGAATTCTTCAACATCTTTATCTCACCACACTTTCAACTAAATTACATCACTCTAATGTGTGCTCTCATTAATTTTGTATAAGGCATATTTTTCTATCATTACTCTGCTTCCCATCTCCTCTCAAGTGCCAGATGATTTTGGTTCATTGGCTCTTTGATTTTTTTTCACTTATACAAATAGACACTTTAAAATTTTATAAATATATAAAGTACAAGTATTATGATTTATGAATATAATGTAAAATAATTAAATCAAGCTAGTTACCATATTCATTATCTCAAATGTTTAACATTGTGCTGAGAACATTAGGAATTCACTCTCCTAGCAACATACAGACAGTCTTCAATGTATGATTTTTCAGTTTTATGATGAGTTTATCAGGACACAACTGAATTATAATTTGAAGAGCTCCTTACAATTTACAATGAGTTAACAATTTCTATTGAATGTCTATCACTTTCACATCATTGTAAAGTCTCAAAATTGTAAATCAAACCTTCATAAGTAAGGCACCATCTACTGTGCTGCTCTCTTTAAAATAATTTGAAAATATTCCCTCCTTTTCAATTTTTTGAAAGAGTTTGAAAAAAACTGGTATTAGTTTTTCTTTCAATGGTTGATAAAATTCAGCCATAAAATCACTAGGTCCTGGAATTTTCTTTGATGGGAGACTTTTCATTACTTAATCAAAATTCTTGCTCTTTATTGGTTGGTTCAAATTTGCTATTTCTTCATGATTCAGTTTTGGTAGGTTGTATCGGTCAAGAAATTTATTTGTTTCTTCTGTGTTTTCCAACTCAGTTGCAATGTGTCCTCATTCATTTCTGACGTAAACAAAATTTAAAAACCTTTAGCTAAACTAAGAAAAAGAGAGAAGGCTCAAATCATTTACTTATCTTTTTCAAAAAATAACTTTTCTTTTTTTAATTTTTTGAATTTTTTTATTGTTTTTCTCCATACTCTGATCTTTATTATCTCCTACTTTCAGCTATATTTTGGCTTAATTTTTTCTTTTTCTAGTTATTTTCTTATTCATTTAATCACCCTATTATTTTTATTAGAGAATTTAATCCGTTTATATTCAAAGTCACTAATGATATTTCTCCCCCACACTTTTTTTATTTCATAATTACATTATTTCATTATTTGTTTTCCTTTAAAATTTATTTTAGCTATACTTATTACCAATAGTTTTATCTTTTAACCTTTGTGCTATAAATAAACTTGCCTTACACAACATTATTATAGTACTAAGATATTCTTAACATGGCTCAGTTTTACTTATATCCTTGAGTTTTTACATTTGTGTGTTTTGTGTTACTAATTAGCAGCTTTTTTTTTCAGTTTAAAGAACTCTACTTTCTCAAAGATTAGATAGTTGTAGGTGTGTGGCTTTATTTCTGGGTTCTCTAACCTGTTCCATTGGCATATATGTCTATTTTTATACCATTACCATACTGTTTCAGTTACTGTGGCCCTTTAGTATATTTGAAGTTGGGTAGTGTGTCAACTCTGTCAAAGACCAGATGGTTATAGATGTGTGGCTTTGTTTCTGGGCTCTTTATTTTTTACCATTGGTTCGCATGTTTGTTTTTATACCACTGCCATGCTGTTTTGGTTACTGTAGCCTTGAATATAGGTTGAAGTCAGGTAATGCGATGTTTCCAGCTTTGTTGTTTTGCTTAGGATTGCTTTGGCAGACTCTTTTTTGGTTTCATATGAATTTTACAATAGGTCATTCAAATTCTGTGAAGAATGTCATTGGTAGTTTATGATAGAAATATCATTAAAACTGTACATTGCTTTGGGAAGTATGGTCATTTTAACAGTATTGATTCTTCCTATTCATGAGTGTGGAATGTTATTCCATTTGTTTGTGTCATCTCTGATTTCCTTCAGCAGGCTTTTGTAATTCTTTTTTTTTTTTTTTTTTGAGACAGAGTTTTGCTCTTGTTGCCAAGGCTGGAGTGCAGTGGCACGATCTTGGCTCACCACAACCTCCTCCTCCCAGCTTCAAGCGATTCTCCTGCCTCAGCCTCCAGAGTAGCTGGGATTACAGGCATATGCCAAGAAGGCTGGCTAATTTTGTATTTTTAGTAGAGATGGGATTTTTCCATGTTGGTCAGGCTGGTCTCAAACTCCTGACCTCAGGTGATCCTCCCGCCTCAGCCTCCCAAAGTGCTGGGATTACAGGCATGAGCCACCTCGCCTGGCCTATAATTCTTATTGTAGAGATTTTTCACCACCGTAGTTAGCTGTATTCCTAAATATTTTACTTTTTGTGTGGCTGTTGTGAATAGGATTGCATTCTTCATTTGGCTCTCAGCATGGACGTTGTTGCTGTATAAAAATGTTACTATTTTGTACATTGATTTTGTATCCTTGAGTTTTAGTGAAGTTGTTTATGAGATCTAGGAGATTCTCGGCAGAGATTATGGGGTTTTCTAGTTATAAGATCATAACAAAAGCAATGAGGAAAGGACTTTCTATTCAATAAATGTTCTTGAGATAATTGGCTAGCTATATGCAGAAGATTGAAAATGAATTCCTTTTTTCACCATATACAAAAATCAATCAAGATGGAATAAAGACATAATTGTAAAACTTAAAATTATAAATACCCTAGAAAACCTAGGAAATACTATTTTGAACATAGTCTCTGGCAAAGATTGTGTGAAAAAGTGTCCAGGCCTGCCACGGTGGCTCACGCCTGCAATCAAAGCACTTTGGGAGGCCAAGGTGGGTGGATCACCTGTGGTAAGGAGTTCAAGATCAGCCTGACCAACATAGTGAAACCTTGTCTCTACTAAAAATACAAAATTAACGTGCTGTGGTGGTACATGCCTGTAATCCCAGCTACTCGTGAAGCTGAGGCAGGAGAATCGCTTGAACCCTGCAGGGAGAGGTTACAGTGAGCTGAGATTGCGCCATTGCACTCCAGCCTGGGCAAGAGGAGTGAAACTCCGTCTCAAAAAAAAAAAAGAAAGAAAGAAAGAAAGAAAAGAGAGAAAAAAAAGTGTTCAAAACCAAAATTGACAAAAGAGTCCTAATTAAAGATCTTCTGCACAGCAAAGGAAACTATCAACAGAGTAAACAGACAACGTGAAGAATGAGATAAAATATTTGCAAACTATGTATCTGACAAAAGTCTAATATTTAGAATTTATAAGGACTTAAACCAATTAATAAGCAAGAAAATGAACAACCCAATTAAAATGTGGGCAAAGGACATGAACAGATAGTTTTCTAAAGAAGACACATATTTGGTCAACAAGCATATGAAAAAAAACTCAATATCACTGATCATTAGAGAAATAAAAATCAAAACCACAATAAGATACCATCTTACACCAGTCAGAATGGCTATTATTAAAAGGTCAAAAAGTAACAGATACTGGTGAGGTTGAGTAGCAAAGGGACAACTAATATACTGTTGGTGAAAGTGTAAATTAGTTCAGCCATTGTGGAAAGCACTATGGTGATTCCTCAAAGAGCTAATAACAGAATTAGCATTTGACCCAACAATCCCATTACTGGGTATATACCCAGAGGAATAGAAATAATTTTACCATAAAGACACATGTATGCAAATGTTCACTGCAGCACTGTTTACAATAACAAATACATAGAATCAACTTAAATTCCCATCAAAGGTAGACTGGACCGAGAATGTGGTACACATATACCATGGAATACTTTGCAGCTACAAAAAAGAATGAGCTCATATCCTTTTCAGAAACATGGATGGAGCAGGAGGCCATTATCCTAAGCATATTAATTCAGGAATAGAAACCAAATATTGCATGCTTTCACTTATAATTGGGAGCTAAACCTTAAGTATACATGGATACAAAGAAGGAAACAATAGATATTGTGGCTTGTTTCAGTGTGGAAGGTGGGAGGAGGGGGAGGACTGAAAAACTACTGACTAGGTACTGTGCTTATTACCTGGTTGATGAAATAATCTGTACACCAAACCTCCATGACACACAATTTATCCAAGAAACAAACCTGCACATGTACTCCCCTGAATCTAAAATAAATGTTGGAAAAAAAAAAAGAACTCTCTTTATCAATTTTTGTAAGGCAGGTCTGATGGTGATTAACTCACATAGGTGTTTTTGTTGTTGTTGTTGTCTGGGAAAATTTTTTATTTCTTACCCATTTCTGAAACTCACCTTTGCTTGAAAAATTATTCCTCATTAAAACTTTTACTTTTTTATTTCAAGCACTTTGAATATATTATATAACTGTGTCCTGGCCTGCTGTGTTTTTTTTTTTTTCCCCACGAAATCTACTCATAGTCATACTGACACTTGTTTCTATGCAATGTGTTTCTTTTCTCTTGTTGCTCTCAAAATGGTTTATTTGTCTTTGATTTTTGATAGTTTGAATATGTGCTTAGATATACTTCTCTTTGGGTTGAATGTGATTGGGAATCTTCATGCTTACTGTACTTGGGTGTTGGCATCTATCCTCAAATTAGAAAATGTTTCTGTCATTTTATTTAAATGTGCTTTCTGGTTTTTTAGCTTTATCTTCTCCTTCTAGAACTCCTATTATTTGAATATTTAGTTCCTTGATTGTGTCCCATAATTCCCATAAGCATTCTTCATTTTTAAAAATTATTTTATCTTTTTGCCCCTCTGACTAGACAGTTTCAAATGTGTGTCTTCCAGCTCACTGATTCTTTCTGCTTGATTGAGTTTCGTATTGAAAATTTTAATGATTTTTTTCAATTAATTCATTGTTATTAGTTGAGTTTCTGTTTCTTTTTATTGTTCCTTTTTTTGCCAATATTCTCAAATTTCATGGATTGTTTTACAAATTTCATTAAATTTTCAGTAGGTATATTATAGTTGGCCACACCACTTTATAAGTATTATGCCGAATTCTAGGTCAGTCATTTTATAGATCTCAATTTCTTTGTGTTCCATTATTGGAGCTTTATTAGTTTCTTTTTTCTTTTCCTTTTTTTTTTTTTTGAGACGGAGTTTCTTTCTTGTTGCCCAGGCTGGAGTGCAATGGTGTGATCTTTGCTTACTGCAAACACTGCCTCCCGGGATCAAGAGATTGTCCTGCCTCAGCCTCCTGAGTAGCTGGAATTACAGGCATGTGCCACCATGCCCGGCTAATTTTGTATTTTTAGTAGAGATGAGATTTCTCCATGTTGGCCAGGCTGGTCTCGAACTCCCGACCTCAGGTGATCCACCTGCCTTGGCCTCTCAACATGTTAGGATTACAGGCGTGAGCCACCAAGCCTGACCACTTCATTAGTTTCTTTAGAAGGTGTGATAATTCCTTAATTCTTTGTAACCTTTGTATCCTCTGTTGCATTGTTTTCTGCACATTTGAGAAGACAGTCCTTCCTTCTGGCCTTTATACATGTTCCTTGGCAGGGACAGAACTTCACTATTTTGTTTAGCCTGCAATTCTTGAAGGGCCAGCTGACGATGACCCCAGCCCAGTAGAATTTGTTGTGAATTCTCTAGTTTCTGGGGTGCTGCCTTTCCTCTGACGTCAAGTGAGGCTGCTGGAGGTTATCCACTATCAGGTGGAGCTACTGGCTGGGTATTATGAGGGCTTTAGCCAGGTCAATCAAAACATGTATTCTAGGGTTGGACAATTCCACTCTTTGGGGTCTTCAATTGGACAGGGCTGTGGGCTGGGCTTTAAGGTTAGGCGAAATTATTGCTCAGGAAAGGCAGGAAAGAGGCTATGCTCCTTAGAAATGCTCAACTGAGGATTGCCTCCCTGTCAAGGGAAGTCATGGTGTGGATTTTTGGCTAAGTTGAGTAGCTGTTTAGCTTTTTTGGTAGAGTTAGCCTCTATAATTTTCCAAAATCTGTGTGGAGGTGGGAGTATCACTCCCTAGGCAGGGTTATAGAGGAGGCTTTTTGGCTGAGTAGAACTACTGCTTGACTTCTTGGGTCAAGCCACTCTAGCCCACATCCTTGTTCAAGATGCATGAGAGTGGAAATCTCTCTTCCTGAGCAGTCATTGGGAAAGCCTAATGGCTGAAAAAAAATGAAAGTCTCTGGGTCAAGCCAGGCTAGTTTCATTGCTTCTCTGAAATATGTAGGAAGTAGGAGTCTCCCTATCTGGTTGAGGTGAGACTAGAGTGGGCTTCCTTGGAAACATTTTGAAATGCTAGGGACAGGAAATTACAGCCTCTCGTCCTCTTTTTCTCCTCATAGAAACTGTGGTAGAGAAAAATCCTCTCCATCTGGTGTTCTGCCAACTTGTGGGATGGGGAAATGGTGCAGTTGGAGTAAGATTGTTCTTTTGAGCATTCTAATTCAGATTCCATCTAGTTCTACAGACCGCATGAGTATATCAGGCTTTTTTCCAAGTGCTGGGGTTTTAAAAAGATGTTCTAGTCTGTGGATAGTTGCTAGTTGAACTTTCTGCAGGGGAATTGGAGCCGGAGACTTCTCATTTTGTCATCTTGGTGATGTCATTTCTCTCTCTCTCTCTTTCTCTCTCTCTCCCTCTCTCTCTCTGTGTGTGTGTGTGTATATATATATATATATATATTCAACTTATATCCCTACTGGTTCCTTCAGCTTGTAAACTGCTCAAATCCCATCTGGGGAATAACTAAAAGAGACGCTGTGTTCCACTCCACACCCCCACTCAGCTTCTTTCATATTGTTCATCTCTTTTGATAGCCAAGTTCTCTGAAAATGCCTTCCTTCTCATTTTCTATTCATATTTTTTCTATCATTTTTTTTCACTCCAACTCAAGGGAAACTAAATGTGTGTTGCTAAAGTCATTACAGTGGCCTTTTAAATGACTGCACTTTCTGCTTCATTTTTTTCCCCTTAGATTTTTTCTTCAGTAACTTTCTTATTCCTGAGCTTCACACTCTTCTCTTTCCTTGTTGACTTCCTAACTTCCTATTAATCTGCTTTTAGATATTTACCTATGAGATTCTCTTTCTCCGTCAATACTTCAGATACTAGTGTTTCTCATGCTTGTACCTGGAGATTTTCCTTATTCTCATTTTTTTAAAAAAAATTTTGTTGCTAATTAGGAATTTTTTTATTTGTTTTTATTTTTAGTTTCTGAAGAGTAGAAATCCTTTTCGTGAATTATCCTTCCCCGATACCTGAAATGTCAACATTACTACTAGGCTTTTGAGTAAAATATTCTAATTTCTATAAGAATAAAACATAGCTTCCCTTATTTATCTTTTAATAAGAATAATAGTCAAACAACATGTGCTATGTGTGGTCAATGTTAGAAAGTGGAGAATGATTACAGTCTTACATTGTGAGGATATGAGGGGCAACTCTTATCCACTTAGCAATTTTGTTGATGATGCTGACTAAACAAATAATAAATGTTTCCACCATTAATGTCGCAGGCTAAGGTGACTTTTCAATACCTACTTTAAGTTATATCCTCCTATACTGAAACCACTATAAAGAAAATTTTAAAAATTCAGTTTAGTGTAAAACATCATATTTTAAACGCTGTAATTACTGGAAAAAGGGAAAAAGCTTTAAAGGATTGATGGGAGTCCCTATTACAGAGCTGTATTATAATGTATGCTCTACTTTTAGACTTTGGCTATTAAAATGATTGTTACCTGTGAAGGAAGAATTTTTAAAATTTCAGAGAGCAAGGAAGGAGGGAGGAAAGGAAGTAAGGGGAGGAAGGAAGCAGCAAAAAAAGAAAAGGAAGAAGTAAAGGAGAAAGGGAGAAAAGAGAGAGAAAGTAGAAAAAATTAAATATATATATGAAATTCTATTAGTGTTCCTCACTTAAAAGCCCATATGGAGATAAAAGAAAGACGGAAAGAAAGCTTACTGGCTGTTAATGGATTAACTAAGGGAGTCTCCTAATAAATGTTGCTGTGTTGTTTATTTTACAAGGGGAACCCATATTACCTTTAAGTCTCCTTTCCCATTGCCTACGTTGCCTAAACTTGCACTACATTTAATCAAATTTGATGAGCTGCATAACAAAGGAGGAATTCCAGATAGTATTTACCCTTATTCTTTTATTCCCTGGGCAGACACAGGGAAGAGGCCAAAACATGAGGCTGAGGAATGAAGATATTTCAGAATAATACATTGACCTCTAGAACAAACTGGTTCCACGTGAAAGTATTCAGGTTAATAAAAAGGTTAGCATCATTAATTCCATGATCTCTTGTTTTGACAGCCAAGATGAATCTATCTGTTTTCTTAAACATTCTATCCTCTTTCAGAATAGGGATCACATCTACAATCATGGCAGTGAGTCAATTAATACATTTTCTTGAAAGGATATATAAAATAATGACCATCAGACAAATAGCGAATGGATTCCAAGCATCAATAACATAAATCTTTATAATTGTTTAACAAATGTGTGCAAAAATTTCCTCCCAGTCTTTGTCTATATCTATACTTACTTTCAATGTCACAAGCAAATGAGCTGACACCATCATTGCAAAGCATCATGCAAAGTAAGAGAGCTACAGTGAAAAGGGAGCTGTATACTCTTCATGACCCAGTATAAATAGTGAAAATTCCTTCTGAATTGATTGCAACCTTGAATCAGCATGTTTTCATTCTAGTGTCCTCCAGCTATGGAGAACCAATGAACTTTTACATTGTCTAGCTAACCCAGCTCTATAAAATGATGAGCATCAATAATAATTTTCTCAATGACTTATTAGAGCCAGAGCATTCAAGGAGTCAGGTCCCAAACTGCAGAAATAGATAGTAAAGAAGGGATAGGTTGCTAATTAGGCCTTTGTAAGTGCATGAGTTAAAGGTGTTTTGGAAGGATACACCATGAATAGTTAGATATATAAAACAGAAAGAGATGAGTGTTTAAAAAGAAACTTCATGCATTTCCTAATTTAACATAACGTCAATGTTTATGCACAGACATATTTCCACCATGAAAAAAAACTCTAAGTGCATGCCAACTCTTAAATTTCAGCCTCAGATTGTCAACCACTAGCTTAATCAGAGCAAAACAGGATTTTTTTTTAGACATTCGGGGCAGATCCTCTTAATGACTACACAAAAGGCTTCCCATCCTTCTCTCTTTTACTTCCTCCACAAAAGTGGCTGGAAAGCCAAATAATTATTTTCCCAGGGAAGTTTTATGTTATAGTAGCTATTTAATCCAGTCTCAATCTCTGCATAATAAGCAGAATGATGCTGGTGCAGAGGAATTGGTTTGAAAAAAAAAATGCTTCCCTAATAACAAAGGATGTGGCAGATTTTCCAGATTTGGCCATTCTTGTTGCCTTCACAATAGGTGACATTCACAGGAGTCACATGCCCATAGAACCACAGGGAGAGAGGCAAGCAGAGAAAACCAATATGCTTAGGGTGACAAAGTGGGGAGACAGTAGTAGCCTACCTGTCTAATTTAATGCTTGAGTGCCCCCCAAATTCCACTAAAATCTACTCTCAGATTACTTATGGACAAAAAATACTATTTGTTTAAACCACAGTATTCTGGCTTTCTGATTCTTGCAGTTCAGTATGTCTATGTGATTCAAGGTCTCTTACAAAAAATATTTTTAGTCTTTTATAAATTATAAACATACTTGATTTTATTAATCTAAACCTACAAATGTGATATACTTTTTTGACAAGATTGCCAAGCTGATCATATTAAAAAGAAGCCTAAGATAGTTTAAAACATATAGAAATCTCTTGTTATGTAAATAAACCATTTTAACTTATTGATTCTGTCTTCAAAATCTTGGTGGAGTTTCTTTTTTTTTTAATCTCTATTATCGCACATATCACTTGTTTTATCAACTCTTTAGCCTCGCTGTGTGAATCTGCTTGCCCTCCCATCATTCCCTATAGTGATAATAAAAGGACATTGCATGATTCATAAATTGTGCCACTAGAAAAGGCATGTAGAATAAAAACTATGCGACACCATCTCGTCATGCAATAAATCATTTAAAAATTATATTTTTATGGATCGGCATTTGCCAGACATCTACAATTATATAGTATCAGCATCCATGGCCAATTCAACTTTTTTTCCACTGCTCTTTTGCCAAATCAAAGAAGCGTAGCGCAACACAATAAAAAGAACACAAAGGTATGAAACTCGAGTTTCAACTCTGTACAATCTACTATCAAAGTAACTTCAGAAAATTTTATCACTCTCTGATTCCCTCACATGTTGTTCTTTTAAAATTAAATAAAAATTTTAAAAATCCACTTTAGAACTTGGTACTATTAAATGTTTAGTACAGTCAGTAGCTTTCTTTCCTTTTCTAATATATGCATTTGTTTTTGTTGTTGATGTTATAAAATGATTCATATTCTCCTCCATACATGCTTATTTCAGATAAAATAAAAGGTTAGTTCTTTTTGGTAGAAGCAAAAGAATACACACAGCTGTTTCCTGCCTGCTGTAATACCTGTAGAGTACAGAAGATAAAACAGAAATTGTTAGTATTACCTAATTACATAATAGTTATGAACAAAATTGATTGTTAGCTGTATGCTTGGCCTTCTGTTATGATTATAAGTGGATTATTATTTTTTACCAGAACCTCTCAAAAGCCCAGTGAATTAGCTCTCATTTTGTCTTATGCATTTCAAATGAAGGCCTGGAAATTTGGAAAGTTTTTAAAACCTGCCCAAAATGCAACAGCTCATCAGTGGTGGAGTCTGGTGGACTTGGGATTTTAATGAACTCACTCTGACTCTACAGTCTAATCTACAGTTTCTCTTTACATCCTGCTGTAAGAGGTGTTAAGAACATGTAATAGGTCAAATACCATAAAGTGGCGAAAACTCTAAAGGGTCTCTAGCAATTGTTATTTTTTAGCTGAAACTTCTCAATTTTAATTTTAAATTATCTTTACCCTCTTATATTTTACAAGTACGGGATTACTTCAAAAAATTATCTGTTATTATCTGTTATTATCCATACGGTACATGGTTAAATTCTATTTTAAGGAGCATGTTTGTTGCAATGTTTAAAGTGTACCATCTTGCTGGGTGTGGTGGCTCACGCCTGTAATCCCATCACTCTGGGAGGCCAAGGTGGGTGGATCACCTGAGGTCAGGAGTACAAGACCAGCCTGACCAACATGAAGAAACCCCGTCTCTACTAAAAATTCAAAACTTAGCAGGGCGTGGTGGCCCATGCCTGTAGTCCCAGCTAATCTGGGAGGCTAAATCAGGAGAATTGCTTAAACCCAGGAGGCAGAGGTGGCTGTGAGCCAAGATTGTGCCACTGCACTCCAACCTGGACAACAGAGCGAGACTCCATCTAAAAAAATAAAAAATACATATATAGCTTCTCAAATTTTTGAGATATGAAATCCAGAATTTGTCTTTTAATTCAGTAGCTTGTATGTTATGTCAGCACATATAACTAGATCAGCAGACCAACTTAAATAAAGCCAAACAAACTAAATTTCTGAATTATACTCTGCTGACTTCTAAAAAATATTTCATGTCCTACATTCAGGAATTTTCATGGGACAAACTGAAAAAAAATTTAAATAAATTGCCTAGTTCTGTTTATTCATATCCTTAAGAGATGAATGTAAGCAGATCTAAAGTCTTACTTAAATTTTAATGTATTTTTTATAAAATAAGTGAATTGTGAATAGGCTGTTTGAAGTGAGCCTTATAAATCACCTGAACTGCTCCACTATTGGCATGTCTTGGAGTCATTATGTATAATTGGTTAATGGTGTATTTATTCTCACATTATTGGATCAGCTCCAGGGATAATCACTGACGAGTTTCAAAACTCCAGGAGGATTTCTATGCAGAGGTAAATGAATTAAAACACAAGATAAAACGAATTACTTTTATTTAAATTCAATTTTGGGGGTAATCGTTCTGTCTTGGGGGTTTTCTAGCAGTTTTCAGAAGTGATAAATTTGCTTTAGTTTGCTAAGGTGCATTTGCTTAGAGCTAAGGGATTAAATCATTGGGATGAATATTAGAAAGGAAGTAATTTAAACTAAATTTTGTGGTAGAATTTCCCACCTTAGTTCTTCATGCTCTTTTTGATGCTTCTCTTAACCAGGCATTTGAAAACCTGATAAATGAGAAAAAAAGGACCATTTTCAATGCCAAAATTAAGTGCACATTACTGAAAGGTGTTAGGAGTTCCAGAAATTAAACACCATAATCAAAAAGACTCATATATACTTTGCTGAAAGCATCTATAGGACTGGACAAGACTCAGAGAGCATGAGTCATGTAGAGCTATAATTTTCATGTAAAGCAACTGGATGTAGTTAAATAATAAAAATTTAAGTTTTTTCCTCTCTATATGCTTGGCTGGGTGCGTATTTTTTTTTAATGTCTGATATTATACCTGTCCAGCCAGTTTCCTTTGACATGAGGCTATATTGCTATGAGAGTGGGAAAATCACTGAAATAGGTTTATAAATTAAGTATTACACTTAAGGCCTGCTTCCTGAGTTAAATAGGACCTTTCATGAAATATGACTTGGGATAAGAAAAGGGGTGCAGTGAGTAATTAATTGCATAAAGCATTGGCGAATGTGTCAATTAAAATTAGATTTTGCTACATGTAAAGAGATATCTAAATAAATGTCATTGTACAAGAAGTGAGTTCTCTCATAAAACAAGTCTGCAGTAAGGTGTTGCCAAATTGGTGTGGTTACTCTATCATCATTAGGGATAAAGGATCCTTCTATTTTTTCTTTTTTTCTTCATGTCACTTACCTATTGAAGCAATGAATATCACTGATTGAATGCGTGGAGGAGAAGAAAGATAATGACAAAAGACCAGTGATACAAATTCAACTATTTGTGTGTCGTAGAAGCCAGAAAAAGCCAAACCGCCAGATCTCAAGAAGGTCAGCAAAAAGTCACTACCTGATGAACTAAAGAGAGATTTTTAGAACCTCAGAAAGCTATGTGTGCCTGGAGAATTCAATGTTAGCAGAACTCAACTGAACTCTGACTTTTCTAACTTTTAATTTCTTCATTACTATAAAATAAAGGTTAAGATTTCAATGTCATTAGTGTTTAGGAGCTACCTAGCAGCTCTGTACCTTGATGTGTACTATAAGCTGCTTGCCTGAAAGAAAATTACAAAGAAACTGCATTCCGTTTTCTAGAAAAATGCTGTCTTAGAGATCATACCACTGCTGAATAATGAAAATCATTTGATTTTTCTTTCTGTCAAAAAGATTTAAAGCCAATGAAATACATATTTTTAAAATGTGTGTACCATATGAGGATGACTTATCATTATACTGTCTTTAAAAAGCCCAAATATGTGAAAATCAGATATAGTTCAGAGATGTAACTTCAACAATGAAACAGCTCTTTGAATCATATGTAAATTGCTCTTCTCTCTTTAAGATTTCAGTAGAGAGTTAAAAAAACAAAAAGCAAATTTTTGAAAAGTTGCCAGTTCTTGGATATTTTAGTTTGTTTTATTTATGGTCCTACTTTGAGGCCTGATGAGCCAAGACTATTATCTACAAGCCCTACTGTCAGAGACTTTTACAATGTATAGTGGCAGAGAAGTGATTCAGAAGTGGCTCTTGCAGAAATGGGGAGATACTAAAAGCTCATGACCAATCCCTTTTCAGATATATTACATGCTTATTATCTATTGAAATCACTGCTGCCATTCAGGTCAGGGGCATGAGAGGGATGGATTAAAGAGACCTATATCAAAGCACCAAAACTAGTTTGCCTGTTATTATTCATATTCCTTTAAAGAAATGATATAAACAGATAGTAAGTACATTTCATTCTTATTATATCTTTTTGGAAAGATTCTTAAGTTTTAGGATAAGTAAAAATTAACTATTGACCATCAAAAGTAGAATCCAACTCAAGTGAGTGTGATTCAGTAAGTCTGGGATGAAGCTCAGAGTTACATTTACAACATCCAAGGTCATTTTAATATAGAGAGTTATTGGAACACTCTTTTAAAGACATTGATCTGTGACACTGAAGTATTTCTCATGATCTGAATACAGGAGCTCATTGTGTTTCTATTTTGATGAAGAAGCTAATTGATTTTATTTTTAATTAATTTTTATGAATATTTGCTTAGGCTGGTAATTATGTACATAACTATACTGATTTGAGGGATATAAAAGAATCTTCACCTCACCCCACATGACCTCATAAGTCCTACACAGAAGGGCTGAAATATAACTTGCTATAATGTGGCATGAGTTTCTCAGAAACTCACTCTAAATGCATTTGTAATGAAGTTTCTAAGGGAAATGTACACTTATAATGATTTTACCACAGGCAGTATAGGAGAACTACTTTTCAGATTGTTTTCTGTTATGATTCCTGCTGAACATTTGAATACATTTACTGGTTTATGAAATACTATAAAATACATAGAAGTATAATATAAAGATATTAAAATTTTGGTTTTCGGTCTCCTTATTTTGTTATCAGTTTGGAGGATCTTCAGAAATTTAATTAACATTTGCAGTCTCCAAGGATTCTGCACTGATGGAGGAGATTCCCAGAATAAGGTTTAGGTTGAAATCTGAAATTCCTCTCAGATTTTATCAGGCATAACTTAAATTCCTAGCGTTGGGAACATTCTAGAGCAATGCTTCCCATAAGGCAGCCCTCCTGAGGCTTCCAAATTCTCCATCTGCTGCTATTCACAGGAGCCTGCCTTTTACCTAGAATTCTTCCCCCAAAGCAGCTCCCTGGCTTCAGTCAGTCCCATCCATTTTCACTTATAGAACAATTTTGTTTCTAGCCTTCAATTAGCATTCTCACATCAATCAAGTAACAATGTAATTCCATGTCTGAAATACATATACTTTTAAAATCTCAAGCAGAAAATAATAGAAAATCAAATCATATTTCAGATTAAAAAAACCAGTTCCCATTGTTGACTATCCTGGGAAAGGTCTCAAGAACAAGGAACAAGATAGTGGCATGAGGACGTGGCAAGTCATCTGGAATATTCTCCTATCTTAATGACAGATCAGTGAATAATGACAATATCCTTCATTGACAGGAAAACAGTCAAGGAGTGTTTTGGGAGTATAATGAAATAAGAATCTGTGACTTCTTATCCAATGAACCCAAGTTTGTATCCTGGCTCTTCCACATAAAAGCTAAATGGCCTTTGATAAGTTATTTTACTTTTCTGGATTGCAGTTACCCCATTGGTTAAAATAAGGCTAATATTTATTTTGATGGATTATTATAGCAAGTAAATTAAACTTTGCATGTAAGATAATTATTACAGTGAAACTTAGCTTAATAAATAATACTTGCATTTCACGGTTTATCTTTTGGTTTCAAAGTTTTGATAAATTTGGTAGCATAGTCTTCATTGCATTTCCTGCTAGGTTTATGGCATTGCTGATTTTCTATACATACAGATAGAAAAAAATGTATTTTTTAAATAAGTATGTTTATTTTTTAATGTCAATTTAAAGAAATATAATTTGTAACTACTAGTATAGAAAATACCTGGATCTTGACAAATATTTTAAACTGGACCCAAGGTTGAGAAACTACCATATGACACCCTGCCAATTATGCATTTTTCTTCCTTAATAAGTCACAGGTTTTTTATTGTTGGATTCACAAAGCATAACTTCAGAATAAGAGTGATGGAAAGATACTGTCATTATTCACTTCATAAGGGGAAAAACCCATATGTATTTCTTCTTCAAAATACCATTCCTTTCACAAAGTTCTCTGCTAGATGCTAACATTTCATCACAAGGCAATGAGGCCATAAGAAACTGCACAATGGAGTTTGTACAAATGTACAAAACTGTACAAATGGAGTCAAATCAGAAACACAGGTGAAGCAGAAATATTCCTCTTTGTCCAGTCTCTCATTAGAGGCATGAAAAAAATCATTTGTTTACTAATGAGGTACAAGCCTCAGAATTGATTATTTATTAATGATTAACATGGCATTCCTGTATATACTCAATGAAATAGTGTCTTTTTTTAACAGGAAAGTATATGGAAGATGGCATTTAAAACATCAGGACAACAATGATTTCTGCTTTATGATTTCATTCAGAATCATTCAGAGAGGAGGTGTAATGAGGTCAGAGATTAATAGCATTTTTAAAAATAATGCTTGTAATTTTGGGAGGAAGTTCAAACTGAAAAAAAAAGATTAAAAAGACCAATAGCTGTTTTATAAATTGCCAGCATGTTTACATGCAAGGAACAAAGCAAAACAACACAGCACACTTGCTATATCAATTTCTTGCAAACTTGGAAATCTGTGTACTTCCATATCTTTCTCCCTCTTTCACATATGCACATCCTCACACCCCTTATGCACATCCTCACACCCCTTATGCACCAACCCTGAGAAAAGTATTTCAGAAGATGCTGACCGAAGTTCTATCTACCTGGAAAGTTCCCGAATAGTAACTATTTTATGGAATCTTCAGGCCTGTTGGGCCTCACAAGAGTTTCCTCAAGTGCTCATGAAAATAATTGTGGGAAAAGCAATTCTTTTTTTTTATTATTATTATACTTTAGGTTTTATGGTACATGTGCTCAATGTGCAGGTTAGTTACATATGTATACATGTGCCATGCTGGTGCGCTGCACCCACTAACTCGTCATCTAGCATTAGGTATATCCCCCAATGCTATCCCTCCCCGCTCTCCCCACTACACAACAGTCCCCGAAGCGTGATGTTCCCCTTCCTGTGTCCATGTGTTCTCATTGTTCAATTCCCATCTATGAGTGAGAATATGCGGTGTTTGGTTTTTTGTTCTTGCGATAGTTTACTGAGAATGATGATTTCCAATTTCATCCATGTCCCTACAAAGGACATGAACTCATCATTTTTTATGGCTGCATAGTATTCCATGGTGTATATGTGCCACATTTTCTTAATCCAGTCTATCATTGTTGGACATTTGGCTTGGTTCCAAGTCTTTGCTATTGTGAATAATGCTGCAATAAACATACGTCTGCATGTGTCCTTATAACAGCATGATTTATAGTCCTTTGGGTATATACCCAGTAATGGGATGGCTGGGTCAAATGGAATTTCTAGTTCTAGATCCCTGAGGAATCACCACACTGACTTCCACAAGGGTTGAACTAGTTTACAGTCCCACCAACAGTGTAAAAGTGTTCCTATTTCTCCACATCCTCTCCAGCACCTGTTGTTTCCTGACTTTTGAATGATTGCCATTCTAACTGGTGTGAGATGGTATCTCATTGTGGTTTTGATTTGCATTTCTCTGATGGCCAGTGATGGTGAGCATTTTTTCATGTCTTTTTTGGCTGCATAAATGTCTTCTTTTGAGAAGTGTCTGTTCATATCCTTCGCCCACTTTTTGATGGGGTTGTTTGTTTTTTTCTTGTAAATTTGTTTGAGTTCATTGTAGATTCTGGATATTAGCCCTTTGTCAGATGAGTAGGTTGCGAAAATTTTCCCCCATTTTGTAGGTTGCCTGTTCACTCTGATGGTAGTTTCTTTTGCTGTGCAGAAGCTCTTTAGTTGAATTAGATCCCATTTGTCAATTTTGGCTTTTGTTGCCATTGCTTTTGGTGTTTTAGACATGAAGTCCTTGCCCATGCCTATGTCCTGAATGATAATGCCTAGGTTTTCTTCCAGGGTTTTTATGGTTTTACGTCTAACGTTTAAGTCTTTAATCCATCTTGAATTGATTTTTGTAGAAGGTGTAAGGAAGGGATCCAGTTTCAGCTTTCTACATATGGCTAGCCAGTTTTCCCAGCACCATTTATTAAATAGGGAATCCTTTCCCCATTGCTTGTTTTTCTCAGGTTTGTCAAAGATCAGATAGTTGTAGATATGTGGTGTTATTTATGACGGCTCTGTTCTGTTCCATTGGTCTATATCTCTGTTTTGGTACCAGTACCATGCTGTTTTGGTTACTGTAGCCTTGGAGTATAATTTGAAGTCAGGTAGTGTGATGCCTCCAGCTTTGTTCTTTTGGCTTAGGATTGACTTGGCAATGCGGGCTCTTTTTTGGTTCCATATGAACTTTAAAGTAGTTTTTTCCAATTCTGTGAAGAAAGTCATTGGTAGCTTGATGGGGATGGCATTGAATCTGTAAATTACCTTGGGCAGTATGGCCATTTTCACGATATTGATTCTTCCTACCCATAAGCATGGAATGTTCTTCCATTTGTTTGTATCCTCTTTTATTTCCTTGAGCAGTGGTTTGTAGTTCTCCTTGAAGAGGTCCTTCACATCCCTTGTAAGTTGGATTCCTAGGTATTTTATTCTCTTTGAAGCAATTGTGAATGGGAGTTCACTCATGATTTGGCTCTCTGTTTGTCTGTTATTGGTGTATAAGAATCCTTGTGATTTTTGTACATTGATTTTGTATCCTGAGACTTTGCTGAATTTGCTTATCAGCTTAAGGAGATTCTGGGCTGAGACGATGGGGTTTTCTAGATATACAATCATGTCGTCTGCAAACAGGGAAAATTTGACTTCCTATTTTCCTAATTGAATACCCTTTATTTCCTTCTCCTGCCTGATTGCCCTGGCCAGAACTTCCAACACTATGTTGAATAGAAGTGGTGAGAGAGGGCATCCCTGTCTTGTGCCAGTTTTCAAAGGGAATGCTTCCAGTTTTTGCCCATTCAGTATGATATTGGCTGTGGGTTTGTCATAGATAGCTCTTATTATTTTGAGATATGTCCCATCAATACCTAATTTATTGAGAGTTTTTAGCATGAAGTGTTGTTGAATTTTGTCAAAGGCCTTTTCTGCATCTATTGAGATAATCATGTGGTTTTTGTCTTTGGTTCTGTTTATATGCTGGATTACATTTATTGATTTGCGTATATTGAACCAGCCTTGCATCCCAGGGATGAAGCCCACTTGATCATGGTGGATAAGCTTTTTGATGTGCTGCTGGATTCTGTTTGCCAGTATTTTATTGAGGATTTTTGCGTCTATGTTCATCAAGGATATTGGTCTAAAATTCTCTTTTTTGGTTGTGTCTCTGCCCGGCTTTGGTATCAGGATGATGCTGGCCTCATTAAATGAGTTAGGGAGGATTCCCTCTTTTTCTATTGATTGGAATAGTTTCAGAAGGAATGGTACCAGTTCCTCCTTGTACCTCTGGTAGAATTCGGCTGTGAACCCATCTGGTCCTGGACTTTTTTTGATTGGTAAGCTATTGATTATTGCCACAATTTCAGCTCCTGTTATTGGTCTATTCAGAGATTCAACTTCTTCCTGGTTTAGTCTTGGGAGGGTGTATGTGTTGAGGAATTTATCCATTTCTTCTAGATTTTCTAGTTTATTTGCGTAGAGGTGTTTGTAGTATTCTCTGATGGTAGTTTGTATTTCTGTGGGATCGGTGGTGATATCCCCTTTATCATTTTTTATTGCATCTATTTGCTTCTTCTCTCTTTTTTTCTTTATTAATCTCGCTAGCGATCTTATCAATTTTGTTGATCCTTTCAAAAAACCAGCTCCTGGATTCATTAATTTTTTGAAGGTTTTTTTGTGTCTCTATTTCCTTCAGTTCTGCTCTGATTTTAGTTATTTCTTGCCTTCTGCTAGCTTTTGAATGTGTTTGCTCTTGCTTTTCTAGTTCTTTTAATTGTGATGTTAGGGTGTCAATTTTGGATCTTTCCTGCTTTCTCTTGTGGGCATTTAGTGCTATAAATTTCCCTCTACACACTGCTTTGAATGCATCCCAGAGATTCTGGTATGTTGTGTCTTGGTTCTCATTGGTTTCAAAGAACATCTTTATTTCTGCCTTCATTTTGTTATGCACCCAGTAGTCATTCAGGAGCAGGTTGTTCAGTTTCCATGTAGTTGAGCGGTTTTGAGTGAGATTCTTAATCCTGAGTTCTAGCTTGATTGCACTGTGATCTGAGAGATAGTTTGTTATAATTTCTGTTCTTTTACATTTACTGAGGACAGCTTTACTTCCAACTATGTGGTCAATTTTGGAATAGGTGTGGTGTGGTGCTGAAGAAAATGTATATTCTGTTGATTTGGGGTGGAGAGTTCTGTAGATGTCTATTAGGTCCGCTTGGTGCAGAGCTGAGTTCAATTCCTGGGTATCCTTGTTGACTTTCTGTCTCGTTGATCTGTCTAATGTTGACAGTGGGGTGTTAAAGTCTCCCATTATTATTGTGTGGGAGTCTAAGTCTCTTTGTAGGTCACTCAGGACTTGCTTTATGAATCTGAGTGCTCCTGTATTGGGTGCATGTATATTTAGGATAGTTAGCTCTTCTTGTTGAATTAATCCCTTTACCATTATGTAATGGCCTTCTTTGTCTCTTTTGATCTTTGTTGGTTTAAAGTCTGTTTTATCAGAGACTAGCATTGCAATCCCTGCCTTTTTTTGTTTTCCATTTGCTTGGTAGATCTTCCTCCATCCTTTTATTTTGAGCCTATGTGTGTCTCTGCACGTGAGATGGGTTTCCTGAATACAGCACACTGATGGTTCTTGAGTCTTTATCCAATTTGCCAGTCTGTGTCTTTTAATTGGAGCATTTAGTCCATTTACATTTAAAGTTAATATTGTTATGTGTGAATTTGATCCTGTCATTATGATGTTAGCTGGTTATTTTGCTCGTTAGTTGATGCAGTCTCTTCCTAGTCTCGATGGTCTTTACATTTTGGCATGATTTTGCAGTGGCTGGTACCGTTTGTGCCTTTCCATGTTTAGCACTTCCTTCAGGAGCTCTTTTAGGGCAGGCCTGGTGGTGACAAAATCTCTCAGCATTTGCTTGTCTATAAAGTATTTTATTTCTCCTTCACTTATGAAGCTTAGTTTGGCTGGATATGAAATTCTGGGTTGAAAATTCTTTTCTTTAAGAATGTTGAATATTGGCCCCCACTCTCTTCTGGCTTGTAGGGTTTCTGCCGAGAGATCCGCTGTTAGTCTGATGGGCTTCCCTTTGAGGGTAACCCGACCTTTCTCTCTGGCTGCCCTTAACATTTTTTCCTTCATTTCAACTTTGGTGAATCTGACAATTATGTGTCTTGGAGTTGCTCTTCTCGAGGAGTATCTTTGTGGCGTTCTCTGTATTTCCTGAATCTGAATGTTGGCCTGCCTTGCTAGATTGGGGAAGTTCTCCTGGATAATATCCTGCAGAGTGTTTTCCAACTTGGTTCCATTCTCCCCGTCACTTTCAGGTACACCAATCAGACGTAGATTTGGTCTTTTCACATAGTCCCACATTTCTTGGAGGCTTTGCTCGTTTCTTTTTATTCTTTTTTCTCTAAACTTCCCTTCTCGCTTCATTTCATTCATTTCATCTTCCAGGGCTGATACCCTTTCTTCCATTTGATCGCATCAGCTCCTGAGGCTTCTGCATTCTTCACATAGTTCTCAAGCCTTGGTTTTCAGCTCCATCAGCTCCGTTAAGCACTTCTCTCTATTGGTTATTCTAGTTATACATTCTTCTAAATTTTTTTCAAAGTTTTCAACTTCTTTGCCTTTGGTTTGAATATCCTCCCATAGCTTGGAGTAATTTGATCGTCTGAAGCCTTCTTCTCTCAGCTCGTCAAAGTCATTCTCCGTCCAGCTTTGTTCCGTTGCTCATGAGGAACTGCGTTCCTTTGGAGGAGGAGAGGCACTCTGCTTTTTAGAGTTTCCAGTTTTTCTGCTGTGTTTTTTCCCCATCTTTGTGGTTTTATCTACTTTTGGTCTTTGATGATGGTGATGTACAGATGGGTTTTGGTGTGGATGTCCTTTCTGTTAGTTTTCCTTCTAACAGACAGGACCCTCAGCTGCAGGTCTGTTGGAGTACCCGGCTGGCCGTGTGAGGTGTCAGTCTGCCCCTGCTGGGGGGTGCCTCCCAGTTAGGCTGCTCGGGGGTCAGGGGTCAGGGACCCACTTGGGGAGGCAGTCTGCCCGTTCTCAGATCTCCAGCTGTGTGCTGGGAGAACCACTGCTCTCCTCAAAGCTGTCAGACAGGGACATTTAAGTCTGCAGAGGTTACTGCTGTCTTTTTGTTTGTCTGTGCCCTGCCCCCAGAGGTGGAGCCTACAGAGGCAGGCAGGCCTCCTTGAGCTGTGGTGGGCTCCGCCCAGTTCAAGCTTCCCGGCTGCTTTGTTTACCTAAGCGAGCCTGGGCAATGGCGGGTGCCCCTCCCCCAGCCTCGCTGCCACCTTGCTGTTTGATCTCAGACTGCTGTGCTAGCAATCAGCAAGACTCCGTGGGTATAGGACCCTCTGAGCCAGGTGCGGGCTATAATCTCCTGGTGCACCATTTCCTAAGCCCGTCGGAAAAGCACCGTATTCGGGTGGGAGTGGCCCGATTTTCCAGGTGCCGTCTGTCACCTCTGGAAAGGGAACTCCCTGACCCCTTGCGCTTCCCAAGTGAGGCAATGCCTCGCCCTTGCTTCTGCTGGTGCACGGTGTGCTCACCCACTGACCTGCGCCCACTGTCTGGCACTCCCTAGTGAGATGAACATGGTACCTCAGATGGAAATGCAGAAATCACCCGTTTTCTGCGTCACTCACGCTGGGAGTTGTAGACCAGAGCTGTTCCTATTCAGCCATCTTGGATCCTCCGGGAAAAGCAATTCTTGTAACATGTAGTCTGAAATGTTTTTAGTCCTGATTAAAATGCTCAACGATTGGTGTGATTTTGAATTCTTAGAAATTTTTGCTTGTCAAGTGCTTTAAAACAAACATATTATATTGGGTTTGACACAGTCTATCCAAAGGAGAAGTTTATAAAATGTTTAATTCATTTTTCTTAATTTACTACAATAGAATGTTTGTGGGAGGATAAAAAAATAAAATAACTTGTGTCAGAAAAAGATATGTCATCAAGACCAGGCCATATTTTATATTTACATGTTTGTATGTGGCCCTGTTATAGCATAAGCTGTAAAACTAGTTACTGCTCCCAGCACAGAAAGTCAGTTTGCAAATTCACAAATCATTAATGTTACACTTCTGTTGCAAAAGATGTTAATTTGTTGGTTTAAATAAAATCTCTAATCTCAAGTACAGATGCTGGTGTCGGGCAGTATTACCACTCTCAGCCACTGATAGAACATACAATTTATGAATTATTGAGGTATTTATCAGATAATACTGCATTAGCAATTATGAAACATTACAAAATCAGAAGCAATGCCTCAAATAGGAATGAATGTGGAGACTTTATATTAGACCTCTCAATTAGGTGCTAAACTGATAATATATCACATGATTTTTTTCATGTAAATATTAACCATTATTAAATGCTTCTTTGTGACTTACCTTCTGTACCATTTTGTGGGGTATAGGGCCAGGCTTATAATTGTGCAGATACCTTATCTGTACTTTACAGATAACCTGCTTTATCATCAAGATGACTAACTAGAGGTGCCCAATGTTCACCTCCTCCACAAAAAAAGACCAAAACAAGAAATAAATAATGGCACTTTGAGTAGATACTCTACAAGAAAACACTAGAATTGAGCAAGGAAGACATGAAAACCCTCTGAAGCATGGAACCTTGAAATGGTAGCATAGAGAGGTAAGAAAAACACCTGGCCAGCACTGGCTTCAAATGAACAGAGACTCCTCATTGCAGAGAAAAGATAAGTGGGAGATCCCTAGCAGTCACCATTACCAAGATGGATGCCCACTGTCCTACCTACAGGAGAGCGCCACAGTCGTTGTGGGTTCTGAACCCAGTATAGACACTGACCTGGAATCCATGCAACTGTACTTTTCCAGAGAAGGAACTCACACTGGGTTCCCCTGCTCCCTGGGATCCAAGCTACTAAAGGCAGTATCTTCAATAAATGATCCCAGAAAAACTAGATAACCACATGCAGAAGAATGAGACTATACTCCTATCTTTCATATGTACAAAAATCAACTCAAAATTGATTAAAAACTTAAATGTAAAAAGTGAAATATGAAACTACTAGAAAAAACTAGAGTAAATATTTCAAGACATTGGTCTGGGTGAAGATTTTATAGATAAGTCCTCAAAAGCACAGGTTACAAAAGCAAAAATGCACAAATGACATTAAATAAAACTAAAAAGCTTCTGCATAATGAAAAGCAATCAACAGAGTGAAGAGACACCCTGCAAAATGTTGAAAAATATTTGCAAACTATTCATTCACTAAGATATTAATATCCAGAATATATTAGGAACTGAAACAACTCAATAGCAAAACAAAACAAAAACAAAAACACAAAAAAACCTGATTAAATAATAGGCAAATGATCTAAATGGAGATTTCTCAAAAGAAGACACAAATGTCAACAATTACCAAAAAAAGCATGCTTACTATCCCTAATTATGAGAGAAATGTGGCCGGGCGTGATGGCTCACGCCTGTAATCCCAGCACTTTGGGAGGCCGAGGCAGGCAGATCATGAGGTCAGGAGATCGAGACCATCCTGGCTAATGTGGTGAAACTCTGTCTCTACTAAAAATACAAAAAAATTAGCCGGGCATGGTGGCGGGCATCTGTAGTCCCAGCTACTCAGGAGGCTGAGGCAGAATTGCATGAACCCGGAGGCAGAGGTTGGAGCGAGCTAAGATTGTGCCACTGCACTCCAGCCTGGGCGACAGACCGAGACTCCGTCTCAAAAAAAAAAAAAAAAAAGAGAGAAACGCAAATCAAAATCATATGAAATATTATTCAACTTCAATTGGAATGGCTAGTATCAAAAGGACAAAAATTAATCAATGCTGTTGAGGATAAGGAGATAAAGAAACTCTTAAACATTGTTGGTGGAAATGTAAATTAATATAGTCACTATGAAAAGCCATATGGAGGCTGCTCAAAAAATTAAAAACAGGCTGGGCACAGTGGCTTATGCCTGTAATCCCAGAACTTTGGGAGGCCATGGGCAGGGGATCACTTGAGGTCAGGAGTTTGAGACCAGCCTGGCCAACAAGGTGAAAACATGTCTCTACTAAAAATACAAAAATTAGCTTGGTATGGTGACAGGTGCCTGTAATCCCAGCACTTTGGGAGGCCATGGGCAGGGGATCACTTGAGGTCAGGAGTTTGAGACCAGCCTGGCCAAAAAGGTGAAAACATGTCTCTACTAAAAATACAAAAATTAGCTTGGTATGGTGACAGGTGCCTGTAATCCCAGCTACTCAGGAGGCTGAGGCATGAGAATCTCTTGAACCCTGGAGACAAAGTTTGCAGTGAGCTGAGATTGTGTCAACACACTCCAGCCTGGACAACAGAGCGAGACTCTGTCTCAAAACACCAAACAAACAAACAAAATTAAAAACAAAACTACTGTGTAATACAGTAATCCCACTACTGGGCAAATATCCAAAGGAAAGGAAGTAAATATGTGAAAGATATCTGCATTCCCATATTTATTTCAGCACTATTCATTTTAGCCAAGATATGAAATCAATCAAAATTTCCAACAACAGATGAATGAATAAAGACAATGTGGTAGAAATACACAGTGAAATACTATTCAGCCCTGAAAAAAATCCTGTCATTCATGGCCATGTGGATAAGCCTAGAGGACATTGTACTAAATGAAGTATGCCACGCATGGAAAAAACAAATACCCCTTATTCTCACTCATATGTGGAATCTAAAGAAGTAGATCTCATAGAAGTAGAGAATAGAATAGTGGTTACTAAAGGCTGAGATGTATAGGGGGTAGGGAGATACAGAGAGCTCGGTTAACAGATACAATATAGGATAGGAGGAATAAGTTCTAGTGTTCTATAGCACTGCAGGGTGACACTAGTTAACAATAATTTACTGTATATTTTCAAATAGTTAAAAGTGAAGATTTTGATTATTCCCAACAACAAAAAAAGTGGTAAATACTGGAAGTGTTATGGATATGCTTACCCTAATTTGATCATTATGCACTGTATATCATACAATGTCATTTGTATATTATATCAAAATATGACAATCTACCCTATAAATATGTATTACTACATGCCAATTAAAACTAATAAAAATAATAACATTTCTAGATGTTTTTACTTACTTAAAGCATACAGAGCAGATAGTATAGGACTTGAAGTTGTAGTCCTGCACCATGATGCCATTCTTTAATGAACCTCTCTCTCACAAGTCATTATGATATATAAATTAAATAATTTATACAAAATATATGTATCAGGGACAGAGGAGGGAATGATACCAGTAGGTACCCTTTCATTTTTGAAATAAAGTTTTAGTGTCTGTGTTCTCTCACCCTGCCCCTAAGCATAAATAAAGGCATGCCTTTCTGTCTCTCTGTCTCTCCCTCTCTCATTTAAAGTAAATGCTCCCTGTGTGTTTGTGTATGTAGACACCAAATGTGCACATAATTATATGATATATTTCATCTAAAATGTAAAATCTCTAGGATTCTGCTTCCTAATCTGATCACTGGTTGACCTGTACCACACTGTCTCTAAAGTTCCCTTATAGTTCTAAAAGTTTGTTATGGAAACTAGCGGGGAAGATGGCAGATAGGAGGCAGGACTAACTTGCAGCAACAACTGGGATGGACAGAGCAGTGTGTAGAGAGCCACATTGTGAACTTTTGCTCCACGAACTATTGCAGGAACATACCAGGAAAGCCTAGACAATCCACAGAGCGTATGAAGGAACTAGATCACTGCTGCAGGCTCCATGAGACAGTCGAGAACTGTGAACCAGCTTGCTTTCTCAGCTGGGAGGCTTGTAGCCTGGGGTAAGTTCTCAGCCCTGCTCACAGGCTGCCTGGAAATAAACTTGATGCTGTCAGTGGGGCAAGTTGGGAGTGAGACTAGCCTTTTGGGCTGTAGGCTGCACAGGACCTGAGTGAGGCCTGTGGCTGCCAGCTTTCCCCCGCTTCCCTGGAGAAAGGTGTGACACAGCAGAGACAACCATAATCCCTCAGGAATATAATGCCATTGGCCTGGGAACCACACCTGCATCCCCCACAGCAGCCGCAGAAAGCCCTGCTCAAGGAGAATCTGACCTCAGATATACCTAACCATGCCCCCACTTGATGATCTTTTCTACCCACCCTGGTAGCCAAAGACAAAGAACATAATCCCTTGGGAGCTCTATGACCCTGCCCATAGAGCTGATCATCCCTATACGACCATAGTGAATGTGCTCTTGAAAGCACCACCTCCTGACTGGAGGCCAACCAACACAAAACCAGCGCACTGAACAAAAATACAACCAAGGACCTCCCCAGAGTCCACTTCACTCCCCTGCTACCTCCACTGGAGAAGATGCTGGTAATCACAGCTGCAAGACCTGAAGATAGATCACATCACAGGTCTCTTTGCATCCACCCCAGTACAAGCCTGGTGCCTGGTAGCTCTGCTGGGTGGATAGAACCCAAAAAGAAATACAAATCACTGCAGTTTGGCTCTCAGAAAGCCCCATCCCTAGGAGAAAGGGGAGAGCACCACATCAAGGGAGCACCTCAGTGGGAAAAAAGAAACTGAACAGCAGCCCTTGAGTCCCAGATCTTCCCTCTGACATAATCTACCCAAATGAGAAGGAACCAAGAAAACAATTCTGGTAATATTATGAAACGGCGTTCTTCAACACCCCTAAAAGATTGGACTAGCTCACCAGCAATGGATCCAAACCAAGAAAAAAATCTCTGAATTGTGAGAAAATGAATTCAGAAGGTTGATTATTAAGCCAATCAAGGAGACACCAGAGAAAGGTGAAGTCCAATTTAAAGAAATTAAAAAAAAAGATACAGGATATGAATGGAAAAATCTCCAGTGAAATACATAGCATAAATAAAAAACCAATCACACCTTCTGTAAATCAAGGACACACTTAGAGAAATGCCAAATGCACTGGAAAGTCTCAGCAATAGAATCAAACAAACAGAAGAGAGAACTTCAGAGCTCAAAGACAAGGCTCTTGAATTAGCCCAATTTGACAAAAAGAAAGAAAAAAGAATTTTAAAAAAATGAGCAAAACCTCCAAGAAGTTTGGGATTATGGTAAACAACCAAACCTAAGAATAACTGGCGTTCCTGAGCAAGTAGAGCAATCTAAAAGTTTGGGAAACATACTTGAGGGAATAATCGAGAAAAACTTCCCTGGGATTGTTAGAGATCTAGACATTCAAATACACAAAGCTCAAAGAACACCTGAAAAATTCACCACAGAAAGATCATTGCCTAGGCATATAGTCACCATGTTATCTAAAGTCAAGATGAAGAAAATAATCTTAAGAGCTGTGAGGCCAAAATATCAAGTAACCTATAAAGGAAAACCTAATAGATTAGGCAGATTTCTCAGCAGAAACCCTACAAGCTAGAAGGAATTGAGGTCCTACTTTTAGCCTCCTTAAACAAAACAATTATCACCCAAGAATTTTGTATCCAGCAAAACTAAACTTTATAAGTGAAGAAAAGATAGTCTTTTTCAGACAAACAAATACTGAGAGAATTCGCCACTACCAAGCCAGCACTACAAGAACTGCTAAAAGAAGCTCTAAATCTTAAAACAAACCCTCAAAATGCACAAAAATAGAATCTCCTTAAAGCATAAATCTCACAGGACCTATAAAACAGTAACACACTGAAAAATTTAAAAAAAAAAGTATTCAGAAAACAAATAGACTGATGAATAGAATAGTACCTCACATCTCAATACTAACATTGAATGTAAATAGCCTAAATGCTCCACCTAAAAAAGATACAGAATGGTAGAATGGATAAGAACAGAATGCTTAGATACAGATATGGTAGATCTAAAAAGATACAGAATGGCAGATACAGAAAAAGATACAGAATGGCAGATACAGAAAAAGATACAGAATGGTAGATACAGAACGGTAGAATGGATAAGATACAGAACGGTAGAATGCATAAGATACAGATGGTAGATGGTATCTGATACAGAATGGTAGAATGGATAATAACTCATCAACCAAGTATCTGTAGTCTTCAGGAGACTCACTTGACACATAAAGACTCACATAAACTTAAGGTAAATGGGTGGAAAAATATATTCTATGCAAATGGACACCAAAAGCCAAGCAGGAGTAGCTATTTTTATATCATACAAAACAAACTTTAAAGCAAAAGCAGTTAAAAAAGAAAAGAGGGACATTATAAAATGATGAAAGGACTAGTCCAACAGGAAAATATCACAATCTTAAATATGTATGCACCTAACACTAGAGTGCCCAAATTTATAAAACAATTGCTGCTAGACCAAAAAACTGAGATAGACAGCAACACAATAATAGTGGGAGACTTTAATACTCCACTGACAGCACTAGCCAGGTCATCAAGATACACAGCCAACAAAGAAACAATGGACCTAAACTATACAACAAATGGGCTTAACAGAGATTTACAGAACACTCTACCCAACAACCGTGGAATATACATTCTATTCATCAGCACATGGAATATTCTCCAAGATAGACTATATGATAGGCTACAAAACAAAACTCAGAAAATTTAAGAAAATCAAAATTATATCAAATACTCTCTCAGACAACAGTGGAATAAAATTGGAAATCAACTCCAAAAGGAACCTTCGAAACCATGCATATACATGGACATTAAATATCCTGCTCCTGAATGATCTTTGGGTCAACAATGAAATCAAGATGAAAATTAAAAATTTCTTTGAACTGAATGATAATCACACAACCTATCAAAAACTCCAGGATGCAGCAAAAGTGGCACTAAGAGTAAAGCTCACAGCATTAAATGCCTACATCAAAAAGTCTGAAAGAGCATGAATAGACAATCTAAGGTCACATATTATGGAAATGGACACACAAGAACAAACCAAACCCAAACCCAGCAGAAGAAAAGAAATAACCAAGATCAGAGCAGAACTAAATGAAACTGAAACAAACAAACAACAATAACAATACAAAAGATAAATGAAATACAAAGGTGGTTCTTTGAAAAAACAAGCAAAATTGATACACCATTAGAGAGAGTAATCAAGAAAAGAAGATCTGAGAAGATCCAAATAAACACAAGTAGTAACAAAATTGGAATATTAGAACTGACACCACAGAAATCCAAAAGATCATAAGAGGCTACTATGAACATCTTTACACATGTATAGTAGAAAACCTAGAGAAGACGGATAAATTACTAAAAATATACAACCCTCTTTGATTAAACCAGGAAGAAGTGGAAACTCTGAACAGACCAATAACAAGCAGCAAGATTGAAATGGTAATAAAAAAGTTACCAACAAAAAAAGTCCAGGACCAGAAAGATCCATAGCTGAATTCTATCACATATTTAAAGAATTGATATCAATCCTATTGACACTATTCCACAAGATGGAGAAAGAAGGAATCCTCTCAAAATCATTCTATAAATCTGTTATCACTCTAATACCAAAATCAGGAAAAAAAATAAAAAAAGAAAACTACAGACTAATATCTCTGATGAATATAGATGCAAAAATCCAGAACAAAATATTAGCTAAGTGAATCCAACAGCATATTAAAAAGATAATCCACCATAGTCACATAGGTTTCATACCAGGGATACAGGGATGGTTTAACATCCTCGAGTCAATAAATGTGACACACCACATAGACAGAATTTTTTTTAATTCTGTGATCATCTCAATAGATGCAGAAAAACCATTTCTCAAAATCCAGCATCCCTTTATGACTAAAACACTCAGAAAAATCAGCATAGAAGGGATATACCATAAGGTAATAAAAGCCATGTACAAGGAACCCTCAGACAGCATTGTATTGAATGGGGAAAAGTTGAAAGCATTCCCCCTGAGAACAGGAACAAGACAAGGATGCCCACTTACACCACTTCTATTCAACATAGTATTGAAGTCCTAGCTAGAGCAATCAGACACTAAAAAGAAATAAAGGCCATCCAAATAGGTAATGAGGAATCAAACAGCCACTGTTTGCTGATGACAAGATTATATACCTAGAAAAACCGTAAAGACTCATCCACAAAGCTCCTAGAACTTATAAATGAATTCAGCAAAGTTTCAGGATACAAAATTAATGTAACAAATCAGTAGCTCTGCTATATACCAACAGTGACCAAGCTGAGAATCAAATCAAGAATTCAACACGTTTTACAAAAGCAGAAAAAAAAAAAAAAACTTAGGAATATACTTAACCAAGTACATGAAAGACCCCTACAAGGAAAACTACAAACACTGCTGAAATAAATAATAGATGATGTAACAAATGGAAACACATCCCATGCTCATGGATAAGCAGAATCAAAATTGTGAAAATGACCATACTTCCAAAAGCAATCTATAAATTTCATGCAATTCCCATCAAAATACCACCATCATTCTTCACAAAACTAGAAAAAATAATTCTAAAATTTATATGGAACCAGAAAGGAGGCCACATAGCCAAAGAAAGACAAAGCAAAAGAACAAATCTGAAGGCATTACATCAGCTGACTTCAAACTACACTACAAATCCACAGTCACCAAAAGAGCATGGTACTGGTATAAAAATAGGTACATAGACCATTGGAACTGAATAGAGAACCCATAAATAAACCCAAATACTTACAGCCAACTGATCTTCGACAAAGCAAACAAAAACATAAAGTGGGGAAAGGACACCCTATCCAACAAATGGTGCTGGGATAATTGTTGAGCCACATATAGAAGAATGAAACTGGATCCTCATCTCTCAGCCTATACAAAAAGCAACGCAAGATGGATCAAAGACTTAAATCTAAGACCTGAAACCATAAAAATTCTAGAAGATAACATTGGGAAAAGCCTTCTAGACACTGGCCTAGGAAAAGACTTCATGACCAAGAAACCAAAAGCAAGTGCAACAAAAACAAAGATAAATAGATGGAACTTAATTAAACTAAAATGTTTCTGCACAGCAAAAAATAAGAATAATAAAATAATCTGCAGAGTAAAACAACAACCCACAGAGTGGGAGAAAATCTTTGTGATATATACATCCAACATTGGATTAATATCCAGAATCCACAAGGAACCCAAAATCAGCAAGAACAAAATGAACAATCCTATCAACATGTGGGCTAAGGACATGAATAGACAATTATCAAAAGATGATATACAAATGGCTAACAAACATGAAACAATGCTCAACATCACTGATTATCAGGAAAATGCAAATCAAACCCACAATGTGATACCACCTCACTCCTGCAAGAATGGTCATAATCAAAAAATCAAAAAATAATACATGCTAGTGTTGCTGTGGTGAAAAGGAAACACTTTGAAACTATTAGTTGGAATCTGAACTATTACAACTGCTATGGAAACAGTGTGGACATTCCTTAAAGAAGTAAAAGGAGATCTACCATTTGATCCAGCAATCCCACTTCTGGGTATCTACCCAGAGGAAAAGAATTCATTATATAAAAAAGATACTTGGACACGCATGTTTATAGCAGCACAATTTGCAATTGCAAGAATATGGAACCAGCCCAAATGCCCATCAATCAAGAATTAGATAAAAAAATGTGATACATATGTATATGCACGCACACACACACACACACACACACACACACACACACACACACACACACACACACACACACACACACACACAGAGCATGGAATACTACTCAGTCATAAAAAGGAATGAAATAATGGCATTCACAGCAACCTGGATGGCATTCAATGCCATTATTCTAAATGAAGTAATGCAAGAATAAAAAACCAAACATCGTGTGTTCTCACTCATAAGTGGGAGCTAAGATATGAGGATACAAAGGCATAAGAATGATACAGTTGACTTTGGGGACTTGGGGAAAAGAGTAGAAGGGGTCTGAGGGGTAAAAAACTACCACTGAGTACAGTGTATACTGCTTGGATGATGGGTGTATGAAAATCTCAGAAATCATCACTAAAGAACTTATTTATGTAACTAAACACCACCTGTTCCCCAAAAGCCTATTGAAATAAAAAATAGTATGTTAATATTATAAAAGGAAAACTTTATCAATGTGTTAAAAATAGAGAAAACAAAAATAAGGTTTAGGTAGGTAGTGTGAACAAGGTAGAAGGTGGAGAAATGAAAGTAAATAAGGTGTATCAACTTCACAAGAGCTTGAAATTTGTATGGTTTCTTCAATTCTGCATTAATAATATATGAAACCTATGCATTTGGGATTTTGGAATGCATCCATTCATGCATAAGGGAATTAATGATTGGATGGATGGAAAAATTCAACAGAATGAATTGAAGCAAAGTTGTGAAAATAGTGACTGAGAACATGACCTATGGAATGATTAAGGCCTGAGTTTAAAATCTAACTTAGTAAATTATCAGCTATGGGATTCTAGACAAGTTACAACTCCTTGAGCCAAATTTCCTCCATGTAATACCTTTAGGTAATGGGTATTACTATTTTCCCCATGTTTCCGATGAGGGCAATTAGATTCAGAGAATGGAAAAATACACTTCACCACTTGCTAAAAAGGCTGCAAGGTCAATGGATCATTCATATAGGGATGGGAGGAATTGGGAGAAATTGTAGTATTTCAATCTACCACATTCTATGTAATAGCTACTCACCACTAAAATTAGCACTAAATCCCATTTAAAACCTGCTGTTCTTTGCCTTTAGTGTCATCCTTGAATGTAGTGATTTGCTCATGATAGTTGTTGGTTATACTTGATTGAATATACAATTTTGACTAAAGAGAAATAATCTAAATTTCATCAGGTAGTTCTTCCCTTATAATTTACACTTGTAATTAATATACTTGTTTTAATTAACTGTATTTAAAGTAAAAAATATCTCCTATTTTGGGGGGTACATAGAAACACTGTCATGTAGAGAACACAATAATTTAATTAAAGTAAACTTAAAATTTGCTCTCCAGAAAGTCATTAAAATTCACTGTATCTGGTTCCACAATAAAATTTGGAAACTGGTTTGATTTTCTTACCTACCAGTCAAATGAGGCAACATGTGACAGAATGTAACATCAATTATAAAGTGAGACAAAGTGTCTTAATAATAACTAACCAAAGGATATCTTTGGACCTAATTGTTTTAAAAATGAGATTTTGTTTATCTAGTTATCTATTTCTGTGTGCATTTTATAGTCTTGTAATACAAACCAATGACCTTTTGATTAATTGCATTAAAAATGTGAAGCCAGTACACATCAGAGGCAGTTTGGGTATATACTCAGCCATTTTAATAGCATGAATTTCTTGGAGTCTTCTAAATTTTTTGTTCTTTTTGGACTTAAATGGAAGCATCACTTTAACTTAGTGATTCTCAACTGAGGTAGTTTTGCCATTCAGAGTACATTTGGCAATGTCTAGAAATATTTTTGATTGTCATAACTCGGAAGGCGTGGGCACTTGTGTCTTGTGATTAGAGGCCAGAGATGCGGCTAAACATTCTAAAATGTACATTACAGCTTCTCCATCTGCCCAACAAGAATTATTCCACCCAATATGTCAATAACCAAGTCTGGGAATCCCTGTTTTAACTGAGCAAATAATGTACTGAGATGTTATTATTTTATTATGAAGGTAGTTAATGATGCGAACTATGATGGCAGCAGTACAAGGGATGTGGAGGGGGATTCTTTTCTTTTCTCATTCTTTGGAAGTGACCACCTTCCCCTAAAGGATGGGAAGGTGAAGAGCAATCTAGATCTCTAGGCAGTTTCTGAACCCGTGTCTTTCTGGCGTTTCCCTGTGCTTCCTATGCTGGCTCATCATCTCAATGGCCTCCTCCTTATCCATCTTTATGCCAGCATTTTCCTATTACTATGTTCTTGGAGCATTATCTGAGCTACTCACTGGGTCTTTAAATTGATGAGGTACCATCAGCCATTTCAGTTTTTATCAAGGGAGCAGACGTGAGGGGGAGTTGAGTTCTGGCATGTGTTTGGGAGGTGTTTGTTTTGACTGTCTGATGGCTGCATACCAGCCTGAGGGAGTCACAAATGTCACTGGTGTGCGATGGTATAATTTTCCTGCTGCTCCAAAGAGTCTTCTGTGTTAATCTCCCGGCATGTCTGGCAACTTTCAAAATAGAAGTAAAAGGCAATTCCATGGAGCAGTGAAAAAAGATTCAAAGTCTCCATTTGTCTTTGTAAAGGACAGAGAAAATTGCTAGTGTGCAGTTGGCCATTTTCATTATTGAGAACATAGAGCAGCTCAGTTTTCACCAGGGCTAATTGATTTTCACAGCTGGTGCAGGAAAGTCTAAGGAAGATATGAGACTTTAAAAGTCCCTTTGTGCAGACTCTGAAGTTCATGAGTTCTGTACGGACTTCAAATTTGGACTTCAATAAGAGATGCTGAAATCATCTGAAATAACTTTGGGCACCAACTGGAAAAGAATCACTGGTTTATGCAGGTGTGGTGAGAGTAGGTTTTGGCCTGCCATGTGGCATTACAACAAATTCATCATTATCCTCCTTACATGAAGTGTCAGTATGTTAAATTGCACAAACCTGGTTTTCACCACTACATGTTAGATGATGTAAATGTCTATCTTTCCTTTGCTTTATAGTTGACAGAGGACACTATCTATTGACTAGTAAGTAGCCCATATCATAGACATTTTCTATTCCTTATTATGAAAAGGTGGAAAGACAGTAGCAATCTGAGGGACAGATTTCATGCAGGAGCAGAAAGCAGGGATGTAGATATTGGTACTGAGGTGGAAAGGGAGGATTTGGTCACAGGGAATCACGTCAGTCCCAGTGGAATGAGCATGCTTATAGAAGCAGCACAGTGGTAAAAGGCATGGACATTGGATCAGATAATTTTGGCTTCCAAGCCAAACGCTGCCACTGGGAAGTAAATGGATCTTGGATGAGTTCCATTTCCTTACTGCAGCGTTGTGACATCTAAAATATACATAAATGGGCCAGAAATGTCATGGCACTTCATACTCTCTCCTTCCATTCCTTTTTGCATTGGTGAAAGTTAGGTTGAAAGTCAGTGTCTTTCTGAACAAAGTATACTGATGTTGAGTCTGGAATCACAGTACAAACCTTTTGTACTTTCAACAACAGCAGAACAGGATATTCTGCTGTTGTATATTTTGAGATGTGAAAGGAGGGCTATTTTATCTGAAGAGTATCTAGGAATCACATGAAGTAACAGCAAAATAAATCATTAAATCCAATAAAGATGATTATTGGAAGCAGCAACCAGTAAATATTTGGGCAAGGTAGACTTAGATGAAGCCCAGGGAGCTGGTTACCCTTTACTTAAGTTATTACCATTCCCATTCTCTATTTAAAAAAAAAAAACAAAAACAAAAACAAAAAAAAACCTTTATGACAAGTACTTAGAAAAAACAATTAACTGCTTCTAGTGACATATGAGGATTGTGTATTATTTACATCATAAGAGAAAACAAGCTTAGTTATGTGATGTTGTATTAGCTGACAATGTTCATAAAATTACCTAGACACTGGACTTGATAACGTATTAAAGTTATTTAAAAAGCACAATTATTTGGCAAGATATCTCCAATAAAGTGTAAACTTACAAGAAAACTAGGAATTGGCAGATTGTAAATATCTACCTGGATGTAAAAACACATTAGGAATATGAGTGGGGGATAATTATTACAACCCATACTGGCTTAAGATCCAGTTATTGGAAAAAAATATTGATCAAAGAGTAGTGATGACTCAAATATGTATCACTACGCAATTTAGTGGTGCTTATGAACTCACAATAAGCAAAATATATAATGACAAAACTAAAAGAAGGTTATTTTTAACTGAAGGAAAAAGTCCAGAAATTGTATGGACTATTCAACTCTATACATTGCTAATCATATGTTGATAGAAAGTGTCCTTACTTAAAACTGTCAACTTTTAGATTTTATGGGTATATTTGTGTAGTAGGAACTTTATAGAATTGCTCAGCAGCCAAACTTTTTAAAATATTAACTGTAATATCCATTAAACTATATTGATGTACAGATGTGCTTGTTTAGCATTATGAGGCTTAAAATGCTTCCTTACTTTGGTGTCCTTTTTTAAATTCAGCATCTCTATTATCCTCTCCTTTTCTTAAAATCCTATAGTAATTCCAAAAAGAAAATTGCAGATTCCTGGGAAAGATGGCCAAATATAAACAGCTCCGGTCTGCAGCTCCCAGTGAGACCAATGCAGAAGGCAGGTGATTTCTGCATTTTGAGCTGAGGTACTCAGTTAATCTCATTGGGACTGGTTAGACAGTGGGTGCAGCCCACAGAAGGTGAGCCGAAGCAGGGTGGAGCATCACCTCACCTGGGAAGTGCAAGGGGTTGGGGAATTCCTTCCTCTAACCAAGGGAAGCCATGAGGGACCATGCTGTGAGAGACAATGCTATCTGGCCCAGATTCTACATTTTCCCCACAGTCTTTGCAACCCACAGACCAGAAGATTCCCTTGGGTGCCTACACCACAAGGGCCCTGGATTTCAAGCACAAAACTGGGAGACCCTTTGGGCAGACACCGAGCTAGCTGCAGGAGTTTTTTGTTTCTTTGTTTATTTGTTTGCTTTTTCCCCAGTGGCACCTGGAATGCCAGCAAAACAGAACCATTTACTCCCCTGGACAGGTGTTTGAAGCCAGGGAGCCAAGTGGTCTTGCTCAGCAGATCCCAACCCCATGGAGCCCAGCAAGCTAAGATTCACTGGCTTGAAATTCTTGCTGCCAGCACAGCAGTCTGAAGTCAACCTGGTAAGTTCAAGCTTGGTGTGGGAAGGGGCATCTGCCATTACTGAGGCTTGAGTAGGTGGTTTTCCCCTCACAGTGTAAACAAAGTCACCAGGAAGTTCAGACTAGGCGGAGCCCACCACAGCACCCCAAAGCTGCTGTAGCCAGACTGCCTCTCTAGATTCCTCCTCTCTGGGCAGGGTATCTTGAAAGACAGGCAGCGACCTCAGTCAGGGGCTTATAGATAAAACTCCTATCTCCATGGGACAGAGCACCTGGGGGAAGTGGCAGCTGGGGGTGCAGCTTCAACAGACTTAAATGTTCCTGCCTGCTGGCTCTGAAGAGAGCAGCAGATCTCCCAGCATAGTGCTCGAGCTCTGCTAAGGGACAGACTGACTTGTCAAGTGGGTCGCTGATCCCCATGCCTCTTGACTGGGAAGACCTCCTAACAGGAGTCGACAGACACCTCATACAGGAGAGCTCCAGCTGGCATCTGGCAGGTGCACCTCTGGGAGAAAGCTTCAAGTGGAAGAAGCAGGCAGCAATCTTTGCTGTTCTGCATCCTCTGCTGGTGATACCCAGGCAAACACGGTCTAAAGTGGACCTCCAGCAAACTCCAGCAGACCCGAAGAAGAGGGACTGGACTGTTAGGAGGAAAACCAACAAATTGAAAGCAATAGTATCAACATCAACAGAAAAGATGACCACACAAAAACTCTATCCAAACGTCACCAACAGCAAAGAGCAAAGGTAGATAAATCCACAAAGATGAGGAAAAACCAGCACAAGAAGATCGAAAATTCCAAAAATGAGAATGCCTCCTCAACTCTAAAGTATCACAACTCCTTGCCAACAAGGGAACAAAACTGGATGGAGAATGAATTTGATGAATTGACAGAAGTAGACTTCAGAAGGTGGGTAATAACAAACTCTTCTGAGCTAAAGGAGCATGTTCTAACCCAATGCAAGGAAGTTAAGAACTTTGATAAAAGGTTTGAAGAATTACTAACTAGAATAATCCGCTCAGAGAATAACATAAATGACCTGATGGAGCTGAAAAACACAACATGGGAACTTCACAAAGTATCCACAAGTATCAATAGCTGAATCAATCAAGTGGAAGAAAGGATATCAGAGATTGAAGATCAACTTAATGAAATAAAGCATGAAGACAAGAACAGAGAAAAAAGAATGAAAAGGAATGAACAAAACCTCCAAGAAATATGGGACTATGTGAAAAGACCAAACCTATGTTTGATTTGTGTACCTGAAAGTGACAGGAAGAATGGAACCAAGTTGGAAAACACACTTCAAGCTATTATCCAGGAGAACTTCCCAAAACTAGAAAGACAGGCCAATATTCAAATTCAGGAAATACAGAGAACACCACAAAGATACGTCTTGAGAAGAGCAACCCCAAGACACATAATTGTCCAATTCACCAAGGTTGAAATGAAGGAAAAAATGTAAAGGGCAGCCAGAGAGACAGGTTGGGTTACCCACAAAGGGAAGCCCATCAGACTAACAGTGGATATCTCTGCAGAAACCCTACAAGCCAGAAGAGAGTGGGGGCCAATATTCAACATTATTAAAGAAAAGAATTTTCAACCCAGAATTCCATATCCAGCCAAACTAAGCTTCATAACCAAAGGAGAAATAAAATCCTTTACAGACAAGCAAATGTTGAGGGATTGTTTTCACCATCAGGGCTGCCTTAAAAGAGCTCCTGAAGGAAGCAATAAATATGGAAAGGAAAAACTGGTATCAGCCACTGCAAGAAAAAACTAAAATGTAAAGACCATCAATACGATGAAGAAACTGCATCAACTAATGGGCAAAATAACCAGCTAGCATAATAATGACAGGATGATAGTCACATATAACAATATTAACGTTAAATGTAAATGGGCTAAATGTCCCAATAAAAAGGCACAGACTGGCAAATTGGATAAAGAGTCAAGACCCATTGGTATGCTGTATTCAGCAGACCCATCTCAAGTACAAAGACACCCATAGGCTCAAAATAAAGGGATGGAGGAAGATTTATCAAGTAAGTGGAAAGCAAAAAAAAAAAAAAAAAAAAAAAAGCAGAGATTGCAATCCTAGTCTCTGACAAAACAGACATTAAACCAACAAAGATCAAAAAAGACAAAGAACACCATTACATAATGGTAAAGGGATAAATGCAACAAGAAGTGCTTAGACAGTTAGATAGATTAGCAAGACAGAAAATTAACAAGGATATTCAGGACTTGAACTCAGCTCTGGACCATGCAGACCTAATAGACATCTACAGAACTCTCCCCGCCAAATCAACAGAATATACATTCTTCTCAGTACCACACAGCAGTTATTCTAAAATCGACCACATCATTGGAAGTAAAACACTCCTCAGCAAATGCAAAAGAATGGAAATCATAACAAACAGTTTCTCAGACCAGAGTGCAATCAAATTAGAACTCAGGATTAAGAAACTCGCTCAAAACCGCATAACTACCTGGAAACTGAACAACCTGCTCCTGAATGACTACTGGGTAAATAATGAAATTAAGGCAGAAATAAATAAGTTCTCTGAAACCAATGAGAACAAAGACATGACATACCAGAATCTCTGGGACACAGCTAAAGTAGTGTTTAGAGGGAAATTTATAGCACTAAACGCCCACAGGAGAAAGCAAGAAAGGCCTAAAATCAACACCCTAACATCACAATTAAAAGAACTAGAGAAGCAAGAGCAAACAAATTCAAACGCTAGCAAAAGACAAGAAATAACTAAGATCAGCAGAACTGAAGGAAATAGAGATATGAAAAACCCTTCAAAAATCAGTAAATGGAGGAGCTGGTTTTTTGAAAAGATTAACAAAATAGATAGACAACTAGCCAGACTAATAAAGAAGAAAAGAGAGAAGAATCAATTAGACACAATAAAAATGATAAAGGGGAGATTACCAATGATCCCACAGAAATACAAACTACCATCAGAGAATACTATAAACACCTCTATGCAATTAAACCAGAAAATCTAGAAGAAATGGATAAAGTCCTGGACACATACACCCTCCCAAGACTAAACCAGAAAGAAGTCAAATCCCTGAATACGTCAGTAACAAGTTCTGAAATTGAGGCAGTAATTAATAGCCTACCAACCAAAAAAAGTCCAGAACCAGATGGAATAACAGCTGAATTCTACCAGAGGTACATGAGCTGGTACCATTCCTTCTGAAACTATTCTAAACAACTGAAAAGGAGGGACTCCTGCCTCATTCATTTTATGAGGCCAGCATCATCCTGATACCAAAACCTGGCTGAGACACAACAAAAAAAAAAGAAAATTTCAGGCCAACATCCCTGATGAACATCAATAAGAAAATCCTAAATAAAATACTGACAAACCTAATCCAGAAGCACATTAAAAAGCTTTTCCATCACAATCAAGTCGGCTTCATCCCTGAGATGAAAGACTGGTTCAATATACTCAAATCAATAAATGTAATCCATCACATAAACAGAACCAATGACAAAAACTACATGATTATCTCAATAGATGCAGAAAAGTTCTTCGATAAAATTCTACACCCCTTCATGTTAAAAACACTCAGTAAACTAGGAATTGATGGAATATATCTCAAAATAATAAGAGCTATTTATGACAAACCCACAGCCAATATCATACTGAATGGGCAAAACCTGGAAGCATTCCCTTTGAAAACTGACACAAGACAATGACGCCCTCTTTCACCACTCCTATTCAACATAGTATTGGAGGTTCTGGCCAGGGCAATCAGGCAAGAGAAAGAAATAAAGGATATTCAAACAGGAAGACAGGAAGTCAAATTGTCTCTGTTTGCAGATGACATGATTGTATATTTAGGAAACCCCATTGTCTCAGCCCCAAATCACCTTAAGGTGATAAGCAACTTCAGCGAAGTCTCAGGATACAAAATCAATGTGCAAAAATCACAAGAATTCTTATACACCAATAATAGACAAACAGCCAAATCATAAGCAAACTCCTATTCACAATTGCTACAAAGAGAATAAACTACCTAGGAATACAGCTTATGAGGGATGTGAAGGACCTCTTCAAGGAGAACTACAAACCACTGCCCAACGATATAAAAGAGGACACAAACAAATGGAAAAACATTCCATGCTCATGAATAGGAAGAATCAATATCGTGAGAATGGCCATGCTGCCCAAAATAATTGATAGATTCAATGCTATTCCCATCAAGCTACCATTGACTTTCTTCACATAGTTAGAAAAAACTACTCTAAATTTCATATGGAATCCAAAAAGAGCCCATATAGCCAAGACAATCCTAAGCAAATAGAACAAAGTTGGACGCATCATGCTACCTGACTTGAAACTATACTACAAGGCTACAGTAAGCAAAACAGCATGACACTGGTACCAAAACAGATATATAGACAAAAGGAACAGAACAGATGCCTCAGAAATAACAGCACATATCTACAACCATCTAATCCTTGATACACCTGACAAAAACAAGCAATGGGGAAAGAATTCCTTATTTAATAAATGGAGTTGAGAAAACTGGCTAGCCACATGCAGAGAACTGAAACTGGACCCTTTCCTTACACTTTATACAAAAATTAACTCATGATCAACTAAAGATTTAAATGTAAGACCTAAAACCATAAAAACCCTAGAAGAAAACCTAGGAAATACTGTTCAGGACATAAGCACTGGCAAAGACTTCATGACTAAAACACCAAAAACAATGGTAACAAAAGTCAAAATTGACAAATGGGATCTAATTAAACTAAAGAGCTTCTGCATAGTGAAAGAAATTATCATCAGAGTGAACAAGCAAGTAACAGAATGGGAGAAAATTTTTGCTATCTCTCCATCTGACAAAGGGCTAATATCCAGAATCTACAAGGAACTTAAACAAATTTACCAAAAAAAACACAACCCCATAAAAAAAGTGAGCAAAGGGTATGTATAAACAGACACTTTTCAAAAGAAGACATTTATGTGGCCAACAAACATACAAAAAAAAGCTCATCATCAGTGGTCATTAGAGAAATGCAAATCAAAATTACAATGAGATAATATCTCATGCCAGTTAGAATGGCAATCATTAAAAAGTCAGGAAACAACAGATGCTGGAGAGGATGTGGAGAAACAGAAACACTTTTACACTGTTGGCAGAAGTGTAAATTAGTTCAACCATTGTGGAAGACAGTATGGCGATTCCTCAAGGATCTAGAACCAGAAATATGATTTGACCCAGTAATCACATTACTGGGCATATAACCAAGGATTATAATTATTCTACGATAAAGACATATGCATACGTATGTTTATTGCTGCACTATTCACAATAGCAAAGACTTGGAACCAACCCAAATGCCCATCAATGTTAGACTAGATAAAGAAAATGTGGCACATATACACCATGGAATACTATGCAGACATAAAAAAGAATGACTTCATGTCCTTTGCAGGGACATGGATGAAGTTGGAAACCATCATTCTCAGCAAACTAACACAGGAATAGAAAACCAAACAACACATATTCTCACTTACAAGTGGGACTTGAACAATGAGCACATATGGGCACAGGGAGAGAAACATCACACACTGAGGCCTGTCAAGGAGTTGGGGGCAAGGGGAGGGATATTAGGAGAAATACCTAATGTAGATTATGAGTTTATGGGTGCAGCAAACGACCATGGAACATGTATACCTATGTAACAAACCTGCACGTTCTGCACAAGTATCCCAGAACTTAAAGTATAATAAAAAAAATTGCATATTAAATTTGTATATATTGCCCTGTTATTTCCTCTTACAGTGAATTGACAAATGAAAGCCTTCAAAGTAGTATAGTGTATCAAAACCAAAAGTAAAAACCCAAACCAGACATATTCAGGTTATGTGATTAGACCTTGTAATCGTAATGGTCAATATCTGAATTAATAAGTTAATATAATTTGTCACTGTAAATATTTGTTAAAATGCATAGAAATCTATCCTTGAGGTGCTGGTAATTACACTCATTTCACTATGGAAATATTCATGGGATTTTATAATTTAGTCAACTTATTTCTTCATCCTTTTTTAAAAGAGTTGTGTACATTTTAATTAGAAAATGTATGAAGATAATATTATGTTCTTGACGTTTTCTTTCTGATAAAGAAATGCCAAGCCCATTGGAAATGCTTTGGGCTGAAAATGAATTCTTGGGTTGGATGCATTCTATAGTACACTTGCAATCTGTCACTTCTTATCTTTTGAGAGCAGGAAACAAAATGGTTTCTGGACATGAATAGGATTGCAACCTACCTAATGACGGGTTGAGATTTTATCCTGAATCTCAGCTCAAATGTTTCCTATTGGGAATGGGCACTTCTGGAGGATTGTGTGTACATCCTATTAATAAACCAAATATCTCTTGATAATTGCAAACCTAGATCTTTAAATATCCCTGAATAAACTCCTGACTGATAATCCTGGTCGCTGTACATTTACAATATTTACCAAGAAATTTCAGAAATATTACAAGCTAATTAACTTACATGTCTCTTCCATTACAACTCTTAAACTATTGCCCATAGCAATATGATTTACAATGAATATTTTCATTCTATGATGTCTATATTCAGATCTAGATGCCAGATTTGAAGAGACTTTCACAAGAAATTACCATGTTTGTTTGTTTTAAATTTATCCTCACTCTTTTGACTTTTTATGACCTGAAACAGAGTTGTAAGAGATTACAACTAACAAAACAAAAGTGAGAGAAGCCAATTTCTTTTTTCCACTGACATTTACTTTCTGCTTATTCATTTATTCATATATCCAATAAATACATGTTGAGTGCCTGCCATGATCTAGGCATTTTGGATACAGTAGCAAACAAAATTAAGTTTCTTATCTTTATGTTACTTACTTTCTTAAGGAGGCATTACAGTTAAAAATATTAAAAATTATATATAAGTAAATTATTTTGTTATAAGTGGATAATTATTAATGATAGAAGAGAAAGCAGAGCAGAGTAAAGAATATCAAGAGGGGTGGACAAATCAAGGAGGGAGAGGTGACATTATTCAGTAAGATGGTCAGAACAGGAATTTTAAAAAATGTATATAAGAAAATTTGCCAAGAAAATATCTGGCAGAATTGAGTCTCAGGGTAAGAGAGAAGTAAGTGCAAAATCCCTAAGGCTAAATCTGCCTTTAACTTTCATTAACTTTCATTAATTTACTCCGTAAGCATTCACCGTCCACCTAAGAGATTGTAATTCTGTACAATTGACCTCAAGAAAAGGAAGGACATTTTATAAAGACAGAGTAAAATGTTTAATTCCAGATATAAAAAAAGTTAAAGTAATATGAAAAAGGCAGAGTGACATTGAGGTGAGGTAACTGAACTGATAATGATATAAACAAATGTAGAAATTACTTTTTTCTACTAACTGCAAGATTTTCATGTGGCCTCAGTCCTCTGCAACTCAGATCAGTAAAATAAGGAGTTGAAGAAAATTGTGTTTATATCTCATGTCACTGCTATATTCCTCAGTACCTAAGACAATAAATATTTTTGAAATGAAATGTGGATTGATCTGTTATGTAAGATCCTTCATGATTTGGCCCCAATCCAATTTTATTTATTCTATCAAAAATATCCCCCAAAATATTCACATAATGTCCTCCCTTATGTCCTCTTAGGCAATAAATTTAAACTTTTACGCTGTTTTTTCTCTTCTGTAGAATAGAGATGATGTTGATAATAACTGCCTACTTCAAAGAGTTCTCATAAGATTTAAATATTAATAATGATGTATTCTACTTACATTCTTAAAAATGTTTCTGGTGCCTAGTTAATGTTATGTACACTTTGACTGTCAATACTCTTTGTATTTCTTTGTAACTCTTCTAGAAAAATAATTAGGTAAGCGTTTGACAGCGATATTCCTATCTCTTCTATTCAATTGTTGTTCACAGTTTGAATGTGGGTTCTCCATCAGGATTACATGCTATAAACCCTTGAAAGCAGCAGAGAGTCAATCTTGTGTGGAGACAAATAGTATACATGGATACATCAGTCAGAACACCCACTGACATATCAGTCCATGAGTTTGTTGTGAAATAAAGCCCAGTGCCTTCGTTCATTCATCCAACAAAGGTACAGATAATAGGAGTTATCAAGACCATGACTAATGCAGCGATTGATGATGCTGAAACAGAGGAGATGCACGTCATTCATCTTGTTACATTCAGAGTAAATATTCACAAACGCTTCTTGTCATATCATTATTAAGACCACCTTAATTGAATAACACTCAAGGTGGTCTTAATAATGTAATGTACTAAAAGTATTCAAGTCTTTACTTAACACTTAATGTCTTATCTCAACCTCTCACTATGTTTCCACTTGCTAATATATAGTCAGTCATGGTAAGAAAGCACAACAAACTGTGTGGGAAAAGGTCTGAGCATCGGAATTGTACTACATTCCATCTTTATGACAGAGCTCTACAAGAAAGGCACAGACAATAAGTATTTTTGAAATAAAATGTAAATTGATATGTTATGTAAGATCCTTCATGATCTGGCCCCAATCCAATGTTATTTATTCTAACAAACACCCTGGGTCCCAAAATTATCTTTCCACAATTTTCTTCCTTATGTTCTCTTAGGCACCATTCCTTAATGCCATTCTAGCTCTTATTTAAGAAGGCCCAGCTATGGAAATGTGAGTAGCAGGACAATTCTTTCCCAAAGAAAGTCTTGTATCTTTCCTGATCCTACAAAGCAAGACAGCAACAATAATGAAACCTAATACTCAGTGAAAAACACTGGGTTGTGGGTTTGTAATTAACCAATCATTCAACATATATTTATTAAAAACAACACAAATTCAGCTTTATTAATGCTCATTGGGAGAGAAAAGTACTTTGTTTATTTTTCCCCATTTACTGATACCACAACTCATTTTAAAATAAAATACATGCAGCTTATGAGAAAAATAGATTTAAATAAATGAGGAAATGAGGACAAAAAATGAAGCAAAAACAGTTGGTAAGAATAATAAAATCAGTTATATAGCCCTTAACAGAAGCTGGTGATGAACTACTAATTCAAATTTTCTAGCAGCCAGAAGAGCAAACAGCCAGAGAAAAGAAAACTTAAGAGATGTCATGGTAACCATGGCTGTGAAGACAAAACTGAGAACATGATTACATGATTTATTTCCATGGGATGATCTGCCCCACGAGGGCCACGATTTTATTCGCCTCTGTAGTCCCAGTCCCAAACATCGTATTTGTTGAGTGCAAGTAGGCACTCAATAAGTGCATATTGAATTAGCATGCGATTATTTTAAAATGCGAAACACTTGACATCAAATCACATTTATTATGTTTTTAAAGTAAAACATCTGTAAAAGAAAATCAAATACTATGCAATCAGAACTCTCTCAAAACATCAATTACACATCGTTGGCATTGTTGCTTCTGTAGAAAATGTATATTTGCATAAGTGACACAAGATTAATAAAATGGTATTAAGTGAACTGTAGAGCTTTAGATTTATTACGTATAAGATTTTAAAGAAATATCTCATCTCAAAGACCATAATTTCTTAACCTGAGTCTTATAACTAGTAATTTTGGGTAAATAACATTTTTATTTTTAATAGATGAACCTTGCTCTTCTCCACTTCTTCTAAGTCATATCAAAATCAATTTAATTCCATTAATGCTAATGAGGATCCAGGAACAAATCTTGTTCAATTTTGTTATTAGAATATAACATTCTAATAATTGTTTTTAATTTGAAAAAAAAGAATCATTCATCACCTTCCTCCTTTCTCTGATGAACCTAATGTCAGCAAAGTAACATCTCTTCAAACACTCAATATGAAGATTACAGAATTTTCTAGAGCCTACCATTCTATTCTCCTTTTATCCTGGAAATTGCTGGATAGATACATCCTGCTGGTTTGATGACTTATATTAAAGCTCATTAAGAAATCCAGAAATCACCAAAATCACACTACTACAATATAGGTAACGTTACAGAAACTCAACATCCAAATCCCCTGACAACAGACCTCTGATGAGGGTCCTTTTACTCTAATTAGAGTTAACTGCGCATGGCTGTGTTACTTAAAACTTTCTCTTTTGGATGAATATAGGGATGCTGCCATCTGGAATGCATTATAAAAGTTCACACAACAAGCATACATGAGAGAGGCAAAGAGGCCTTCTGTCTACCTCTTTCCTGCTCTCCCTGACCAAACAGCTGAGAATGTTGATCTTCTGGGGGAAAAAAAAATCTGGTCAAGACCTACTCACTAAAATTGATAAAATACTCCATTACCTCAGGATCAAAAAGATGTCAAGACAAAATTATACCATACCTAAGGGGACCAGTAGAACCCATCAGAGCCCATCAACAGGCAGACAAGTGACAGACCAGGAAGCAATTGCAGAGCCATCAACCTAACGGTCTGTGAAATCTACCCTGGACCCACGCTCTGCCACCCGGAGAATATCATCTCTAGATGAAAGCACCTGGGACCTGTCAGTCATCCAGGCCCGGAGAATTAAGAGTTATATTATAATTGTCTTCAGTTCATAGCCTTAGTTTCCAATGAACTGGAAAAGTACTAGTCTCAAAAACAATTTGCTTTTTAAAGGACTCGCACAGAAAAATTGATGTAAATTTTTGTGGTTGTTAAGATGGAAATGCAGAACAAATTGTATTGAAATGTACTAACATGAATATATTTTATTTTTAATGGTCATTTCAACAGTGTTATCCAAATGATGACCCTCGTATTACTAGACAATTATACTGTAGTGTCATTTTCTGTATACACAATTGGTTTTTACAATACTTATCTGATTTAACAATACATTTTGTTCAAATCACAAACTCAATTCAATAACCTTTGAATCTTAAAGAATAGTAGTTATTTGACATGCTGAAAAAGTTCAAGTCCATTAAAGAGAGCAAAACAGTTCATTTTGTGTTTGTTGGTGGTATGTTTCTCCACCACACATTGTTAGTTTGATATAAATGTTTTCATTTTTAAGAGTCTTTATTCTAACAGTGAAGTATCTGATGACAGATCTTCAAAACAAATAGCAGAATTTATTACGATAGTAACAAGTTCTTCATTAAACAAATCCTCTTTTAATAAGGATGGAAGCCATTCCCAGGATATTTAGAGGTCTAAACAACTAAGTACTGAATATGATACAATGTGGCAAATTTGTACCATGAGTTTGAAGTTGCCCTTCATAGATGAGGAGGCTGCTGGAACTGTCTGAGTGGTAGGGAGGTATTTAATTAGTGATAAATTATAGCTTACAGTTCCATAGCACTTCACACCTAGAAAATTTTTCCCATTTGCTATTAGAACATCACAGTATTAGAACATCACAATAGCTCTATGAGATAGATAAGCATGCTTTTATTATCTTCATAACTGGGTTCTTTGTATGCAAATTCTAGTTCATAACAATCAGAGACATTAAATTTGAGCACAATCATGCTACTGGTCAGTAGTGAACCTGGGGCTTGTGTCAGGTTGTGTCGCTCCAAAGTCTCATTTTTTTTTGTTTTGTTTTTTAAGTAACTTTATCAAGTACAGCAGATTAACCACTGTTGTCACCCAGTAGGCAATTCTCTATTGCCTGATGTGTTTGCATAACTTTGTCATCAAAAGTTTAGCTATTGCTACTATTTACAAGCTTTATATAGCTATGTTAAATATTTAAACTGTAATTTGGTCACCCTTATTGTTAAGCAGAAATACCATGCACCAGTATCAATTCCTAGGAGGGGAGCATCCTGCATTGGTTATCAATCCCAGAGGAGGGTTTTAAACACCTTGCCAATTTCTGCTTAAATGTCTAAGTCTGGCAGGAGGTTTTGCACAAACCCAGCTGCCAGAGTACGAATCCAGTAAGACAGAAGACTTGCACAAAAGTTAGGCAAAGAAACTTTGTTACAAATAGGCAGCAAGAACTAACACAAGACTAGGATTCATGGCAAGCTGGTACCCCAAGGCTCAGGAAAGCAATCCAGTGTGGAAAGAGTCTCGTCTGTGCCCAGTGTCTTACAACAGTTGACTGAAACTATTCTACTCTGGGTTTTATACCTTAGGTAATACTTGGGCCACTAGGCTGATGTATTATAGTACATCCTTTTTTTAAGAGGGATGAGTACAGAACCAAGGCTGTTCTAGATAGTTCTTCCTTGTCTTAGAATGTTGCATTTTCAGTGCATTCTGCCTGAAAATTGCAAGGAAGAGTGTATGGGAGACTAGAATATACCACCAAATATGAACAGTTGTTGAGCTGAAGGCATTTTAAGAAATAGCAGATACAGAAAAACCTCATCCTTCCCCTATCTGCTAAAAGCAGGAAATAGATTTAAAAAGACAAAAGATACCCTGTTCTTCTTCTAACTAGGAGAACAAAAGTTAACCACTGAAGACAACTTTAGACCCTTATCATCTTCAGATGATACCAGAAGAATTTACATTAATAAATTTTACTAACTAGCCCTTATGTGTCATTTATTTGTCTTTCTCCAAATCATGGTTCTAGAGAATCAAAGGCCTTTTTCTTTATTTTGTCTCTTCTCTAAAATGTTACTGTTCTTTGTTGAAGATGTTGTAAAAACTGGAATTCAAAGCCACCTCTTTGAGAACTATTAGTACTTATTTCCTGGTGTCTCCCATGTATACATGAAATATACATGTTAATGTACTTCCATTTTTCTATTGCTTTGTCTTTTATTACAGGGATTCATTCCAACTAAAAACCAATTGTTGAATAAGAAATTGTTATTCTTTTTCTACGAGGCAAGAGCTGGATCAGCCAAGGTAGTAGGGACCTGTCCTCCTGCACTTAGCATGTTCAAAAGCTGTCTTGGTCTCAGACTCATGAGACTGTCACCTGCGTTTTAAAAGCAATGAACATTTTACAGTACCTATGATGGGTTTTCATCCCCAATGTCCTCTGGTTGTCCAGCAGAAAAAAATAATCAAATGTTATATATACGGCATATATTTTTCCTATAGCTTGCATTTCATTATTGTTAGTGATTAAGAGCTTGCTGGTTAAAGGCAGCTTAAAGTACACTCTTGGCACAGGCGAAGCTTTTCTTCAAGGATTTGTCACCTCTCTTTTTTTGTGTCCTAGACAAATTTTAGTATTAGTAAAGTTTGCCTTTGGTATATCTTCATCTTTTTTCCCAACAGGTACTGTATAGTAACTCCAATAACTCCGCCTTTGTTCTCAAAGCTGGCAGAACGATTATGCTACCACTATACTGGTATTCCAAAGTACAAAAATCCTTTGAATTCTTCCTGAGTTCAGCCAGCTGACGTTTCTTGACTCCAGTCACATGCAAACATGACTTAACTGTCTTGTGTTTTGCTTTCTCACATCCTGTTGTCCTCACTTTATTATCCATTTATTCTCAATCTGGAGGAAAACATTTTAAGTCACATCTTTATAGCAGCATTTTCCATATATACTTTTTTTCTCCTCCATTAATATTTATCATGCTTTTCTGATGTATGGTTTAGGTTGGCTGTATCCACAAATAATATAAAAAATACTCACTGAGTCTTGAGAAGTATGTAAATCAAGCATAAGTAATGGTGCTTGGGTGCTGGGAGAAGTGGGAAAAGGAAGGGGAGGCTGAGAACACTGAAACTCTATCCCTCCAAATAATAAATGAAGAATTTCCTCTCTTCCACAGAACCAATCTTTCTCTCACACCTTATTTCCTTGCAGCTAATCAACCCTAATGAGATAGCAGTGCTTGTGCAAGTCTGTGTTATACAGCTGTTCTTTCTCACTTTGACTTCTCCAGTGACTGACTGACTTACCTCTCTCATTACATGGACTCACTCTTCCCCTCGTCACATCTCCTTTTTTCATTCATTCTTATCCCTATGATACACCCTTCTCTCTCTATCTACTTCGATCTCTCTCTCCCACCCACAGATAAAGCAAGCAGAATATGTTAACTCCATTCTTATCACCTGAGAAAAGATTGCCACATGAGTGACCAATAGATAGATAGATAGATAGATAGATAGATAGATGGCCTAAGAGGATGTCATAATGCTTCTTGAGTTTGAAATGCTTAGCCAGAAAGTTAATATCTGGAGCACAGCATGGGACCTAGTGACCCTATTGAATTCTAAGAATAGTATTATAATTTCAGGATTTTTTCTTTTGTTTTCCCTCAACATGAAAATAGTTGGTGTGACTGCTTTGAAAAATAATGATGTCTTCTTAGAGGTGTTCTCTTTGAACATCTATATTCAGATTTACAAAACTGTTCCTGTCTCATGGAGACTTCTGGCAGATTTTTGATAGAAAGAAAAAGAAATAAAAAAGTACAATGTGAAACAGTGACTTCAGGTCTCTACTTTGAGATGCTTACTAAAGAATAGGAAAACCTAGGAGAAATTTAATATAGACCCATAATTTGCAACAACTTTTTTGCTAGTTTGAAACCATAAGGTTCAAAATAACAGGAAACAACATACTGCTGTCTAAGTTTTAAAACTCGTGAGTATTTTATTAGAAATTTAATCCATCTGTTTATAATTCATTGACTCTGTACTCATCAAAATATTGTTTGCTGAGGGTGATAGCGCATCCAAAAAGACTTCAAAGCCATTTTTATTTTTTTTAACGGAAATTTAAGGGCTGCCAAGAATAAAAACATTCTACACCACACAAATTCTTATTTTGCTCCTAGCTAGAACTTGGGAAGGTGTAATTCTGCTCTAAGAATGCCAGAACCAATGCATTTATTCAGGCTTCTTTCCCTGTGTGGTTGATGGCATTGTTTATGTGGATTAGAAAACTTTCTGCTTCCTTCCAATAAGTATAACCCAAAAGGAGTAAAATGCAATTTCATCACTTTTAACATTTTGAAGGTGGAATTATGTCTGGCCTTTCATAGTGGACAGAATTTATTTTGTTCTCCCTTCAAAGAAAGCATTTGGCAGGAGCTAATGTACAGAAAAGACAAAAAAGACATTAAACATTACAAGATGTGAACTGAATGGTTAGAGGGTTATTTGCAGACCTTGCTGACAAGAGATACACATGATAGTGGGAAACAGCAGAGAGGTTTTAGATTAGCTGTATGATGAAGGAGATGTTCTCAGAGGGTAGAATAAGGGGCTTTGCAAACTTTTTTCCCCCTTTCTTTGAAAAAGATGTGATCAGATTGGAGTGCTTGGACAATGGTTCTCATAGTTTAGGGAACTGATGATCTCAGGATATCCTACTGTTTTCTGATGCAAGAACATCTAATGATCATGAAACTGAAGAAAACAATTGTCAATTTGAATGATGCACAAATCAGGAATGGGAGAATAAATTTATATTAAAAATATATAGACATTAACATTATAAAAGTATCAATGACAAATACATGAACTTCTGTGGTACTCCTGATCCTTTCTTAGAGTGTTATTTAAGGATGATCTACACTTTGAGAATTTTTGCTTCCTAATCTTAAATCAGCCCTTACTCAGTGGCAACAGAAGTTTCCATTTCCCTAAAGAAAATTAACCCAGGTAGACGTCAATGCTTAGGACCTCGGAAATGTTGAAATTACTTCAGACAATTGCAATGAATTTCTTGCCCATATTGTATTTCCTGAAAACTACAGTGATCTCAGAGAAATAAGAATCTGATTTGGTCTAAATCATAGTCTTCATTGGCCTGATTTATTTCACTAGCCACCTGCAATGAACAATGGCCTGGCAACAGCCCTTGCTCTTATCAAATTAAATTTTACATGATTATCGGGGGTTATTTTCCTATTTAGAATAGCTTTATTGAGATATAACATGCATATCATAAAATTCATTCTTTTAAAGTTACATTTTAGTGTCTTTTAGTATATTAACAGTGTTCTGCAATGATAACCATTATGAAATTTTAAAATATTTTCATCACCCCCAAAAGAAATCTCAACTCCATTAGTAGTCACTCCCCATTTCCTCTTTCCTCCAAGCCCTAGTAACCACTAATCTACTTTCTGACTTTATGTATTTGCCAATTTTGGATTTTTAACATAAATAGAATCATGTAATATGTGGTCTTTTGTGATTAGCTTTTTTCTTTAATGTTTTCAGTTGATCTATGTGGTAGCTTGTAGCACTTCACTCCTTTCTATTACTGAATATTATTCTATTGCACAGAAATAGCACATTTTGTTTATCTATTCATTAGATGGGTATTTGGGTTGTTTTTACTTTTTGGCTATTATGAATAATGTTGCTATGAACACTTGTACAGAAGTTTTTGTCTGAATATTCATTTTCATTTCTCTAGGGTAGCTATTTAGGAGAAAAATTGCTTGGTAATATAGTAACTGTATGTTCAGTATGTTGAGGAGCTGCCAAACTATTTTCAAAAGAGATTGCACCACTTTCCATCAGCAATATGAGAGTTCTCATCTCTCCACATTCATGTGGCACTTGTTAATGTCCCACTTTTTATTTACAGCCACTCCAGTGGATATGAAGTGGGATCTTATTGTAGTTTTAGTTTATATTTCCCTAATGACTAATTATTTTAAGCAGCTCTTCATGTGCTTATTGTCATTTGTTTATCTTCTTTGAAGAAATATCCATTCAAATTATTGTCTATTTTTTCAATTGGGTATTTGTCTTCTCACTGTTGTGTAGTAGAAATTATTTATACTTTCTTGATAATAGTCCATGATAATATACACGATTTCAAATATTTTCTCTCATCCTGTTTGTTCATTTGTTTTTCTGACAGTGTGCTTTGAAACCCAAAAGTCTTTAATTTTGATAGGGCCATATTTATAATTTTTTTCTTTTGTTGCTATAATTTTGGATTCATATGAACTAAACCATTACCTAAATCAAGGTCATGAAAGTTTACTCCTATGTTTGCTTTTGAGAGTTATATACTTTTAGCTTATACAGTTAGGTTCTATAATTCATTTTGAATTAATTTCTGTCTACCATATGAAGGAAGAGTACAACCTTATTCTTTTTCATGTGGATTTCTAGTTGCATGAGCATTATTTGTTAATAAGACCGTCTTTAGAGATAGAAACATACAGAATATCTGGGACACAGTTAAAACTAGGCTAAAAAGAAAGTTAATGGTGTTACATGCCCACATCAAAAAGTTAGAAAAATCTCAAATTAACAACCTGACACTACACCTAGAGGAACTAGAAAAACAAGAGCAAGCCAACCCCGAAGCTAGCAGAAGACAAGAAATAGTCAAAATCAGAGCTGAACTGAGAGAACTTGAGATGAAAAATAGCATGCAAAAGATCAACAAAACCAAATGCGGGTTTTATAAACCACTAGCTAGACTAATGAAAAAAATAGAGAAGATCCAAATAAAAACAACCATAAACGACAAGGGGGACATTACCACTGACACCACAGAAATAAAACAAACCTTCAGAGACTATTATGAACACCTCCATGCACCCAAACTAGAAAACCTACAAGAAATTGATAAATTATTAGAAATGCACAACATTCCAAGATTGAGCCAGGAAGAAACTGAAACCCTGACTAGAACAATAATGAGATCCCAAATTGAATTAATATTAATAAAAAATCCTACTAACCTGAAAAAGCCCAGGATCAGATGGATTCACAGTCAAATTCTACCAGATGTGTAAAGAAGAGATAGTGCATCCCTACTGAAACTATCTAAAAAATTGAGGAGAAGGAACTTTTCTCTAACTTATTTTATGAAGCCAGCACTATTCTGATACTAAAACCTGACAGAAACACAGAAGAAAAAGAAAACTTTAGGCCAATATCTTTGATTAACATAGATTTGAAAGTTCTCAACAGAATACTAGCAAAGCAGACCCAGCAGCACATAAAAAATCTAATCCACCACAATCAAGTAGGCTTTATACCTGGCATGCAATGTGGGTTCAGCATATGCAAATCAATAAATGTTATTCATCACATAAACAGAACTAAAAACAAAACCACATAATCACCTTAACAGATGAAGAAAGACTTTCGATTAAAAAAAAAAAAAAAACTTTCATCTTAAAACTCTCAACACACTAGGCATTGAAGAAAGATTCCACAAGTAATAAGAACCATCTATGACAAACCTACTGACACCATCATACTGAATGAGCAAAAGCTGGAACCATTTCCCTGGAAAATCAGAAAAAGACAACAATGCTCACTCTCACCACTCCTATTCAACATAGTACTGGAGGTCCTCATAGAGTAACCAGGCAAGAGAGAGAAATAAAAGGCATTCAAATATTAAGAGAGGAAGTCGAACTATTGTTGCAGATCACATAATTATTTTTTTTTTTTGCCTAGAAAACCCCATACTCTCTGCCCCAAAGCTCCTAGATATGATAAACAACTTCAGCAGTTTCAGGATACAAAATCAATGTACAAAAGTCAGTAGCATTTCTATACGACATCAACATCCAAGCTTAGAACTAAATCAAGAATGCGATCCTATTCACAGTAGCCACAAAAAGAAAAAAACACCTAAGAATATGGTTAACCAAGGAGGCAAAAGGCCTCTACAATGACAATTACAAAAGACTGCTGCAAGAAATCAGAGATGACACAAACAAATGGAAAAGCATTCCATGCTCATGGATAGGACCATATTTCCCAAAACAATTTGTTAAAATGACCATAATTCCCAAAACGATTTATAGATTTAATGTTATTCTTATCAAACAACCAACAGTATTCTTCACAAAATTAGAAAAAAAATGAAAAAAAAGAAAAAAAAAGAAACCAATAAAGAGCCTAAATAGCCAAAGAAATCCCAAACAAAAAGAACAAAGGTGAAGACATCACATCATCTAACTTCAACCTATACTCAAAGCTACATTAATCAAAACAAGCATGGTACAGGAAAAAACAAAACAACAAAAAAAAACAACAATATATAATTCCATGAAACAGAATAAAAAGCCCAGAAATAAAGCTACACACTTGTAACCATCTAGTCTTTGTCAAAGTTGACATAAACAAGTAATAGGGAAAGAATTCTCTATTCAATAAACAGTGCTGGATGTAGAAGATAGAAACTGGATGACTTCCTCACACCATATAAAAAAAAAAATCAACTCAAGAAGAATTAAGACCTTAATATATAAAACCTTATACTATAAAAACCTTCAAAGAAAGTCTAGAAAATACTATTCTGGACACAGGTCCTGGTAAAGATTTTATAATGACAACACCAAATGCAACTGCCACAAAACAAAAGTTGACAAATGGGACCTAATTAAAATAAAGAGCTTCTACACAGCAAAATAAACTATCAACAGAGTAAACAGGCAACCTACAGAAAGTTCAAAACGTTTACCTATTTTGTATTTTGGGAGAAAATATTTGCAAACTATGCATCCAACAAAGGTCTAATCTCCAAAACTTATAAGCAACTTTATATTTATAAATTTAATTTATATTTAATTTTTATTTATAAATTTAATTTCTAATTAATTTAATTATACTTATAAATTAAAATTTTAAACAAATTTACAAACAAAAACCAAACAACCCCATTAAAAAGTGGACAAAGTTCATGAAGAGACACTTTTCAAAAGAAGACATACACGCAGCCAACAAGCATATAAAAAAATGCTCACCATCACTAATCTTTAGAGAATTGCAAATCAAAACAACAATGAGATACCATTTCATACCAGTCAGAATGGCTATAATTAAAAAGTCAAAATATAACAGATGCTGGTGAGGTTGCAGAGAAAAAGGAATGCTTATATGCTGCAAATAGGAATATAAATTAGTTCAGATGCTGTGGAAATCAGGTTGGACAGTTCTCGAATAACTTAAAATAGAATTACCTTTAACCCAGCAATCCCATTATTGGATATATACCCAAAGGAAAATGCATTGTTTTACCAAAAAGACACATACTTATGTATATTCATCACAGCACTATTCATGACAGCAAAGGCATGGAATCACTCTAGGTGCCCATCAACACTACACTGGACAAAGAAAATGTTGCACATATATAGCATGGAATACTACACAGTCATAAAGTCAAATAAGATCACATCCTGCACAGGAACATGGGTGGAGCTAATGGCCAATATACTAAGAGAAATAATACAGGAACAGCAAACCAAATACTTCATGTTCTCACTGAGAAGTGGGAGCTAACCATTGACTACACATGAACACAGAGAAGGGAAAAATTGACACTGGGATCTACTTGAGAGATGAAGGTGGGAGGAGCATAAGATCAATAAGCTATCTATTATGTACTATGTTATTACCTGGGTAATAATCTGTACACCAAGCTCCCGTTACATGCAATTTACCTATATAACAAAGCCAGAAAAATGTAGCCCTGAAAATAAAATGAAAGTTAAGAAAAGAAGACCATGAGACACTGTTGTCTAAGGTCTATTGACCAAAACTGTGTGGGTTTATTTCTGTACTCTCGATTCTGTTCCATTGCTTTACATGTCTATTTTTATGCTAGTACCACACTGACCTGACTGTTGTAGCTTTATAGTGAGTTTTTGATTTGGGAAATATGAGTCCTTCAACTTTGATTTTGTTCTTTTTAAAAAAAAAAAATCGGCTATGCTGGGTCTTTTGCAATACTATGTGAATTTTAGAATTAACTTGTCTATTTCTGCAAAAACAGACATTGCAAAATTTGAGAAGGATTATTTTTGGATCTGAAGTCAATTTTTAAGAGTATTGCCATCTTAACAATATTAAGTTTTCTCTTTCCTAGGATGCCTATCCTTTTAACTAAGTTTTCTTTAGTTTCTTTCAATATGACTTGTAGTGTTTAGTATAGGAATCCTGCAATTTTTTTGTTGAATTTATTCATAAGCATTTTATTATCTTTAATGTTGTGATTTTTTATAATTTGTGTGTATTATTGTTTTTAGTACAAAGACAATAGATTTTACTAATTACCTTTATTAAAGTTAACCTCTTAACTTCATATCATGCAAATTTACTGAAACCATTTAGTAGCTATAATAATTTTTTGTTGATCCCTTAAGATTTTCTACATGCAATCATGTTATCTGAGAAGAGAAATAGTTTTACTTGTTATTTTCAACCATGTCTGGCTTTTCTTGCTTTTTCTTGCCTAAATCTCTTAGCTAAAGCCCTCAGTGCAATTTTGAATAGAAGTTTTAAGAATTAACATCTTTGTCTTATTCCTGAGCTTAGGGAGAATGCTGTCAATCTTTCATCATTGAATACACTATAAGCTGTGGGTTTTCTTAAATATCCTTTATCATATTGATTATGTTACTATTTCTAGTTTTTTTTAGTCTTTTACATTATGAAAGCATACAGAAGTTAATAATTTGTAATATCTCCTGTTATTCTTGGTTATTCAGACTGAAAGTTCACCAACTTTCAAAAAGCTAACTTTTAGGGTTTATAAATTTTATTTATTTTTTTGTATTCATTTTATTTATTTCTGCTGTGATTTTTACTGTTTTCTTCTTTCTACTTGCTTTGGGTTTTATATGTATTCACAGCTTCTGGAATTAAACTCACCATTCAAATAGATCTCTCTACAGAACTTTGAAAGAATAAATGCATGAATGAATGAAGAATGAATACTTAGAAATCTCATTGCTAATCCACTTGCACCAATTCCTTTTATGGTAATGCTGGCTGGCAGGGAAAGTTAACAATAACATAGTCAACAATTAAAATTCAGGGGGACGAAGGACATAATTTTCATTAGGTAGAATCCTGTGAAGGTTTGCAAGACAGCAAAGAATTAGGCCTTACGGGGTCTTTTATTTTTAACTAGAAATATGTACTCTGAAAAGTCCTATCTATTTTGGATGTCATGAACTAAGCATCTTATTCCTGCTGCTTTCTGATCTTCACTGTGCCCCTCTCACCATCAGAGATATTTTATTTCAGATCTAGATTTTATTTTAATAGCTTCCCCTCACTTTGTTTCTAGCTTCTGCCAAATGGAAGCCCATATCAGAGCAATACCTAGTATAGAAAGAAAGAGAAAAATAAGCAGACCAATCTACCATAACAGATATTAAAGCTGAGAATAATTTGAATTAGATTTTGATTGTCAATGTTAAGAAATACAAATAAAAAAACTTTGAAGATGTTCTATTATGTTATCTATTATATATTTTAAATATCTAGGAATATAATGGTAATTCATGGTTCTGTAAATAAACAGTTTTTCTTCAACAGGAAATAGTAAATAAAAAACTAAAAACAAGAAAACAATTTTTTAAAACAAAACAAAATCATAAAAAAAAAATCAGTTTTTGGCTCAAGAAAGTGCCTAGAAATGGAAGTTATTGAATCCTTGTTATTTTGGTAAATAGGTAAGTATATAAATAAATACATATACACATATAAATCCATAACATAAATGACAGAAAACATAAATGATTGTATTATACCCTTCATGTCGCTATGCAAAATACTATAGACTTGGTAATTTATATACAACAGAAATTCATTGCTTACAGTTCTGGAGGCTGGAATTCCAAGATCAAGAAACCTGCATGTTGAGAGGCTGATGATGACTCAGTCTCTGTTTCCAAGATGGCACCATATTGCTGTGTCCTCTAAAGGTGACAAACACTGTGTCCTCACGTGGAAGAATAGATACAAGGGGAAACTCATCCCATCAAGCCCTTTATAAGACACTGATCTCGTAATGTAGATGAAGTCCTCATGGCCTCATCACTTCCTAAAAGGCCTCCCCTCTTTATACTGTTATACTGGAAATTTAATTTCAATATGAATTTTGGAGAGGACACATGTATATTCATACCATAGCAGTGGTCAAGTGGCCAAATGAACTGAAAACATTTTTTCTGATTCGTATTTGTGGGAATACTTAGATATTTTCACAATCCATATATTCTCCACAGAAATGTATCCAGACATGTGTGAAAATAGACAAAATAATTCCTAAAATGCTGTAAAACAGATATTATAAACTACATTTTATAGGCTGCTGTATTACTTTTTTCCTTAACTGCAAAATATTATATACTTTTATCATAAATTCCTTGAAAATCAATACCTTTGAAACTAATCATCAATGCGAGGGTAGAAATAGCTCTAGGGAAGAAGGTATGTGGAAGGAATGCATAGCACTGGATCTATTATGGCGGGAATGACAGGAGAAAGAAACATGTTAATTTCTTATCGAAACACTATGGGGAGATGTGCCATCAAGGGGAAGACTGTCTCTGAGTAGAGTAAGAAAGCATATAGTTGGTGTTCTTGACAAATAAATCTGATGAACAATCTCAAATAATAGAGAAATGCAGTCAGAGGATTATGAAAAGAGTTGATAGTAGATTTGGTCTTGTAAGCATTAAAAAATCATTATTTTCATGTTAATTTTTAGAATAGGCTCAACACCTAAAGGATAGTTTTATTTTTCTATAAGTAATATGTGCTCTGATTATTTGAATTTTCAATCTGCTTTACTAATGCCTGAATAAATATATTTTACTATGTGCAATTTGTTTTAAGTATTACTGTTAAAGAGGATCTAGAACAGATAAATGGAAAATCTAAGCCTTGGAATGTCTGATATTAAAGCACTTTAAAGAAAAATAAAATATACAACAAAATTAGGAAATAAAAGTTTAAATTTTAGTGGATAATGAATTCATCAGTTTGGGCAGGCTTCATCAGTCACAAAACTCCATTAAAGTAGAAGAAAGAATGAGAGATTTTTAAATATCACCATGGCTTCTCGTTTTGTTCTTCCCTGCTATCTCCCAGTTCTCCTTCCTTCATGTGTCCCTCCTTTTGGTGACCATGGTAGTATTTTGATGTCATTAACATATTTCTAGTCTCTGAGTATTCATGCCTTAAACTTCATTTTACATCTAAAAATTGTGGAGTGAAGTAATATAACAGAGTTGTATCATGGAAGAGGCAGGAGGCTTAGAAAGATTATTATCAACATTGTATTCTTTAAACAAAATTTTGCATGAAATGTTATCTTTCTTTTCAAAACAATTTGGTGGCTCTAATGAGTGTCCTGGGCCAATTGTAATATTAGCTAATGGAAGAAAAATGATTGGTAAGTGGAAAATCATGTCATTTTTACTGAGAAATAGGACAAAATTTTATCCTTTCAAAAGCTCCTAAGCGCAAAATTAGGGAAGATAATAGACTTGAATGCAACCAGTCTCCAGCTCAAACTGCATACACTTGTACATTACTAGTTGAATTTCAAGGCCAGGCCTACAGACTCAAAGATAAGGTCAAATTGAAAATTCTGAGCATGGTTGATATTCTGAGCCTAGGTAATTATATTCATGGTTACATGTATATGAACATTTCCTGAATGCATGAATGAGCTACTTAACTATTGATGATCTAAGATCAAATACAATAAACATGAGCATTCTTTCCCCTTTGTCAATGGGTTGTGAGTGATTAATTCAATAGGAATTCTTTTAATTACTCATACATTAGCGAGGCATTAAAACATTAATTGTTTGAATTTATCTAGCATCTATATATATTTCAGTTGGCAGACAGAGATTGAAAACCGAGGAGCACTATATAATTTTTCAATAGCCCACATGTTCATGTGGTCCAACGGGATGCTTAATAATTATATAATATCTAGAATTCAGTTTTAACTCAGCTAAATGAATAATTAAATTTACTCAACTATTTTTATTATACAAATTTTTAATACAATTAAAAACAAGGATAAACGACAAGAGGTTCTGCATTGAAATTTTTCAGCAATAAACTTTCAAATACTTTTTTGAAATATGTCTTTGAGTACAGTTAAACAGTCCTATTTACTCAAATCTTGCCAGATCTTTGTATTAGGAAACTCCAGAATAACCAAATGTTTTAATCAGTTTTGACTTTGTTCCAGTCATTTATAAAGATAAAATGCATACACGCATACACACACACACCCATCAATATATACATACACACTATATATATAGATCATGTAAAAAAAGATGTATATATATATATCTTTACATATACATAAGATATTCATATCATATATATATGTATATATATAAAATCCTGTTTAAAAAAAAAAACCTGTATTATCTGCATTTCACCAATAGTGTCAAGCACTTTTTTTTTTTTTTTTTTGAGATAGGATCTCGCTGTCTTGCCCAGGCTAGAATACAGTGGCATGATCATGGTGCACAGCAGCCTTGACCTCCTGGGCTCAAGTGGTCCTCCCACCTTAGCCTCCTGGGTAGCTGGGACCACAGGTGTATGCCACCACTCCCGGGTAATTTCTTTGTAAAGATAGGGTTTCGTCATGTTGCTCAGGCTGGTATCAACTCCTTAGCTCAAGGAATCCTCCCACATTAGCCTCCCAAACTGCTGAGTTTACAGGCATAAGCTATCACACTTGGCTGACAAGAACTTTTGAAAATGCTTTAATAATTGTAATTATATGAAACTGAGGGGGCTTTCTTGAGTGAAACTCTCCTAATAAAAATTTCATGAAAGAATTTAGTAATGAGCATTGAAGAGTACCTGGCTACAATCAAGGATTTCAGAGTTTGAGTCACCCTGTTTGGTGAAGTGGCTTGAAAAACAGGAAACAAGTATGATTTTCCCCACTCATGGCTTTTTTTCTGATGTTTGAGGTTTAGAAGACCAGGGCATATGAATATCTTTTCCACATGGCTACATCACAAAATCTAAGAATGATGGGAGTGAACTTTACTAACCAAGGCAGTCCAGAATGTCTTTGAGACAGAAAAGATGCATTCTAATTCAGGAATAAAGTCTGTATCTGAGTACCCAACTTTAATGTTATATAATTCCAAGTTTGATGAGTTTTAAGTATAATCTCATCCAGCCTCTTCAGCTCTTTTTGAAGAAACAGATCGGTAGAGTGGATTCATAATTGACCTTTAGCCACACAGCAATTCATCGGCAGCACTGGTCAATGTCTCATTGGCCCTGTTTGCCATGAAACCACAGAAGGCCTGAGAGTCAACAAGTATGAATTGAGTTCAGGTCTTGACCAAAGAGTAAAGATGCAAGGGCTTTGGTTTGTTTGTTTTTTCCAGGGTCTACGTCTTTTTTTTTTTTTTTTTTTTTTTTGACTTATTTAGAAACTTTTTTTTTTTATTATTATTATTATTATTCTTATTATACTTTAGGTTTTATGGTACATGTGCGCAATGTGCAGGTAAGTTACATATGTATACATGTGCCATGCTGGTGCGCTGCACCCACCAACTCGTCATCTAGCATTAGGTATATCTTCCAATGCTATCCCTCCCCCCTCCCCCCACCCCACAACAGTCCCCAGAGTGTGATGTTCCCCTTCCTGTGTCCATGTGTTCTCGTTGTTCAATTCCCACCTATGAGTGAGAATATGCGGTGTTTGGTTTTTTGTTCTTGCGATAGTTTACTGAGAATGATGATTTCCAATTTCATCCATGTCCCTACAAAGGACGTGAACTCATCATTTTTTATGGCTGCATAGTATTCCATGGTGTATATGTGCCACATTTTCTTAATCCAGTCTATCATTGTTGGACATTTGGGTTACGTCTTAAGTTAAGAATGTAAGAGTTACATTAAGTAATATCAAAATTAGCCTAGAAAATCCTTTTTCAGTCATCCAGAATGTTCAGCATGCATTAATAAATCTGATTTGGTCAGTTTTTCTTCCAGCATTGAAAGAGGCCACGATTTCTTTGCTAAATATAAGATGAAGTAATTGATTAGGGTTTAAATGACACTGTACAAAAAATGCAGGCCTTTTTGTATGCTTGGTGAATTATTTATTTTGTTGACTATTGACAACACATGGTGGGTCTCCTCCACAAAGAATTGACTGACCCTGGGCAAGCTACCTAACATGGTTTAACTTCTGTTTTTTTAATCTCTAATTTCTTTTGTTTTTAATCAACTGGTCTTTAAGCTTACTTTCTAAAGAAGAATGTAATCATGTTAAAAATATAGTGATATCCAGGTATTAATTAAAATGGCAGGGGTTTTCATGACTCACAAGAGCTATAGGCTTTGATCTTTGTCATCTCTGTATGGCCCATTACACCAAGTACAAGGTAGTACCTCAATATATGCTTATTATGTGATTAATATAATATTGACTTAATTATTGAGTGGTGGCTATTGATGGTAGGTTAAAAATTTCCAGCCAGGCACGGTGGCTCATGCCTGTAATCCCAGCACTCTGGGAGGCCGAGGCAGGCGGATCACGAGGTCAGGAGATCGAGACCATCCTGGCTAACATGGTGAAACCCTGTCTCTACTAAAAACACAAAAAATTAGCCAGGCATGGTGAGCGCCTGTAGTCCCAGCTACTCTACTCGGGAGGCTGAGGCAGGAGAATGGCATGAACCCGGGAGGCAGAGCTTGCAGTGAGCCGAGATTGCGCCACTGCACTCCAGCCTGGGTGACAGAGCGAGACTTCGTCTCAAAAAAAAAACAACAAAAAAATTTCCCCTCAATCTTATTGCATTTAATTATTTAAATTATTTTCATCACATTTGTATTTCTATTTAAATCTCTTCTCTGTAAAGTCAGAGAAAACCAATTTTTTAAGGATATTAATATTTGCCTACAAAGATACAAACACAAACACATTTATACATTTACACACATATGTACATATGAATATAACAAACTTTCACTAAGCTGTTTCATTTCACATTGTAAACAATTGATTAAGTGACCTCAAATCTATTAGGTCATAGGTGTGATAGAATTACAAATAAACAATAGTAAGATAAAAGCCAGAAGACAGATGTAGACAGCTAGATGGCATCCAACATGTCAATTACAGTAATGAAATGTAGTTATTGTGTGAAGCATTGCAAATCATGATTATTCTTTCCCCCAAAACAAAGAAATAAAAAAAAAAACTTTTTTTCCATTTGCAGCAAAAACCTGTTTGTTTGTATATCAAAATGTAAAATTGCTGTACAAAATATGGCAATTTAACAGCCATCCAGTGCCAGCAATATAGAGCCAGCCATGAGCAGAGTTGGCACATTGAACACTGCAGTGACTGGTATGATACCCATAAAAAGGCTCCATACATCCATGTTGCAGTCAATTACCAGTTATTTTGTGCTGTTACTTAAAAAACCCTTTTTTTCCCAAATATAGAGCAGATCTAGGACTTTTGTGAGTTCCTTGACTTATGGCCTAAATTTTCCAGGATTCTAGAGTTTGTATTTGAGCCTTCAAAATGTTTAAGAGGCTCTCACTCTGGCAGCCAAATCATCAGGTAGGAAAATCCATAATTAGATTAATTTTGTTTTTTTCAAAAGCTGACAGACAGTTGCTTTCATTAAGTTATGCCTCACCCAGTGAAGCTCAAAATTGAGAACTATTCCTTCATTCACCTAGTATGAAAATTTCTTACTGAGGTCTCACTAGATGGGGCCTGTTAAAAACCACACCAGAGGAATTTCCTTATTGCAGTCCACTCATTCCTTTAATGAGGCTGAGCAAATCATTGAGCTAATTTAGCAAGTTCACATGTTTTATAGTTGTATTCTCACAATATAAATGGACCCAGTAAATACTGCCCAGTCCTTGGCAGATCATATTCTCTGCTCCTGTTTTCAGAATTCTTCTTTTTCCCTCGGGTTTGCAAAGCCTATATAGTAAATGCACTACAGTTTAGCTAGCGTAGTGTGTTTACACAGAGAGGTGTAAGGCACTTCCACAGATTAAAGATGAGATTCAGATCCATGTCCCAGGATGACATCTTCTGTTCCTATGTGGGGGCTCTAGTGGCATTCAAATAGTGACTTGGAGTGTTTCTTCCTGTGGGGTCTCTTTATCATGACATCTATTTGAACAGGGTTTTCCTGCATTACACACACATTTTGGCTAGAAATTAGAAAACAAAAATAACAAATAATAATTTATTTTGGAAATGAATAAAAAAAACAGAATATCAATTCAGGAGAGAAGAAAGAGGTCCCTTATAGCACTAGTAATGTTTGGCAGATAAGTGTTAATCTGAGTAGCTCACTAACTGTTTAGGCTATCTAAAATGATTCCTTAAGAGGGAAAAAAGGAAAATAGAGGCAGACTCCTTGGAGAGTATCAATTTATTGATAATGAAGAACAAAAAGCATAGGATGTAGATGTGATCACTAAAACGAAATGTGTACAATTATAATTTGTCAATTTACAATAAAAATTAGCAGCAAGTAAAAATTTTAGAGTGAATACTACAATATCTAAAATTTAAAAATTACCATTTTGGGTTTAACAACTTATTAAATATTGTCAAAGAAAAGATAAGTAAATCAAAGATAAGAAAATAAGATGTTTCCAAATTGAAAAATAGAAAAAAAAAATTTTTTAAATGAAAAGGTCCTCAGTTACTTGAAGGATAATATAGTCTAAAATATGCATAATTGTAATTCAAAAAAGAAAGAAAAAGAAATGTGGATAAAACTACTTAAATAAAATGTATTTTTTCCAAATGCAATAAAAGCTATGAATATATAGATAAAATAATTATCGTGACTGCTAATTAAAAAACAAACAGAAAGAAAACACCACCAAAGCTTATAAAAATCAAATTGATAGAAATTGAAATTTTAAAAAATCTCAGAAAAAGTCAGAGGAAAAAAATATATATCATCTTCATGAAGTAAAGCTAAAAATTACTGATGACTTTTGAAAAGAAACAATGTAAGACAGAAGGCAATGGAACAAAAAATTTTCAGGTTAGCTCAACAAAAATTCACTATAAATATAAAAGACACATATTCGGTCAAATAAATATTAAGATTTTTTCATTAGACATATAAGAGCTATGAAAATAACCTGAAACTAAACAAAATATAGGCACACAAAGCATGTGGATATATATGATTTTGATATCAAATATATTTATAGAGCCCTATACCAAGCAACTGAAATACACAAGTTGTTTGTGTACTCATAAAATAGTCACAAACACAGATAATATTCTCCACCATAAATGAAGTCTCAATAAATTTCAAAAAAGAGAAATAATAGAAAATTAAATTAAAAACAATAATGGAACACCTGGATAATCCATAAATATTCATAAGGTAAACAGCACTATTCTTTATAGCTTCTGGGATAGAAAAGAAATCACACAAAAAAATTACAAAGTAGGTTGAAATATTTTAAAATAACAACTCCAAAGAGTAAAATTTGCAGGATACAACTCAAAGCATTTTTTAGAGAGAAATGTATTTTATATGTTTATATTAGAAAAGAAGAAAGCTTCAAAAAACAATAATCTAAGCCCCACTTTAAGAAGCTATGAAAAGAAGAGTAAATCAAACCTGCAGTGTGTAGAAGGGAGAAAATGAAAACGGAAGAGCAGAAATTTAAAGAAATGAAATTGCGCAAATAATGAAGAAAATTAATGAAACCAAAGCCTGATTGTTTTCTAAAGAGATGACACTAATTATGAAGATTGGGCCTATATTAAATAATGGGCAAACTACCTATGCTACAGACAGACATTATAGAGACAATAAACACATATTATGGACAATTTCATGGCTAAAATATTGACTACTTAGATGAAATTGATCAATTTTTTGAAAGGCACATTAAGAAAACTGCATAAGAAGAAATAATCTGAGTGATACCCTCTACCATTTAAAACTGTATAAACTGTGTTCTCACTTTGGGAAGAAAAGGTTATAAAATAAGTCTAAAAAAATATCTGGAGTAGAAAACAGCATTCCAGGATAGTTTTTTTTTTTTTTTTTTTTTTTGGTCACCAACTTTTGTAGAAACTTGGGCACATTATTTAACCTTTCTTGGTTTAATTATTTATAAAATGAAAAATAAAACTATCAGTGCTTTTGATCTGAGTATTTTTTTTTTGAGACAGAGTCTCACTCTGTCGCCCAGGCTGGAGTACAGTGGTGTGATCTCGGCTCACTGCAACCTCTGCCTCCTGGGTTCAAGCGATTCTCCTGCCTCAGCCTCCTGAGTAGCTGGGATTACAGGTGTGACACCACGCCCAGCTAATTTTTGTACTTTTAGTAGAGATGGGGTTTCACCATGTTGGTCAGGCTGGTCTTGAACTCCTGACTTCGTGATTCACCCGCCTCGGGCTCTCAAAGTGCTGGGATTACAGGCGTGAGCCACTGCACCCAGCCCTGAGTCATTTTTTAAAATTCAGATTATTCGGACCATTCCTCATGAGCTGAATTGTAATTTTTGCAAAAGAGGTTCAGAAGTCTATAGTTTTAAGAAGCCCCCTATGTGAGAAGAGTCAAATGCATAATTTGTATAGATCCTCTCAAGTTCAAAGTTCTGTGATTCTATGAGAATACGCAAAAAGCTATGGACAACATAAAGGAAAAATAATAATAAAGACAGTACATTCATTTCATAGAACAAGTTTGAATTGGCCTAATTTAAACAACCTTTGTTCTTCTTTTATTCAAATTGAATGCCTCATCTTCAGATTTGCATCGAAACTTGAAACCATATGTCTTAAAGCTTAAAGGCTTTAGTGTCTTAAATAGTGTGCCCACTGTGGGAACTAAATTTCTAATTGGTGACTGACTTACATTTGTGATTATAGGAATTTCCTCTGTAGGCCATTTACTAGTTGAGGTTCATGACTTTCCTTTGCTTTTCTTAGAACATTTTCTTAATAGGACATATTTATTACTAATTAATCCAAAGTAAAATTAAGTTTTAGCTCCCTACCATATAGCCAAACACTCCTTAAGAATAAAAAATGAATGGAGATTCAGAAGAACAAAACAAGCCATCATTATGGGTTTGGAAAGTTAATTAGAGCACAAATTAGCAATGGTTCCTATAATGATGGCCAAATGTCTGATTGTTCCCAGCAGTCAGAGAAGCCAATGCCTATGCAGGTTTTCAAGTTCCTTGGGGTTAAATTGTCAGACTTAGCAAAATAGTATTCATATATAGGACTGGATTCATCTATCAGGGAAGATCAATGTCAGTGACCTGCAGATTAAAGCATAAGAACATGGAAAATTCATTGAGGGCAACTCTGGACCAATAATGATTTTGGCATATTGCAGCGAGAGCTTTTCAGTCTTTTCCACTCACTTTAGGTGAAATGTGTAAGTTTAAATTATTAATGATGGATGAGACTATTACAGGATTTCTCCAAGACTACGAGACTCATACACTTTTAGAGCAACAGCTTAAATTTCATGGGATCTTTGATATTCCTTATCAAAAAGTATTGATTTTATTGTAAATACTTCCTCAAATTCCTTTGCACGTTAAAACAGAGAGAAAAATTTCAACCTACCTAAGTTGTCTGTTGGTGCAGTAAAAAAAAAGCACATCACCTTTGTGCAGAGAAGAAGTTTAAACTTCCCTCTGAAGGTTTGATTAATGGCGTTTGCTTAAATAAACTGATAATAAATAGATTAACAGGAGAAAAGGCATACAAATTTATTAATATGCACATGTGCATGGGAGACACATCAAATATGAGGCTCAAAGAAGGGCCAGATGGCTGAAGCTTAAATAGTATCCTCTTCATAGAGAAGAGGAAGATGGGGAAAGGCAGGCAATTTTGAGGGTAGTAAATTATTTTTAGGAGAGTCGATCAGGCCCAAACAATAGTTTGTAAAGGATTATTTGTAAAACTGATTGAGACTTGAGGAATAAATAATAGCTTGTGACAAAGTGTGTCCAAGTTTAATGACACTTCTCAGCCTTCCTTCCTGAGATATGAGTTTAATCCTCTCTGGTTAATGAAATTTCATCGTGGGGAACAAAGGTAGTTGTTTGCTTCTGGAGGAACTTCAGAGAAGGAAACTTCAGAGAGAGAGTTCCATCCTGTGTTTTTTGGGTAGGAGAGGCAGAAACAAAAGAAGGTCAGAAAGTCCTTGTTTCTAAGATTGCTTCTAAGGCTTTTTAATTTCCTTTAGATCAAACTGCTTAACAGATCAAGCTCTATACTTTGGGGTATTGTCTGAGCCCCAATATCTTTACATATTTGAATGCACATCACTGTCACATAACTCCCTCAACCATTGCCAAAACACCATATAAACCTGCATTATAAACCTTTGTCTTCACTGGTTCATTGAAGCAGAAGTTGTCCTGGTAAGAAGCTTTGGCTTATTTCTCTAAATAGTCTTAGCAGGGTTTTTTTATTTTTAATTTATTCATTCACATATACTGAGGGCCAACTCTATGCCAGGCATCATGTTAGGTGGTAAGAGTCAAAAGAAAATGAGAGACATTTTTACAACCTTCATGATGTTTAAGACCAAGATGTTCTTATTGTGCCCCATATTAAAGTAAATGCTGAGAATTCCCATTCCAACCATGACAGAGTTGTCAGGATTGAACAAACCCATGCACCATGAATAACAGTAAAACCAGACAAGATTTTCAGACATTTGGACATCAAGTAGTACAGAAATGTGATACTTAGAAGAAGGAAAACAAAGATGGTAATCTCTACATTCTGGTTTTCTGCCTAGAAGCCCTTTCCAGACCACACCAGATGGAAGGAAATCCCAAGTAAAATATATTAGTCATGCTCATAAAGATTGGAGGTCAGGGAGGTGAAAATGGATAGAAGTATCCATTGAGTACTGGAAAAGAAGGAGCTACATAGAAAAAAGGGCTTCAAAAATCTGCACCAGGGTTTGCTTGAGAATTTAGCTATACAAATATGTGTAGAAGTGAAAAAAAAAAAAAAAAAAAAAAACATTAAACATACCCAGAGCTCGCAAAGAGCTAAGAACATGTTTGATTTCCACCCAGAGCTGTGGGCCCTTGCTAATCCTTTAGAGCTATCAGTAGAGACCCCCAAATGGTGACTCTTTAAAAGGACTGTTCAATTCTAGAGTAAATACTATTCAATGCTACTATAATGGGCTTAAGAGGAAACCTTGAAAGAATCATAGTAATCCAAAAAAAAAAACAACAGCCTTTTAAAAATTCACTTAAATTCTTTGTAAAATCAAAGCAGACATCAGAATTCAAACACTGAGCAAGGTAACATTTACAGTGCCCTTCATCCAAAAGAAACTGCCTGGCAAATAAAGAACCAGAAAATTGTAACTATAACCAGAGGAAAAATCCATCAATTAAAATAGACCAATACATGACAGAGGTGATGGAATTAACAGAAGAGGGAGCTTTTAAAAATCTGTTATAAATATGATAATTATGCTCAAAGATTTAAAGAAAGGTAAGAACAGAATAGAATAGAAAAGTAAATATATAATAAAAGAACCAAATAAAACTTTCAGAGGAAAAATAAACCATGTAACTCAGACAAAAAGGAAACATCCTTAAAATACTAAAATACTTTTTGTTGCCTAAGCTTTGTGTGTCAAATCCAATAAATCCTTGCCAACATCAATGTTTTGAGGTATTTCCCCTCGATTTTATAAGAGTTTTGTAGTTTCTGGTCATATAGCTAAATATTTAATATATTTTGAGTTTATTTCTGTGTATGGTGGAAGATAAGGGTCCAATTTTATACTTTTGCATGTGGCTATCCAGTTTCCTCAACATTATTTGTTGAAAAGACTGTATTTTCCCCCTTGTGTTGTCATGGCATTCAGAGATCATCTGGCCATATATATGAGTAGTTTTATTTCTGGGCTCTCTATTCTGTTCTATTGGCTATGTCTGTCTTTATCCCAGTACTATAATGTTTTCATTACTGTAGCTTTGTAATATGTTTTGAAGACAGGAAATACAACACCTCCAGCTTTGTTCTTCTTTCTTATGATTGTTTTGGCTATGTGGGGTTACAGAGGAATTTTAAAATTGCTTTTTCTATTTCTGCAAAAAATGCTATTGGGATTTTTATAGAGAATTACATTGACTCTGTAGATTGGTTTGGGTAATACAGACATTTTAGCAACGTTAAGTTTTCTAATGTATGAGCATGTGATTGCTTTCCATTTATTTCTGTTATTTGCAATTTATTTCACCAATGTTTTGTAGTTTTTGATGTACAGACAGCAAAGGAAACTACAGATTAAAATGGCAGCCTACAGAATGGGAGAAAGTATTTGCAAATCATATACTTCCTAAAGGGTTAATATCCAAAATATATAAGGAACTCCCTCAACTAATTAACAATAACAACAACAACAACAACAAATAAGCAGATTTTTTAAATGGGCAAAGGACTTAAACAGACATTTCCTCAAAGAAGACATACAAACGGCCAACAGGTATATGGAAAGATGATCAAGATAATTAATTATCAGATAAATATGAATCAAAACCACAATAAGATATCACCTTACACCTTTAGTGTGGCCATTATTAAGAAAAGAAAAAGACACATGCTGACAAAGATGTAGAAAAACTGGAATCCTTGCACACTGTGGGAGGAAATACAAAATGATACAGTATGGAGTTTCCCCCCAAAATTAAAGATAGAACTATCAGATGATCCAGTGATTCCACTTCATTCAATTAAAATGAATAAGTTTTTAAATTAATGGATGGATGAGCAAATTACTGAATAAAAGCCTCTTGAAGTCTTGCTCATTTATCATTTCAACCCAAGCATCACCTCAGATAAAAATGTTTTGTTATATACATTGAAAATATTATTATATGAATTGATACATGGTGTATTTTGCCATACATTTAAAATTTAATATTGTCAAACATGTCTATTATTTTTATAGAAATATTGTTTCTCCATGTCTTCTTTCAGTTCTATTTCACTTATAAATAAAGTGCCTTAAATTTATGCTTATTATGTTTCCAACTTGTTTATTTTAATTCATTGAAGTTTTTAATGCTTGTAAAATGGGCCACATTTTATTTTCTTCTTGATAGATAGCAAATTATATCAGCATAGTATAAGAAACCATCTTTCTTTTTTTATATTGAAGTACTACTTTTGTCATAATTTAATTTTCTTAAATATTATAAATTACAAATTCTTTATTCTGTCATAGTGAGTTCTGTAGTAGTCATAATATTTAGAATATAGGAAATTTATATTATTGTTGTTTATGGTAAAATTTTAAAAATATTTCCACTGCACTTTTTTTCACAGTTAAAAAAAGTATTTTCTAAAGTCTTTATATTTTATAAAAACTTCAAGATACCAATTCAAAACAATACTGAAGTTTTGACTTGGAATTACATTAAATTAATACTTTTTATACTTTTCTATACTTTTAAATACAATATCTTCCTATTGATGAATATGAAGGAATATATTTCACTTCTTAAAACATTTTGATCCTTGTCCTGAAAGATTTCCTTATTTTCTTCATATAGAGCCTATATCTTCATTTTTAGTGCATTCTAAAATAATTTAGATTATTGATAACGTGTGAAATATTTTTTCATTTTCACATCTGGCTAGCTGATAATATTTTCATATTCAAATATATTTATTTCTCAAGTTTTAACAGATTCATCTTGGGTTTATTATATGCATTCCTACTCTTTAATTAAATTTTTTAAAAGTTGCATATATATATTTTTTTTAATATATATATATATATATACATATATATATTTGAGACAAGGTCTTACTCTGGCACCCAGGCTGGAGTGCAGTGGCATAATCATAACTCACTGCAGCTTCAAAATCCTGAGCTCAAGTGATCTCCCTGCCTCTGCCAGCCACCTGAGTAACCAGGAATAAAAGCATGCATCCTTATGGCTAATATTTTTACTTTTCTGTAAAAGTGGGGTCTCACTATGTTGCCCAGGTTGGTCTTAAACTTCTGTCCTCAAATCCTCAAGCAATCCTCCTGTCTTGGCCTCCCAAAATACTGTGGTTACACATGAGCCATCATGCTCAGCCAAATTCTATATATTCTATACCAACACTTTCACCACTTTGAATTACATATATTTGATAAAATATGATGGATCAAATATTTATGTTCTTTACAACATTATTGGTCAAGTATGATAAGTTATGCCATGGAAATAAATCATTCATTTTTATTTTCATACGTAGCATTAGGTTAAATATGATGTTATCATAATATCTGTGGTTATATCTCATTTCCTCATTTTCAAGTTTACATGTTCTATTTATTTATTTATTTATCTAGTAAAAATTACAAAAAACACTTTTTTTAAAGTTGGCGTTTTAACAGGCATAGCTTTTGGATTCATGTGTCTTTTTTTTTTTCCTACTTTTTTTTTTATTTTTTTGAGACAGAGTCTCGCTCTGTCGCCCAGGCTGGAGTGCAGTGGCACAGTCTCAGCTTACTGCAACCTCTGCCTCCCAGGTTCAAGCGATTCTCCTGCCTCAGCCTCCCAAGTAGCTGGGACTACAGGCACGTGCCACCATACCTGGCTAATTTTTGTATTTTTAGTAGAAATGGGGTTTCACCATGTTGTTCAGGCTGGTCTCGAACTCCTGACCTCATGATCCGCCGGCCTCAGCCTCCCAAAGTGCTGGATTTCAGTCATAAGCCACTGCGCCTGGCCTTTTTTTCTACTTTGTAACTTAACTTTTTCTATTTGTAAATATTTTTTCCAGTTTTTCTTGTGTTTTTAATTATCTTTAAGTTTCTTTAGATAGTTGCTAAATTATTTTAATTTTTTTTTTTTACAATAACAAGGTCATCTGAGACTTTATATTTTCCCTGCTTACCCTTGTTTACACTTTGGTTTTAGTTTATTGATTTTAATGGGAGAATTTGGCCCATTTATACTTATTCATTGTGTCCTTTTTTTCTCTCTGTCTCTGTTGTTTTGACTGAAGTAATTAATTTACTTTTTATTTTGTGATATTATTTAGTCTAGACTCCCTTGTTGTTTTATAATGTTATTTGTGCTTAAATTCCTTATCTTATCTCTTACAGTTAAATATACGCTTATTTGTTATTTTAAGGAAACAGTATTAAACTATGCCTCCTTTTTCTCCTGGAGCTGTATTTTCCCACTGCCCCCTACCATACCAAGTGATCTTTAGAATACATTTTAATTATTTCTTCCCTCTTCAAGATGAGAGAAGTTGCTTTTCAATTCACCACCCACAATACCTTGAGTAGACACATCTCCATTCTCCCTCTATATCCTTCCAAACCTGAGATATTTTAGTGCCACTTATTTCAGATTATTAGTAATAATAATAAGTTATCATTATTTCTAATAATAATACATTATTATTATTTACATAATAGGTTGTTTGCCTTGTTTATTCTATTTCATTCATATTTAGACATTCCCAGACAATATAATTACTTATGTATTTTTAATTATATATGTTTTAAGTTTTATTATTTACACTGTGCTTTCTTACTTTTCCCTAGAAGTTTCTGTTATAAATAATTTACTGTTTATTATATATTTCTAGCATTTTCATCAGATAAGTTCTGATTTAATAATTTCTTTATTAACTTTTTCTCATCCTAAACAGATAAATAATATTTATTTGCTGGTAGAAAATTATTGGGTTTAGTAATTTTGTCTCTGTCATGTATGTTGATGTTGTATTGCCATTTTATAACATATAATAATTCAGATGGATAGTGTGATTGATACTAATAGTATTTGTTTTCCCTTCATAATAAATTTTTTCTTTCAGCCCGAAAAGTTGTAAAAAATATTCACTTTATCCATAAAATTTAGGATTTTTACCATTAGTTTTGTCTTTTCCCATTTGGAAGTGGATGAGAATTGATTCTTAGAAATCAATGTATAATCTCCTGAAGCAGAATAAATTGTATCCAACTTTGTCTACAATGAGAATTCATCGATATTTGAAATAATTCAAAATTTTAATGTGATCAAGATTTACTTCCAATAATATTTCTGAGTGGAATCCAGAATTGAATATGAAGCAGAAACAGGACCCCTGGTAAGAATGACTTTCTGCTATTGGAGAAGTACATGTGATAATAGATTGAGCAAACATCAGGAATTAAAAGACAAATGCACATATACACCACACGCATACACTTAGGTCATCTGTGTACATCAATTGCAAACATGGCTCTGGTTTTCTCTCTCTCTCTCTCTCTCTCTCTCTATATATATAGATAGATAGATAGATAGATAGATAGATAGATAGATATACACCTTTTCTAATGACACATTGCAACTTATTTCTTTGAAGGTGAAGTCAATTTTTTTCCCCTTAAAGCTAAGATTTGTTATCTGTTTAGGTATATCAAATTCACAATAAGAGATACTGTTACAATTCTGAGTCCAGAAGAGAATGTGTGTACTTCTGCTCTCTTGCTTGCTCTCTTTTTTTTTTTTTAGAAGCTGGCCACTATGACAGCCAATGCAGGTTAGCCCACTGGAGGCTGAGAGATGATGTGAAACAAAACCAAGTTTTCCTGTACAAAGCCCTTGACTTTGTTTGTTTGTTTCTTTTTTTTTTTTTTTTTTTTGAGACAGAGCTTCGCTCTTGTTGCCCAGTCTGGAGTGCAGTGGCACCATCTCGGCTCACTGCAACCTCCATCTCCCAGGTTCAAGGGATTCTTCTGACTCAGCCTCCCAGGTAATTGGGATTACAAGTGCCTGCCACCATGCCTGGCTAATTTTTGTATTTTTAGCAGAGACGAGGTTTCACCATGTTGGCCAGTCTGGTCTTGAAATCCTGACCTCAGGCGATCCACCTGCCTCTGCCTCCCAAAGTTCTGGGATTACTGACTTGAGCCACTGCGCCCGGCCAAAGCCCTTGACTTGTGATAGAACCTTGCCCAGATCAGCAAAGCTACCCAAGCTACCGACAGTCATCGACAGAGGTATGAATTAGCACAACTGAGAGAAGAATAACCACTCAGCTACTTTGCAGACCTGAAATCAAAAAAATTTCTATTATTTTAAGTCACTGAGACTTGTGGGTGCTGGTTCTCAGCATTATTATAATCAGTGACTGAAGAACATCTAGATGAAATGTGATATTTTATAAACAAACAGAATCTGGAATAAAATTTAGTGTTTTTTTTAATACTTAATGAGATCTATTCGTAGTACCGTGAATTCATTTATCCAACAACTAGGGCTAATATAGATTGGTTTATCTTGCAAACAGAATGACTTTGTAATTCTTCCATGTATGAAGTTTATATGAATTTGTTGTTGTTGTTGTTGTTGAGATGCAGTATTCCTCTCTCGCTCAGGCTGGAGTTCAGTGGTACAATCTCGGCTCACTGCAACCTCTGCCTCCTGGGTTCAAGAGATTCTCATGCTTCAGCCTCCCTAATAGCTGGGATTACAGGCACCTGCCACCATGCCCGGCTATATTTTTGTATTTTTAGTAGAGATGGGTTTCGCCATGTTGGCCAGGCTGGTCAAGAACTCCTGACCTCAGGTGATCCACCCACCTCGTCCTCCCAAAGTGCTGGAATTACAGGCATGAGCCACCACGCCTGGCCAGTTTATATGATTTTTAGTTGACTTATAATACACTGCAGACACACCATCATTGTAACTGCACTGAGAGACTCACTGTGTTAGAACACATGAAGACTCATGCTGGGAATGATGTTAAAGTCTCTAAGGTATACACAATTTGGGGTAGCACCTTGACTCACGTTAAATTTGAACCAGTTAGTAAATATATTCTTTTTGGGGACAACTTCTAGGATGTTTTCTTCAATTCTTTGAACATATCATTTCAATAAGAAAAATCCCAAGGCAGGATTTAGATGGGCCTGCTTGTACCACCTGACTCTACCTGTTTCATTTCTTGTGGTTTATGGGATGAGGTTTTATAATTAGCTTAGGTCATCTGTCCAAGCCTGCGTCAAGACATGGGATAGTGTGATGCGCAACCGTGATGGCGAAAAAGAAGAAAGAAAGCTTGATGAAAGTATGGAATGCCATTTCTGAAAGAAGAAATCTATGTGTTGTTAAGACATGAAGGACAGATGTTGATTGAGTCTCACTAGTTGATGTGCCTTTGATGTGGCTACACCAATAAAATTTTGTGAATTGTTATCATAAAAGTTGTTCAGGTGCAAGGCATTTGTTGCAATAGTCTGGGAATGTTAGCGTTATCAATTAAATAATAATATTTTTACAAAAATAAAAGATCATGAATTTATTCAGAAAATAGAAGAAAATATATTAAATATTACCATTCAGAAAATTTAATCCTGTCCTGTAAACATATTCTAGCATGGGTTACTATGCTATAATTGAAATGGAAATAGTGTAACAATGATTTTTTATTCGGATAATTTCATAAATCTATTTCTCATTATGTAAGTTTAATTATTAAAGTGAATAAAATTTTGGTGAAGCATGAGGTACATAAAAAGATTTGAACAATGAAACTAATTTAATAAAAGTAAATGGTATTGTATCAGATAATATGATATAAAATCAACTTTGTAAATAACATAATTGCTATTGTTTCTTTTTCTAGATCTTGAACATATTACAAGACAATAAAAATTAAACCAATTTCATAATTAAAGAATATTGATGCCATCAAAGCTATAAAGAATATTTATAGTTATGTTTATTTATTCCACTATTTAGATGAAGACTTTTTCATCAAAATTCCATTTGAATATATACTTTAACATTTATAATCTAGGAAATATTATTTCTTTAAAAAATCTGGGCCTATATATTGGATAAAGAATTTACTTGTGAAGACTGGGTTAGGTGGCTCATACCTGTAAGCCCAGCACTTTGCAAGGCTGAGGCAGGTGGATTGCTTGAGCTCAGGAGTTTGAGACTAGCCCCGGAAACATGATGAGATCCTGTCTCTGCAAAAAGTACAAAAATTACCTGGGCATGATGGCATGTGTCTGTGGTTGCAACTAGTTGGGAGGCTGAGGTGGGAGATTGCCTGAGACCTGGAGTTTGAGGCTGCAGTGAACTGTGATCATGTCACTGCACTACAGCCTGGGGACAGAGCAAGATCTTTCCTCAAAAAAAAATAATAATAATAATAATTTCCTTGTGACAACTATACATAGAGGTCAGTGATTAGCAAATCATAATTCAGATAAATTGCTTTGATTTGTATTTATGCATTGTGCCTTACTAGTAAAACTCAAGCATTGGAAATTTAACATTTTTATAAATTTACTTAAAGAGATTGCAAAGATTTTGATTTTTAAATTTTTTATACAAAAGAGAGTACATTGTAGAGCTCAGTTATTATCAGAAAATTCTGAGAATCATAATGAAGAAGAACAAAAGACAGTAGGAAACAAACAAAAAAAGATTGTAGGAAACTAAAAACTACTAAAAAGGACCAATCCTCACATCTGCCTGTAAAATATGAAAGTAGATTGAGGTAGCTAGAATTAAAGTTATAAAATAATTGATTAAAGTATATGTAAGGAAGAGAAAACCAGGAATATTTTCAATTTAGAATTCAAAATTGGCTGACAAATAAGTGAGTAAATGAATGAATGTTATTGTTTGATCATCAATTACTTATTAAACATGGTCAGGGTATATAAATAAATGTCTTGTAATCTGACTTAGAGAAAGTATTGTTTATTATAAGTAGAAAGATACAAAGACTTATGTATAATAAAATAATGGAAGTATTCCTGTAGACAGGGTATAGAGAAAGTGAGAGGAAGAGAAAGAAGAGAAGAAAGAGAACAGGAAGGGGAAAAAATAGAAAGGAAAGAAGCAGAGAGAAAAAATTGTATTAATGTAATAAGAATCCAAAATGATTCCTGGTTTGAGTCCACCATTAGAGCTACAAAGATACATAAAGATAATATACTTTAACTTCTGTAAATATTTGTAATAAAAGTCAGTCTTACTTTTGATGAACATGCTCAGAGATTAAACAAGTTTCATTTCCCACAGCTCTCAAACTATACAACCGCTTCCTAGATTCAATGACTCTTGAAGTGAATAGAGAAACTGGTTATAGCTCATCAGGCCACTGAAGGAAACAGAGGCAGACATACAAATAAGAGTGTCACTCTACTCTCATCCAAAAACATGAATGGAGGCCAGCAGTCTGGAGACAGATAAAACCCTTTGCAAACTACCTAGAGTTCAGTAAAGCTGGAATGGAAGGTAGAGGCAGCAGGGAAGGGGAGTGAATCAGGTAAGAGATTAGGAAGAAAGGCCAGAGAGGTAGAGCCAGGTCATTTATGTATTCATTTGCTTCCTCTCTGTACTACTCTATAAGCAAGATAAGGTTGCCTAAATGTAATTTGATGTTGTTATTAGTCCACTCTTAACACTACTATAAAGAAATACCTTAGACTGGGTAATTTATAAAAGAAAGAGGTTTAATTGACTCACAATTATGCATGACTGGGGAGGCCTCTGGAAACTTACAATCATGATGGAAGGCAAAGGGGAAGCAAGAACCTTCTTCACATTGTGGCAGGAGAAAGAAGAGAGAGAGGGAGGAAGCACCAGACACTTATCAAACAACCAGATCTCCTAAGAACTCACTCTCTCTACCTGAGAACAGCATGGAGGAGCTGCTCTCATGATCAAATCACCTCCCACCAGGTCCCTCCCTTGATATGTGGGGATTACAATTCAAGATGTATTTAGATGGGGACACAGACCCAAACCATATCAGATGTGCATTGAAAAAAATTCAGAAATTTAAAGCAGTATTAGTGAAAGAGAAGTTTCTGGACACCATAGATACCATGGAATACTATTATTTATTTTTTAAAAACCTTATATGTATAAGAGAGAGAGGGTAGTCCTACGGTCAAAGGAATTTGAGGAACACTTTGTTGAAGAAAACTATATATGACTATATCACAACTTCACCTAGGAGCGTAAAGGAGCATAATACTCAATGTTTCCTGGATTCATTAGAAATCTTTTGTCTCAAAATACCTGTGAACATTATCCTGGGCAATGCTGTTATAGAGGCTGGAATGAAATACACCAGTCTGGAGATAACTTTTAGAAAACGTTGAAGTATTTCAAGCCTGTTGTTAGGGGTTATAAAAGGCAATAACAGTGTGGTTGGATAGGCTAAGATATATCCAGAAGGGTAAAGTAGACAAAACTTGATATTGGATATGATTAGTCAGGGAAACGGCAGAGCAAAATTATCCCTTGATTTCTAGCTATGTTGTTTATCTGTATCATTTATCGTTGCATAACAATATACTATTAAACTTATTGGCTTGAAACATTATGCATTTGTTGTCTCCTATCTTCTGTAAAATCGGAATCCATGAACAACGTAGGTGGGTCCACTGGTTTGAGGTTTTCTCAAACCTGCCATCAAAGTGTCCGCTGAAGCTGCAATGTCATCTCAAGGGTCAACAGAGGAAAGATCTGCTTTCAAGCCGACCTACATCTTTATTTTTGGAATTCAGTTCTTTGTAGGCTGCTGGAGTAAAGGTCTAAGTTACTCCCTGGCTTATGGTACAGAGGCCACTCTCAGTTCTTTTTATCACATTGGGTTCTCCATAGGACAACTGGCTTTATCAGAACAATCAAGCAGAGAGAACAAGCAAAAGAAAGATTGCTAACAAGACAGAAGTCACCATCTTGTACTATTTGATTTTGGAAGTGATATCCAATCACATTTATTATATTCAGTTTGCTGAAAGCAAGTCACTAGATCCAGCCCACACTGAAGAGGAGGAATGCAAAATTTCAGTTAGACAGGAGGAAGAAATTCAAGAGATCTACTGAACATCACAATGACAATTGTTAATAACAATATATTGTATACTTGAAAATGTATGAGACAGTAGATTTTAAGTGTTCTTGCCACACAAAAATGATACGTATGTCAGGTGATGCATATTTTAAGTATCTTTATTTAGCCCTTGCACAATGTCTATATAGATCAAAACATCATGTTAAATGCCATAAATACAAACAATTTGTACTTGTAAATTTAAAAAGCAAATTTAACTTTTTAATAAAAAATTTAAAAATTTGAAAAGAGGAATTACAACAGGTGCACATATTATAGTAGATGTAAATTGTTACAGGCCATTTCAGAAGGCTGTCTGCTATATTATCTAATGGTAGGTATTAAAATAAATTTCTGGTGCTTTTATCTTAGACAGGGAAGACTGTTAATTAAAAATAATGACAAATAAGAACCCCCGCCCCAACAAAAAAAAAACTGTCTATCTTTAAAGTGTATGAAACATTATTGCTTGTTTTTAAAAAATATCTAAAGATTCTTAGGAGCCAGGCACAGTGGCTCACACCTGTAATACTAGCACTTTGGGAAGCCAAGGTGGGGAGATCGCTTGAGGTCAGGAGTTCAAGATCAGCCTGGCCAACATGGTGAAACCCAGTCTGTATTAAAAATATAAAAATTAGCCAGGTGTGGTGGTGGGCACCTGTAATCACAGCTACTCGGGAGGCTGAGGCATGAGAATCGCTTGAATCCAGGAGGCAGAGGTTACAGTGAGCCAAGATTGCGCCACTGCACTCCAGCCTGGGCGATAGAGCAAGACTCGGTCTCAAAAAAAAAAAGAAAAAAAAATAGAAAACTTCTTTGTTAAACTACCTGATGCATCAAAGCATTTTTGTAACTTGAGGAGTCTATGAGCTAAACTGAGAAGTGATCTGTGCACTCAGATGTGAATGTTTTACAAACTATTTAATGCACACAAAGCAAAAATATATCCAGAAATAAATATAATAAACTGTTTATTCCAAAAAATAGCTTTTATTTTTACTAAAAGTATGATTGATGCAAAACATATATATATTTTTTCAATACTGCAACACAATACCCACTATCATGCTTTTCTGTCCTTTCTCTTTTTAATGTTTTACACATGGTGTGGGAAACCATGTGTTTCTGATTAAGGATTTATTGTTTGCTAAATTGTTGTGGGCTTTCAAATTCTTCACACCCCTTTATCTTCTCATCCCTACCTCTTAATATTACAAATACACGCATACATGCATTTTTCAGCTAAAAGATTACTCAGTCCCCTATGCGATCACACTCAAGGCAGTCTAAAAGTATGTAAACATACATATGTGGAATTTGGTCTACATTTCAACTTTATAACTCTAGCCCCAGTAATATTAGGTGGGCTTAGTGATTTAACCTAAGCATTTGAGAGTTACCTAACTTAAGACTGGAAGACTGGTATCTGGAAATCAGAGTTATTGATTATATCTTGAACAAAGGTTGAGTGGTTCTCTTATTTACAAAGATGTAAAGATGCATTGCATGGAGCACTTTACTTCTCAAAATACAGCAGGCTTGCCTAGATCTGGTTGAGTAAAGTAAAGTAAGTATTTTTGGGCATGTGTGTGTGTGTGAGAGAGAGAGAGAGGGACAGAAAGAGAGAGAGATAAAAAGAGATAGATGGAGAAATAGAAGAGAGACAGAGAGAGGCAGAGAGAGAGAGAGAGATCTAATTTGGGAAGTCAAAGTGGCAAATTGCCATAATAATAATTTTGGAAAACAAAGAGCACTGCTGATTAAATATTAATCTTAGATAATTTATTCAACAAACCTGAAGTACAATTTCAACTTCTATATAAAGACAGTCATAATAATCTTTATCTAATGACGTTATTGAGAGTTTTAAATGTGATGGTATCAGGTAGTAGTGAGTACTAGATTGAAAAAGCAGAGGAATATGATGACCAGGACAAGGAAAGAGGCTGATTTACTTTGAAATGTCAGGGAAAAATTCCATGAGGCAGTAACATTACATTTTAAACTTGAATTGGAAAAGGAGACAGATGAGAAAAGATATGAGAAAGAATATTCTAGGAGAAAGTCATCAAGAAATTGCAAAAGACTTAAGGCAGGAACAAACTTCTTGTGTTCAGCTAAGAGAAAAAGACCTGTGTGGCTGCAGCTTTCCAAGATGAAGATTAGAAATATTAGGGGAGGATAAGGAGTCAATCCAGGGACTATTCACATAAAGTCCTTATAGGTCATACAAGAGGCTTAAATGTTATTCTGTGGGTGATTGGAATCAATTGTGGCTTTTTAGTAGGGTAACCATGTGGCATAACTTATGTTCTAAAAGAGTGAGAGAGATAGCAAGCTTACTTTGGATACTCTACGTGGAATAGATTATACAGGAGTTAAAAATAAACCAGGAAGTTTTGAGATAATTTAGGTGGTCAGACTAGAGATGGCAAGTGTTTTAGAACAAGGAGAAAAAAAGGCAATGGAACAATATGGAGAAATTCAGAATACATTTTTGAGATCAATCCAATGAAACTCTTTATACACTTACATTCAAAAAAGAGACAGGAATCAAATTTGAATCCTAGTTCTTCAGATTAAGTATCTGTGTATATGAACAAGAATGGTAGAGGGTCTGATTTTGGTTAGGGTCTTAGAAATGTCAAAATTTTGAGAAAGCAACTAAATATCCTATATAGATGGCAGTGTAAGTGAGATTTATGATACTTGACTTCAGCGGACCGTGGCTAGAGATAAGATGAGAATCACTGAAATACAGATTGAATGAGCGTGTTAATATTAATAAAGGACTGGCAATGTCTAACATATACGACAAATTATCTAATTGTGGAAGTTGCTCCGCTGTTATGATTGCTGCTATTGATAATGCATAAAATGTGGAAAGAAAGGAGGATTAAAGATCAATCATTATAAACTATTCCAATTTTAATATGATATTGTTAGAGTCCCATATTCAGAATTGAAACAGAAAAGAAAGCACTAGCAAAAGAGGATTACAAAGAAAAGAAAGTAAATTAAGGGGAAAAATTAAAGCATACACTGTCTTTAAATGTAAGAGAGAATGTGGCCAAAGAAGTAGAAAGTAGGTCTCCATATCGAATGCTGCAAATAGAGGAAACATGATGATAAAAATTGGCTTTTAGATGTGGCAGCCTGAAGGTTGCTGAGAATCTCCAGGAAGAAGAATGTTTTAAATGGAAACTTGCTGAGATCAAGAAGAGACACAGGAAAGAAAAACAGAGTAGCAATAATAAACAATGCTCTGAAAGGTTTTACTAGGAAAGGGATGAGAGAGATAATGGAGTTGATGGGCATATACATAGAGGTTTTGTCATTATTATTTTTAAAATGGTAAATCTTAAGCATGTTTATGTACCACTGGGAATGAACTAAGGAAAATGGAGAAAATCAATATTTAGGTCATAGGGGAAATAACAGTAATAACACCTTGAGAAAGCTAGAAGTAATGGAATTCAGAATATCAACGAAAAGTTTGTACATTGATCGACTTGTTGAAATGTCATTTCTTGTAACAGAAAGAAAACACTTCTCTCTCATTCTCCCATTCTCTGAGTGGGAGAGGAAATGCAGGTAAGACTGTAGGGTAGAAAAAAGGTAGAAGTGATTTCTTCCAATTGCTTCTAATTGTGGGGAGAAGAGATGGGATGTTTCAGATTTTAGGAGAGATCGGAAGGTCTAAATTATTATTTGGAATGAACATGAGAAAGGAGTGGAATGAGATTGCCTGACAATGTTGATTGCTCATTTGATATTTGAGGTGGTGAGTTTGAACTGTCATTGGTAAGCTCCACTTGATGGTCTCTTTAGTCCTGGGTAGTTGCTTGTGTACAGGTCCAGAGAAGGAGGTACTGAACTTTAAGTAGATTTAGTGTTTCTGGGTAAATGCAACAGAGGTAGAAAAAGGGGGCTGAACACAGTGGCTCATGCCTATAATCCCAGCACTTTGGGAGGCCAAAGAAGGAGGATTACTTGAGGCCAGGAGTTTGACCAGTCTGGACAAAAAGTGAGATTGTGTTTCTACAAAAATAAAAAATAAAATTAGCGAAGCACAGTGGAATGAGCCTCTAGTCCTAGCTACTCAGAAGACTGAGGCAGGAGGATCTCTGGAGCCCGAGAATTCAAGGCTACAGTGAGCTACAATTGCATTCCATCCACTGAACTCCAGCCTGGATGACAAAGTGAAACACACTGTTGAAAAAGAAGCAGCCAAGGAATTTAAGAATACTATTAAAGTCATTATTATAATAACACACTACAAAATCTGAAATGAGTACAGAAAAAAATAATGACTTTAGGATGATATTTGATGGAAAAGCTAGCACAGAGCAATGGAGAGAACTTCTCAATGAGACAGAAAGATTGTTGGAGCAGATAGAAAAGTGAAAGAAGAGAAAGTGGTGTCAGAAAGTTCAATATTTAGTCCTGATATTTCAGAAGTAATATGATGATGACAAGATCAATGTTATGACCCTGAGGTTGGTCAAATTAAGGTGGAGTAACAGAACATTGGACATGATGAGGTTTAGAATATTTAGGCACTGGATGTTATGTGGGTTATTCAGAACATCCAATAATTGAAGCCACCAAAAATGGGGACAGTCATAAATGTGGAGAGAGTCAATCATGTGCTCAGTGGTAAAATCCTCAACAAGTAACAAGCTGTATCAGGAATCATAATAAATCGACATCAACAATGAAGTACAGTGGTTGCTATTATCAGGTAATGTGCAATTAGAAGGAGCTAGAGGTTTTAAAGGAGGAAAGGAGAATGTGATATTGAACTGGTAAAAGGAAGAAGGAAGAACATCTTTCCCATGTCCAGGCTTTTATGTGAGCAGCAGGAGAAACAAATGGCCCACACTGTGAAGGGGCAGGACACGTATTTACCAAGGAACAGAGGTTTCTACTAATCCATAAATATCAACAAATAGTGAGAGGTGAGGCTAAAGATAATAGGACATTTCAGAGGACACTATAAAAGACAGAAGACATACTGCACTGATAGCTATAAACATACACACACACACACACACACACACACACACAATAAACCCCATCTCTACTAAAAATACAAAGTTAGCCAGGCATGGTGGTGCATGCCTGTAATCCCAGCTAATTGGGAGGCTGAGGCAGGAGAATCACTGGAACCTGAGAGGTGGAGGTTGCAGTGATCCGAGATCATGCCACTGCACTTCAGCCTGGGCAACAAGAGCGAAACTCCGTCTCAAAAAAACAAAAACATCCAAGAGTTTGATTTTATCTCTTATGGTCTAGTTTAAAATAGGGATAAGTCAAAAATTATAATGTAATATAATAATGTGATTAGTGAATAAGCTAGTAGGAACATCTAACCTAGTTATCCAATGAAAGGCAGAATTTCGCTGAAGCACAAAGATGCAATTCGCCAATAATAATTAATGGACAATACTTTACAGAGGTGTGTAGATGAAAGAAGTTCCTTACAGTTTGTGTTCCTTCTTTTATTCTTAATGTTATTTATTTATGCCATCTGTGTTCTTCAAACAATTGTGCTAAATGTTTACTTATATTTACTTTTAGTCTTTTCAAAGATGTCTTTTTAAAAATTTCTATTTATCTTTTATTTATATTTCATTGATCTTCTGTACTTTATTATCTTCTCTACTGCTTGTATAGGTAGCATTATTGATTGTTTTGTAATTTCTTAAGTATGACACACTGCTGATTAATTTGTAGCCTTTTTCTTGTCCTGGGCTAAATTATGTGCCCCCACCACCACTAAATTTATGTTTTAAAGCCTTAATCACCAGTAACTCAGAATGTCACTGTATTTGGAGATAGGGCATTTAAATGTATACATATGTAACAAACCTGCACGTTGTGCACATGTACACTACAACTTAAAGTATAATAATAAAAAAAAAGAAGTGGTAGTTGAGTTAAAATGAGTTGATCAGAAAGGGTCATAATTCAATATGAATGGTGTCCTAATAAGAAGAGGAAATTTGGACATACAAAAGACACACGAGAGATGCACACATGCAGAGGGAAGACCTTGTGAAGATACAAGGAAAAGAAAGCTGTATATAAGCCAAGGAGACAGGCCTCAGGAAAACACAGTTCTGCAGGCACCTTGAGCTTGGACTTCCAGCCTCTATAACTGTGAGAAGATAAAATTCTGTTGTTTAAGCCACCAGTTCTATGGTATTTTGCTATGGTAGCCCGAGCAAATGAATTCACTACTTTACTAATATAAGGATGTAAAAGCCATAAATTTTCCTCTAAGTGCCATTTGAACTCTGTCACACAGTTTTATAGAAAGTGTTTTTGTAGTTTTGTAGTTATAAATATTTTAAATTATTATTGTGACCTCTTCTGATATACGAACTATTCAGGACAATGTTTATATATTTTCTAAACATGTAGTTTTACATAGGTTTGTTATTGATTTCTAATTTAATGGCAGTATGATGGAGCAAACAACTCTGAATGATTCTAATTCTTTTAAATCTACAAAGATTTGTGACCTAATTGTAAATATTGCATGCATGATCTAGAAGAATACAGAAACTCTCTTGTTGGGAGCATGAATATACATATATCCCTTAAATCGAGATTCTAATTTATTTTTCAAATTTCCTGTATTCTTATTAAATGTAAAATCTTTTGTCCTATGCATTATCAATAAAAATCTGTGTATTATTACCTATCTCACATAATGGCAGATTTGCTAATTTCTACATTCTAAATTGTGTTTGTATATTTGCATTTATTTAACAGGTTAATTTAAAAATGTATTTATTATGACTTCTTGCTAATTTGAAATTTTTAATCTCACATAATGATTTTCCATTTGAAATTTGCATGGCTATACTAGCTTTCTTTCTTATAGTATATGGCTGATTTATCTTTTGTTGTGGTTGCTGTTTCTTCCCATTAGACTCTTTTTCCTCTAACTAGTGAAAACAAAATTCACATCTTATGTGCCAAACTCAAAGTTGAATGACATAATCTCGATGATAAAGAACATGTTATAAAAAATGTTCTTTTTTTAATAATGGACAATGGAAGAGGAAAAAGTTATTAAATATATTCCCCAGCCCTGCACCAGCAATTTTATTCCACACTCTTACTTGCATCGACAATCTGATTTCCTTTCCATGGTATCTTCAGGTTCTTACTCATCAAGATTGACTGGGGGTCACTTGACCATATACCTTTTTCTCCATGTCCAAAATTTAAATAAATAAGTAAAAATGTTAACCTTAACTTTGGCAAACAGGGAGGATACTGAAATCTTTGTTCTCTGTGTAGCAATGCATTCTATGGCATCTATAAACACATCTACATTAACAGCTATCTGTTTAGTAAAAGAATCTTCATATAAAGCTATGATATTTAATTGGTGAGCTATATGATGCTACACAGTTCTGAGCTTTTGAGAACTTGGGATCATCTGTTTTCAAAGTGCCACAATTCTGTGACTCAAAAATCATACAGAACACTACCTTTTTTTTGTTTTAAAATTAAGAGAGTATATTTGAGCTTTATGTACTGGAGAGAGTGGCTAATCTCCTATCCAGATAAATAATGCAAAACAACCCTGGATATTTTTCTGAAAAATTGAAACAGGAATTATCTAATTTCCTGAAACAGCATGCATGGATTTGCTGTAGAAACCGTCTTTTAACCAGTCTCAGAGTAGGAGAACTCATGAAAGGCTCTTCTCCTTGTGCCTTGCATATGAGTGTAACATTGCAAGATGCACTAGGCATAGAATGAACTTCTTTATTACTTTAAAACTAATTGTTGTTGTTTTATAATTTTATTAAATCCAAAGAGGGACAATTTTCATATTTGTTATATAATTTATAAATTTATTATAACAATTTTCTAGCAGTTGGAGTTTTCAATGGATAGATACATTAGGGCTATTTTCCACAAAAGAGAGTCAATTTTATACTATTGAGATAGTATACAATTGTGTGTAGGTATTCCTTAGGGATTTGTTTCAGGAACCTGAGTTGATACCAACATGGACAAAAGCTCAAGTCCTCATGTAAATTGCTGTATTATTTGCATATAGTCTATAATATCCTCCCATATACTTTAAATTATGTCTAGATTAATTATAATACCTAAGGCAATATACATGCTATATAAATAGTTATAACTGTATTGTTTAGGGATAGTGAAAAGACAAGAAGTCTGTATATGTTTAGTACAGATACAGCTATTCTTTTTTAAAAAATATTTTCCACATATGGTTAGTTGAATTTACAGATTCGGAACACATAACTACAGAGAGCCAACTGTATGTTGTTTTGCCTCTTATTTGCAGATGAGGAATGAGATGAATAATAGAAATACCAGCAAATCTACAATTTTTAGCAATTATTTTAAACTAAAAAATAATGATTATTTGATGTATGTATTGATGAGTATCTTTAAATTGTGTTAGTGCATTGGCTAAAAATTATTTCACATTGCAGTCATATAGGATAATTTTTTAATGTATGAGAATGATATTGACAAGCTCCTTATGTAAATTTACAATTTTATTGTAATATTAATTGCTGTGTTATGACTAATTTTCACTTATTATTAACCAATCATAAAGTATTGTATGGTAATAAGTTCAAAATTAACACACAATGATTGACTAATTATATTATAGCAAGTTTTTAATGGATTAAACAGAAATTTCATTAGTACAAAATTAATTCCTATAATCATTTTTCATGAAGGCACATATTATTTTAAATGTTTCCATATTTTATCCTACTAAAATAAACATATCATTTCTGAAATAATCATCAAAAACAAATAGAAAGCTGTAATATGAAAATAAAATAAAATTTTCTGAATTGGTGAATAAAGTTTTTGAGAAAACAGGCAAAATGCAAGAAAATAGAAAAAGACTTTAGGGCTACTAATTTGGACATTCTATAGAAAAAGATACTTCACAGAGAGAGCAAAATAGAATATGAATATACTCTCTAAATTCATGCAAATCATAATGGAGAAAATTCAGAATAAAACAAGAAAATAAAATATTGCAAAGACTCCATTAAATAAAAATTTTGTTTGTGATTCAGATAAATTACTGACATAATATTTGAAATTTGAATATTTAATTATTGATCACTTTTACTGAAAAATCATCCACTTCAACCAGATGCAGTGGCTCACATCTGTAATTCCAGCACTTTGGGAGACCGATGCAGGCAGATCACTTGAGGCCAGGAGTTCAAGTTCAGCCTGGCCAACTTGGCAAAACCTTGTCTCTACTAAAAATACAAAAAATTAGCTGGGCATGGGGGCAGGCACCTGTAATCCCAGCTAACTCGGGAGGCTGAGGCTCACTAGTTGCTTGAACCCAGGAGACAGAGGTTGCAATGAGCGGAGATCTGCCATTGCACTCCAGCCTGGGCAATAGAGCAAGACTCTGCCTTAAAAAAAGAAAAAAAAAAATCCAGCTCAATAACAATACTTTAATTGTCTAAACCTTGATGTACATAGAACAACAACCTATATTTCTCACATATGTAAAAAAAATCAAATCCTAGTTACTTTGTTCTATTTCAAATAATTTTTGTTAAATTGAAAATGTTTTAGGAATAAAGTAGAGTTGATGAAAAAAGCAGAATGGATGCAAAGATTAGCCATTTTATCACATATTTATTGTAAATTAAATTAAGTTAAAATGTATATCAATACATTTAAGTAAATTAAATATATATCATCAATACACTTATGTATTCTAAATTGAATATACTTTTAAATACTAGTTTAATAACTGTGCTTTATAACAAAAAGTATATAAGAAAAATGATGTTTTTTAAGCCTAACACTTTACTTGCATTTTAATTTTTTCCAGTTTTACAAATGAGAAAATGAAAGATCTAAGAAGTATGATGACTTGAACAAAATTATCCGTATGTTTAAGGGGTCGATTCTTGACTAGAACTCAAGTTTCTGAGGCTTAGTTCAGTATTCTTTCTCTATTACATCACTCTTCTTGTCTGTAAGCACATACCTAAGGATGGCCATGGAGAAGTAAGATTTATTTAAAAAATGAAATTTAAATGTCCTTTAAAAGTTTAGTAATGGTACTTAAATGTTTTCATTCGTTGCTTAATAAATAAAGAATGCTTTTTGGGAACATGGGAAAATAAAGTTATATGTTCATACTGATGATTTTTTTTAACTTTTTTTTTAAGTTCAGGCTGTTTTCGATGCATAACCTACAAGATTCTGTTTTTGGAAAAGTCATGTCCAACATGAGACAATCATTCCAAAAATAATGTGATAATTTTTTTTTCACTTGTAAGAAATCATAACATAATAATTTCATAATATTCTTGCAGAATTTTATGTGGAATATAAACATGATAACAGAAAGTATGTCCAATATTTTGGGCACTGACATAGAAAATCAAATGACCAAAATAAGAACTGATGCAATGAAATAAAACATATTGAATTAAATAAGAAATTCACAATATTACTCAATTATTACAATCCTTGGTATGAATCATAAGAACAGATAATTGATTTGCACATTCTATATATGAACATATTGGGGAGAAATTTATTATTTAGTTTGATTGGAGAAGACATAAGCAAATTGTCAGTATAATATTTACACAAATATAGAATACAAACCTAAATTCAAATAAGGTATCTTTCCCAAACTCACTTCATAAACGAGTGAAATTTTGTTATCAAAACCTAACAAAACAAACTCTAACAGGAAAAAAAAAAAAAAACACATTTGCGAGATTGCAAATACTCTAAAAAAAATTGAGAGAACAAATCCAGAAATGTATATATAATACGATATATTGTGAACAAGTTAGATTTATGGTTTTTCTCCATTGTACTTATTACTCTGTTACATAATATTTATTCAATTTAAAATAATTATTTTTAGTCTTTCCCTAAAGTTATTTTAGTCCCTAAAGTGAGTTCTGTTAAACCATATCTGTCTTGTTTACAGCCTAGCTCCCATACCTAAACAGGACTTATATACTAGGTTGTCAATAAGTGTATGTTGAATGAATTAATTCCAGAAATGAATGTAAATTAACTTTAGAAAAATTTATGAATATAATTGGACAAGTTAAGTGATTTAAGGAAAAAAAATAACAATCTCAATAGATACAAATAATCTAGTTCAAAAAATTCTGTATTTATTTATGCTAAAAACAAACCAACACAAAAATGGAGAGTGTTTTTAAACAGATTGAGGGTATCTACCAAAAGCCAAACATCACACATAGTGGTAAAATAATAGACTTTTTCTTTAGAATTGGAAATAAGAAATATGTGTTCACTATTCATGCCTATTAAGTATTTTATTCAACATACTAAGCATTGCAGGGGGTATTATTACTGTCTACACAAAACCAGAAAGTATCTTCACATAAATTTATTGGGAATTAATAGAAGAGTTTATTAAACATCTATAGGGAAGCAACACAAGGGAAACCTAATTTTGGAAATTACATTTTACATTTGTTGCCTGTACTTTTAGGTTCTTATCTAAAAAATTAATGCCCAGACCAATGCTGTGAGGAGCTTTTTCCCTTTCTCTTCTTTTATTAATTTTACGGTGTCCAGTCCTATGTTTAAGTCTTTCATTCAATTTGAGTTATTCTTATATATGGTGTGAGGTAAGGGTCCAATTTCATTCTTTTGCATGTGGATATTCAGTTGTCTCAACTCCATTTATTGAAGAGATTGTCCTTTCCCCATTGTGTGTTCTTGGCACCTTTGCTGAAAATCAACTGACTGCAAATGCATGGATTCATTTCTGGGTCCTCCATTTGGTTTCATTTGTCTATGTGTCTGTCTTTATGTGAATGCAGTGTTGTTTTGATTATTATGGTTTTATAATATATTTTGAAGACAGGTATTGTGATGCCTCCAGCTTCACTCTTTTCATTTAAGATTGTCTTAGTTAATCAGAATCTTTTGTGGTTCCATAAGACTTTGAGAATTGTTTTCTCTATTTCTGTACAAAAAATCGAATTTCAATAATGATTTCATTGAGCCTGTAAATTCCTTTGGGTAGTATAAACATTTTAACAATATTAATTTTTCCAATTCATAAACAAAAGTTATTATATCTTTCCATTTGTTTGTGTCTTCTTCAATTTCTGGGATCACGTCAAACTAAAAAGCTTCTGCACAGCCAAGCAAACAATCAATAGAGTGAAGAGGCAACTACAAAATGGGGAAAACTATTTGCTAACCACACATCTGATAAGGGGTTAATATACAAAATATCAAAAATATCAAGAAACAAATAACTCAATAGTAAGAAAACAAATAGCCCTATTAAAAACAGGCAAAGGATCTGAACAGATATTTCTCAAAAGAAGCAGGCAAATGGCCAACAGATATATAATAAAATGTTCAATATCACTAATCATCAGAGAAATGCAAATGAAATCCACAAATATCAACTCACACCAGTTAGAAAGTCTATTATCAAAAAGATGAAAGAGAACATGTGTTGGAAAGGATGTGCAGAAAAGAGAATACTTGCACATTGTTGCTAGGAATGTGAATTATTATGAGATACCATGGAAAACAGTATGAACATTTCTCAAAAAATTAAAAACAGAATTACAGATTGAACATATCTAATATGAAAATTCAATACTTAAAATCTTCCAAAATTCAAAAGTTTCCGAAGGATTGACACAACACCACAAGTGGAAAATTCCACACCTGATGTCATGTGCAAGGTCACAGTCAAAGAGAAGATAAACAATACAGTTTATTCAGCATCCCCAAGAAGGAAAAAAAAAAACAAAAAAACTCCCAGTCCCCTTCAGCTTCATTACATATTTTTTTCATGCATTCCCAGATTCCCCACCATGAGCACACCCACAAAGGGTAATAAAATGGCACATGTGTAGCCCAAACGAGTCAACAGCAGGCTTCCCTTGATGCCCCAAATGGGGCCAAGACCTACCTGCATTATTCACTTTTTTTGCTTATTCCCTGCTCTGTGGTGTAAAGATAGTGTTGAAAATGTAAAAATGTAAAAATGGCCTGAGGCAGATGTCTCTGAAAATATCCACTCCTATGGATAATAGTAATAATAAAAAGAGGAACCATTTATGTTTACCTATAGAACAGAAAGTCTGTTGAAGAAATTTGAGTGATGAAAGAGTGAAGTTCTATGCTGAAAGTAATGAATAAAATTAATGAAAAATAAGAAAATGCTACATAAGGCTAAAAATGAAGATCTCAATGACGTATTGAAAGGGTAGATCAGTCAGCATTGCAGTGAACATGTGTTACTTAACGGTAGGTGGATTGTGAAATAAGGAAAGCTCCATTACAATGAACTGAAAATTGAAGGGAACTATGAATATTCAATAGGCTGGTTGTAGAAGTTTAAGAAAATATATAACATTAAATTTTTAAAAATTGGTGGCGATAAAGCATCTGCTGATAATGAAGCAGTGGATAAATTCATTAATAAGTTTATCAAGGCCATCACTAATTAAAATCTGACGTGTATTAGCCCATTTTCACATTGCTGATAAAGACATACCCAAGACTGGGTCATTTACAAAAGAAAGAGGTTTAATTGGATTTACAGTTCCACATGGCTGGGGAGGCCTCAGAATCATGGCATGAGGTGAAAGGGACATGTCAGTGGCAAGAGAAAATGAGCAAGATGCAAAAGAAGAAACTCCTGATAAAACCATCAGATTTTGTGAGACTCATTCCCTACCATGAGAACAGTATGTGGTAAACTGCCTCCAAGATTCAAATTATCTCCCACCAGGTCCATCCCACAACACATGGGAATTATGGGAGTACAATTCAAGATGAAATTTGGGTGGAGACACAGAGCCAAGCCATATCATGATGCCAAAACAAGTAAATAATGCCAGTGAAAAGTCACTATTTTGGTGTTATTGTTCCAGAAGGACACTGACTACAGGTGATGAGACAGTTCCTACAAGAATTAGGATGCAAAGGACAGAATCACTGTGTTGAGATGTGCTAATGCAGTAGGCACACATAAGTGTAAAATCACTGCAATAGGCAAAATCTTGTACGCTCACGGTTTTCAAGGAAGGAATTTTGTATCAGTCCATTGTTATGCTAACAAAAAGACATGCATCATTACAAACATCTTTTAGGATTCATTTCACAAACGTTTTGCACTAGTGGCTCATGCTCTCTGCAGGGAAGGAGGACTGGATGACAACTGCAAGATTTTATTACTCCTTGACAACTGTTCTGCTCATCTTCCAGCTGAAATCCTCCTAAAAATAATGTTTATCATTGAATACACATAGACATAAAGATGGAAACAAGACAGTGGGGACTACCAGACAGGGTAGTGAGGAAGGGAAGTGTGGGCTGAAAATCTACCTGTTGGGTACTATGCTCAATACTTGGGTGATGGGATCATTTGTACCCCAAACCTCAGCATTACACAATATACCTGTGTAACAAACCTTCACATGTACCCCTAAATCCAAAATAAAATTGAAGTCATTAAAAAAATTATATTTATGCCATGTACTGTCCTCTAAATTTAACTTTATTAATTCAGCCATGCTACCAGCGTATCATTAGACCAATGAAGACTAAATATAAAAACACTTTCTGGAGCAGCACACTAGCAGCATTGAACAGAAGCATAAGTGTGAAAGATTTTGAAAAGAATTTCAGTGTGAATATGCTGTTGCCGACACTTGGAACACAGTAACTAAAGACACAATTGTGCGTGCCTGGCACAACCTCTGGCCTGTGACTATGTTCTGTAATGATGATGAACGAGGTGTGACTTTGAAAAAATCTGTGTGTCAAGTGAGAAAAATAATGATGTCTAATCTCCTTACACATGCAAAAAAAAAAAAAAAATCTAACTTCAGAACCTATCAGTAAGCTAGAAGAAGTGGCTATCAAAAGTGGCATTAACATTACTAATGAGGCTCCCATTGTTCATTCATTGACCAATGGTGAAACAGTGTATTAGTCTGTTTACATACTGCTATAAAGAAATGGCTGAGACTGGGTAATTTATAAAGGAAAGAGGTTTAATTGACTCACAGTTCCACATGGCTGGGAAGGCCTCAGGAAATTTACAATCATGGCAGAAGGGAAAGCAAACATGTCCTTCTTCACAAGGCAGCAGGAGAGAGAAATACAGAGTGAAGGGGGAAGAGCCCCTTATAAAATTATCAGATCCTCACTAATATGAGAATGGCCCCCATGATTGAATCACCTCCCACGAGGTCTCTCCCTTAACACGAGAGGATTACAATTCAAAGTGAGATTTGAGTGTGGACACAGAGCCAGACCATATCGAGCAGCTAAAATGGTTCTGAAACAAGGTGATCATAAAGTGCCTAGACAGGTGACATTAACAGGGCAGAACAATTGCACCTAGACTACATGGTGAAAATGTTCTGTGAGCTTATTGAAGAACTAGCACAGTATGCATTCATAAGAAAACAACAAACCATCTGAGTTTATAACATCAAAGAGACCTCCAAGACAAGAAGTGTTGTTAATGAGGTGGATGTCTCTGAAAGAAACATTTTTAAAAGTCATCCATTAGAATGTCTCCCTAATCCTAGAGGACCTACTTCTTGGTCCTTCCACTGCCTCTGATGTTTCTTCTTATATTAACAATAAAATACAGTGTACAGTTACTTTTTAATCAAAATGCAGCATCATAGGTGGAGGCTGAAATATATATTAATAGTTGTTTGTTGATGCCGTTGTTTAAAAATGGACAAAGGTTTTCTAGTGATGCTACTGTGCTGCTTAGTTACCCTGAACACATTTTGTTTTGTTTTGTTTTGTTTCGTTTTGTTTTGAGACAGGGTCTCGCTCTATCACCCAGGCTGGAGTGCAGTGGTGCTATCTCGGCTCACTGCACACTCTGCCTCCCGGGTTCATGCCATTCTCCTGCCTCAGCCTCCTGAATAGCTGGGACTACAGGTGCCCGCCACAACTCCCGGCTAACATTTTTGTATTTTTAGTAGAGACGGGGTTTCACCGTGTTAGCCAGGATGGACTCAATCTCCTGACCTCATGATCCACCCGCCTCGGCCTCCCAAAGTGCTGGGATTACAGGCGGCAGTCACTGTGCCCAACCAACACGTTGTTTTTTGTTTTTTGAGACGGAGTCTCGCTCTGTCGCCAGGCTGGAGTGCAGTGGCGTGATCTCAGCTGACTACAACCTCTGCCTCCCAGGTTCAAGCGATTCTCCTGCCTCAGCCTCCCGAGTAGTTGGGACTACAGGCACCCGCCACCATGCCCAGCTAATTTTTTGTATTTTTAGTAAAGACAGGGTTTCACCATGTTAGCCAGGATGGTCTCGATCTTCTGACCTTGTGATCCGCCCGCCTTGGCCTCCCAAAGTGCTGGGATTACAGGCTTCAGCCACCGCGCCCGGCCATCAACACATTGTTTTTTAACTGTATTAATGTTATTCTATATATTTTACTGTTAAGTATTTACGTGTAAATAACTGTAAGAAAAGGATTGCTCATTAGTAGTGCAGTCATCCCTTGGTGTACCCAAGAAACTGGTTTCAGGATCCTTCATGTATATAAAAATTCACACAAATCCAAGTCCTGCAGCTGGTCTGGCAGATCCTACAAATACAAGAAGTTGGTTCTCATCCTCCAGACATATGATTTTCACATCCCTCAAATACACTATTTTCAATCTGCCTGTGGTTGAAAAAAATCTGAGTATAAGTGGACATATGAAATTCAATCCTATATTATTTAAGGGTAAACTGAATGTGAATTCAGAGTCAGGAAAGATGGTGATGCCTTACAACTACAGATTGTCCATATGAGTGGCTAAGAGAGTGACACCTTTGCTTTCTAATGGTTTAATGTACACAAATATTGTTTATACATACAAAATCATCTTTAGGCTATGCATACAAGGTATATACATATAGGACATGAATTTAGTGTCTAGACTTGTGTCCTATCCTGAAGATATCTCATTATATATGAACAAATATTTCAAAATCCAAAAAAATCTGAAGTCCACAATACTTCTGGTCTCAAGAATTTCAAATAAGGGATTCTCAACCTGTACCATATGATCCAAAAATTCCACTACTGGGTGTATAACGAAAGGAAATAAAATATGTATGTTAAAGAGATAGCTGCACTCTGATGCGCATCACAGCATTATTCACAATTGCCAAAATATAGAATCAATCTAAGTATCCATCAGAAAGTGAAAGGATAAAGGAAATGTGGGGTAACAAACAAATATTTTTAACAAACAAATATATATACACACACACACACACACACACACACATACATATATATATATATGGGTGTGTGTACCATCCATCCATCTATATGTATGTGTGTGTATTTGGAGTGTCAGACTTCTGGGAGAAACTCACAGATTGAAGCAGTGACTACACTAAGGAGCAAATTGAACATTCCTGGTTCTTCAGCCATAATACTCAGAAACCTAATTCTTATTTTTTTCCTTTACCATATGTGTCTATGTGTGTATATATGTATATATGTTTATACATATGTGTATGTATGTGTGTGTATATATATACTTATAGATCTATAAAAAATCAAATACTAGTCAGCCTTAAAAAAGCAGGAAATCCTGTCATTTGCAACAACATGGATAAACCTGAAGGATATTATGTTAAGTAAAATAAGCCAGAGACAGAAGGACCAATACTGCATAATTTCACTGATAAGAGGAATCTAAAAAATTTGAACTCCTAAATGTAGAAACTAGAATGGTGGTTACCAAGGACTGATGGAATGAGAGGGTTGTGGAGATGTTGATCAAAAGAAACAAAATTTTAAATAGGAGTAATAATTTCAAGAAATCTATTGTACAATGTGGTAACTACAGTTAATAGCAATGCATTGTATCCTTAAATAGTGCTAAGAAAGAAGAGTCTAAGTGTTCTCCCTACAAAAAGTATGTGAGGTAATACATATAGTAGCTTGATTTAGCTAGTCTGCATTGCATACATATTTCAAAACAGTATGTTGTACATTATAAATATATACAATTTTTATTTGTTAATTTCAAGTAAATGGTAAAGGAAAAAAAAAAGAACTAGATTTCTGAGTATTATGGCTGAAGAACAAGGAATGTTCAACTTGCTCCTTAGTGTAGTCACTGCTTCAATCTGTGAGTTTCAATCTGTGAGTTCAATCTCCTAGAAGTCTGACACACCAAATATAAAAATCAGAAAGCACCGCTAATTTGTTTCTATGATAATGGTCTATAACCAAGGTAACTGTATAATATATTATCCAAACTAGGATATCCAAACTGAGAGTAAAACAGAGCACTAAAATAATTAAAATTATATACTTTGAAGTATTTGTATTTTAAAAAAATATGTAACCAACCTTAGAGTAAATTTTAAAAAGTTTTCTTATAGTAGTATCTGAATATTAAACACAAGGGGAATTATGATTCTTGTTACATATCCATTTAATTAAAAAATTCTTGATTCTTATCTACATTAAAACTATTCACTTGTATTTTAATAAAATATTATTTTTCAAATTCCCCCCAAAATTTTAGCAAAATAAACGGATAGAATAAATCTAACATGCAGAAAATTGCCCATGAAAAATATGCAAAAGTATTACTGAAAGCAATACAAGAACATGTATATGTATATGCAAAAATATATTTAACAAACAGAAAAAAAATATGCTTATGGGAAAGAGAGAATCAAAATTCAAAAGATGTTAATGCTTCCAAACTGATTTAAGACTCTAAAATTTCAATAAAAATTTCAACAGAGATCTTCACAGAACTTGACACGAGGAAATTCCACCATGTATTTGGAAGAGGAAACGGGCCATTAAAAACCAATACACTCTTTATTTATTATTATTATTATTGTTATTATTATTATTATTTTGAGACGGAGTCTCGCTCTATTGCCCTGGCTGGAGTGCAGTGGCACAGTCTTGGCTCCCTGCAACCTCCACCTCCCGTATTCAAGCGATTCACCTGCCTCAGCCTCTCGAGCGGCTGGGATTACACGCGCCCACTACCATGCTCAGCTAATTTGTTGTTATTGTTGTATTTTTAGTAAAGATGGGATTTCCCCTTGTCGGCCAGGCTGGTTTCGATCTCCTGACCTCAAGTGAACTGCCCACCTCGGCCTCCCAAAGTGCTAGGATTATGGATGTGAGCCACCGCGCCGGGCTCCAGTACGCTCTTTAAAACAAACAAGCAAACAAAGAAACAAACAAGTTGAGAAGACTTGGACAATTACTTGCAAAGCACCTTATAAAACCATGATAATGCAGTGTCTCTGTTTAATTGCTGGCTTTCTTCAGGCCTGTGCCTATGTCTGAAGAGAGCGGGCAATTAACAGAAAAAGGAGTCTAGGAACAGAACCTAAATGGATGGAAATTCATAACGACTGCAGCAGCACAGCCAAATGATGGAAATGAACACATCGATTCATAGTGGTTACATAACTAGTGTTTCACGAGGGGAAATTACACTATATACTATTTCAACAAAAAGATCACACACTTAATGATTAAAGCCAAGTGTTATAGAATACTTATCATGAGCCAGGAGTTGTGCTAATCCATTTATCTATTTTAATTTCTAAATGTATCCTTTGGTTTAGCTACTATTTTAGCTCTCATTTAAAAAATTAGAAGAGTACCCACAGAAAGCTCAGGCGTGTCAGAAACGGGGTCAAAACTTTGGCTCTTCTCTTCCAAACTCATGCATTCAAACTTCTGGCTGGTTTTAATTTTTTTCATCAAGGAACATTAATAATAACAACCAAACCAAACCAACTAGACCAAAGCAACAAATGCATTATAATGTGAAGATATTTCAAAATAAATATAAACTTCAATGTCAGCATGTTCAGAATTTAAATTAAATGCAAACACTAATGAATATTATAAGGTGAAGTAGTATGGAAAACCAATAAGATAAGGAATAATTTGTTTAAAAAATGCTAATTTTTAAAAGATCTCATAAACACTGAGTCACATTAAAAGGAAATTTAATAACATCTCATTAAATACTTCCATTTTATTGAGATCTATATCGCCTCATTAATAAATGGATAAAGTCTAAATGTATATATTTTAATACTGGGAAACTTGCAAAAATAAACAAACAATATAAAAACAACCAAAAAATAAATCCCATTTTATTGTAATGGAAAATTGGCTGAATTTTGGCTTTTTATCTTATAAGCAAACTTTTCTCAGAGAAACTTTATAAAGCTTGTTTGTTGTAAGAGACTGTTAATAGCAAAACCTGGAAAATGTTACCTATTATTAGCTCAAACTGTTGTATTTACCTGTTATCCTTATATCACTGCCAGAATAGTCTATGTTTCCATTTTATTTAGAAATCGGCCCCAGTACTGCGCTTTGGGCTAAAACCTGGCATGTGAGTCTAAAGTCAGTTTTCTTTTTCCTTAAATAAATTTTGAAATACTTTCAGCTAAGCCATTTTAGTTAGAATAGAACATAAATAAATGTAGCTGACTCCAGATGCTTTTGGTGCCCATGGAGAAACAACAGAAAATATATATTTCTTAAAAAGTAAAAAATGAATCTGAAAGCCATGACCAATGCGTGCCCTTACTCCATATGAACCGGATGTCTTAATTTAAATTTGTGCTCACCTTTAAATTATTCAGAGACACATAAAATTCAGCTCTCTCTGTACATTTATAGCAACCCAAAATCTTTAGATACTTTATATAATTTATTTAATTCATGATTTTAAAAATCTATATACCAATAATACTTGAATTTGAGTAATGCAGCATTATATATGCATAAAATTGGAAGACCCGAAAGCCATCCTTTGCCTAATAAATCTGGTAAAGATTAGTCCCATCCTCCACGATATCAAATATATCATAGAACCATCGCTCTGTGTTGACTCAGCCTTGGAGAAAGGCTCCCAGCAGGTTGGCAGGATAAAAGCTTTCCTGTTTATTCAACAATGTGCCTCCGTAGGGTGTTCAGTGGTAATCAGACTGGCAGGCCTTACGTGGTGCATAAATATTTCATTTTCCAAATCCACCAAACACAGTTGGCAAAATGGAAAAAGTGAGACGGACCACCAGCAGATCTCAGGCTCACCCTGAAAGATGTGAGGCATAACTGAAACAGCCTGTTCAGGTGTCATCCACCACCTTCATTTGTACGTTTTCTTGGCACTGTGGCAGCCCTCAGTACTCTGGCTGCATTACTCTAATCAAAGCATTTAGTAGTTGCTAAATGGTTTAGTAGTGCCACAGCATTTAGTAGTTGAATCTACACTGATGAGCTTCCCAACATTTCAACAGTGTAGAGGTTCAGGGTTGGGAGGATCTCCAAGCCTTCTGGGAACAGCTATCTTTAATCTCCTATTCGGCACTCCATAGAAGTCACAGACAGAAGCAACACATTATTAGATACTCAAAGCATTGACCCAGTTTCCAAAACATTTTTTTTCATGCCCAATCAGAGAGCTTTACCAGGCAAAGAGAGAAAATAAGTTTAATGTGGAACTAGGCCTATTAGAACATTAATTTCAGGGTTAAATAACCTAAGCACGTTCTCCCTCCTTCCTTTTCTCAGGAAACCCAGCTTCTAAACTCAACTTCCACAACTGTAAAATGAGAATAACAACAATAACTTATTTCCTTTATAGAACTGTGAACTTCAAGTAAGAGATTGTAGCTAAAATATATTATAGAATTGTAAGACACCCAGAAGTAAAAATGTTATTTTTAACAGAAAATAAAATCAGGTAATAGATATTAAGAAAACTACTAATATTATTAATATTAATTTGATAAGGTGGTATAATGAAACAGAAGATACAAATACCATCCCTACCATGAACTACCTACGTGATCTCAGGAAAGACACAAGCTCTGTAAGTCTGAAACTTCTTACCTGGAAAAGTGGATAACATCATTCACCCCAATAGGGCTGTTGTGTGAAATAATAAATAAGATGAGTGCTCAGAGAAGAATGCCAGTAAATGGTAGAATAATTTATTAGAATTAAAGCCAACACTCATGTATTAATTTTAAGAACAAATTTCTCAGGATTGAATGCAGCTGTCTAAAGCTTAACAAATGGACAGTTACATTTTGTCACATAATAGGAAGTCCAAAGATAGGTAGACCTGAGCTGGGATATGGCTGCTTGATGGTATTAGCACAACATATTTTCTCATCTTTTCATCTGGCTGCATGGTATGTGGCTTTTTTTCTCCTAGTCATGGGATGATTTTTCCATTTTCAGGTATTGCATCCACATTTTAGGCAGAAAGAAGATAAATAGCAAATGGCAAAAAGCTGCTGCCAACTAAATCTATCTTTTTCATCATTGAAACAATGACATTTTCGAATATTCATAGGAGATGCTTTTGTTTATACCCCAATGGCTAGAACTGAGCCAAGTGGGTACTTTCCGTTTGTAGGTCATTTGAGAAGGTGAATATTTCAACAGGGCACATTATTACCAAGATAAAATCGTGATTATTTTAAAAAGGAAGTAGGAGAGATTGGTTATTGAATAGACTTTCATCAGAGTCAGCCATGTGTTCAAAAGTTAGAGAAGTGCCTTTGTTATCTTGGCAGACTCCCTACATAAGGGGTAGCCTCCCTGAAGACAGGCACTATATTTGTCACTTTGCTTCCAAGAGCCACAGCATGCTACACAAGTTGGTGTGTGCTATAGAAAAAAATAAACATTATTTTTTAAACAGTCTGAGTTAAAATGATAAAATCTCTGTAAATTAAATTCTTAGTGGATTTTCAAAGTACAAAATAATTTCTTCTATCTCCCCAGCTCCATGAAAAATTTCCATAGGTTGTTAAACTGTCCTCAGAGATATCACTCACAGGTGAGGGAAGCCACTTGTATTTTATCAGAAACTTCTCTATGGAAAGGTCTTGTTACTGAGTAATACTACAAACAGAAAATGGTATTACAGTGACACTTCTATAACTGCAGACCTTATTAGGCATCAAAGTGTTTCTTTATAGCTCTGCAAAGTATAATTATTTGTGGATTTATTTTTGGCCTTTATAAATGTCTAAGAGAACATAGCCCTATTAAACTTCCTTCCTTCCCTCACAACTTAGCCCAATGAACCAGAAAAAAGACCTCACCTAGAGTAATATTTATTGGAAATGTTCTTGCTCCTAGGCTGCTCCTATGACTTATGGCATTTATGTGATATACAGGTAAGAGGATCATAAAGATGTTTATAATCAGCCTTCTAATTGTTAGAAGCCCAGATAATAGGAAGGTATTCAAGAAAGGCTTATTAATTGGACTATTTACAAAATGATATGTTTAAGTAGGAATTTGAATAGTGTATGTAGATAGGCTCATATAATTTATCTCTAATGAATAATATAATTTTCCCTGCCTTTATCTAATGACACTCATATAGACTCAGCTTTTTGGAAAGGGTCACAGGGTTAAGTCTTTTTCTCCTTTTGAAGATTTTAGAAAAGAATATCTTTAATGACTTTGCATTTCTATCATCAGTCTTTTGCTATAATAGCTTACTTCTAGGGAAATCATTCAAGTTAACATTTTTTTAGCATGCTGTTTTTTGGAATCACAGAGCAACTACAACTTCCAACTGTTATTCACACAGACAGACAGACAAACACGTATATGAGATTCTGTAATTTGGGCCCTGGTGGTTTCATATCCGCTGAGGCCAACTTTACATCCTCAACATAATTCTTTTTAATTTAGGAATTTGCTACACACCCCATCCATTAGCACCTCAGATTTTAGACACATTTAACACTGATTTCTACCCTTAGTAAATGTATTCACAAGGCTTACATGACATCTTGGCTTATTATACACCCAGACTGATTAAATAGGTTCACAGAATAAGATGATTGAAGAAAAGAGTCTTATAATTACAGAGCAGTGTGCTTAAACCCAACTCAGAGGTTACTTTGCAGATTTATTCATTTAGCCTCTTAGCATTCCCCCAAAGAGCATGTAGCATTTTCCCCAATAATTTAACAATGTAGTACCATGAAGATTTTATATAATCACATCCAATTCATGCATGTTTCATTTATAGTTAAGATGATTCCAAAATTTACATTTCTGTCTGTGACATCACATTTGAATTACATTCATAAGTTCTCTAAACCATTCTCTAAAACTCATTAAATTCAACTCATTAAATGCCAGTGGCAAACTGGGTGCAGAAAAAAATCCTAGTGGTTTTTTGTGTTTCCTTTTTTCCCCTTATTGCCCCTTATATCCAATGCATTCGCAAGTCCTGTTTGCCCTCCCCATAAAGCCTTCCGTGAAACCCGTCACTGTTTTCACAGTCACTGTGATCATCTCCAAACTGGGCTTCCTACTTTATTCTTGCTTTCCTTGATTCCATTTCCTACATAGAATCCAGGGTAATCTTTTAAATCCATTAATCAAATAAAGTTCAAAAATCTCAGTTGATTTTTGTGTTTTATTTTAATGATTTTTTTGGGTAAAAACTGGCAACCTATTGCAAAACTAATATGGAATATTCAAAGTCATCTGTAAAAAGAACAAAGTTGAAGGATTTATACAAATTATTATATAAGTTCAAGACTTATTATGAAGCTAGATTGATCAAGGCAATATAGATAAACGGTGGATTAATACAATAGAAAAATAGTTCAAAGATAGATTTACTTTAATATAACGGTTTGGTTTTTCTGACATTTTTCAAGAGAATTTTCCCCTCCTCTGGCTGTATTTGAAAACCTTGTTTATTCTCTGGTGTTTCCCAGTTCCATGATGTGCCTAGGTATGGATTCGTTTTTGTTTTCATTTTTCATAATAGAGGCACAGTCTATAAAGTCTGAGTTAATCCTTCTATTAGCTATAAAAAGTTTTCTGCATTTTTATCTTTAAAATTACTTCTATGATTTTTATTTTCTCTTTTAAAATTCCAATTAAATATATATGTGTGAATGTTTAACATCAGGCCTTGGCTCATGGAGACCTATTTGAAAATTTCCCTCTTGGCCGGATGTGGTGGTTCACACCTGTAATCCCAGCACTTTGAGAGGCCGAGGCGGGCGGAGCACCTGAGGTCGGGAGTTCAAGACCAGCCTGACCAACATGGAGAAACCCTGTCTCTACTAAAAACACAAAATTAGCTGGGCATGGTGGCACAAGCCTGTAATCCCAGCTACTCAGGAGGCTGAGGCAGGAGAAGCACTTGAACCTGGGAGGTAGAGGTTGCAGGGAGCCGAGATCACTCCATTGCACTTCAGCCTGGGCAACAAGAGTGAAACTCCATCTCAAAAAAAAAAAAAAATTCCTTCTTGTTCCCCAGCACTGCTACTTTGCCAAGAGTTAAAATAATCATGAATGTCAATCTTACACATGGACTGTGGGAATCCTGCAGGCTGGGGACTGAGTAGCTAGAGTAACATTCAAGGTTGATGGGAAATAGAGCTGCAGCTCCTATGTAGCTCCCACATACCTTGGGACTTGGATAGCTTTGGTGTCTTTTGATTAGATGAAGCTTCTATACTTACTGCATCTCCTGCCTATTATTCTTCTACAAAGTTAAGTAACCATAATACTAGATTATAGCCTATTTCATTTTCTTTGGTATGATTGCCAATTCCAACTGTAAGGTACGTGGATGTGCTTAGGTCAAGAATTGGGCTGAAGCAGACATCCAGGCCTGCATGACTTAGCGGGATGGGTGCACAGGTGCACACCTCCACTAGTTACATAACCTGTTTGTGTAAGCTCATACTTGGCTCAAAGCCACTATTGTTTGGGGAAGGTATAACTGCCCTGCTGACACTGTACAGGTGCTCTTGTGCAGGCACTTGTGGCCAGAGAGAGAGAGAGAGAGAGAGAGAGAGAGCCAAAGCTATCCATCTTGCAGATGGACAAGAGGGAGCCAGGACGCAGCTCTGCTCGCTGGTGCCCAGAGAGAGAAAGAGTTAAGCTGCTGACCCTGAAGGGAGAGCCAGCCCCAAAACTGTGTGTTAAGGAGCAGCCTGAGCAAGCAGCCGAGACAGAGCAGACAGTGTGAGAGAGCTGTTGATGAGAGAGCTGCTGAATAAACTACATTTCACCTGCTTACGGCCCTCCCGAGTATTCTCTCAGCTATTCGCCCATCCGCCCACTTCCCTCAAACCTCAGCATGGGCTGGAACCTAACCCTGAACCTGACAACTGGTGTAGCCATGAACTTAACACCAACCTGAAAAAGCAACTATATACCTAAAGTATGTTTTACAACTTTTAGTTCTACCCTCTTTAATACTCCCTGACTCTTTAAAGTCTTTTTCTCAAACACACACACACACGTGTGTATATGTATGTATACATATGTGTGTATATACGTATATATGTGTATATATGTATATATGTGTGTATATATGTGTGTATATATGTGTATATATGTATATATGTGTGTATATATGTGTATATATGTATATATGTGTGTATATATGTGTATATATGTATATATGTGTGTATATATGTGTATATATGTATATATGTGTATATGTGTGTGTGTATGTGTGTGTGTGTATATACATATATATATATATATATATATATATATATATATGGAGAGAGAGAGAAAGAAAGAGGGAGAGAGAGGTGGGGTGTGGGGGTTCTTTCTCCGTTGCCCAGGATGGAGTGCAGTAGCATGACTGTAGCTCACTGCAGCCTCAACTTCCCAGCTCAAGTGATCCTTCTACCCTCAGCCTCACATAGCTGAGACCACAGGTGAGCAGCACCACATCTGGCTTTTTTTTAAATTTTCAATTTTTTTCTAAAGACAGGTTCTCTCTATGTTGTCCAGGCTGGTATCAAATTCTTGGCTTCAAGAAATCCACTCACCCCAGTCTCCCAAAGTGCCAGGATTACAGGAGGGAACTGCTGTGCCCAGCCCATCTTTCTCATATCTTTACGCTCTGTATCCTTATCCCTCTGCTGCAATGTAAATGAGTTTCCTATCCACAAATTCTCTCTTCAGCTGAATCTCATTTTAACCCATCGTTTAAAGGTTTTTGTTTTCACATTTATCATTTTCATTTCAAAATTTTGTTTGGTTATTTTGCATGATTGCTTGGTCACTTTTACAGTTACATCTTCATTTCAATTAACAGTTCATGTATAATTATGTTGTAGTTTGATCATTTCAATATTTAAAACCCTTCGTCTCAAATTGACTTTGTTTTATTGCTCCTATTATAGCAACTAAATCCCTGAAGGTTTGGTAATTTTCATTTATGAGCTCATATTTGTTAGATTTTAATCTTTGATACTCCTCAGGCCCCAGATTATGGAAATTTTTTTCTAGTTATGTTTTGCGTTTTTGCAGGGGAGGTGGTAATGTTACTGAATTGGGGTCACCTGATCATCATTACAGGGTCCCCAGATAAATGCAGCAATTTCAGGTTCAGCTCACAGACTTTGAGATTGTTCCAAGGCTTAACTTCCAGGCTTGAAATCTTCATCTTGTCTATTTGTTCATCACTCGTAGCTATGGCTTTAGTTCACTGCAGGAGAGGGAAGGCAGGGGTGAATACGAGGATAGGGAAGACTTTGAGATGAGTCTAGCAATAAAGATTTAAAAAATATGAGATTTCATTATTTGGTAAGGGTACAGGCTTTCAGAGTATTTCTTCTATAAACTAATAAGAGCTGATGTCACTATTTATTTTCCTATTCACTGTAATTGTATCCTTACCACTGAAATGTAAGTTATGTAAAAGTAGGGGATCTTGTAGGATCTTTTGTTTTATTTTTATTCCAACAATGTGTACCCAGAGCCTAGTACACTCTGCCCATTTGCAGATGAAATGCTTTCTGAATTTCATCCTAACTGTTCCCCAAATGGTGTATTAGTCTCTTCTGATTTTCATACAACATTTTTTAATGTAACTTCAACTTTTATTTTAGATTCAGGGGGTACATATGCAGATTCATTACACAAGTATATTGTGTTATGCTGAGGTTTGGGGTATGATTTATCTCATAACCCAGGTGGTGAGCATAGTACTCAGTAGTTAGCTTTTCAAACTTTGCCTGCCTTTTCCCTCCTCCTTCTAGTAGTTTTCAGTATCTATTGTTGCCATCTTTATGTCCATGAGTATCCAATGTTTTGCTTCCGCTTAGAAGTGAAAACATGCAGTATTTGAATTATTTGTTCCTGTGTAAATTTGCTTAGGAAAATGGCCTTCAGCTGCCTCTATGTTGCTGCGAAGGCCAACATTTTGTTCTTTTTTATGGCTATGAAGTATACCGTGGTGTATATTTATCATATTTTCTTCATCAAATCCAACATTGATGGGCAACTAGGTTGATTTCATTGTTTTGCTATTGCAAATAGTGCTGCGATAAACATATGAGTGCATGTTTCTTTTTAGTAGAATGATGTATTTTCCTTTGGATATATACCCAGTAATGGAACTGCTGTGTTCGATGGTAGTTCTGTTTTAAGTTATTTGAGAAATCTTCAAACTGCTTTCCACAGTGGCTGAACTATTTTACATTCCCATGAAAAGTGTATAAATGTTCCATTTTCTCTGCAGCCTCACCAGCATGTTACATATTGACTTTTTAACAATAGCCATTCTGACTGGCATGAAATGGTATTTTAATGTGGTTTTGATTTGCATTTCTCTGATGATTAGTGATGTTGTGCATTTTTTCATGTTTGTTGGTCACAAGTATGTCTTCTTTTGTGAAGTGTCCATGTTTTTGGCCCACTTTTTAATGGGCTTGTTTCATACTTGTTCAATTATTTAAGTTCCTTATGGATTCTGCATATTAGACCATAACTTGCAAATATTTTCTCCCATTCTGTAGGTTGTCTGTTTACTCTGTTGACAGTTTCTTTTGCTATGCAGAAGCTCTTTGGTTTAATTCAGTTCCACTTGTTAACTTTTGCTTTTGTTGCAATTGCTTTTGAGGACTTAGCCATAAATTATTTTCTGAGGCTGATGTCCAGAATGGTGTTTTCTAGGTTTTCTTCTGGGATTCTTATAGCTTGAGGTCTTACATTTAAATCTCTAGTCGATCTTCAGTTAATTTTTGCATATGGTGATAAATAGGGGTTCAGTTTCATTCTTCTGCATATGGCTAGCCAGCTATCTCAGTACCATTTATTGAATAGGGAGTCCTTTCCCCATTGCATATTTTTATCAAATTTCTCAAAGATCAGATGACTGCAGGTGTGTGGCTTTATTTTTGGGTTCTCTATTCTGTCCCATTTGTCTATGTGTCTGTTTTTGTACCAGTACCATGCTGTTTTGGTTACTGTAGCCTAATAGTACAGTTTGAAGTCAGGTAACATGATGCCCTCAGCTTTGTTTTTTGTTTTTGTTTTTTGCTTAGGATTGATTTGGCTATTCAGACTCCTTTTTAATTCCATACAAATTTTGGAATATTATTTTCTAATTCTGTGAAAAAGGATTTTGGTAGTTTGATAGGAATAGCATTGAATCTGTAGGTTGCTGTGAGTAATATGACCATTTTAACAATGTTTAACTGACTCTACTAACTAACTTTGCAATAGAGATGAAAAATACCAGTGAGATTAGAGAATTTCAAAGTTCCTTTGTTAGTTTTTCAGAATTGGGAATGCTTTGTACCTAATGTTGACATTACTAATAGTGATGAAATACCTGGGATATACTGTACAACCTCATTTAAAATATTACACTTTATAAATATAAATATTTGTAGTCATATAAAATGTAGTACAATAATTCTAGCACACCACTAGCAAAGTAGAAAAGTTTAAAACAATAATCATTTATTGAGCACCCACTCTGTGTCAGGTGATGTACTAAGCAATTACTCAGCAATTATTTACTTATTTACTAATTAATTATTTTACTAAGTAAAATGATTCTAAAAACAATTCTTGGTACTGAACATGAGCAGTTTCTCCATCACAGGGCTCATGGCTTATTTTTGGCAAATATGTTATATTTTATAGTCAGTGATGGACCATGATGAGAAAAAAGTTTAATGAATAGAGTGCTAAAGTAGATAACAACTTGAGAAACAATTTTTTTAAAAAAGGATGCAGTATTTTGATACTTTATATCTACATATTTCATTTTCAATCTTTCTGATTTCCTTATTGATGAACTTTATTTCAAACACATATTTCAAACACATATGGGCAGATATGCATTATGGAATTGAATCTTGGAGTTCATTGAAACTTGGAGTTCACTGAAACTTGGAGTTCATTGAAACTAACCCTAAATTGGAGTTCAGTATTTTTGTCTTTATTATGCTAATTGTATTCATGTTTAAAACAGCCTCCCCCAGATCCTTTTAATTGTTTGGCAAGAAATTGTATTGGTCCTGATAAATGATAGATGATCATGATTTACATTATGATAAACATAAACACACACAATGCACACCAACATACCAAGCAGTAATATCTTTGCATATATTCCTAATGTGCTTCATTAATTATCTTCAGTTAGTATTGTTAAGCATTGGCTTGCTCTGAATATTTAAAGCACATTCTAGATAAAAAATGGTCTACTGCTGATATAAAGTGAGATGGGGAATACATACTAAGTATCAGTCTTTTATTGAATTGTTAACCAAAGCCAGCTGGTCAGAATCTGTACCTTAGTTAAAATATTTTATATGTGTTTTGAACTGGTCTGAGTATTTGTCAATATAGATATTAGTTGGCTTTTTTGTTGTTTTCTCTTTGCATTTCTTGTCTTCTGCCTCCCTCCCTCTCTCCCTCCTTCCTTCCTTCCTTTCTTTCTCGTTATATCTTTATTTCTTCTCTGTAGACTATGGTAGCTGCCAGTGGTTGGTTTCTGTCAGCTCTTTCTCACAACCTCACTACAGAAGAACCTGACCAAATTCTGCCTCACATGGCAATTTTTATTAGGCAAACAGGCAAAGAAGCAATCATGCAAGCGTTCAGAAAGGTTAAATCATCCCTAGGACTATGATATTCAGTTTGTGTCACTTATTTTGCATAAGAAGTTCTTTTGAGATAAACCCAATACTTCCAGAGAGGACTTAGTCAACCCTACAACATTCAAATCTCTTAAGTTTTGGACTGAATACATGAACTCATTAAGAGTTCACCTCAGGCACCATACTGAAAAGTGAAAGGGGAACAGCTTAATACATTTTAATTTTCTACTCATGCAAGACTTTCCTAAAAAGGTGCTACACTTCCTAACATAGGTCAAAAATATGCTGTCATCTCTAGCATCTCCAGTAAATAAAGCATAAAAGTATAGGACTTTCTAAACATACTATGAAATACCAAGATTTCCATGTCAACTTTAGTGTTAACTGTCTGCATTAAAAATTTGCTGGATATTCATTCTCTATAAGGAAAATCATATTAGACAATATATAAATGATATGACCAAAAATTAGACATCTGAAAAACCACTTCTCAGTCAGGATCTAGCAAGGAAATGGAAAATGCCTAGGTATCAGGACTAAATAGAGAGAATTGGTTAGCCAGGTCTATCACGAAGACCTGAAGGACTTATAGTAGATAGTGCGGTATCAGTAGGACACCTTTCCTGGGATGGGGAGATGAGAAAACATTAACAGAACCTGGACTTGGAGGCTACCTCTGGCCTTTTAAATGGAAGCTTGAACCATGGAGGAGATATAACCCTTGCTGGAAGAACCTAAAGAGAACAGGAAAGGGAGAAATATCCTTTAATCTCTAATTTCAATTCTGTCTTTTGTTCCTATCAATTTTAGCACTAGTGGTGTGAACACAGATTCCTGTCCTTTCTGATTAGTAAAGTATTGTATACAATGTCTATCATCACCCACATTGTAACACTAACAAAACAGGCTTGATCTTCCTTTGAAAAAGGAAGATTTGAAGATTTGTCATAATTTGAAACATGTAAGATCTCCTTGAAAAGTTTTCATATTTCTACTGCATTTTCTCTTAAAATTTAACTCACATTGGTTGGGAATCCAGAGTGATTCATCTCTTTCTTAATTAAAAATGAAGTATTTCAGTTGATAAAAATATGCAATTTTCTAAATTATAATTTGCATTTTTAAACCAGTGTGTTCAAGAGCAACACTTGGTACTTATGAAACGCTGAACTGTGTGCTGAAAAGAACTTGGAATAACACTTAAATACAGAAGAGACACATCTCCAAGGCTCTCAAGTCACATTACTAACACTGACATCATGTACTTGTCATCACATAGATGTAAATGGAAACACACAAACAAGCTAAGAGTCAGAGGCTCAGCTTTAAAGGATTGGTCTTCCAATAAAAAGATACAGCTTTGGCTTAAAAAGTCAGATATTTAGAAAAGAAATTGAAAAGAGAAGAATATTTTTGGTTGTTTCTATTATTAATCTCTAGATTTATAGTAATCCTGACAAGTATGTATTACTAAACTCTGCTTCAAGTAGTCATTGAAATGATTTTAAATATTAAAAAAAAGGAATTTATAACTGAGGACACAGTCATAATCCTTAGCCATGACAAAAGTTTCAAATGCTGATTTACATAAATTGAGACAAATTCAAATTCATAATAATGGAGTCTTAAAGCACCTCTAAGAACACCACAATTGGATTTATTAGAAGTTTTACATTAATTAAATCTTGTACCTTAGTGATATTTTTATTGCCAAACAACTTACTAGGTTTTGCACCATAAATGGGTCTAGAAAAATACTTAGGAGATTTTTCCTCTCATGATTGGTCACTGCACAATATGTTTATTTTGTGTTTGAAGAGACAGGAAGGTGTATTATCTTTAATTATTTTACCTCCATAATGACTACTGTATCCTTATCATTTGTGGCTAAATTGATCTTACCATTATTTGTCATAATTACTTTTAACTGCTTGAGAGTTTTTATGCAAGAGATGCAATAAATCTTGTTTAACCTTTCTGTAGATGTTACCACTTGAATTGATCTACAATTATTTATTCAATGCATGTAAATGTTAGCTCTAGTAAAATAGGGTAAATTGTCTGTCTACACCTCTGCTATATTATTCAGTGAGTCCCAATTTATGAGATGTTTAAGATACATAATGAATCCAGATTCAAATAAAGTAGAAAAAAGTGAAGAAAATGTAAACATTCTTATGGAAGCAATCAGGAAAGTAAGAATTGAAACTCTGGGTGGTCTCTTAGAATACATCAAGTATTTTCAATACAGAGGACCACACAGAGGATGAGAAAAACTGAAGTATTTTATTATATTGTTAACAATTCTTTTCAACAAAGTTTTTCCAGTTGTTAAAATTTAATTACCTTGTGTGTGTGTGTGTGTGTGTATCTTAGAACTTCTGTGTTGGGAAGTCCCTGGGATTCTTATCAGCAGAAACAAATAAAATAAAAAGGAAAAAAAGAAGTTTACACTCCTTGGAAAAGTTGAAGTTAGGGAGGGTAATCTCATGTGTAACAACTGTTCTTCTAGCTTTTTATTTTCATTAGATACCTGAGTTTAAACAAATACTTATTTTCCTCTTTTGATCTCCCTTTTTTTCACCTTCTACATGAAGACACTGCTGTCTGGGGCTGTATTCTTCACAGTGTGTGGTTCCGCCTACATTTCCTTTTCCATTTTTGTGGATTTTCTCCAAAACCAGTTCACAGCAACTTGAAAGGTAATTTAATAAAGCCCATCTTGCCAATAATGTTCAGCTTATTTTCTTCAACACAATTTAATAATCATCTAGAAATGTATTTCCAATGCTCTCTATAATATCACCCCATGTACATTACCACATGCTCTTCCACCATTTCCTCTGCCATCTTGTTGTGGCTTTTGCAGTTCAGCAAGTGGGAGGAAATGGGGCTCAGCAGCTTCTTCCTGTGACCTTTGCCCAGGGCTTTGCTTGGGCCCTGCCAGCCTCGCTCTGCCCACTCAGCCCAGCAGGCTGCACTTGACTCACTCTACTGGCCTGAATCTCACACCTGCCATGGCTCCATGTTAAGCCTGTGGCTGGACTTGGGTGTGCCGCAAGTGGCTCCTGTGTTGGGCGCCAGCATCCAGACAAGGGGGACATGGTGGTGCCCAAAAACCTGAAGATGCCAGCAACCACGGAGCCCTAAGGGATGCTACAGCTTGTGCTAGGGGAGTCCCAAGGTGTGAACCCCCAGGAAATGTTACAGGTCTTTCTCATTCCCACCACTGGCAGCTCAGCAAATGGGGGTATGTTATAGCTCATTTGTTCCTGCCACCCACAGCTTGGTGAGTTCCGGGTTCTTGCCCTGCAACCCAGAGGAATCAGGTATGCAGACACTAGAGCGTGAGTAGGGTGAATAAGGATTTTATTGAGCAACAGAAGGAAAGCTCTCAGCAGAGAGGGAGCCTGAGAGAGAGTAGCTCTCTGTGTGGCTGAGGCAGGTGTTTTTATGGGCTCAGACTGGGGGAGTGCATGTTCATTGGTCCATGGGTGGGCTTTGGAAAAAGCACCATTCAACTGGTTAAAAGGCATCATCCAGAAAGAACCAGTCAAGAGAGAGAAGGTAAGATGGGGATAGTTCTCACTCTGGTCATGAGGTCTATCCAGAACCAGCCGCTTGGTTTTCAGGCTTTAAACCATCTTTGGCTTGAAGGTCAGGTTTCACTGGGGACCAGTCCCTGTCTGCCTAGGAATTTGTCTATCTCCTGTCACTATCAATCTCAGGTACACTATCACTGCTTTCCATTCCCACTGAGTAATTTCTTTGTCTGATGAAAAGTGTGGCTTTGCGTCAGGTTTATACAACTACACACAATTTTATAGCTTAAAATGTGATTTTTCACATCCCATATTTAATTCTCACAGTAAGTCTATACACAGTAATACTATGGTTGTGATTATTTTCCATTTTGAAAACAAGAAACCTTGCACTCAATAAGACTAAGGAGTATGCCAAAAGTTTATCTATTAATAGAAAATACATATTTGATTTTTTTCAGGGACCTGGAAGCTTTGTAATCAAAATAAGATGCAAAAATATTCAAGTGCAGACTGCACACAACAAATCCCTTCAACTTGCTGGAAGGACTCAAAGATCATGATTTTCTTTTAATCGCACCTCATCTCAAATATTTAACATAAGCACTTATATTTTATAGGCCACTTAATAAGTGACTATGAAATGAAAGAAACAATAACAAAAATGTCCTAAGTAGAATGGTTCATTCTAGTTCATTCTAACCTAAAAACAAACAACTAAAAGAATAAATGTTTTGTTTATATATTAACTTATTATATATTATGTTGTAATCTAGTTCTTTTTCTTTCACATAAACTACAGGAATCAGAAAACTGTGATTGAGGATTTTTTCTTCTTTTCTTTTTCTTTCTGGCCACCTGTTTTGGTCCTCAACGCATTATATGACATACATATTTTTCCTTAGGTATTACCCTGTGATCAGAAAAGTTGCTAATGAAATACAGCAGAAGCAGCCTAAGGCCTGTTTCTCATCTGAAATGTGCTGGATTGCAGACTCTTCTTTATCCTGATGACTTGACAGTAGAACTCCAGAGACGTAGTTCAATTTCCTGCCCTAGACAGGTACTGTGAATATTAACCCTTCAAAATTGTTTTCGTGAAGGATGGCATATATCATGACTTTACAAGATAAACACACCCACCCTCCCCTCTCTCTTTCAGGCTTTTAATTTTTTTGCTTTTTTTCAATGAAAAAAAAGAAAAAATGGTATTTTACATCTGCCTTTCTCTTTGCAATTATAAAGAGATGATGCATTAAGAATGAAGTGCTGCATCAAGAAGTAGTTCTTGTCATCTTGTCATTCAAATACGATAATACGATACCAGTCCATACAGAATTGTAGAAGGACCTAGATTGCGGAATGACTGTAGGAATTTGTTATCATTTTCTTTTAAAATTATCAGTAAGGAAAGTTCCTTGACTAAATAGCTCCACGTTACTATTTAAATATGCTGTGCTAGGGTCTCTCAATGACCTCTAAGCACATGATGGTGCCATGTTGACAGCAAATGAAAGCACTAACTCAAGCTGCGGGAGTACCATGTTCAGTGCGCTGAGATGGCGCATTGCTAACTGCCTTTGACAAAATTTGATCCCAATCACAAAATGCGTACAGTAGAAACATTATGCACTGCAGAGTGAGATTATAACTAAGCAATAAATGCAGATTGTATTTTCTTTACAAGTCCCCAGACTTTAATCCTATTGAGTTAGAACAGCATCATGGAAAATGCCACAGGCCTAAAAAGCTAAAGAGGATGAGCTCATGGCTCATAAAAATTATCCAGAAGTGAGGGTCTTCCTTTATCCAGCCCTTTTAAACTATTCATTATTCCTGTATTAAAATGTCCCTTTAAGGAGGAAAAAAAGCAAGAAAACTTTTACTTCCAAAGATTCATGTTAATTGGGGCTGAACTAATAAGACATAAGGACACATTGAGCGTATTAATAATTTAGTATTATGGAAAAGCTACTGATGTATCCATGCTTTAAAATTATATTAACTATTTGGTTAGCATTTATTTAAACAACTGAATATTGTTTGGGGAAGGTTTGTTGAAAGTGGTATGGCCGAATTTACTCTATTGGGTTCAGTTCAGTTCTGGCCTGAAAAATCATCTGCTCGTTAGCCAAAACCCCCACCCCCAGGTCTTCTCTGGCATAAATTTTGGGGATCTCATTTCTCTTTCAAAGGATCTGTCAGTGTTTTATCCTCAAATGCATAAAATTTTCTCCATAGGATTTCTGGTAAATATAATTTTTGCATTTGTATTCAGTATTTTTTCAATAATGTTTTAGTATTGAAGTGATATATTTAGGTCCTCACCTAGTGGGACCTGGAAAGTAGTTTGATGCTTCTACCATAGCTTCCACAACTACCACCCAAACCACCACCATTAGCACATTACCATGAGGCTAACACAATCACTAACATCACCATCACCATCACCATCAGAATCACTGCCAGGCTAGCACCATAAGAATTGTTAAGTTCAGCCTAAAGCTGCCTCTTTACATGGTTTTTTTTTTATTGTTTGTTTGTTTGTTTTCTGAGATGGATTCTCACTCTTGTCACCTAGGCTGGAGTGCAGTGGCGTGATCTTGGATAACTACAACCTCCGCCTTCCAGGTTCAAGCGATTCTCCTGCCTCAATCTCCTGAGTAGTTGGGATTACAGGTGCGCACTACCATGCCCAGCTAATTTTTTGTACATTTTTAGTAGAGACAGGATTTCACCATGTTGGTCAGACTGGTCTCGAACTCCTAACCTCGTGATCTACCTGCCTCAGCTTCCCAAAGTGCTGAGATTACAGGCGTGAGCCACCACGCCTGGCCCTCTTTACATATTTTAAGTTTAGCTTAAACATTTCTCTTTACATAGTAAACTGTAACCTAACTGTATGTAAAAGCAGATTGCATCCTACTTTTGTTGCAACCACCAAGTTTCAGCCAATCAAGGGTGGCCAATTGTTCAATCCATGTTCACATAAGGCAAATGCTGAGCTATAACCAATCCAGCTGTTTCTGTGCCTCACTTCCCTTTTTCTGTCCATCAACTTTCTTCCACCAGACAGCTGCCCTAGAGCCTCTTTGAATCTATTCTGGTTTGGGCGCTGCCAGATTCATGAATTGTTTTTTGTTCAACTAAACTCCTGTTAAATTTAATTTATCTAAGGTTTTTCTTTGAACAGTATCTATAAAACAAGTTACAAACAAAATTGTTTAGGTCACTGCTTCTAGAACTTCAATAAGCATATGATCATCAGATGATCTTATTAAAATACAAATTCTGATCTATCAGATTCAGAGCACGAGTCTGCATTTCTATTATGCTTCCAGAGAATGTCGATGCTGCTGTTACACAGACCAGTCTCTGAATGGCAAGTTTGTGCTTGATTCTATACAAAGATAACCACAAAGACTGGACCCTTACCTATGAGTAACCAATAACTGCATTAGAAATCTCTCTTAAACATACCTAGTATGTATCAAAGTTAACTTACACACAAGATCAATTAGAGGTAACTAATCCTATAAAAACTTTACTATAATACTCCTTTAAACAGCAAATCAATTAATGTTTAAAATATGAGTCTCTTAAAAATATGTTAACCTAAAACCATTCATGGACACAGCCTTCTACTTAAGGTGGTATACTCAAATAAAACAAGCACACATACCAATAAAGACAACCATATATAAGGGGTATAGACATAACATAAAAATATTAAATTAATGTAGGAATCTATCATCAGACAAATATATTTTAAAAATGAGTAAAAAGTATGCACATTACATTTGGAGAGGTCTCAGGAAGACTAGCGTGAAATTTCACCTGTCCATTTAAGTTTTAGTGTCTTTGAATTTCGAGTTCTTAAACACTATTTCATAACTTCTCTTTGAGACAAGTAGTTTTTACATAGAAGTTAGTCTAGGAGAGAGCTTGACATAGAATTGAGGTTTTGGCTGCTGTATGTCTGAGATGCAGCTTTCTTATTCTCTATTTTTTCCCTCCTGCCCTTTCAGACATACAAAACTCAACAATATTCCTCATTGAATTTATGAGATAGAACTCAAAGGTTCTAGCTATTTTATTGATCTAATTGTGATGTAGACCAGGACGAGTAAATATGTGTAATTCTTATTGCTCATAGTGGGACATCTTATTCTTACAAGCCCTCTAACATTCCTATTTATTTTCATCCCCAGATCATGGCGATCTATAATTTCCTTTTACCTAATTATTTCAATTTCTGCACCTACTTGAAAAATTCATTTATGCAATTATGAAGACACATTGTCTCCATCTTGTTTCTAGCTATTATTTGTGAATGGACATCTCTCAGATGTAGTGACTAAGCCTTTAGACCTCTGTGTCTCACATATTCTTCAGTATTCACAGCATGAACCTGAATTACAATTTCTGAATGGTGGGTAGCCTTCCCTTCTTAGCTGCAGACAGAACAAATGTGCTTGTTCCCCAAAGAGGTAATCAGAAGTTATCCTCCTCCTGGGACAAAAGAAAATCAAGCAAGATTATTTAGTTCTGTTTTAAGTGCCAGTGAGCTGGTTTAGACAAGAGAAGAATGCTGCAAGGTCCCTATCTAACTCTTCCAACAGATGTGTTCAATCCCAGTACATTTCAGCACATTTAGATGTAAAAATAGAGAGTCATTTTTTTTACATAAACGGTGCTTTGTATTCCATGAATAATCATTTGAATACAATTGTACATTTCAAGTATATTGTGTGTTTTTAATAAAGAAAGAACACAAAGATCGCATCATTCAAATGGAAATGATTTTTCATCTAATCGTATCTAATGTGTTGCTGGCAATCTTATAGCAAATGAATAGTTGTCAAAGCTAAGCAAGGTTGCAAGAATTTCCCTGGCATCTTGGTAAATATGACAACTGCCTCAATTATTAAATGAGAGGATACTCTGGCATTAGTAATTATAGCTGTGCATCAGGTGGAAGATTAATAAAAAGTGAATTTATCATTATTGCATAATAATAATAAGGTGGGCCTGTTTGTTTCATTTTCATATACATGATGATTTTATTATGAAGATTGTGTCCCTCATATCTAAGTTATATAAATGAAAAAAATTATATCCTTAATATTAGGTGTTATTTGGATTAAATTGGTATGTCGTATATGCAAGTAGTATTTATAGTCAGTATTGGTAACTTGAATAAAAAGATAATCCCCTAGCCCCTTTTGAATGCTTTATAGATGACATAATTTTTAAATAATGCTTTGATCATTTTTGTTAATTATAAAAACCACTGAGTTTCAGGTGTTCCTTAAGTAACAAGAGGAAAAGAAAGATTTGCACACTCAGAACACACTCTAAAACAAACCAAGCCAACAATCAGACCATTATTTTATTTCTACTCCACACTGTGCATTTAGCCCATGCTACTCCAACCAGATGCTTCATGGTGTTTCTATGGTAAAGAATATGTCAATATTTGGGAATGAAAAAGTTGTAAATCTAAATAAATAAAAATCACAGTTTTAAATTATTTACTGATTTATGGTTTTGCTTATTGTTGCAATAAGATCCAAGCATGGGACCTTGCCCTGGTTTGCTGTCTTGCTCTTCCCAACTCTGCTTAGGTCTAATTAAGAAGATGTCTAAATACAATGTTTGCTTACCTTTCTATGGTAGGATCGTGGTTATCTTTGAGTTATTATTGAAAAGCATTATACAATTTTAACATTTACTTGACTGTCTCTATCCACACCTACATTGTATATCTATGTTTATCTACATATGTCTATATATTCTATGTGTTGTTTACTTTTTACCTTTCCTTCATGATCACAAATAGCCTCTAAGAAATATAAATAAAACACTACTATTGGTGAATGTATTTTCAGATAAAACTTGGTAATCACAGTATCTTTTATAAAAAATATATTTGCACTGTGACCTATTTACTCTTCAATATACTCCCTTTGTTCTTCTGAACGAATACATGGTTTCTCTTGATTTAAAATTTGCCTGCCCTTTGATTTTGTAATAGCCTACCCGCCTCTCAGTCACTGTTTGCCCCTTTACAGAAAAAAAAAATTCTTATTAGCATTTACAAACAGCTGTCACAGTATTACATATTTCTTTGTGAACTTGTTTTTTGCCCTTCTCCCAACATGAATTCCACAAGTCCAGAGACTTTGCCTAGCATGTTCACTACTTTTGAACCAGGGCATATATATCTACAGAATGATTTATTAACAGAATATGCACCTACATGCATCCATTCATTCTGTCAACAAATTTTTTTTAGCCATTGCTATCTAGCAGCTTTGTCTTAGACCCTACAGATAAAAAGGTAAGGGGGGACAAGTCATGTTAATCCCCTTCAAGTCTCATGGGGGAAACAGATGACTGCACAGGCAGTTTGAAATGCAATGTCATAAGTGGTTTAATGGAGGAAGAACGAAGTACTGTTGAAATTTATAGGAGGGACTCCTTACCTATTAAGGCGGGATTGATATAGATACTCTGGTGGAAGATAGAACTTAAAGAGACCTGAAAAATAAGGAGGAAAAAGGGTGATGGAAATGAGGTTTTCCAGGCAGAGGAAACAAACTTTAAGGAGACAGGAAGATGAGAGTTGCATAATGATGATATAAGCAAGTGCCCCGTGTGTAAGGGAAGTGGAAATACCTCCAGATTGACAGGGCCATTGTGACATCTACAGCAGTTAAAGGCTCTTGAAGGGGCGTTCAATGCTATTCTTGGAGTTCAACATGTCATGAAAAACCTCCCGGATTCTTTATGTAGATGTTTTCCAGATCATGGGAACAGGATGACTTTAGATGAAATAAAAGGCCATTAAATGTACAACAAACAGAAAGAAACATTGTTTCAGAGTAAATTTATCCCATCTCTTGAAATTTCCTACATTAGAAGGTCACAGAATCAAATCTGGTGCCTGGACAATTTAAAGGTCTGAGTAGTTTATTTCATTGTTCATTAATAACGTTTGCATTTTTGTCTTAAGATAACAATAATCATTTATCATATTTCAGTGAAATAAACCAATTGCAACTAAAATGAAGAGTTCTCTGCCCTCAGTTCATGATGCAATTGATGTTAAAGGGTAGAAAATAATTGAAGCAATGGTGTTGGCAATAGAAAACCCAGCAATCTGCAGATTTTACTCTCAACTAAAACAAATTCTGGTAAAGATATGTTTCTGGTTTGTTGTTGTTGTTAGTTTGTTTTTGCTTTTATAGCATCAAGAAAATATACCTGTTTCTGGCGCACAAAAAGTAATTTTCTTAATATGTGTTAGCTTATCTGAGTACTGTATCTGCCTTTCATCCTGCTTAGATCTCACTCATTTGTTCAGATAACATTGGCCATTGACTAAGGACCCTCTAGATGCCAGGCAAAGAATGAAGCAGTGAAAGGGTAGTCAAATTAGTAAGGCATGATTCCAAACAGGAAGATGTTTCAAAATTATATTATACTATCTTCCCTTTACAAAGATATACAATGCACATTATTTTATTAATAATTCTGAGTATTGTTTTGTTTGTTTGTTTGATTTTTGAGATGGAGTCTCGCTCTGTCGCCCAGGCTGGAGTGCAGTGGTGCCATCTCAGCTCACTGCAAGCTCCGCCTCCCAGGTTCACACCATTCTCCTGCCTCAGCCTCCTGAGTAGCTGGGACTACAGGTGCCTGCCACCACGCCTGGCTAATTTTTGTATTTTTAGTAGAGACAGGGTTTCACCGTATCAGCCAGGATGGTCTCGATCTCTTGACCTTGTGATCCACCCACCTCGGCCTCCCAAGTGCTGGGATTACAGGCGTAAGCCACTGCGCCCAGCCAATTCTGAGTTTATATTAATGTAATATTTTTAACTTTGTTTAACCACTATACTTTATTAAATTGCAGAATCATTTCTCATGTGACTTCTGTTTAATATATGTGGAATGCTAGCATTTGGAAACCAAATAAAGAAAAAAAAGAAAAACTAGTCTGATGGCATAGTACACCAGCCTTCATTTTTTTTTTTTAGAGAATTTATCAGTATCTTGAGGATAGAGATAGAAAACCTCCACCTATATATTTTTCTTTCTCATTTGAAATGAAGAGAAACATTCTTCACGTTATTCTTGATGGTAATTTCAAATGCATATGGCTTGTGAGTGACAATTTAAAGAAATAAAAAAAGTTCATTTAAGATCATTTAAATGAGGGTAGTGTGACAAGTTACTGTTTTCTATTTTCATAGCAATGACATTATTATAATTTCTTGGACTCATGTAACCATTTACTTCTTAATATTTGTGAAACAACCTTGTTTTGCCATTCATAGACAAACTATTCCTAGTAAGATGCAGAATGGTGATTGCTCTTAATGTAGCATCTTTTACATCCCTAACAGAGCTAGTTGTTCCAAACTTGGTGGTCACCATGGCTCTTGAACCATAACTTAGCAAGGCCACTTAGGTTTCAATACTTTTATTTTTGCTTCTCTGTCATTAAAATGTAGGTCCTGTTTATTCTTGACTGGTTGGGGAGATGAATGAATAAACACAACAACAACAACAAAAAACCAATTTAAAACATGAGAAAAAGACTTGCAAAGACGTTTCTCTAAAGATATACAAATAACCAATAAGCACATAAAAGGATCCTCACCATCATTAATCATTAGGGAAATGCAAATCAAAACCACAATGAGATACCACTTCACACCAATTAGGGTGGCTATTAGCAAACAAAAACAGAAAATCACATGGTGGTGGAGAAATTGCAACCAGTACTCATTACTGATAGAAATGTAAGATGATGCATCCACTGTGGAAAACAGTATTGTACTTCCTTAAAAAGTAAACATAGAATTACCATATAATCCAGTATTTCCACTTCAAAGCATATGCCAACAGAATTGAAAGTAAGGACTCAAAAGTTATTTGAATACCCACATTTGTAGCACCATTATTCATACTAACCAAAAGGCAGAAGCAACACAAGTAACCATAGATGGTTGAATGGATAAATAAAAGATGGTATATACATGCCATAAAATATTCTTCAGCCTTACAGAAAAGGAAATTCTGACACATGCTACTATATGGATAAAACATGAAGACATTATGCTAAGTGAAAATGGTTAAAAATTGACTTAAAAATGGTTAAAATGGTAAATTTTATTTCATGTTTTTTCCACAATGAAGAATGAATGAATGAATGAAGGATTTGTGTTGCCCATTTCACTTTTAAGGGACATGGAAATGATCTATAAAAAGAAGAGAAAAAAACACTACAATGCTATTGTTCCCAGGCAGCAGGAAATAGAACAAAATATGCCCTCAGAAATGTTATTAAATGATAATGGATTATCTAAAAAATAATGATAACTGGCTGGGCATGGTGGCGTATGCCTATGATCCCAGCACTTTGGAAGGCCGGGGTGGGCGGCTCACTTGAGGTCAGGAGTTTGAGACCAGCCTGAGCCTGGCCAACATGGTGAAACTCCGTCACTACTAAAAATACAAAAATTAGCCAGGCATGGTGGCAGACAACTGTAGGTACAGCTACTCAGGAGATTGAGGCAGGAGAATCACTTGAATCCGGGAAGTGGAGGTTGCAGTGAGCCGAGATCATGCCACTACACTCCAGCCTGGGTGACTTAGTGAGACTTTGTCTCAAAAATAATAAAATAACCATTAAAATAATTACAACAACAAATTTAAAAAGACAGTATTACTTAATCATATTTATATATTCTTCCTAAGAGAGCTGTGAACCTGAAATGTCTTTCTCTTTTGGGGAATTTCCAATACCCAGCTGAGGTATTTTGTGCGTGGTCATCAAAACATCAAGAGAAGCCTCAGTCATTTGATGATTCAGATATTTTTGTGTCACTCAATACTTGTTCACGCACCACATAAGTGCTGTTCATCTTACTCCAGTGACAACTAGCCCACTTATACAAAAACTGATTTTGTCTAGCTTTCTCCTTTTATAAATATTTATTGCATGAATTAATAAATCAGAAAACTGTGTCCAAGAAACTTTAGTAACTAAATACCTTAAAGTTGTCTGGCCGAAAAATGGCAACACTTGATATTACATTCTGGTTTTCCTGCTTAATAATGTCATTTTTCTACCATGTCAGTTGACTCAGGCCTAAAGTAAGCAATTATTTTGGGCTATAGAAATGTCCTATATTATGATCACTGCTTGTCCTGCAGTCTCTGTGACTCAAAGTACAAATGAAAGCAGTTTAAATAAATTAACTGATGTTACTTTAGGAAGGTAGCATGTGTCTCAACTGCTTGCTTTTAAATATTTTAAAAGAAGTCTTCATAATCTTTCATATTACGAGACAAAGAATACTGCCAACACATTGTCTGTTTCTATAAAGACATTTTCACAATGTGCCTATCCGTCTAGATAAAATGAATCATTGAGTTCAGAGTAACTATACATATGAAGAAACTAAAAGACATTTAGTAGTGATTTATGAAATCTATTGAAAACATTGTCATTTTTAATGACAAAGTTGAGAAGACAATATTTAAAGTACAGTACCAGTCTTTTACAAGCTGGGGATTTCAAGGGAGTAGTGAAAGCTGGTGATAATGCATCTCAGGGGTGAATTACTAGTATCTCATGCCAATCCAGCAGAATAACACTTTGGAAATGTCCTGTTCAATTGGGTTGCTCTCTCTTCTGCTTTTTTACTGGCTTGCTTTTGTCTGAGCCCTTTCTTTTTCCATAGGTTTCAACTAGTCATCTAGGGGTTTGTCTGGGATTCATCAGAAGGGTGAGAGAACATGAATCTATGACTCTTCAATTTTCTTTACAAGGCTTCTTGCCCTCAGACTTTTCTCTGAAGGCAGATGAAGAACCGAACCTCTCATTAGCTAGTTAAGAGCAAATTGAGCAGTTACAGAGGACAGGATGCTGGGGGAGGACACTGCCAGCCCCCATCCCCTGTGACTCTTGGGTATACGGAATCCTGGCTTTGTTTCCCTTTACAAAGGTCTAGTTGTTGCAGTATTGGAATAAGGTTCTGGGGCAACTGAAGGCATCTGGCCAAGGCAACACCTTGGTGTTTCCTGAAGGCTCCTAGACTGGCTCCAGTTTCCGACCACCCACTAGGGTTTCGGCCAAGACCCCCGGACTTTTCTATGGCATTTCTCCCACTTCTTTCATTGATTATAATGGCTCCTATCTCTTCTTTTATAATGTTAAGAGTGTTGTTGCAGACTATACAGATATTACTGGGTAGGATGAGCACTTGGCGCAGTCATCAAAAATGTAATTCAGAACAACATGGTTTTCATCTATTCTTAGAAGCAGGGAGAATGCAGCAGTTAAGAGGTTTTTTTTTTTGTTCTCCCTGTTGAAAAAATCAATTTGCATAGAGCAAGAGCCTTTTTCCTCCCAGGCACCTTTCCCTCCCTGCACTAAAGCTGCTTTTGTTGTTGTTGTTGTTTTTCCTCTTTTTTTTCCACCATGTCAGGATTTCACATAGCCCTGCAAATACAGGGGGCTTTTCAATGTGAGAGGTTTTTTATTCCCCTTTTGGGAAGCATCTCACTAGGCTAGGTCTCCAATTCACAGGACTTCCCTTCTCTCACTTGTTTGAGAAGGGCCTGGTTCCACAGCTTCACTTTAGCTCTCTGCTTATAATAGGGAAGCAATGGAGGAGCAGCCCCACAGGCTGCTGGCTATAAATTTGGTGAGGGCTACCTGGGACTTAATTTAAATAAACCAAGCTCACAGCTCAATTCCAAGCTTCGGGTTGAAGCCCTAGAAAGGAAAACTAGACCTAAGGTATCCAAAGGCAGGCAACATGGAAGTCAAGGGGCATAGCATAGGTGGGTAGGACTAATTCCTGCTGATTAGGTTTCCACTTCATGGAAGGAGGTCATGTTCATATTCATGGCATAGATGAGGTCTAAGGACATCAAAGGCTACTGACAGCAGAGGAGATAGGCAGCAGGTAAGGGAGTGTAAATAATTCCTACCTTCTAGGCCCATGGGTGAAGGTTGCACTGGCACCCATGGGCAGTACCTGACTAGGTTGCTGGGACTTGGGGATAAAAAGATGGAAGACAAAAAGGGGATTCCCTTTCTTTCTCTCCCTCACACATCCTGGGATTTCACTGAAAGAGAGAAAGGAACTAAAGGACACATCTTTACCTCTCTCTCAGATGGGTAACCAACCATCTTTAGTCTACATTCCTTTGGAGTGTATCCTGAATCACTGGGACTGCTTTGACCCTCAGACTCTGGAGAGAAAAAAAAAAAGTCTCATAGCCCTTTGGACATGAGTTTGGCCAAATTGTAATTTGCTGAAATGACTGGCTTGGCCTCAGGAAGGCCATCTGACACCATCCTGGAGCTGGACCTTTTCTGTAAATTGGAGAGCAGATGGTCCAAGGTCTCATATATGTAGGCTTTCTTTCCCTTGCAGAGTAACTCAGACCTTTCCTGACATTGTAGGATTAATACAGCCCTCCTACTGGCTGTCTCAGGAGAGGCTGCAAGGGGCAATGCCAGGGAACTAGAGAAACCCTAGAGGCTCCTTCAGCAGGAGAGCCAGCTCCTTTTGGCCCTGCTACTCCAAGTCTACCTCATCGTTCCATCCTGTTTTTCTCTCTCCCTTGCCCCATTCTAGAAATCCTCATTTTAGACAAGCCCCAGTCTCATTCCTGCCCCTTTAACAGATGTCTGGTGAATATGGCCACAGTAAGGTGCAGGTACCCTTCTCTCTACTGGACTTACGGCAAATTAAAGGGGATCTTGGCAAATTTTCAGATGACCCTGACAGGTATCTGTATAGAGAGGCTTTCCTGAATTTAACTCAAGTATTTGAACTTTCCTGGAAGGAAGTTATGTTATTTTTGAATCAAACCCTGACTAGCACTGAGAAGCAGGCTGCCCTGAAACTGACAGAGAGATTTGGGGTTGAGCTTTGTATCTCATATAGTGTCAGGGAAGAAGATGAGCCTTATCCAATTGGAAGAGTAGTGGTACCATTAGAGGACCCCAAATGGGATCCCAATGATGAAATGTGAGAATGGAGTAGGAAACACATTCAGGCATGTATAATGGAGGGCTTACGAAGGACTAGAACTAAACATCTCAACTACTCCAAACTGTGCATGATAGTCCTGGGATTTAATGAAAATCCCACTGCCTTCCTGGAAAGACTAAGACGGGACTTGGTAATGCACACCTCTCTATCTCCTAATTCAGTTAGGGGACAACTAATCCTAAAGGATAAGTTTATTACTCAGGCAGCCCCTGATATCAGGAGGAAGATGCAGAAACAGGCCATGGGACAAGATAGTATGTATTAGTCTGTTCTAACTCTGCTATGAAGAAATTATCAAGACTGGGTAATTTATAAAGGAAAGAGTTTTCATTGACTCACAGCTCTGCATGGCCAGAGAGGCCTCAGAAAACTTACAATTATGGTGGAAGGCACCCCTTTACAGGGTGGCAGAGGACAGAATGAGTGCCCAGGAAAGGGGGAAGCCCCTTATAAAACCATCAGATCTCACGAATACTCACTCACTATCACAAGTATGGGATGGGGAAAACTGCCCCCTGATTCAATTATCTCTACCTGGTCCCTCCCATGACATGTAGGGATTATGAGAACTGCAATTCAAGATGAGATTTGGGTGGGGCCCGAGCCAAACCATATCATTCTGACCCTGGTCCCTCCCAAATCTCATGTCCTCATAATTCAAAACACAACAATGCCCTTCTAACAGTGCCCCAAAGTCTTAACTCATTCCAACATTAACTCAAAAGTCCAAGTCCAAAGTGTCATCTAAGAAAAGGCAAGTCCCTTCTGCCTACAAGCCTGTAAAATCAAAAGTAAGTTAGTTACTTCCTAGATACAATGGGGATACAAGCATTGGGTAAATACATCTATTCGAAATGGGATAAATTAGCCAAAAGAAAGAGGATACAGGTGTCATGCAAGTCTGAAATCAAATAGGGTAGTCATTAAACCTTAAAGTCCTAAAATGATCTTCCTTGACTCCATATCTCACATTCAGGGCATGCTGATGCAAGAGATGGACTCCCATGGTCTTGGGCAGCTCTGGCCCTGTGATTTTGCAGGATGCAGCCCCCTCCTGGCTGCTTTCACAGGCTGGCACTGGCACTAAGTGTCTGTGACTTTTCCAGGTGCACAGTGCAAACTGTCAATGGATCTATCATTATAGATTCTGGAGGATGGTGGCTCTCTTCTCACAGCTCCACTGCAGTGCCCCACTGGGGACTCATCCTCTGAAATCCAGGCAGAGGTTCCCAAACCTCAATTGTTGACTTTTATGCACCCGAAGGCCCAACACCACTTGTAAGCTTCCAAGGCTTGGGGCTTGCAGCCTCCAAAGCAATGGCCTGAGTGGTATGTTGACCCCTTTTACCCACAGCTGTAGTTCAAGCAGCTGGGCTACAGGGTACCATGTTCTGAGGCTACACTAGACAGGGAGGCCCTCAGCTAGGCCCATAAAACCATTTTTTCCTCCTGGGCTTCAGGACCTGTGATGGGAGGGGCCGCTGTGAAGGTCTCTGTCATGCCCTGGAGACATTTTCCTCATTGTCTTGAGTATTAACATTTGGCTTATTGTCACTTATGCAAATTTCTGTAGCAGGCGTGAATTTCTCCCTAGAAAATGAGATTTTCTTTTCTATCTCATAGTCAGGCTGAAAATTTTCCAAACTTTTATGCTATGTTTCCTCTTGAATGCTTCGCCACTTAGAAATTTCTTCCACCAAATACCCTAAGTCATTTCTCTCAAGCTCAAAGTTCCACAAATCTCTAGGGCAGGGGCAAAATGCTTCAGTCTCCTTGCATAGCAAGAGTCACTTTTCCTCTAGTTCCCACCAAGTTCCTCATCCCCATCTGAGACCACCTCAGCCTGAATTTCATTGTTCAAAGCCATTCAATAATTCTTTAGGAAGTCTCAAACTTTCCCACATATTTCTGTCTTTCTCTGAGACCTACAGACTGTTCCAGCCTCTGCCTGTTATCTAGTTCCAAAGTCACTTTCACATATTTTGGTATCTTTACAGCAATGCCCCACTGTTTGTGTTACCAATTTACTGTATTAGTCCATTCTCACGCTGCTATGAAGAAATAACTGTGACTGGGTAATTTATAAAGGAAACAGGTTTAATTGACTCACAGTTTTACATGGCCAGGGAGGCCTCAGGAAACTTACAATCATGGTGGAAGATACCTCTTCACAGGGCAGCAGGGGAAAGAAAGTGCCTAGCAAAGGGAGAAGTCCCTTATAAAACCATCAGATCTTGTGAGTTCTATCACAAGAACAGGATGGAGTAAACCACCCCCATGATTCAATTATCTTCACCTGGTCCCTCCTATGACATGTGGGGATTATGGGAACGAAAATTCAAGATAAAAAATTGGTGGGGGGGGACCCAGTAAAACCATATCATAGTACTTTAGAGAGCCTCTTGAAAGTGACCACCTTGGTCTTTTACAATACAGATAGGGAGGAGGCCCAGGAGAGAAAGAGGTACACTAGAAAAAGACAGAGGCTTCATGGCCGACTTTCAGGACCACCAACCCCAGGATCTCCAGGGTTAACTGCTACAAATGTGGCAAGTCAGTGCATTTTAGGAAAAACTGTCCAGACAGCATGAGGAAGCCAACTCCACCCTGTCCAATCTGCAATGGGGACCACTGAAGGGTGGACTGTCTCCGGAGATGCAGGTCACAAATCCAATCTCCCAAATGGTCCAGCAGGACTGATGGGTCCCAGGATCCCTCTTGCCAGCTACAGTGGTCCAGACCACCATTACCATACAGGAGCCCTGAGTGAGTCTGAAAATCAAAGATAGGAAAGTGAACCTCCTCCTAGACACTGAAGTAGCCCTTTCAGTTCTCCTCTCCCTGTCCTCTGTCAGCATGACCATGAGTGGTGTCTCAGGAAGATCTTTAAACTGATATTTTTCCCAGCCCCTTAGTTGTAGTTGGGGAGACCTCTTGTTTACCCATGACTGTGTAATCATGCCTGAAACCCCAACCTCTCTGCTGGGCGGGGATATTCTGGTTCATACGGGAAGCACCATCGTGATGGCTCCAGGACAAACTCTTTATCTCCCCCTAGTGGAGACCAATATTAACCCAGAAGTTTGGAAAACTCAAGGGAAAATTGCCCGAGCCACAACTGCCATACCGGTCTGGATCTACCTTAAGGATCCCACTTCCTTTCCTAACCAGAGACAATATCCCCTGAAACCAGAAGTTAGGAAAGGACTAGAAGACATCACTGATAACTTGAGGATTCAGGGCCTCCTCAAACCCTGCAACAGCCCTTATAATACCCCAATATTGGGGGTACAAGGACCCAATGGGGAATGCAGACTGGTCCAAAATTTCTGCCTCGTTAATGAGGCTGTGGTTTCAATTAACCTGGTGGTTTCCAATCCATATGCCCTGCTGATATGGTTTGGCTGTGTCCCCACCCAAATCTCATCTTGAGTTGTAACTCCCACAATTCCCATGTGTCATGGGAGGAACTCAGTGGGAGGTGATTGAATTATAGCAGCAGGTCTTTCTTGCACTGTTGTCATTATAGTGAACAAGTCTCATGAGATCTGATGGTTTTAAAAAACAAGAGTTTGCCTACATAAGCTCTCTCTTTGCCTGCTGCCATCCACATAATACATGACTTGCTCTTCCTCCCTTTCCACAGCCATGTGGAAGTGTAAGTCCAATTAAACCTCTTTATTTTGTAAATTGACAGGTCTTGGGTATGTCTTTATCAGTAAAGTGAAACAGACTAATACACCTGCTAAGCCAAATTCCTGAGAGAACTAAATGGTTCACAGCCCTGGACATAAAGGATGCCTTTTTCTGCATACTGTTGCACCCTGACTTCCAAAATTTGTTTGTATTCGAGGATCCCTCCAAACAGACCACCCAGCTAACCTGGACAGTGTTACCTCAGGGATTTCAAGGTACCCCCCTCCTGTTTGGGCAGGCATTGTCCAAAGACCTCTCTGAATTCCTTTATTCTCAGGTTAAAGTTTTACAATATGTAGATGACATTCTCCTCTGTGCCCCAACTGAAGAAATCTCTCAGGAGGGCAGTAAGGCTCTTCTTAATTTTCTGGCTAACAGATTATATAAGGTCTCAAAATCTAAGGCTCAGCTCTATCAGACTTCAGTGAAGTATCTAGGTCTAGTCTTATCATAGAGGACCAGGACTTTTGGAGAAGAAAGAATTAAGCCCATCTCCTCCTTTCCTTTCCCCAAAGCTTTCAAGCAACTGAGGGGATTCTTGACATTATAGCATTCTGCAGACTATGAATATCTGGGTACGGTGAAGTAGCTCATCCCTTATATCACCTAATAAAGAAGACTCAGGCAGCTAAAACTCACTTCCTTATTTGGGCTAAAAACGCCTTCGACCAAGTAAAACAAGCCTTGTTTGAGTCACCAGCCCTTAGTCTTCCCATAGGGAAAATGTTTAATCTTTATTTGTCAGAAAGGAAGGGAATAGCCCTGGGACTTCTAACCCAGGCCTGAGGTCCAGCCCTGTGACCTGTAGACTACCTAAGCAAGGAACTTGATTGGGTAGCTAAAGGATGGTTGTCTTGTCTCCAAATTGTTGTAGTTGTGGCAAGAGGCTACTAAGTTAATTGTGGGAAATAACTTAACTGTTTATACCCCAGATAATGTGGCAGGACTGCTGTCTTCTAACGGGAGCCTCTGGCTAACGGACAACCACCCCCTCAAATATCAAGCTCTGCTATTAGAGGAATCTTCGGTTCAGTTAAGAACCTGTCCTTCTCTAAATCCAGCCACCTTCCTCCCAGAGGAAGGATTCTCTTTACAGATGGAAGTTTCTATGTAGAACAAGGGATCCATAAAGCAGGGTATGCAATAGTTACCCTAAATGATATGGTTGTGAGTGCATCTTTCTCCTTGGGCACAAGTGCTCAACTAGTCGAGTTAATTGCCCTTATGAGGGCACTTGAATTAAGCAAAGGAAAAGCAGTTAATATTTATACTTATTCAAAGTATGCTTTCCTAGTCCTCCATGCACATGCCACTATCTGGAAACAGAGGAGCTTCCTCACAGCTAATGAGTCTCCCATTAAATACTATCATGAAACTAATAGACTATTATGCTCAGCTTTCCTCCTATGGGAAGTGGCAGTAATACATTGTAAGGCCACCAAAAGGGATGGATGAAATAGCTGAAGGAAATAGATTGGCAGACCAAGCAGCTAAGTCAGCAGGAAGAGGGCCCCAGAATTCTGACCCACTTGAAGCCCCTCTAATCTGAAAGGGCTCCATAAGGTAAATAAAAACTAAATATTCTCCTGCAGAAATAGAATGGGCCACCTCTCGGGGATGCATCTTTCAGTCCTCAGGATGGTAACAATTGGAGGATGGCAAGCTTCATCTACCAGCTACCAGCCAATGGAAAGTTCTTGAAATATTTTAGCATGCCCTCCACCTAGGTAAGGATAAAACCTATCAATTGGCCCAGAGGTTGTTCTCAGGTAAAACTCTGCTACAAGTGGTCAAACAGGTTGTTAATGCTTGCAAGACTTTCCTTAAGAGTGATCTCCTCAATCAATGGCTTCTCCCCACTGGAATCCAAAGAATGGGAGGCTACGTAGGGAAGACTGGCAAATGGATTTCACCACTTTGCCAAAGACAAGGGGCATCCAGTATCTCCTGGTATGGGTAGATACCTTCATTAACTGGGCAGAAGCATTTCCATGTCAGACAGAGAAAGCCTCTGAGGTGATAAAAGCACTAATTAATGAGTTAATTCATCACTTTGGACTCCCTAAGTACCTCCAGAGTGATGATAACCCTTTGTTCAAAATGGCTGTCACCCAGAGGCCTCAAAGGCACTAGCCATACAATACCTTCTTCATTGTGCTTAGAGACCAAAATCCTTGGGAGAGGTAGATAAGACAAATGATATTATCAAAAGGCACCTCAGGAAACTGTCTCAAGAAACTCATCTTCCCTGAACTACTCTTCTTCCCGTAGCCCTACTACGTGTTACAGACATCCCTTCAAAGCTGAGTTTAAATCCCTTTGAAATGATGTAAGGGCAACCCTTTCTCACCAATGATTTCTTGCTAAACCAAGAGAACTCTGACTTAATTAAATATATAACCTATTTGGTCTGCTTCCAACAGGAACTGAAAAAACTGTCAGAGGCCCAATCCCATGAATTAGGGCCACCTCTATTCAACCCAGGAGATTTAGTACTGGTAAAGGCACTCCCTGTTCTTTCTCCCTCTCTAGGCCCAGATTGGAAGGGACCTTACATTGTACTTCTTCCTACTTCTACAACAGCAAAGGTCACTAGAATTGATTATTGGATTCATTATACTTGAGTAAAGGCTTGGGAAGCTGATGCAGTTACCTCCGTCAACCCAGAAGAGCATCCAAAGTACCAATGTGAGAAAATTAGGGACCTCGAGCTAAAAATCACAAAAGATAAGTGTCAATAATTAATCTTCCATGGCTATCCTCTTTATAGTCTTGCCTATGCTTGCTGTTCTTACCTTCATTCTGTTCCTCATCATGAGGCATCTTTGCCAAGGAACACTTAATCCTGAATACCCATAGGAATATCTATTCCCCTAAACAATTATCTCTCCTAAAGTTTAATTGCACGCATACAGAATTCAATTTCTTTCACCAAGGTGAAACAGCTGTGGCCACAATACTGTTGTCAGAATGATTAGTATATTTAACTTGTTATTTCTGTTATCTTCTGCACTATATCCTTTCCATTTTAACTCCTCTTTGTATATACACATATTTGGTCCATTCATACTTAACCTTGTAAAATTTGTTTTTTTCTCACTTAGAGGTTATCAAACTTCCAATGGTCATGCAACTGGAGCCTCAGAAGAAAGTTCTGTTTCACTGGGGACACTTACATAGGTCTCGGAGGGAAATCTGACTGCCATTTTCCCCAAAACAATGCCCCCGTCAGTAGGAAGCAGTTAAGCTTGGACATCGTTCCTATCCTAATGACAATTAGAAGTAACTCTTCAGAGGGGGCAATTGATAGTGGCAGGAGGCAGACAAATGCCTAGACAGATGGGGGCAGGTCCCCAGTGAAATCTCACCTTCACGCCAAAGACAGTTTATAGCCCAAAGGCCAACCTACAAATCAAATCCACAAACTGGATTGAGAACCTGTCTTCCTGTTTGGTGTGTTTTCCTTTGATTGATTCCCCACTTTCACCTATTTTACATATACCTACTGATATGGTTTGGCTCTGCCCCCACCCAAATATCATCTTGAACTGTAGCTCCCATAATTCCCCCATGTTGTGAGAGAGACTCTGGGGGAGAAAATAGAATCATGGGGGCAGACTCCCCCATACTGTTCTCATGGTAGTGAATAAGTCTCATGAGATCTGACAGGTTTATGAGGGGCTGTACCTTTCACTTGTCTCTCATTCTCTCTTGCCTGCTGCCATGTAAGATGTGCCTTTCACCTTCCACCATGACTGTGAGGCCTTTCCAGCCACATGGAACTGTGAGTCCATTAAACCTCTTTTTCTTTATAAATTACCCAGTTTTGGATATGTTTTTATCAGCAGCATTAGAACAAACTAATACAGTAAATTGGTATGGTAGAGTGGGGTGCTGTTGTAAAGATACCCAAAAATGTGGAAGTGACTTTGGAACTGGGTAACAAGCAGAGGTTGGAACAGTTTGGAGGGCTCAGAAGAAGATAGGAAAATGTGGCAAAGTTTGAAACTTCCTAGAGACTTGGAGGGTTCAGAAGACAGGAGGATGTGGGAGATTTTGGAACTTCCTAAAGACTCGAATGGCTATGACAAAAATGCTGATAATGATAATGAGCAATAACTTTGAACGGTGGACTTTTGAGTTAATGCTGAAATAAGTTTAGACTTTGGGCGACTGTTGGGAAGGCATGATTGCTTTTGAAATGTGTGGACATGAGATTTGGGAGGGGCCAGTGGTGGAATGATATGGTTTGGCTCTATGTCCCCACACAAATCTCATCTTGAACTGTAGCTCCCATAGTTCCCATGTGTTGTGGGAAGGACCCAGTGGGAGATAATTGAATCATGAGTGTGGTTTCCCCATACTGTTCTCATGGTAGTGAATAAGTCTCATGAGAACTTATGGTTTTATGAGGGATTTCCCCCTTTGCTTGGCTCTCATTGTCTCTTGCCTGCCACCATGTAAGAATTATCTTTTACCCTCTGCCATGATTGTGAGGCCTCCCCAGCCACATGGAACTGTGACCCCATTAAACCTCCTTTTCATTATAAATTACCAAGCCTCAGGTATGTCTTTATCAGCAGTGTGAGAATGGACTAATACACCTACTCTTCCCTAAAATTGTTTTTACACTGCCATGCCCACCTTTGACTGATGCCTTTGTTTTAACCTTTTTTTCATACTCACAAACCAATCAGCATGCACTCCCCCATCCTGTGCCTATAAAAACCCCAGATTCAGCCACATTGCGGGGAGATGAACTGACTTTGGGGGAGAGACAACCTGATATTCCTGTGCCTTCTCTGCTGAGAACTGTTTCATCACTCAATACAATTCCCCACCTTCATTACCCTTCAATTGTCAGTGTGACCTCATTTTTCTTGGACGTGGGACAGGAGTTCAGGACCCACCGAATGTGGATACCAAGAAAGGCTGTAACCTTGGCCCTCTGTTCTTACAGGGCCAGAGTGGAGTAAGGGGCTGATTGAGCTGTTAACATGCAACCATCCATCCGGCTGTGGATAGCGGAACTAAAAGAGCTAATTAGCACAGTGTAACACCCATTCTGGGGCTTCAGGTCACAGGCACCCCTGCCTGGGTGCTGCTGCATTCTCCTTGGGACAATATGTCTGGTCTGGCCATGGGCCCCACAAGGAACCTATTCCTCTGTTGGTGGTTGGAGTGGGTGGCTGGAGCCTGCACTTGCTTGCTCTCATGCTCCCTCCCACCAGGGGCTAAGCACACAGTTGCATTAGCCATGGAAGCCATGGGCCAGAGTGCGAGCCAGACACAAGCTGAGTAGATATGGTATCCCCTGCTTTGAGCCTGGTAAAGTGGCTGAGAAAAATCCTGCATCAGTAGTTTAATCTGATCAAGAGCTAATTTAGAATCTAGTACAGTGCCTGGAACACCATAAGCATTCATATCATGTCTGTTGAAAACACATGATTTCCCTTTTTCCAGAGCAATATTTGTGCTATCTTTTCATGGTCAATGGGTTCTTTTGAAAAGGTATGCTGGTATATGTTTAACAAGAATTCCAGGACTAAAAAATACTCATAATCTGTGTTATTGGTTGTTTCTTTGATTGCAGTAAATATTCCCACCCTGATAGATTACAAGCTACCAAAAGTTTATCAACCAGCTCATAATACTCCTGAAAATTTAACAGTTGGCGAGCTGGTATGTGCCAGCTCCATCACAAGCCAGCTCCAGTACACTCTGGGAAAAGGCATTCATATTAAAAAACTCAGAAAGCTAGAAAAGGTAGATGGAAAAATCACTTGTTTGTGACATTGAGACTCAAAGTTATGCCCATTTGTCTTCTCTGTTGGAAATTTTAAATTCCCTCAATTCAAAGAGCTTTAATTTTACTTAGTTCTGCCTCCTTTTTTGTTAGAATAATCCCTGGGAAAAGGTCACACTTAGAAATTAGTAAACTTTGGTATTTTTCTCTGTTTTATTTTATCTTAATTATTTATTTTATGATCACTGCCCAGATGCATGCCAGGAGTGTACAAAAAATAGTCACTAGCATTTATTAAATACTTATCACATTCAAGGCCTTGTAATGTGAGCTGTGCATACATTGTTTCATTCCATTCTCCCAATGATCTCATAAGGTTGGTACCTGAATCCTTCTTTTCCAAGTTAGATACTGAGACTCAGTGGTTTTGAGAAAATAAAGATTTAAACTGAGTTAGGCACTTGAGGCCACACATTTCAACCCCTAAGTTACACTTCCTTGAGGCAGTTTGTTTCTTGGACAGTAGAACTACCATTTTGCATTTGCAGTGTTTGTAGTCCACAGTGTGCTTCTGCATGCTGTATTTTCACAGAAACTCATTAAGTTGTGGTAATGCAGACAGGGTGTCCTTTTTGTAGGCATGTTAGTTGAGTGGTGAAAATAGAGCACACCGCACTGAAGAATGGTGCTGCTAGCCACCAAATGCAAAAAGAAAAAAGAAAAAGGACAATGTACCTAACGAACATCACAGGTCCCAACAGCTGGAAGAAAACCCAGAAATCATCTAGTCCAATGCTCTTATTTCATAGAGAAGTTCTTTACTGTCTTGCAAAGAACCGTATGCTTTACTTCTAAAACATCACTTCCCCAGAATCTGTTTCTTTTAGCTATCTATTATTTATCATTTTATTTCACTAGAAGTTTCATTACAAATAAAATACTAAAGCAAACATTTCAAAATCTAAAGGCTGTGTTTTTGGAGATTATGTAAATAGAAATGAAAAAACATTGTCATGGCAGTATAAAGTAGAGCTTGATATTTATAGATCTTATGATCACATTTTATTATTTTGCCTATATAGCTTTTATATTTAGCTTTAGCGTTTGATAATGAAATTAATGCATTTTAAGACTTTCAAGTCAATCTTTGTGTGCACTTTTTATGAAACAAATATATTTAAATTGTTATCAGTGCCAAGAAACTGAAAATAACTAAATAAAAACTATTTGGATGACAAGTTAATCAGACAAACAGGAGGGAAAGCTTGGAATTGTCTATGGGATTTAGAGAATTAAAATATATTTGGATGATGAGACCAGTAGCCTCATGAATATCATTGCTGTGGAAACTTAAAATTTGATTTAATACTTTATATGAATGATTTTTTAAAACATACTCAGGTGTACTGGTTGACTGGAAAGGTACAGCATAATGTAAAACCTCAATTTTTTGTTTGATTATGTAAGAAATTCACTTGTTTTTGTTTACTTGCTTTCTTTTTTGCTACATTAAGAGCCACTTTTTTGTCCTTGTGGCAAAATTTTGCAGGAAAAAATGTAATCACCTTCTCTATCCTCCTGGATGGAGATACCAGACTAAATTATTTCCAAAGTCTGACTCTCAGCCTCCTTTTCCTTGTGTAAAGGGAAACAGCGATTTTATGTTTCTCTTGGCTCTGTGTAGTTTTGCTTTGTTTTGTTGCTATCTTATGTGTGTTTTATTATGAGATAACAGCCTCCTCCTCATAACCATTCACGTGAGTTGTAATAGGGTTACTACTACTAATAATAATAATTATAATTGTTCAGTAGAGAGGAAAAGAGAAAATATGAGAGGGAAACTGAATGAAATTGGAAAAGAAAGAGTAGAGTAGAGGATTCTGAACTAGAGGAATTGTCCAGAGGTGCTAATTCCTGGGCAGTCTCTGGAATTGGGCTGATGGAAGAACCACTACAAAGAAAAGGAGGTAGTGTTATTCAATATTACTCAGCCCAGAGTACTTGCCAGCTTTCTGTCTGGTTTTCTTGAAAATGACACTTAATTGCTCTTGCCATGGACCACTGAGTCTTCCTGCAAGTGGGGACCGCATACTGTTCCTGCTGGCAACATGTCAGCTAATCACCCAGTTTCACACCTTGCTTTTCTGCAAAACCCTCCCTGCAATGCCTTCTGATTCAGGATGCCTGTGAGGCTAAAGAGATACCCTGTACAATCAGCAGTGTTGACAGGCTGTGTTGCAGTGGTTGGGGTAAAGATGAACACTCCAGGGAACCCACAGCTGGAACAATGCAGACGGGACACCTAAATTTTGCAGGTAAGCTGGCTGATTCACCTTTAAAACCAATGTGAACTATTTTTATTCCTCATCCTTAAAAAACAAAGTATGTTTGGTTTAATAAAATAACACAGTTGTCAAAATCGCAGGTTCTTCCTTTCTTTGATGTATAGGATTATGGAAGACACTGGAGGACTTTGGGGACATAAGAGCAGACTTAGGTGGCTGGTCACCCCAGCAAGTCAGATGATCAGCTTGCCCATACTAATTTTAAAGATAATAAATAGCTAGCTGCCCAACGCAGTGGCTCATGCCTGTAATCCCAGCACTTTGGGAGGCCAAGGTGGGTGGATCACCTGAGGTCAGGAGTTCAAGACCAGCCTGGACAACATGGCAAAACCCCATCTCTACTAAAAATACAAAAATTAGCCAGGCATGGTGGCAAGTGCCTGTAATCCCAGCTACTAGGGGGGCTGAGGCAGGAGGATTGCTTGAACCTGGGAAATGGAGGTTGCAGTGAGCCAAGATCATGCCATTGCACTCCAGCCTGGACAACAGAGCAAGACTGCGTCTCAAAAAAGAGAAAAAAATAAAAATGAAAGAGCAGACTGGGCATAATAAGTCATAGTTTTGGTTCCGAGCAACTGGCAACATTATGCCCCAAAGGATTAGTGGAAAGTCCTCATGCTATCCTAGAAAAGAAAGTACCTGCAACCCAGTTGTCAAAGTCCAAAAACTAAGATTCCCTCCATGAAATGGATATAAGAGGAAGAGTAGCTTTAGCCTTTAAATACTAACTTAACGGCTGATTGTTGATTCCTAAAATGAATAGTTAAGAAATTCTTTGGAAATGTGTCTAATAGTCAATTTTTATGGCAATTCCTTCTATTGTGATTTGCAACTTAGTATATTTTGGGGTTCCTGATAATTGCTGTTGCTAATTACTTATTTACCTCCTGCAGATTGATTTTGTCTTCATTGTCAAATAAGTGTGCATTATCCATAATTATTTAATATAGTTTATCTAAGACTAATCTTTGCAAACTTGAAAGGTGATTCCCCTCCTATTTGGAATTTCGAGATTTCAAGGCATAGAACTGAATCAAATAATTGATCCAAATATATGTTATGAAAATTTCTATGTTAATCAAAAGTAATCAGGGTAACTATTGATACTTCCTGCTATTTTGGGATGCTCTTTGTCAACATTTTGTTGAGGAAGTTAATGTATTTCAGTGTTACAAAAATTGAGAACATAAAATCTAGACTATAGTCACAAATTAAAGCAAGAGAATTTACTGTATCAACTACTCCTGAACACATCTTTCATACACATCTTACTTTTGACATGATCAAAGGAAAATTGCTATCATATGCTGTTACTGCTTTCTTTCTTTCTTTTTTCTTACTTTTTTTCTGTAAGCAAAAACTACAAGCTTAAACGGCACAGGAAACTATGTATGCATAACTTCAAAAGGTATATTGATCAAATTATTAAAGTAAATCGGATGTTTGACATCATGTACAGGAATAATTTTTTGGCTGACAGAATATTCTATTTTCAACTTGCTGTGGTGCATTATAGACTAGACTTGAAGAAAAAGTAAAAAGATTTTTAAAGGTTGATAACTCACTGTATTTTTGCAGAATTCATCAAAAGACTTAAAGTCAGAAAATTAGGTTTTGCTTTTTAATTTTGTTTAAGAATGATGATGATGATGATGAAGATAATATCTTCTATTTATTGACTATCTACTATTTGTGTTATTCTATATAATTTATTTAGATTTAAAGAATTCGGGCGTACTAAGCGGAATAAAATGGGAATAAAGAACTGTACAGACAATAAATTTTTGTGAAAAATAAAATAACTTTTAAAATAATTAAACAAGCATTAGGCCAAGTCTACAAATCCTCAAATTTCCACCTAAAGCAACCTCAGTAGAAAGAGAAAGAGGAAGAAGAGCAAAGAAGGGCAAGCAAACATGAGAATGGTACTGGCATTGATCTCTTTGTGAGTAGTCAGAGTGGGAAGGCAAGACATCCTCAGAATGGCAGACAGGGACCTCCAGTACATGCTGGAGATAGGAGTACGGACTTCTTGCAGCAGGAGAGAGAGTTGAAAGGGGGCATACAATTGTTTGGCTAATGTTAGAGTCATGTGTTCAAAAGAATAAGCACAGGGACACCGCAGTGGTTGTGCCACCAGGAGTTGAGAAAACAATCAGATAAAACACAGAGTGTCCAAGACAGATGAAGTTTGAGAGTGTTCTACAGGTAGTACTATTGGCAGGAGGGCTGTAATCAGCAATGTGAGAAATATTCAAGCATTGGAGAATAAACCAGACACACAGAAATGCTATAAGTAGACACCTATGTAAATAGAACTTGGAGACATGCAGAAATGAGCAGACGGTACTTCCTGAAATACAGATGTCCTCCTTTTTTTGTGCAATTGTTTTCACAGTTCTGTTGTGAACTGAGGAAGACAAATGCTATATTAATATCTTATTGTGTGTTCCTGTTATAAGGCAGGCTGGTGACCTGGGAACACTTTTTATATTAGAATTTGAAGATCATTCATTGATTGGGTGCTGTTGATTGACTAGCTGATTTATTTTTGCACTTCATTCTTTCAACAGCTGTTTATTGAGAAACGATTATGTAGCAAACACTGACTTAGACCCTGGAAATAGAGATAAATAAGACAAACAGGGTCTTTTTGCTCTCATGAAACCTATATATTAGTTAGATGCAATAAAAAATACACAAATATGCAGATTATTGCACAAGGAATTATAATTGGCTATAGAAGGAAGGGACTGAGTAACTTAACATTCGAATTTAAAAGATAATAATAAGTTATGAAATTGACATGAGGAAATGACATTTTATTCAGAGACTTCAAAGCCCATTGTAAAGGCTTGTAGGTAAAAGTGAGTTTGACTAATTAAAATCTAAAATAGAGCCACAATATTGGAGCATAATCAATACAACAGCAAGTGGTAAGGAATGAAATCTGACATACAGGCTTCATGAGACGAAACAAGAATTTGGAGTTTTATTTGAAATGCAGTAGTAAGGCACTGACATATTTTTACGTAGAAAGCCTACTGGATTCCTTTAAAAAATTTTTTTTTTAATTTAAGAGCCAAAGTCTCTATGTTGCTCAAGTTTGAGTTTAGTGGCATGATTATAGCTCACTGTAACCTTAAACTCCTGGGCTAAAGCAATCTTCTCACCTCAGCCTCCCGAGTAACTGGGTCTACAGGTGCATGCTATCATTCCTGGCTCTAGTTCATAGTTTTAAAAGAACACTCTAGAAAATAAATGCAGAAGAACTTATAGAGAGTAGAGATAAGAGTGGGATCGAGGAAATTGATTAAGAGACCATTATAGCTCTTAAGAGTGTGAAAATAAGTAATAGCAGTGATGATGGAGAGAAGTGAATGAATATGAGATTTGATTCTGAGAGAGGAACAGGAGGATTTATTGAGGTCTGTGGGATATGGAGGGAGAGGAAAGAAAGATTTTTGACTTGTACATTTGGTTAATAATAGAGTAACCTAGAGAGAAGCAAAAGTGTGGTCTCCAGATAATAGAACTGCAGATAATGTATCAAGAGTAATGTTTCAATTATTTAAGTTTGAGGCACTGTTTTAAAATACAAGTAGAGAAGTCAAATAGGCAGTTGGATATTCAAATCTGAACCTTCAGGAAAAGCTTAAGTTCATATATATATGCAATAAAAAATCATCATACCAAAAGTAGCCTTTAAAATGCTTATTTCAATGAAATTGCCAAGCAACTAGCATAACACCTTGCACATAGCAGGGGCTCAGAAAGCATTTCTTACGTGTATTGCTATATGGAAGGTATAATGCTAATGACAGGACATAGAGCAAACAATACGAAATAGATTGAGCCAAGCATGGTGGTGCACACCTGTAGTCCTAGCTACTTGGGAGGCTGAGGTGGGAGGATCACTTGAACCGAAGATTTCCAGGCTGCTGTGAGCTGTGATTGCACCACTGCACTCCATCCTGGGCAACACAGTAAGACTCTGTCTCAAATAAATGAATGAATAAACAAATAAATTGATTAAATTGAGACATGGTGAGTTCATTTTCTACGGCCACTGTAACACAATACCACAGATTATGGGACTTTCAACAACAGAAATTTATTCTCTCCTAGTTCTGGAGACCAGAAATCTGAAGTTAGTATCACTGGGCTGAAATGTTCTCTCTGGACACTTCGAAAAGAATCATTTCCTTCCTCTTTCAGTTTCTGGTGGTTGCTGTCATTCCATGGCTTGTAGCTTCATCACTCCAATCCTCAAAGGAGACAGGATTTTCGAATCTTTGCTCTATCTATATGTCACCTTTTTCTCTGTGTCTGTACCAAATCTCCCTCTGCCTCCCTTTTATAACAATACATGTGATTGCATTTAGAGCTCACCCGGATAATACTCTCATCTCAAGATCCGTAATCAAATCCTCAATGGCCTACTCCCTTCCCCACTTAGCTTAGGAGACGGATATGTTTTGGTGATATTTTTCAGCGTACCACAGATGGTATTGAGTTTGACAATTTTATAAACCTTAAAATAAGGAAATGTAATTACTGTTAAAATAGAGCACTGTGTAAAGTATCATAGAAGCATGAAAGTAAAACAAATCAATTCTGGAAATGACCAAGAAGAAATACTTCTGTGCCCTGGGTCTTAAAGGAGGGCTAAGAGTTTCCAAGTTTAAGAGTGAGAAAATTAAACTCCAGGCATAGAGAAATGCATAAAGAGAGACAAGGAGCTGTGAGTGTTTGGTATAAGCAAAAGAAAAATAAATGAGTGAAGACTTTAACCCCAACTCTGAAGCAAGGGATTTTTATTGAATCCCTGGTATTGTTCAGTCTTTGGAGAATACAAATAAATTTAAGACATGGTATTTGTAAAAGTCAAAACATAGGTCATCTTTGAGGAAACAAGATGGTCATACCTGGAACAAATAAGAGTACAATATAATCAATATGTAATTCTATGCTTACTTTTATAATATTTACTAAACCTTCAGGAATAGAACAGAATAACCAGGAAACAGATTTCTACTGGGGGGAGGTAAATATGGATCTTAAGACATGGGTGGAACTTGAGTATATGGAGAAGGTAGAAAGTACAGGTAGTTTAAGTAGAAGAAAGAAAACGAGTTAATACAGAAATGAAAACTGTGAGAAAAAATGAGACCAACAGCATAATTGGAGTTCCTTGGAGGGTAGCATGAAATTAGATTGGAAAAACCAAGATGCAGTCCTGATATTGAAGGGTTTAAGAACATAGAGAAGGTGCTTCCTCAAATAGTATAGACTGTCTTGACACTTGTATTTTCCCTGTGCATTTTAGAATGTGTATTTATTGTCATTCATAAAGGAACAATGATTCAAACAAAACAAGTTTTGGCAGCCTATCAAATGGTGAATTCTCTGAGAGCACAGTGCATGCCTTATACTTTTTAGTTTTTCCCCAATGTGGAGGCAGGAAGTACTGCAGAAAGCCATTATTGAAAAAGAGAGAGACTGACACAAAGATTTAAAGGAAGACAGAAATTTCGCCGTTGACTAGTCTCTAGCATTGCACATAATGAACACTGTGTGAAAAGCTAGTAGGAGAGTAATTTAATTGATCCACATTATAGCCCGATCATCTTGTCTGTGGTGATCTTCATTGACTAGCAATGAGCTGAGAGGGACAGATTGAGCAGATTCTAGCATAGTGAGGCTGATTTTTACCCAACACACACACACACTCACACATTTACACACACATGCTCACATATGCCCTTCTCTTGGCCTCTGTCATCTGGAGCATAAGTGTAATATTTTCAGCCTGTCTGCCCTAGTAGATTTGATGAGATAATATTTACAAATTGCTTTGAGAAACATGAAAGTTGTCCTACTAATAAAAAAAATATTTTCCTGACCTGACATTTGATTTGAAATGCTTGAAAATTGTCTATGTACACTTAGGGGGTTATTGTAAGCAAATGGTACAATTTCAGTACTCAGGAAAGAAGAGGTAGAGCTGGCCTTATGTATCCCTCTGCATATTCTCTTTGTTGATTTTACAAATATTTCAGCATTGATTTCAAAACAAGCAATGTGCAAGGATATGGCTTTTAATTTTGTTCTGCTTTCAATTATGGATGGAAATAGCCTATGACCCCTGTGCATGCATTCATTCATTTTCTGCCTGACTTTGTTCTAAACACATTTTCCCTGAGGGTATGCTACGCTTCAGATACTGTATTAGACTCTGGGAATACACAATTCAAAAGGAAGGGTCTCTTCTCTTGACATCACGATATCATATGAAAATGGATGCAGAATCCCAGAAATATCTGTGTAATAAAAATACGATGCAGCAAAATAGATAATGGAAGTCATTTTGGAGGAATTTTGAATTGCTTCGTTCTACACAGGGAGTCAGGACAGGCCTCATCAAGGAAATATGAGTAGCTACAGAATGAAAAAGGAGACTCTTCCAGGAGAATGAAATAATAAGGAGATTTCCAATCAAATAATGAAAATGACAAAAAGCTCAGATGCCTGAGAGAGGAAGGCATATTTGAAAATCTTTGTCTTTGAGATGGTAGGTGAGTAGAGTATCAGGCGAAAAGGCCATAGGAAATGAAGGGACGTGTAGGAAACTGAACTTCATGAAAGTGACTTTCTGGGGAATCATCAACACACTTTAATCAGGGGAGAGTAATACAGTCAGATGTATATTTAAAAGTAACTTTGCTGAACAAGATGAATAAGCATCAGTGAAAAAGGATTTTTTTTAATAAATGTGAGTTAATAAAATATTTCTAGAATGCATATGCTATGGCATGGTAATTAGAATTCGTTAGTACTTGTCCTTGTTCTAATACTGACTACTTCCGCACCCAAGTATCAGCCGCTGGTGGATAGAATTGGATTTGGGACTTTTTTTCTTTTTTCGATTCTGGAAGTCTGGTCACTCTGGGTCTCGATTTGTTACTATTTACTGTGGCAGTTCTATTACTCTTAATATGGTAACTCAGGAACCAGCAGGCTTGGGTGTGCAGGTCAGGACTTGGTGGAGTCTGAGAATAGTACTTAAAGGGAGAGAAACCAAGGGAAAGTAATTACTATAATATAACGTGTCCAGAGAGGGAGCTTGACCTTTCAAGATCCCATGAGTAGCAGCGGATGCTCCAGTTGTTGTCTTAGCTAGTAGAAAGATACATGTCCCCTACCAGGCTAAATACCCTTTTGGAGAGAACCCCCACCGAGGAAGAAAGTGAGGGATTTATGTCTGCTGAGTTAATGCAGACACATAGTTGTTTGGAAGTCCAGGACTGGATGTCAAATAAGAGAAAAAGAATGTATAATTCTAAGACAAATTAACATATATTCAGAAGTATAAGATTGGTTAATACTTCAGTTGTTAAAACTGAAATGTTCCGGGTAAGGAGAAATGACAAATGTCTTTCTGAGCACAGCTCTGGACACACTTTAATAACACAGCTTCTTTGACACCCCTGTCCAGGTCAATTTTCTTGTGCCCATAAGATCAAGATCTTCAGGGCACTCTTGTCAATCTTCAAATAGACTTTAATTTGTGAGATTCAAGTCTGTTTCTCCTACCATGAGAACAAAGGTCAATGTTAGTGTCTATTTTCTATTATGTCCACTGGGAATCCTGGAAATAGTAGACACTCAATAAATGAATGAAATTACCACTTACAGAAGACCTATTGTATTACATACCAGTGATTGTCAAATTTTAACAGTCATACAAATTGCCTGAGGACCTTGCTAAAAGGCAAGTTTTAATTCAGTGGTTTGGGGTGGGCTGGGGTGAGATTCTACAATTCTCTAACAAGCTCCTGGGTGATGCCGATGCTGCTGGACCACAGGTCACACTTTGAGAAGGAAGGGGTTGACATTTATGAGACAACACAGGAAAGCTGGGAAGCTAAGTAACTTGTCCAGTTCACCCAACAGGTTAGGAGGAAACCCTGGATTCTAACCCTGACCCTGAGACTCAGGTTTGCCCTGAGTTCTCAAGTGTGCTATTTGCTTTAGTCAACTACAGTCATTCTTAAATTTGACCACACAATTCCTCTGTCATCTTTTCAAAATTGTGCCTGCTTTTCTTGACTCCTGAAAATACTGCAAAAGGAACATGCATTGTCTGCCCCTAACTCAGGAGAAATGCAGGTTATCATAAACAGAGATGGTTGATGCCTTTTTAGAGATAGTACATTATAGAATGGCTTTAATATTTCTAGACTTTAAATAAATGAAATAGCTCCAGCAGTCATAAATTCAAATTGGAATTTTCTGAGCACAATGTAGATCCTTGAACTGTGATGAAAGGCTTCCTTTACCCATCTTAGCAAAAGATACCTCAGCAACTTCCTTTACCCATCTTAGCAAAATATACCTCAGCAACAGCACCCAGAAGTAAGATGAAATAGGAATGGTAAGACCAGAGATAAGAGTTTAGAAATGAGGGCAAATTGCTCAGGGCTGATACTTTCAAATATGAAGATTTTAATGGATGCTAATTATATGTTGGTTTCTGAAATATCAGTAATTAAACACTGGAAGAAAATATAACAATTTAACCTCATCAGAAGTCTCTCTTGCCTTCTTGAAGCAGTTTGTGTGAGTGTACACATGTGTGTGTGTGCGTGTGTGTGTGACTCATACTAGAACATGGCTGTGATAATGTACCATATGTCTTTTGGTTCCTACCGGTGCGTTTTACAAGAAAGAATAGGCAGGGTTTCATTTTTCTCAGCTGTAAAGATGCAAAAACTTTAAATTAAAAATAACCTTTCAGCTGATTCCTTGCATAATTGCTATCTTGTTTTGCTAATACTGTGGCTGAATTGTCACTTGCTGAAGCCTTGGGGATTTGCATGCTGGTTTATCCTCTGAATTTGCATTGACATGGTTTTCAGTCAAGTGCGTAACTAAATCCTGTGGCCATGAGCAAGGCTGGCAGTATTTGCATTGAAAATCAGTAGGAGATTAGACGAAGAATGGCTCTGTGCAGCCTCCCTAAATAGATTCAATGATGAAAATTTTGGGTCTCTCAGAATGCTGTTCACTTCCATTAAGTGACTGTGGCTGCTGAGCCTCTACTCGTATCAAAAGACCAAAACAAGAGACAGCAAGGGGAAAACAGACAGACAGCTACCACAATATAACACGTATATTTGAAATTACCATTTGCCAGCATTTTAAAAAAGTGTATTTGGGAGGAAGTTTGAGGACATTCTTGCTGAAAATAAATTTTCTGATGCAAAAACAAAAACATCATTTTGTTTTCTTGTCAGGAGCAAAATGTGCAAAGGCCAGGATGAGCTTAGCATCTTTCAAGATGTCCTCAAACTGGCTTAGGAAATATTTTAAAAGCAGCCAGTGAGATATTGTATAAAGTAAAAGTAAGTGGACTTCTTTATAGGCTGAGACTTTTTCTTTCTATGCATTGCTTCTGTACTGCGATTTGTATCTAGTGTGCTTATGCTCAGTGCTAAAGGAGGACAAAAAAACTTTGACCTCAAACCAAATGAGTTGTTGAACTCTGTGATTGTAACAACTGCTTTTACTTGGCATCACAGACTCTTCCCATTTGAGAGCTTCTCCAATTGAAAGCTGAGAACATTTGAGAGTGTATTTAGATTCATCCATTGAAGGAAACTAAGTTCCTAAGAAGTTGAGAGACATTTCCAAGGCTACACATTAGCCACTAGCTAGCATTTGTAAATCAAATTGCTGCCAACAAGAACATGGAAAAGATATGATTTTTTTAAATGAAATGATTATATAAAAATGATGCCATGACATTGATGAGGATTCCTGTTTTCTTGTGTTTACTTTCCTCATGATTGTTAATATTATTGTGAGAACTGGATTAGGAATGCAGGGTTCCAGAAAATTACTCTATTGTTATGAGGGAGCCTGAGTTCAGGTGCAGTTAGAGAGCAAACACAAACATGCAGTTCTTGCTCTCACTTAAAGAAACACATTTAAATTGGTTTGTGGACCAGGTGTGAAAGCATGTTCTTGTTACCCACACATGATTCCTATTGTTGGTGTTCTAGGTCATAAAGCAGCAAGAATGGCTAAGCCCACAGAGTCAAAGCAATTGTGGTCAGTTCCTTGAGATTCCAGATATGATTGAACAGGAAAAGCCACAACCCTTAAGGTCTATATAAATTTGAAATATAAACAGCTTAGAGAGCTGGGGATATCTGAATAACTCTAGACAAATAATGTTTCCATAAAAAAAGAAAGGGATTTTGCAAAAAGTTACATCACTACAATAATGCTTATTGTGATAATAAAGCTTATTCTGTTATGGAGTAATGGTATAAAAAATACACAAAATTATAAACGATAAAACAACAATACAAAATACCATAAGGTAGTACCTCAGGAAGCTACAGAAAAGGAATAAAAGGATGCCTCAAGACTTCAGAAGGCTGAGGAAGATTTAGAAAATTCTTTTGGGGCCAAGTTCAAACTGCTATAACAGAGTTAAGTTGCCTATTCATGTTTCCTCCTTCAATTTTCTGGTTCCTCTTTGGTTTTCTGGACAAGTCTGAAGAAGCAGCAGCAAAAAAAAAAACAAAAAAAGAAACAAAAAAAACTACACCACCATTTCTTCAAAGAGAAGAAAGCACATTCTCCTTTTTTTTATGATTGACTTACCTCATCATTTCACATTTTTGTTTTCACCAGCGGCCATGGATTTTCACTGGAGGAGTAAGTTGATAGTATAAACCTGTGGTTCTCATAGGTATCCCCAGACTGCAGTTATCAGCATCACATGGAAACTTCTTAAAAAGTCATATCAGAAACTCTGGGGACAGAACCCAGCAGTCTGCTTTACAAAGCTCTTCAGGTGATTCAGGTACATTCTAAAGTTCAAGAGCTATGGTTATAAACTAAGGCTCCTAAAGTTTCTATAATCATGGGAGTTCTCAGTTTATATTTTTTTAAACAAGCTATATCATATTCATTAAAGTGCATGATAGTTGATATTAAAAAACTGGAGCTAGGAGGTGTTTAAGAAGAAGAATAAGCATCCTGTTTAAATAGTTTAAAATAATTATTTTGCTATAAATTAAATAACTACTAGGCCAAGAAATATTTATTCTTCATAAATATTTAAAAATGTTTGCTCTGATTTTTCTAGAACTAGATATTTTTCATAAAATATTATTACATAAAGAATATATTCAATAAAAATAAATTTAACAAAATGAAAATTGTTTTAGAAGCTAGTCCCCCAAATTTCAATTTATTTACAATATACCAGCCCTTCCTCACTCTTTTTATAAGTTTTGGTTGTCTGGAAGCAATGTGCCCTGTTGTTAACTATTTAAGGAATGTCATCAAGTATTGAGCACTCTAAAGTTCCAGTATGAAAGTATTCAACAAAATTAATGTTTTCACTTAATTTTACCAGTGTTTCTCTGCACGTTTTATTCTTTCCTGAGCAGATATATACACACATACGTGGATGATATATCACTATTTACCTATGTTGTTAATATACAAAATGCTCAACACATTTAGAAATATTTTTAACTTAATTTTGATATAACCATCATTCAAACAAAAAACGTAGCAGATGCAGTAAAAGTCTCCAAACAAGTATCTATAGACTAAAATCTTTTTCAAATATCATCCATAATTTTGAAGTGAATCGGTGGAAGTAATGACTTCTCCCTTTTTTTGTTTAGATTTTCAGCTGCCTCAGTGAGATCTTCCATGAGAGCTGGTACTGGAGGCATTGTGAAAAAGGAAGAATTCATTAGGATTTTGGTACCTTATACATTCAGTACATCAGATATTTACAGTAAATTACATTTTGCTATAAAATTCCCCATGCTGTTTAGCAACTTAAAGTAATTTGGATCTGCATTGTTTCCGCTTCCTCTATGTTTAATCAACACAACCATCTATTGATGTCATAACTATGTAGTCAGGAGCCCATGTTGGATGTAGGAAAAACTCCATATCCATTCAACTGGGACTGCAGGCAAAAAGGCAATGAAAGCTTTATCCTTGGAAAATATAAATACATATTTTACTATGCATGTGTATGTGTGTGTCATATATATGATACATATATGTCATATATATCATATATATATGATTTCTTACAATTAAATTGCTTTTACTTTTCAAGAGCTTCTGCAAGGCTTTTCTATTAAAAGCTAAAGCAGATAGGTTTTATTAAACTACCCAGACTCTACTTTCTCTAATCATCTGCCTCACCCAATCTGAGGGGAAAAGGGCAGACATATGAGGAATCTATTCTTCTCTAACCCTCTCTGCAAGGCATCTGCTAAGACCTCATTCATCACTGTGAAAGCTGTGAATGGATAGCTAAGCAATACCCCAAGGTCTCATTGGGAGTGGTGCTGTAACGCCTAAACTCTCCTCCGGTAAAGCAAAATCAACATGTCCTTTTGTCAAACTGTCAGCAAACACTTCTCTCTTGATACAGTTTGCTCAACCCAACCTTCTGCAATGTCAACTAGCCGCAAATGTTTCATTTTCCAGAAAACCCCCAATGGTTGCCCTGATGTGGTTCTCACAAATGAGTACTTTTGCCTCTGTTGTAGCTACGAGTGTGTAGGATTTGTTTGCCTCCAGAGAGGTCCACACTATTTGGGAAACAAAATGACTTTCAAATTTGGTTGTCAAATTATACTATTAGGCCATGTAGCATACATGGCTGCTTAATAAAATCAGCCCCAAATATCTCCTTTATGAATCTTTCTAAGAATGATAGATGATTATTCAATCATTCACAGTATCCTAGAACTGCTACTCTCCTGGCAGTCTTGAGGAATAATAGATGATTATAATATAAGCAGCCAGACACTAGTCCCTCCCTCCCACTTCACTCCTCAAGTGGGATGGAATGCTAATCTAGTGTTAACTATATGGCCCACACTTACTTTCAATCACGAGCACCATAACTGTTCAATCAAATGAAATTAAGGCTGGAATCATCATCCACTTGTTAATTACAGTGTGAAATATCTCAATCACTTTGTTTTTAGAGGTGGCATGAGAATTGTGAAAAACAGACAAAGGCGTTTGTTATGCAGTGTGTGAAGTGGTCCATTAAGCCATGGAAACTTCTTGCAAGCAACTGTATTCACCCTGACTCCCCTCATAATTCCATCTCCTAGTTGTTCAAAGAAGAAGATGCTTGAAAAATTATCATGCATAGAGTCACATGAAATCTCTAAATACTCAACCTTTACTTAGTTTTCATGGAGGCTTTAATCACAGAATAGCTTTATATTTTAAAATATTCTTATTTATATTTAATTTTTTATTATTGTTAGAGACTGTGTCTTTCTCTGTCACTCAGGCTGGAGTACAGTGGCAAGATTATAGTTCACTGTAACCTTGAACCCTTGGGGTGAAGTGATCCCATGTCTCAGCCTCCTGAGTAGTTAGGACTACACATGCACAGCACCATGCCCAGCTGTTATTTTCATATTTTCAGTATAGCTATCTCTGCATCTCTTGAAGTTGTTCCATAAGTACTAAGTACTATAGAAGGCACTTGTATTTATAGAGAAGGTATTTCATTTCCCTAATGTCAATGTGAGTTTTGATAACCTCAATGGTGGTTTTCTGTTCATAAATACTTTAATTATTCAATATCAAATTTGTTAAAATTGAACATCCTAAAGCCAATCATTTTTTTAAATTTTTATTATTAAGTCTTGCAAATGTTAATAACTTTTAAGAGTCCTTGATAAATGTTTGTTTTATTTACAAATACACTTAAATATACATGTTAACATTTTAAACTGGCTTAATAGAATGATTTCATTCTATTTTCTTATTAAATACTTACATTATCTAATTGAAAATAGATCATCTCATGTACTTAAGTGAATTTTATGAATTTATATGATACAATATGAATAATTTTATATTCTCTTAACTCATGTTTACATATATGCACACATTATTAGACTTCAACATAAAGTTGATATCAGATTGCTCAACATTATTAAAAACAGAATTACAAGATTTATCCTGAAATCACCAAATATATATAGAATATTCTAAAATCCAAATATAAATATCCCAGATTAAATCATTTTAAACATTTTCCTACTTAATTTTAGTCTTCTTAATGTTAAGAAATGTAACTCAATAAAAAATAATTATACTGTCCTAAAAGCCTTGATGTTACCTACTCTGGTAGCTATGATTGGATAATGACCAGAGACATAAACTGGGATTTGGATGATACATGCTGAACTCATTTAGAGTCTTTAATGGGGACTTTGTTATTTAAATAAAGTGGTTATTATACAAGTATCTGTGTCACATTATTACCTGCTGTTGACAACTCACAGAAATCTGCAGACATCATCAAGATGCCATGTCACTTAACAAGATCTTGTATTATTTTGTCTTTTTATACATTTATGTGAATTCTCATGTAGTTATACCAAGTGGTTTGAATGGACCATATAATTTTTTAAGATAATAAAATCAAATGTTTCAATTCTCTTTTTTTCTTATAGTTCAAAGGTCTATGTCAAGTATCTATGAGTTGATGAAGACAAGTATCTATGTCAAGTATCTTAGAGTTGAACAAAGACTTGAAATGTGATCATCATTTACATCTCTTTGCAAACCAACTTTCATGTGTGTTGTGCCTATTTCGAGGACTAACCAAGCTTTCTCCCTCTGGTTTACTGTTTATAGCGAATATTCTTTGGCAAGAAATCCATAAGGAATGATGTCACCTGCCAGTCATCTATAATCTCACACCCTTTTATCTCTGTCATGATTACTCAATGCATATGTCCTGATTCTGTTCAATAGCTTTGATTGCTGGCCATCCACACACAATAAAATGACTGTCCTATATGGAATTAATGAAAGACTGCTATGCTTTAATCCTTAAATCAAATCCTGTCAGATCTGTGAGCTCCTTCTCCATTATTTCACTGAGATGGAACCACAGATGTCATGTCTCTAGAATTTATAGGGATGGTTCTTAAGCCATGCTGGTCAGAACTGTAGGTCATTCTATCTTCCGGGTAACAAAAAGAAACAGGGACATCAAGCAATTGGAGACCTAAATCTTGCTCACCTGCTTCAACTGGCATGACAACCCTTTATTTATTTATTTTTCTTTGTTTAGATGAAGCTTATGTCTATATACTACAGCTTTCCAAAAAAATATAAATCTAAAATAAAATGAATCCAAACAAACACTTCCTCCCCCCACCACATTATCAATGCCAAGAAAGTGATATTTTCCAAAAGTCCTTTTTTATTCCCCAACACTACTTTGTCTACAATCTAGCAAATGGACAAATAATATGCTGTTATGTGGCTTAATATTATGTTTGGTGTAAGAAAAAGTAAAGTTTTTTTTAAAGAGATACTGTGGGATAACAGAAAGACAATCAGGCTAAAAGTTAGAAAAGCTAGCTCCCTCCTGTAACTAGTTTGCTGTGCCAGTTCTAGATATAGGGATGAGATAAGCCTATTGATGATGAGGTTCTAATTAAATTGAGTAATGCCAATTCGAGCACTGCCTCAGGAAGGCAGGAATATTATGGTTAAGAACTTGGGCTTTAAAGCTAGACTGCTCAAGTTAAAATCCTGGCTGTGATTTACATGTTTGACCTTGGACAAATTACATAATTTTCCTAAGCTTCAGCATTCCTATATGTAAAATGGAAATAAAAATTGGACCTCTCTTGTGGTTTTGTTGTTGAATTAATTAATTCATGTATAACCTGCAGAATCACTAAGAGAATTAAATAAGGAAATTCTCTAAACAACATAAAGCACTAGGCAGTAAAGATGTTACTCAAGTTTTCTTAATGTTTATAATTTTCTGCACCAAGAAATTACAGATTAGGAAAATGCAGTGCAACTTTTTCAGCTACTCAGCATTTCAGAATTCTCAGAAGAGTATCATAATTATCATATTTTTATATGGTTTTGCATTAAAACATAAAGTCAAAATCGTGATTATTATTATCAATATTGACAAAAACAGCTGTAGCAGTATCTGCCTGACTGCTTACCCAGAAGTAATGTATACCTGGGCCATTCGGTAAAACTTCATGTTACGACATATATTCTTTATTCATGTATTGTCTTTTTCTCCTTGAGGTAAGTGTCCTAAGAATAGGCTTCCAGGGTAAAAAAAATTCATCCTGGTTTGCCTGGAATTTTCTGTTTTAGCACTAACGTTCTATATCCATGTACCCATGAGGTCTGAGCAAACCAGAAAAGTTGATTGGCTCCTTTCAGGTCTCTTTCTCTATCCTCAAAATGTTTAGCATAGTTTCTTGCATGTAAACAACGTTCAATTAACACCTATTGAATTAAAATAAATTTAGTTGGACCCCATCAAAATCCACCTATCAGTTCACTATGCAGGTGTTTTCCTTGACTGCATAGCCAAAGAAAATGTCCTGTGATTATGTGATTGAAAAATTACCAAGTAAATTGATATAGGTTTAGGAAAGTCAAAGAAGATTAAAAGAGAAAGTAAATCCTGTAGTGCAATAAAAGTAAACTGTCCAGAAAATTTTAATACACAGTAATTAAATTTCTTATTCATCTATTGGAACTCATGGGAGAGGTTGATATTAACTAGCCAAGGTAGTAATACATTAAATTAACTATCTCCAATTGGCATTAACTTTTATTTTAATAAGGCAGTAATTGTATGTTTAATAAATACTAACGGCTTATTAACATGTAGTGATGGGCCATATGCTAAGGATTTATAAGACATCTTTCTTATTTAAGGATTCAAAATATTTTAATAAATGATACTTGTTGAAAATCATACAAGATTAAAGGAAGACATTAAATATTTCTGCCTTAAGAAAAGCGTGGGTAAAGATCTCTACTAATTATTAGTGCTAATGCATACTAAAGGAGTCTGCTTGGTTATTCATCTTTTGAAATCCCATCAATGACTGCTTGGTCTTGGCAATCCCTTGAGAGCTAATGTAAGCTTGAGACATTCACACTTTGCACTCCCAGCTTCAGTGATAGCGCATCAAAGGGGCAGAGGTTCATAAGTCATACTTTTTGCTCCAGTCCCTGTTAGAAATATCAACAGAACATACTTTCTGAAGAGTTTTCAGTACTTCTAATCACTGTTGGAAACAGGAAGGGCAAAGGTAAAAACACAAAATGTAAAAAAAAGGAAAGGAAACAACATTGAACTTCAAAAAAAAAAAAAAAAAAAGAAGAAGAAAGAAAAATGCTTGTTTTGCATTTGACTAAGTTTAGGATTTTTTTTTCCTCCTGCTTACTAATTTAACCACTCCATGACCCTTGTGAGGACACAAAGTCAAATAGACTTGTCCTTGCACCCTTCTGTACTCTGGGTGACATTTCTAGGCTCAGAGCTCCCACTGACTTCAAAGACAGGAATGGCTGTAGAAGAAATCCACAGGGTGCTGAGGGAAAAAGGCTGAGCACAAAGCATGCAGTTAAATTATCTGAAATGTGGCATTGTTTCTTCATCATCATCTTATAGGCTCAATAAAGTTCTATCTTTAGTATTATATAGCAGATATATTTTTTCCTTTAGGTAAAATGGAAATATCTCTATGTTCTTGAACATCTGAACCCCCACTAAAAATAATAGTTCTGAATATTTTGTTTATATTAATGACAAACCAGAAAGACATTAGGGATGTAGCTCCCTTTCTGCTTTATGGGTCCAAATAATACAGAAGATGCCTGGGCAGTATTCATAAGTTTGAGGGAAACTAATTAAGTCTAATGAGAAACCTATAACATGTTCACAATCATTTGACCAGAGATCTGATTGGGTGAAAAAGAGGAGGAGGCCACAAAAATGGATAAGGTCAGGATAAGGTTTGGTGAAGCAACAAGAGACTGCTATTGTGTAATAGTTTTATCACATTAACATTCTTGCATGTGTATATTTTATGCAATGGTTATCCCATCTCTCCTATCCTCCCATCACCGAATACTTTATTCTTGACCTACATTTGGAGGTAGAAAAGACTAAACATATGCATTTTTTCTTAAGATGCTTCATTCAAAGTGAATTACTTAAAATGTCTATTTTATATAACAACATTTTTACATTAAAAAAGAATTGTCATCTTCACTTGCCGTTTTTGGGTCTCACGTCTTATTTCAACTTTTTTTTTTTGTTTCTCTACTGGCTGCATGTTGACCATTTTAAAACCCTACTGTCAAACACCATTTCATGGTATAATTTCTAATATTTCCACTAACGTTTCTACATCTCCATGTGGAATTCTTTACTTGAACATTTATGTTATCCTTCCTTCCAAAAATCTAATAATGACCTTGTAACTGTGTCACTAATTTCTTCCAGAACTTGTCACTACCCAGCACTCACACTAAATATTATACTGTTAGTACCTGAGAAGCTTTACATTTACCATCTAGTAACTGATACTTATCTTCCTCACCAGAGTAGACTTAGTTGTCATAGTATGATCTCTGATGATGGTAACACAGCTCCGTTAAGAAACCCTTATTCTTGATACAACATATTAATAAATAATAATTGAGAGACTGTAACAGAGAGGAGAGTAAGCAGTAAGCCTATAACCATGATTTTTCTCCTGCACCTGCTCCTGTATTCTGATTACAAAACCTAGGGTCCTATAAAATGCAGTATGTTGTATGCTGTACTCAAAGGGTAAGCAAACGTAGCTAGTGGGAACCACTGCAGGTTAAATCTGGTCACACTCATTCTTTTCCTCTTGTTTATGTCTGCTTTCACCTAAAACAGCACAACTGAGTAGTTCCAACAGAGACTACATCATGATCCACAAACGTTAAAATATTTACTATACGGCTTAAGAAAAAGTTGCCAACATTTTCTCTAGCTAAAAAAACAATGATAATTTCCAAGATCAAGTTTCTGTCTCAGTTTCCTATTTCCTGTCCTTTCCTTTCCTTGTAAACTATGGTGGCGAACCCAGAAGAAATCTCAAGGTCTCCTTTAACTTTCTCTTTAATTTAGAGCAGGGTTTCTGAATTTGGGGTTCATGACTGAGATTTTTCTTGAGAGACTACCTTTCTTTTCGGCTCTTGTATGTGTATCTATTTTTGGAGCAGTGCAGAGTGAGTGGTTAAGAATATCGTTTAGATTCAGATGATTCTGCTATTTGAATCCAAGCTTCAATACTTTGGCTGTGTGAGACGTGATGCAGGTTACTAAGACTTTCTAAATTTCAATTTTTGCATCTGAAATGAAATGAAGTTGATGACATCAACTTGAAAAGACTGTGAGGATAAAAATAAATATGATATTGTAGATAAAGTTCATAATGCACATATCAAGTGCTCACTAACAGCTCCATGTCATCGGTTGAGAAATCTGTTAAATACTTAACAGAATAAGCTTACGTGCCACTCTTGCCCCTGAATCAAATCCAAGCTAAGAAAATGTAGCCATTGTAATGATACCAAATAAAGTCTTACTAACTCATTTAAGAATGAAATGAACACTGTCCATGCTTTCATATACAGTAGAATAATGAGGTACAGTAGAATGAGTTGAATAAAATGTAGCTTCAAAGAACTTGTATTAACTCAAACGTCTGGCTTATTTCTAAGAGTAGCCACAAGTAAATCCTCAGAATTTCTGTAACCATAAAAACCAGTATTGGAGCATTAACATTTTTAAACAATTTTACTTGTATACGGCTATTACGATTTCACTTTAACAGAAAGTGGACAAAACAGAACAGTTTGTTGGTTCAAAAATGATTCAAAGAAAATAAATCAATCAAGTAAATGTTCTAAAATTCTACTGAATTCTCTTAAGCATTATAAAGCATACATATGTGTATATATAAAGATTGAAAACACGTGAATTTAACTAATACATATTTTTTTGCCCAGAGAATAGAATTGAAATGATAAGTTTAGTTTTAGAAAACATATCTGCTTATTTTACTTCTTTTCCAATCTGAAGTGGTACCAGCAGTGTTGAGAATGACAGTACATATGTTATGACTGTTTGAATTTCAGAAAGCCTTTGGTTAAATTCTGCATAATTGGTTCCTGCTTAAGACAGAGCTCGCAAGAATCCAGGAGGAGACATGGGAGTAGATAAAGAATGAGTGGAAGAAACAAAAAACAGACACTCCTGGTAAGAGAAACCATGTCCATTCTGGGGGGAAGTATTAAGAGGGTCCCACATGGAGCAGAGCTTAGATCTTGGCTGCCTTTTATCTGAATAACTGATTCAGACAGGGGGATCAGATTTAAGTGGTTACATTTGCAGATGCTGATTGGAAGACAGTGAATGCGGAGACAGTTGCCAGAGAAATTCGGAAGGCACGAATGTAATTTATTATAGCACAGGAGACCAGCACATGGCATTTAATACTCATAAACACATTACACTCAGAATTTATTTACATAAAAATGCAAAGGGAAAGGGACATGAGGTAAATTCTTAAAATATAGACACATATGACACAGAGTAAAATAAATATCTATAGAAGCCTGGATTTGAGGTTTTTCACACTTAACACTTCAGGGTCTTAAATACAAGAACCAATTATGTTAAGCTATTTATGTTAACATGATACTACTTTGAGGATAATCTATATTGCTTGGGGAATTAAGATAGATTTCAGAATCTCTTACATCTTGGATATAAGTTCAAAGTGCTATAAACAAAGCAGCAATGCAATTCAGTGACTATCCCTCTACAAGTCAATTTGAAAAATAAAATAAGAGAGAAAGGGCACAGTGAGTGTGGTGACATAATCATAAGTCTGTAAATATAAATATTGTGGCATAATATGGTCCTGAAAAATTTGAAAAGATGACTGACAACTGAATGAATGAATGCTGAGCTAGTGCTAGAATGTTCTTTGTCTTCACTCAGTCAATTTAGAAGTAAGCTAACAAAAATTACCCATTCTTCCAAAATAGTCACACATACAAGTGTCATCATTCTAATTTCAGTTTAAAGAAAGCAAGTTCATCATTTCCATTACCAGCTTTCAAAATCAATAGGAAAATGCAAGTGACAGCAAGTAAATGATTTTCTTAAAATACACAATCATAGTATATGAACAATCAGATGATTCACAATGATTTTAAAAGGAAAACGCACATATTTTAGCGCACAATGCTATTTATGCTCTTGTTTAAGTGATTGTTCAAAATACTCCAGAGTGATGACAAAAATCTTGCTTGTCACTGTGATCTATCATCTAAGAGTAAAAACAGAATGAAGAAAGTCATTAGACAAACATCTTCAAATCAAAACCTTGAGACAGAGACTTGCATTTTTAAACTGGTCAGCTGATGCTCATAAAAATAACCAGAAATGATAAGAGAAAAGAAAACTTGAGATCAGATTAAAGGTCTGGAATCATTTTCACAAACATTGATTCACTTCTGGAATGATCCTATATATTCCAGCTTAAAGTTAAAGATATTTTCTGCTTAATTTTGAGCAAACAAAATTACAGGCAACAACCAAATTCCCTACATTCTCTACTTGGAGAAATAAGACCAGACCCAGAGAGCAAATAGGTTTTATCTTTTTTGCCGGTTCTCAGGAATGTATTAGAAACATCTCAAGGTTATTTCTAGGCTCCTTAGTAAAATAATGCCTTGGGTAATTATCACTGTTTCTTGGAGGGAATGTTGGTAGGTTTTTTGTTATCTTAGAGTTAAGCGTACAACTTTTAAACGTACAAATTCTCCTTTTATTACTATTTGTTAGAGAAGAATTGGGGTAAGTGTTATTTCTCTGTAGGACCATTGACTTGTATTCACTCAAAAAAATTACCTGTTCCAACTCTTCCTAGTTTAATGTATTTTCAGAAATACCACCTTTCACTGGAAAACTAAAGTTCTATGAATTTTTCATCTTAAAAGGTGATATTTATATTTTATTTTTCTCTTATTTCAAGAAAAGCATATATTGATCTGCCTCTGATATTAACTATAACACATATGTGATGGGAGATACAAAAATAAAAACATACAGTAATAACAGTTAACACTTATTGATGAATCAGTTGTTTCTCAGGTACTATGGAAATGTCTTATGTCCTTCAACTTATTTATATACAACAAGTCTTGGAAGATGGCATTTATTGTCACTGTTTTACTAGTGAGGAAATAGAATCTTAGGGAAGTTAAGTCACTTGTCCAACATAATATCTGGTCTAGGGCTTAAACTCAACTAGTCATGATTTTCAGAGTCCACATTAAGAAAGATTATAAAAATCAAGTATACCTGAATTTAAAAATATTTGCTAAGTGCTTATTGTGTGACAGGCATTATTCTGAGTGCTGGAAAAAACATAGTGAACATAAGAATGACTATACTATGCAAGATATTTTTCAACGTAAAATAATAGAGTGTGTGCAAGTCTGAGCAGATAGACTACAGTGGATGGTCAAAATCATTTACCAAAGAGAATGAGAATGGCCATCAGATGGTTTCTTTTGTTATATATAATTTTCTGAAATGAAGCCGAAGTATACCAAGGCATAATGTACTGGATATGAGCCCCCCACCACTTATATTTTTTATGAGGCTTCAGAAAATTAAACAGATAGATCATATAGAATGAGTACTATGCTACCAGATATGTGTTTGACATACTATATCCTAGAGAAGGTTGCTTTATCTCCAACTTGAAGTTTAAGAAATCTAAATGATGAGGATGCCATACTTGATAGAGCAGATTATAGAGGCTGTGAGGTCAGATTTGATTTTCTCTGGCTTTAAATGATGCCTCCATTACATCTGAAGAACCTAAAGTACAAATACTTGGATCAACACCCCATCCCATAAATCTGGTGGATTCTCCAATAGACGGAAATGGATTAGAGATCTCACAACCCTAGCGTTTAAAGTTGCTTATGTGAGCTCTCCTCTTTCCCAAACTCTGAAAGGAAGATTCTACAACAGAAAGTCTAATTAAGGGAGAAATCCAGATGTTAAGTATTATTTCATACACCTTTCAGTAAAAGAGGGATAAGCCCTTAATAAGACAACATTGCTTTTATTTCAGCTTTTAAAATTTTGTTTAGCTTAATACAGCGCCACATAAAATCCCTGTATCTGTATACAATCTATAAACAGTAGGACAGGATATTTTATCGTATATTGTCTTAGAAGTCCTGCTAGCTTCTATTTATTCTTCTTTCACATAGCTAGAATTCTTCTTCTGATGTGGCTATAGGTCTGATGTATTAAAATAGCACTTGCTGTATTACTGTGAGATCTGAGTGTTTGCATGTCTACCCTGTCCTTGCTTCCTTCCTTGGAATTTCTCCTGTGGTTTCTATATTGATAAAATGAAGAACATTCGTAAAAACTGTCACAGAGATCATTTGCAAAAAGATCCATGTATTTGCTTTAGACATCAATACAATACAACCTTTGCAGATTTTTTTAATGAAAAAGAATTGAGTCATTTATATTGACTGAATCTATAGCAGAAATTATCCTAATAGTGTTCTCTTTTTCCTAGCTCTTCTCCTTTGTAAACTCCAATTGCCTTAATTTGGCATCAGACCTTTCCAATTTGCCCAATAAAATTTACACATTGCTGACAAATGTAAGCAGGGATTGTTTTTTATTTGTTGTTGTTGTTGTTTTTTGCTTCTGATTTAGTTCCATAAATTTTAGCCTTGTTCTGTTCTCCACACAGACCATGCAGGTAAATAAATTATATACCTAGATTATTTAATAGAATCCTAATATCAATGCTATGGGCAATCTTCTCAAGCCCCACAGCTAATGAGTGGCAGAGCAAATTTCAAGCCAAGATCTCTCTGACTTCAAAAATTCCTACCCTGACTATACCACCTCTCAAATTCTACCAGGTGATAAAATTTCATCCACGCACAGCTTGCTTTTTCTGCTCAGCTAAGTACAAACACAGGAATAGAGGGAGGTTTGTAAATGCATGAATATTAAAAAGGCATAGTTAATATTTTCACTGATATACAAATAATACATCAGTATTGCTTACAAATGACTATAAGGTAGGACATAGAGAGCAGTGAATGACAAGTAATGTATTTCTAACAAGCATAGTTACTCAAGTACCACAGTCTGAATCATGTAGACACTTAGGATTGATGTGTTACAGGAAAATACAGTTGACCCTTGAACAATGCAGGAGTTAGAGGTAGCAACCCCTATCAGTTGAAAATCCTTGTATAACTTTTGACCCTCCCAAAAAACTTACTACTGATAGCCTACTCTTAACTAGAAGCCTTACCAATAACATAAACAGTTGAATAACCATATTTTATGTTATATATTATATACTGTATTCTTACAGTAAAGTAAGATAGATCAAAGAAAATGTTGTTAAAATATAATCAGAAATAAAAAATATATTTCCTAGTCATTAAGTGGAAGTGGATCATCATAAATGTCTTCATTTTCATTGTATTCATGTTGAGTAGGCTAAAGAGGAGGAGGAAGAAGAAAGGTTGATCTTGTTGCTTTAGGGGAGCAGAGGTGGAAGAAAATCTGTGTAAATGTGGACCCATGCAGTTCAATTCTATGTTATTGAAGGGTAAGCTTACTAGAATGTCAGCTCTGAAAAATTCTTAGTGAGTCAAATAGTTTAAAATAGGGTTTACTGTGTGTCTATGTGTTAGGATTGTAGAAGTTTGGAATTGAAATCCATAATAGATTTGCTCTGTTCCAATTCCTTCATTGTAATGTTGGAGGGCCTGTGACTAGAAGAGGCCCAAATCTGATAAATGGTAAAATATCCTTACCTGCAACCACAGGACAGGCTTGTTAACTCCTAATAAAGTGTGCTTTTTATTAACCTAACTTTCCTTCTCCATCCCTGACACACTCATATGCACAAGGGCACAAACATCCACATCCACATCACATTTTTCTTTATACTCACATGTCATGAAAACACTCCCTGACATGACAGGTTTGAAGATTTAAATAAGCAATTATTTTCTAAATGGTTTAGAAAGATCAAGGAAATTTTATGAGATCAGCGCAGAGAAGAAACCACAGCAAAGAGCTGAAAGCTCTGCCAGAGAAAAGAAACATACTCCTGTGAGTGTTTCAATAGAACTCCCCTGCCTTGTTTAGATTTTTCTTTTGGCACAACTACCATAAAAAGATGGGTCTAGGAGCATCTCTGTCAGCCTAGAGGTTTGCACATTTGGAATTCAACTGTGGATTTCTGTCATCTACTCCAAGCAGTGTAATGACCTTGTTCTCATTTTGGATATTGTTAATCAATTGGAAAGACAGGATGACAACTCAGCCAGTGTGGACAATATGGTTGTAAAAAAAGGAATAAGGAGCTGCCACAGTCTACTTGGTGTTGCCATAAACAAATACCTGAGGTTGGGTAACTTATACAGAAGAGAGGTTTATTTGGTTCATGGATCTGCAGGCTGTGAAAGAAGCATGACATTGGCATCTGCATCTGCTGAGAGCTTCAGGTTGCCACTACTCATGGCAGAAGGTAAAGAGGGGCCAGCATGTTCAGAGATATGTGGCTAGAAAGAAAGTGGGGACAGAGGTCGTTTCAGGCTGTTTTCAACCACCAGCTTTCATGCGAATATAATGGAGCAAGAATTCAGTCACCATTAATGAATGACATTAATCTATTCATGAGAAATCCTCCCCCATGTACCAAACTCTTCCTATTTGGCCCATGTCCAACATTAGGATCAAATTCCAACATGAGGCTTGGAGAGGACAAAGAAGCCATAGCAGGAACATTTGGTAAACACCAGAAATCAGAAAATGCATTTGTATCAACTCACTGACAAAATCCTCTGCTCTTCTCAATATCCTAGGTTGGTGTTTGTGTCTGGCACTCCGTGGTGTCATACAGCAGATGCCCCCTTCTGCTTTAATTCAAAATAAATGCAATCTTTGGTTCATAGATTTCTAATTTTTACACATAAAAATAGGACAATGATAAATGAATGATGGCGACAGAAGCAAAGATGCTTTCAGTCCTTTGAAATCTAATCAAAAGAGAAAGACATTTTTGATATTGTTTATTGCTCTATAGGATGTGATATGTATGCCAAGATCTCTAGCCAATAAAATTAAATTATTGTTCTTTGTAAAAAGAATTAATATCATGCTCAATCCGGGATCTACTTAATAATTAGTAGCTATGCAAAGTCTGGTTAGGACGATAGAATAACTTCCTCTTTAGGAAATCATAAATGTGAACATGCAATTCAGAGAGGCTCACATGCCAGGCTGACTTCAAAGAGACCAGATACAAAATTTTGTCTTAATCGGATGTCTTTTTCTTAAAATATGCATATATAAATGGGCCGTTACTGAGAGGGATTTAGGATTAAGAAATATTTCCTATATGATATGTTGGTATTCATTGATTTAATAATTTATTTAATAGATATTTAATATGTATACCAAGCATCAAGATAATAAGTAATTTCATAAGAAATAAGAAATTCTGCTACCTGCTCTTAGGGCAATGACAATCAAAATAAAAGACATATTAATAAACAAATAGTCCACTGTGATGTTACCTTAGGAATGTGCACAAAATGACACAGAAGTACAGAAATCCTTTTTATCAAAATATCAAAAGCTCTTTCTTTCTTCCCACTACACAAGATGTATATCTGAAAATATATCTATCTACATATTTTATATCTCAAAATGTATAAAGAAGATAAATATAGTGGTCACATTATCATATATACTTTAGTAAGTCATTATCATATCTTTTCAGATTTTGCTTCTTTCTCCAAATAATTATTTTATTTTTTATTTCTCTTCTTTTCCATCCACTATCCTTTTTCAGCAGAACTACAGTGTTAAGTCTGCTTTTCCTTTGGGAAGTAGCTAAGCAAAATTTAAATGTTTTGCATACTAATGATATTCTGTGTTTTTACTTTATAATGGTTTTTAAACAGTAAAGTACTAATGAATTTGTATTTTTTCTTATTTAGATTTTAGTTACTCACCATTTTTTACTTTCTAGAGAAAGAGTTATATTCCAGAAAAACAAACATACTTTTCAAAAATTTAGGGGAATATGAGAAGATTACAGGATTTTAGGAGATTGTCATATCTGGAATTTATACATCAGTGTCTGCAGAAGGAAGTGAGACTTGTTAGAATGATGATATTCTGTCATTACTGAAGTCTGAGTTTGTTAATCTTTGTTTTAGAAACTGTTGGGTTAAAGCAGAAATACATGTACATATATGTACATACGCAAAGTAATATATATACATATGCATACATGCCATACATTCATTTCTGTGTATATAAAGTTTTCAGCAACAAAGTCTGAAACAAAAGAGAAGATATTACTTGCCCTATAGATCTGGAAATTTCTACATAAGAAATTTAATTTCAAAATTTACCTACCTATCACCTACGTATTCTACCTACCTATCTGTCTAGTCTACCTATCTGCCTGTCTACCTACCTATCTACCTATCTATCCATCTATCTACCTATGTACCTAACAACCTATCTACCTATCTAGTCTACCTACCTATCTACCTATCTATCTACCTACTTATCTACCTATCTACCTACCTATCTATGTATTTTCTTACCTATGTATCTATGTATCTACCTACGTATCTACCTACCTGTCTATCTACCTATCTAGTCTACCTTCTATCTACCTATCTACCTACCTACCTATCTAATCTACCTACCTATCAACCTACAACTTTACTGTCTACCTACCTACCTACCGACCTACCTATCTACCTACCTATCCACCTGTCTATCTACCTATCTACCTACCTACCTATCTCTCTACATACCTATCTACCTATTTATTTACCTATCTGCCTATTTATCTACCTACCTATCTCCCTATCTACATACCTATCTACTTATCTAATCTACCTACCTATCTATCTACCTACCTATCAACCTATCTATCTCCCTACCTATCTACCTATCTGCCTACCTACCAACCTACCTCTCTACCTATCTACTAATCTATCTACCTATCTACTTATGTAATCTATCTACCTACATACCTATCTACCTATCTATCTACTTATGTAATCTACCTATCTACCTACCTATCTACCTACCTATCTACCCACATACCTATCTACCTATCTAATCTACCTACCTATCTACACACCTATCTACCTATGTACCTACCTATCTACTTACTTATCTACCTATCTACCTACCTATGTATTTACCAATCTATCTACCTATCTATCTACATATCTATCTACCTACCTATGTACATATCTACCTACCATCTTTACTTTGCCTCTATTATTCCTCAACCTCTAATTGTGATTTGAGGGTGTGTCTTCAAATTTTTACCTCTGGAATAGAAAAAAAAATGCTCCTTTGTTTTAAATTAAGAATTAAAGACTCTCCGATGGGATTTGATTGTCTTGTTTGCATTGAAAGTATCATCTTTACCTCAAAAGTTCTACAAAATTTGAATATATGCCTTGCATATTATTTAGAAAATCAAAATTTTAATAAGGCCCCATAGCAGAAGAGCAAGTATCAGACTGCAGCTCCCAATTGAGTTAGTTCTCCAAATAGTAGTGCCTTCTCATGGCATTGAAAGTCAGTTAGAAAAGAAACTCTGTCTAGAATGAAAAAGGGAATCTGGGATGGGCTGCCTGTGTGTGGGCACGAGTGTGCGTGTGTGTGTGTGTGTGCATTTGTGTGTGTGTTTATTCGATGAAACCAATATTGATTATTATCTCTACCAGGCATATGGGTAAACAGCAGAAAATAGTCAATGCGTTCTTATTGTAAGATAATACGAGCATTTTTATTTCAAACATTAGTTTACTTAGTTTCTCCTAGGTCATCCAATTTACATACAGAAGAGCCAGAATTTGAATCTATGCTTGTTTTTATCATTGTATCCACTTTGATATATAGTATTTGTTGTAAAATTACATTAATCTCTTTTCATGAAACCTAAAAAAATCACCAAATGCACAGAAAACACATAATATTTTAAATATGGAAAAGAAAAAAGGTACAGTTATTTTTCAAATACTTTATATATAAATATGTGCCAGTGCTTAGATTGGTGTTTAATTTGCTTTTCTATTATGCCGTGTTCTTTTTCCTTCGATAACTGTCTCCTCAATTTTCTTATGGAGCCAGTGGAATTTCTTCCCCTTGTAGGTTTTACATTTCCCTTCACTCTTTAACATGTTTACATACATTTAGTTCTTATCCATGTTCATTAAATTGAGATGAAAAGAGAAGATTATTCAAACAGGTACCAGCAAATTAAGATAAACACAGTTTACATTATCCACTCATTTGTGCACAAGTGTCTCCCTCTGGATTTAAATTAGCTAAGAAGGAACACAAATTGAAAATATTTATCAGACATTGTCACTTAGAGCTGAAAAATGGAGGATGTACTTTTCAGTAAGGGGACTTCGCTTATGTTTAGTTCATAGGAGAAATGCATTCCTTCCTACTGCATTAAGTACTGTGACATGGATTTTACATAGAATCTTTCTTTGTGCCACAGATCAGGAGTATGATAACTCCCTAGAAAGTTTTTTTTTAGTCAAGAGTTTTAAAAATTCAGTTGCATATCACCTTAGAGATGATGCAAGCATTTAAACATAATGAACATATGTACTATTCTCTGAAAAATTAAAGAATCTAGTAACGGAAGTGGCCACCCACAGAGACAGCTCACTCATTGTCCCTGCTGATATCATATCGTTACTGTATCTTCCTCACTCTATTCTCCAATCACTCTCTGTTTCTATTGCCAATTTACCTTTTATAAGATGATGATATAGCTAGTTTCATCATCTCCCACAAGGAAACTATGAACTCATTGAGAGTTGCAACAAAGTGCTGGTTGTTATTATTTTTTTAACTTTTCTACATATCCATATGCCTGAGAATCAGTCGAGTATCATATATTACAGAATGTTGATGCATGAGTTACCTGAATGAATGGGTGAATGGCAAATTGGGCAAATAAATCCAGATTTCTTGTTTTGTATAATGTCACGGTCATCTGGAATATGGTGTGATACGTTGAGAACACCACTAAAATTTCAGGTTACATTCTGAAAATAAAGTGATTGTAGCCGAAAAGGGCCTTTACGTTATGTATTGGGGTCTTGAGTTTGGTAAGTCAGACTTATGGACAGTGTGTTTAAAAAGTATGATAAAAACTGAACACAGCCATCTTAAAGAATTGAGATAAATTACAGACGCCTGTCAATTCCTATGCAATTAGACATATCCAATTCATCATTAGCAGTGTATAGATATCTGTTTCTTATTAGCTTTCTCTCTAACTTTTTAATAGCTGTGTGCTCCAAGTTTCTCTCCAGAGATAAGTATTCAAATTTTCAAAAGTGTTTTAGTTCTGATGTGGTGTTAATAAACCTAACATTATGATATCAAACTTTAAAACTTCATGGAAAATTTTAAAGAGCAAAACTGACTCCAAAAAACCTAAAACTACTATATATCGATATATACCACTATAATCCAACCATGAGGAAATTGCCTAGAATGCAGGTAAAAGTAACTTAAAATATTAGGTATGAATGGCATAAAGAAAATGTATTTCCAGGACAGCATTTATATATGCACAAAAGTGAGAAATTAGAACATACGGCATAGAAGTAATAATCAAACATGTGGCTAAGGGTAATTTATAAAAATTAAGTAACAGACAAGCTAATTTACAGACTTCATTGTAATTTCAGACTATCACAGTGAAAAGAGACACTCAACTATAATTCATTTTGAAAAACATATATGATTTAACAAGCCAATGAAAAATCTGCATGAGAATTCAGATAGATAAAAATTGTAATAATGTATATAAGGTAGCCAGGCTGATTATAGTCTTGTCTCTGCAGTAGTGGATGCCAGAAGAAAATAGGAAAGGCCTATGGAGTTTAAATAGGGAAAATGACCCCTTGTTGTAGTAAAAACATACCCATTGTTATATACCTTTTTGAATGAAAAGATTCAACAGAAAAATCTCATGGAAACCCAAGGAAGCTGCACATTTCCAAACTGGATATATGTCCAGAACTAAGAAAATGGTATACTTATTTCTCCTGGATGCATATCAGCTTTTTTCTTCCTTTTCTGTACCAGGTAGTTTTTATTGAGTCACAGCTATTATAGTCATAGTTTTTGTTTTTCAAAAACACTGGAGAGGCTGTCAGTCAATGCTGCTCTCTTTCAGGAACCTTGGTGTTAGCAGGTTGGGTCTTTCTTGGAGGATAGCTTACAACAAATAATCGGGAAGTATTCGATCCTACATTTCTTAGGTAGCAATATCTGGTAAATGTCAAATTTGCTCCAGTCTGCCCAGGGGAAAAGCCTGCTAACAATATACAACAAAAACAGGCCTGGTGTGGTGGCTCATGCCCGTAATCCCAACACTTTGGGAGGCTCAGGTGGGCAGGTCACCTGAGGTCAGGAGTTCAAGATCAGCTTGGATGACATGGTGAAATCCCATCTCTACTAAAAATACAAAAGTTAGCCTGGCATGTTAGTACGTGTCTGTTGATCCAGCTACTTAGTTAGGAGGCTGAGGCAGGAGAATCGCTTGAACCCAGGAGGCAGAGGTTGCAGCGAGCCAAGATGGCATCACTCCACTCCAGCCTGGGTGACAGAGTGAGACTCTGTCTCAAAAAATACAAATGTAAAATAAATAAAAAATAATACAATACAATACAATAAAATAAAGTTTCAGCAGATATTGCAAAGCCTGAGAAACACATGAAATTGTCCTTATTCTACACCTGTAAACTTACGTTGATGAATGGGTTAAAAACAGGGAGATGGAAGGAAAAATTAGGGTCAGTAATTTGTTTTCAAGAATTATTTTCTTATTCTTATTTATAAAGTTGATCTGGGATTGGATTCTTTCTATGCCAACTAAGATATTAACAACAAAGAGAACGTATTACATAAATCAGCCTGTAGAAACAAATAAAGCAAAGCTATAAATGACACAATTCATAAAGTGAGATGATAGAAGAGCAAGCATCTGGTATGACAAAAAAAGGGTAAGGACCAGTATCCCCTATTAACATACAACTGCTTTTTCCATTGAAAATCAAAAGCCAACTATATACTTCTAACAAAAAATATGACTAACAAAATATCACAAAAAAATAAAAAGGATGAAATGTAGGGGAGGAGATAGAACAGGATTGCTGAATGGATGCTTCCAGCAATTGTCCTTCCCTGCAGGAAAATCATATTGAACAACTGTCTACACAAAAATGTACCTTCGTAAGAACCAGAACTCAGGGGAGTAATCCCAATACCTTATTGTTACATCATATTAAGGAAAGAGGCACTGAAGAGGATAGAAAAGATAGTCTTGAGTTATTGACACCCCCTCTTCCTTATTGCTGTGCGGTAACCATGTGGCATGAAGAGAGAGACTGTGTGCTTGAAGAAGGGGCAGCTCAGGGACTGTGGGACTTTGCATTGGAACTCACTGCTACCCTGTCACAGAGGAAAGCAATGCAGGCAGAGCTCAGCTAGTGCCCACAGAGGAATCGTTTGGACCACTATTAGCCTGAGGCAAATCCTCCATTCCAGTGGTTGGAACCTGAGTTCCAGCAAGCCCCACTACTGCAGGCTAAAAGTGCCCTGGGGTCCTAAAAACACTTGAAAGGCAGTCTAGGCCACAAGGAGTGCAATTCCTGGTCAAGTCCTGTTGCTATGCTGGGCTTAGGGCCAGTGGACTTGGGGTGCATGCAATCTAGTGAGACACCAGCCAAAGTAGCCAAGGGAAGGCAGTATAGCTTGAAGATCCAGGAGAGACTCTTTCCCTCTGCTTGTGGAGAGAAGAGTAAATAGAATTTCATCTTGCAACTTGGATACCAGCTCAGTCATAGCAAAATAGGGCACCCAGCAGAGTCCTGAGGTCCCCATTCTAGGCTCTAGCTCACAGATGAGATTTCTAAACACACCATGGGCCAGAAAGGAGCCAACTGCCTTGAAGGGAAGGACCCAGACCTGGCAGGATCCATCACCTGCTGGCTAAAGAGTCCTTCTGCCTGAAGGTCCAGTAGTAGCACAAAGGTAGCTAGGCAATACTCACCATGTACCTTGGGTGAGACCCAGAGTCATGCTGGATTCAAGTGCAACCCAACACATCTCTAGCTATGGTGGCTATGGGGGAAGAACATTTCTACTTGAGAAAAGGAAAGGGAAAAGTAAAGGGAACTTTGTCTTGCAGCTTAGGTACCAGTTAAGCCACAGAGGGCAGAGCACCAAGCAGGCTCCTGGGACACTCAGTTCTAGGCCTTGACTCCTGGATAGCATTTCTAGACCTATCCTAGGCCAGATTGGAGCCCACTGCCATGAAGGGAGACAATCAACATTCACCATGCGCTGACTGAAGAGCCCTTGGATCTTGAGTGAGTATCAGCGATAGCCAGGCAGTACTTGCTGCAGGACTGGGACAGTGGTGGCAACAGGGACAGACTCCTCTGATAAAGCAAAGTGGAGGAAAGGGTGGGAAGGACTTTATCTTGCAGCTTGGTTACCAGCTTAGCCACAGCAGAATAGAGTATCAGATAGAATACTAAGGTTCCCATCTCCAGGCCCTAGATCTCAGATAGCACCTCCAGATGTCACCACCCTGAGGGGAAAGACACAAGCCGGGCTAGAGTTGCCACCTGCTAATTGTAGATGCTTTGGGACTTGGTAAAGATAGGTGGTAGCCAGGCAGTGGTCACTGTGGGCCTTGAGCAATTTGCAGAGCTGTAGTGGCTTCGGGTCTGACCCAGTGCTGTCCCAGTGGTGGCAGCCACAGGGGTGCTTGTGTCACTTTTCTCCCAGCTTGAGGCAGCTCAGAGAGAGAGAGAAAGAGAGAGAGAGAGAGATTCTATTTCTCTAGGGGAAAGTAAGGAAGAGAACAAGAATCTCAGCCTGGTAATCCAGGGAATTCTCCCAGATTTTACCCAAGACCACCAAGGCAGTACCCCCACAAATCTGCACTAGCCACAAAGCATTACTGCTCCTAAGGTGCCCCCTAAAGCAGATGCAGCTGCAGTCACCAAAGACTTAAATCACAACACCCAAATCCCTTCAAATACCTGGAAAACCTTCCCAAGAAGGATGGGTACAAACAAACTGAGACTGCAAAGACTACAAGAAATACCTAAGTCTTCAATGCCCAGACACTGATACACATCCATAAACATCAAGATCATCCTAGAAAACATAACCTCAACCAAATGAACTAAATAATGTACCAGCGACCAATCCCGGAAAGACAGCGATATTTGAACTTTCAGAGTATTCAAAATAACTGTATTAAGGAAGCTCAACTAAATCAATATAACACAGAAAAGGAGTTAAGAATCCTATCAGATAAATTTAACAAAGAAATTGAAATAATTAAAGAGCATCAAGAAAAAATTCTAGAGCTGAAAATGCAATTAACATACTGAAGAATGCAACAGAGTCTCTTAGCAGAACTGATCCAGCAGAAGAAAGTATTACTGAGTTTGGAGACAGGCTACTAAAAATACATAGTCAGAGGAGACAAAAGAAAAAAAATAGAGAAGAATGAGGTATGCCTACAAGATACGGAAAATAGCCTCAAAAAGACAAATCTAAGAGTTTTCTTAAAGATAAAATAGAGAAAAAAGAGATTGAGGTAGAAGATTTATTCAAAGGGATAATAACAGAGAGCTTCCCAGACCTAGAGAAAGATATCAATATTCATGTACAATAAGGTTATAGAACAGCAAGCAGATTTAACCCAAAGACTACCTCAGGGTATTTGATAATCAAAATCCCAAAAGTCAAGGACCAAAAAAAAAAAAAAAAAAAAAAGATTCTAAAAGTAGCAAGGGAAAATAACAAAAACAAACTATGTTATGTTACAAAATATGTTTTGTTACAAAGTATGGCAGCCGACTTCTCAGTGGAAACTTTACAGGCAAGGAGAGAGTGGCATAACATATTCAAAGTACTTCAAGAAAACAATGTTTATCCTAGACTAGTACATCCAAGAAAAATATCCTTTAAACATCAAGGGAAAATAAAAACTTTCCCAGATAAACAAAAGCTGAGCTACTTCAACACCACACCTGTCCTACAAGAAATGTTACAAGGAGTTCTTGAATCTGAAAGAAATGATATTAATGAGCCGTAAGAAATCATCTGAAGGTACAAAACTTATGGGTAATAGTAAGTAAACAGAGGATTATAGAATATTATAACACTGTACTTATAGTGTGTAACCACTAACATTTTAAGTAAAAACCTGAAAGATGAACCTGTCAAAAATAATAACTGTAACATCTTTTCAAGAAATACTGTAATAAGATATAAATAAAAACAACAAAAAAGTTTAAAAATGGGAGAAATGAAGTTAAAGTGTAGAATTTTTATTAGTTTTCTTTTTCCTTGTTTGTTTTTGCAATCAGTTGTTGTCAGTTAAAAATAATGGGTTATATTATTTGCAACCTCATGGTAACATTAAATAAAAAAACATACAACAGACACACAAAAAATAAAATGCAAGAAATGAAATAATACCACCTAAATCTTCACTAAAAGGAAGACAAGAAGGAAAGGAAAAGAAAGAATGAAAGAAAGAAAGAAAGAAAAAGAAAGAAAGGAAGAAAGAAAAGACCAGAAAACAAACAACAACATGGTGGGAGTAAGTCCTTTTCAATACTAACTTTGAATGTAAATGAACTAAACTCTCCAATCAAAAGACAAAGTGGAGAAAAAATAAGACCCCATGCTCTGTTGCTACAGGAACCACACTTCATCTATAAAGATACAAATAGACTGAAAATAAAATAATAGAAAAAGATGTTTCATGCAAATGGAAACCAAAAAAGAGCAGGAGCAGCTTTACTTGTATTAGACAAAGCAGACTTCAAGACAAAAACTATAAAAAAGATAAAGAAGGTTATTAAATAATGATAAAACAGTCAATTCAGCAAGATGATATAATACTCATGAATATATATGCACACAACACTGGTGTATCTGGATATATAATGCAAATACTATTAGAAAACAAGAGAGAGACCCCATTATAATAATAGCTGGAACCTTCAACACCTCCCTTTCAGCATTGGCTAAATCATACAGGCAGAAAGTCAACAAAGAAACATCTAACTTAAATCAGTACTATAGACCAAATGGACCTAATTGATATTTACAGAACATTTCATCCAGCGGTTGCATAATACACATTCTTCTCCTCAGCACATGGATCATTCCCAAAGACAGACCATATCACAGACCACAAAATAAGTCTTAAAAAATTCTAAAGAATTGAAATCATATCAAGTATCTTCTCTGAATACAATGAAATAAAACTAGAAATCAATAAGAAGAGGAACTTTGAAAACTATACAAACACATGGAAATTCAACAGTATGCTCCTGAATGACCAGAGGGTCAATGAAGAAATTAAGAAGAAAAATTAAAAAATATTTTTGAAACATACAAAAATTGTAACCCAACATACCAAAAACTGTGACATACATCAAAAGCAGTACTAAGAGGAAAGTTTATAGAAATATGCACCTACATCAAAAAAGTAGGAAGACTTCAAATATACAACCTAATAATGCATCTTAAAGAACTAAAAAAGCAAGAGCAAACCAAACCCAAAATTAGTAGAAAAAAAGCAATAATACAGATCAGAGCAGAAATAAATGAAATTTAAACAAAAAAGAGCAATAGAAAAGATCAACAAAGTGAAAAGCTGGTTTTTCAGAAAAAGATAAATAAAATTTACAGATCATTAACAGGATGAAGAAAAAAAGAGAGAAGACCCAACTAAATAAAATCTGAAATGGAAAAGCAGACATTATATCCAATATTACAGAAATTTAATATATTATTAGAAGCTAGTATGAGCAATTCTATGCAAATAAATTTCAAAACCTACAAGAAGTGGATAAATGTCTAGACACATACAACCTACCAAGATTGAACCATGAAGAAATACAAAACCTTAACAGACCAATAACAAACAATGAGATCAAAGCCGTAGTAAAAATTCTACCAATAAAGAAAAGCCTAGGATATGATGATTTCATTGCTGAATTTTCCCAACATTTAAAGAAGAACTAATACCGATCCTACTCAAACTAATTCCAAAAATAATGGTGGAAGGTATACTTCCATACTCATTCTATGAAACCAGTATTACTCTAATACTAAAACTAGAACAAGACACATCAGAAAAAAAAAGAGAATGACAGGCCAGTATCCTTGAGGAACATGAATGCAAAAATCTTCAACAAAATACTGTGTGACAAAACTGCACAGTAAAAAGATCATTTGTTATGACCAGTGAGATGACCAGGAATGGAAGAATAATTCAACATGTGCAGATCAATCAGTTTAATACATCATTTCAACAGAATAAGTGAAAAAATAAATGATCATTTCAACTGATCCTAAAAAAAATTTGATAAAATTCAACGTCTTCATAATAAAGAAAAAAAAAACCCAAACTGTTTTTTTCAAATATAATCCTCAAGTATACTTTTAAAAATATATAATTCTTAAAAAACTTTTTGTTATATTTTTCCAAATATAAGATCATATTATCTACAAGCTGATCATATCATATATCATATCATATCATATATCAACTTGGGGATGATATAATATTATATTTGGAAAAATAAAAAGACTCCACCAAAACACTGTTAGAACTGATAAACAAATTCATTAAAGTTGCAGTATACAAAAGCAACATACGAAAATAAGTAGCATTTATATATGCCAACTGTGAGGAACCAGAAAAAGAAATCAAGAAAGCAACCTCATTTGTAATAGCCACAAATAAAATAAAATACCTGGGAATAAGTTTAACCAAAGAAGTTAAAGAGCTCCAAAATGATAACTATAAAATATTAATGCAAAAAACTGAAGAGGACATCAAAAGATGGAAAGATATTTCATGTTCATGGATCGGAAGAATCAATATTGTCAACATATTTATGATATCCAAAGCAATGTACGGATTCAATCCAATATTTATCAAAATACCAATAACATTCTTCACAGAAATAGAAAAAAAAAATTCTAAAATTTATATGGAACCACGAAAGACTCAGAATAGCAAAAGCTATCCAAAACAAAATGTATAAAACTAGAAGAATCATGTTACCTGGGTTCAAATTATACTACTGAACTATAGTAACCCAAGCAGCATGGCACTGATATAAAAAACAGACACCTAGATCAATAGAACAAAGCAGAGAACCCAGAAATAAACCCATACACCTACATTGAACTCATTTTTCACAAAAGTGGCAAGAAAATGTATTTGGGAAAATATAGTCTCTTTAATACATGGTGCTGGGAAAATTGGATATTCATAAGCAGAGGAATGAAACTAGACCCTTGTCTCCTACCATACACAAAAATCCAATCAAAGTGGATTAAAAACCTAACTCTAAGACCTCAGACTATAAAATTACTAAAAGAAAACATTGGGGGAAATTCTCAAGGACAATGGACTGGGCAAAGATTTCTTGGCTAATACCCCAAAAGCACAGTGAACCAGAACAAAAAAGGAGAAATAGTTAAAAAGCTTCTGTGCAGCAAAGGAAACAATCAGTAAAGTGAAGAGACAATCTGCAGGATGGGCAAAGTATGAGCAAATTACCCATCTGACAAGGGATTAATAACCAGAATATATAAGGAATGTAAACAACTCAATAGGAAAAAAATTAAGTGATCTGATTAAAAAATGGACAAGAGATCTGAACAGACATTTCTCAAGACATTCAAATGGAAAAGAGGTATATAAAAAGTGCTCAACATCATCGATCATCAGAGAAATGCAAATCAAAACTACAATGAGATGTCATCTTACCCCAGTTAAAATGGCTTGTATCCAAAAGACAAGCAATAAGGAATGCTGGTGAGGATGTGGACAAACCGACTTTCCTACATTGTTGGTGGGAATGTAAATTAGTACAACCATTATGGAGAATAGTTTGGAGGTTTCTTTAAAAACTAAAAATAGAGCTACCATATGATCCAGCAATTGAACTGCTAGGCATATATCCAAAAGAAAGAAAATCAATATATCAAATAGATATCTGCACTTCCATGTTTTTGCAGCACTATTCGCAATAGCCAAGATTTTGAATCAATCTATGCGTCCCTCAACAGATGAATGAACAAAGAAAATGTGATACATACACACAATGGAGTACTATTCAGTCACAAAAAAGAATAAGATCCTGTCATTTGCAACAACATGGACGGAACAGGAAGACATTATGTTAAGTGTAATAAGACAGGCACAGAAAGGCAAACTTCACGTGTTCGCATTTATGGGAGCTAAAACATTAAAACAATTGAATTTATGCAGAGGCTGGGAGGTGTAATGGGAGTGGCAAGTGGGAATGGTTAAAGAGCTAAAAAATATAGTTAAACAGAATGAACAAGATACAGTATTTGGTAGTACAACAGGATGAATACAGTCAACAATAATTTGTTGTTTCTTTTAAAAAAACTAAGAGTATAATTGGATTGTTTGTAACACAAAGAAGGGATGAAGGGATAAATGCTTGAAGTGATGGATACCCCATTTACCTTGATGTGATTATTATGCATTGTATGCCTGTTTAAAAATATCTCATGTACCCTATAAATATATTAATCTACTTCGTACCCACAAAAATTTAAAATAAATAATAAAATAAAAAGAATAGTCAAAGTCATAAGAGGCAAAAGCAAGCAAGGTAAGGGTCATGGTAAGAATAATTTCGTACAAAGTAGAAATCAAGGCAGAAATCATTAAACAAAAAAGAGAACTTGTTTTCTGTTTCATAATGCATAATCCACCATGAATGTGTAACTGTCAAAAGCTTAATGAATCAAATATTATAGTACCAACATGTTATGATTTAGTTTTAAAGCCAAAAATGAAATAAAATGAAGAGAGAAAAAATAGAAGACATCAAACACATCTTTTTTTTTTTTAACCAACATGATATTGGTTTAAAAGTATACATAGAAAGCTGTTTTTTAAACACACATAAAATACGGATGTATTTTTTAAAAAATACGTAGAGAAGTACTATTTATATAATAATAAAAGAAACACGGAATTAACCCCAGTGCCCATCAATGATGGATTGGATAAAGAAAATGTGTTGCACGTACACCATAAAATATTATGCAGACACAAAAAAGAATGAAATCAGGTCCTTTTGAGAGGTGACAGCGTGCTGGCAGTCCTCACAGCCCTCGCACACTCTCAGTGCCTCCTCTGCCTGGGCTCCCACTTTGGCGGCACTTGAGGAGCCCTTCAGCCCACTGCTGCACTGTGGGAGCCCCTTTCTGGGCTGGCCAAGGCTGGAGCCGGCTCCCTCAACTTGCAGGGAGGTATGGAGGGAGAGGCGCGAGCGGGAACAGGGGCTGCACGCTGTGCTTGCGGGCCAGCTGGAGTTCCAGGTGGGTGTGGGCTTGGCCGGCCGGCACTCAGAGCAGCCGGCGGGCCCTACCAGCCTCGGGCAATAAGGGGCTTAGCACCCAGGCCAGTGGCTGCAGAGGGTGTACTGGGTCCCCCAGCAGTGCCAGCCCACCGGCACTGCACTCGATTTCTCACCGGGCCTTAGCTGCCTTCCCTTGGGGCAGGGCTCAGGACCTGCAGCCCACCATGCCTGAGCCCCCCACCCCCTCCGTGGGCTCCTGTGCGGCCCCAGCCTCCCCGATGAGCGCCGCCCCCGATCCACGGCCCCAGTCCCATCGACCACCCAAGGGCTGAGGAGTGCGGGCGCATGGCACCAGGACTGGCAGGCAGCTCCCCCGGCAGCCCTGGTGTGGGATCCACTGGGTGAAGCCAGCTGGGCTCCTGAGTCTGGTGGGGATGTGGAGAACCTTTATGTCTAGCTCAGGGATTGTAAATACACCAATCAGCACCCTGTGTCTAGCTCAGGGTCTGTGAATGCACCAATGGACACTCTGTATCTAGCTACTCTGGTGGGACCTTGGAGAACCTTTATGTCTAGCTCAGGGATTGTAAATACACCAATCGGCACTCTGTATCTAGCTCAAGGTTTGTAAACACACCAATCAGCAGCCTGTGTCTAGCTCAGCGTTTGTGAATGCACCAATCGACACTCTATCTAGCTATTCTGGTGGGGCCTTGGAGAACCTTTGTGTTGACACTCTGTATCTAGCTAATCTGGTGGGGAAGTGGAGAACCTTTGTGTTTAGCTCAGGGATTGTAAACGCACCAATCAGCCCCCTGTCAAAACAGACCACTCGGCTCTACCAATCAGCAGGATGTGGGTGGGGCCAGATGAGAATAAAAGCAGGCTGCCCGAGCCAGCAGTGGCAACCCGCTCAGGTCCCCTTCCACACTGTGGAAGCTTTGTTCTTTCGCTCTTTGCAATAAATCTTGCTACTGCTCACTCTTTGGGTCCACACAGCTTTTATGAGCTGTAACACTCACCTCAAAGGTCTACAGCTTCACTCCTGAAACCAGCAAGACCACAAGCCCACCGGGAAGAACGAACAACTCCAGACGCCCTGCCTTAAGAGCTGTAACACTCACCGGGAAGGCCTGCAGCTTCACTCCTGAGCCAGCGAGACCACGAACCCACCAGAAGGAAGAAACTCCGAGCACATCCGAACATCAGAAGAAACAAACTGCAGACGCGCCAACTTAAGAGCTGTGACACTCACTCACCGCGAAGGTCTGCAGCTTCACTCCTGAGCCAGTGAGACCACGAACCCACCAGAAGGAAGAAACTCGGAACACATCCGAACATCAGAAGGAACAAACTGCAGACGTGCCAACTTAAGAGCTGTGACACTCACCGCGAAGGTCTGCAGCTGCACTCCTGAGCCAGCCAGACCACGAACCCACCAGAAGGAAGAAACTCCGAACACATCCGAACATTAGAAGGAACAAACTGCAGACGCACCAACGTAAGAGCTGTAACACTCACTGCGAGGGTCCGCGGCTTCCTTCTTGAAGTCAGTGAGACCAAGAACCCACCAATTCCGGACACACTTTGAAACAACATGGACGCAGCTGGAGGCCATTATCCTAAGTGAACTAACAGAATCAGAAAACCAAAGACCAAATTAATAGAAATAACATTATTCAGAAATACGAAATTAAAATCTGATAATATGCATTTTGACAGAATTTCTAGAAATCAAGGTTAAAAGTGAGGGAGTAACTTTACTACCAACTTATTGGTAGTAAAATAAAAACCTCTAAGATGGAGGTTTTTAGAACCATGTATAATTTACATAGTATTTAAATTACTAAGGGTAAATTATAATTTTTGTTTCTTTTTTTTTTCACCCAGGCTACAGTGCAGTGGCCTGATTGCAGCTCAGCTCACTGCAGCCTTGACTTCCCAGTCTCAAGCAATCCTCCTACCTCAGACTCCCAAGTAGCCAGGACTAAAGGCCTGTTTAATTTTTTTTAGTTTTTTTTTTTGTAGAAACAAGGTTTCACCATGTTGCCCAGGCTGTTCTCAAACTCCTGGGCTTAAGTGATCCTCCCCCTACCTCCACCTCTCAAAGTGCTGGTATTGCAGGCAAGAGCCACCACACCTAGCCTTAAATTGTAAATTTACAGTATGTTTTCTGTTATCACATTAAGCTTATATTTGCTACCATTTGAATTTGTAAAATGCTTTCATTTATATTTGCCATTAAAACCAACACAATATAACGGTAACTATCTCTCTCTTCACAGTCCACAGATGAGAAAAAATAAATTCCTAGAGTTTCACTGACTGTCTTGTGTTCAGAGTTCACAAATCATAGCTCTGAGGCTTGAATCATTTATCTTGTATTTTTTAACAAGTGTTTGTTCAATTACATCACAGTCATCTCATTTTTGTTTTTCATATTTATTATATATAATGTATATGAATTAACACTGATCAACAAAAATTCAATATATACAAATTAAGTAGAGTATGAAGGGAAATTAATATCTGCTTAGGAAATAAAGGGTATTTGCAACCTTAAAGTGTGTGTGTGTGTGTGTGTGTGTTTCTTTATCAGCCTTGCCAGAGGTTTCTGAGCATTTTTAAAGTTGTATATGTCTATTTTATTTATTTATTTTCTTTTTAAAACCAAACTTTGACTTTGATACTTTTCTGTTGTGCTTTTTTCTCTGTTTGGTGTTGATTTGTGTTTTCCAAGAAGAGATATTTATATATCTGGTACTTGTGAATAGGACCTTATTTGCTGCTTATAGGTCCTTTGTGGATGTAATTAGACTTAAGATGACACATACTGGAGTAGAGTGGGTTCTTAATCCAAAATGGCAGGTGTACTAATAATAAGAGGAAGAAAGACCCAGAGATGGTCACAGAGGGAGGACAGTCGTGTGATGATAGAGGGAGATTAGAATTAATGTGACTGCAAAATGACAGCAACTACCAGAAGCCACAAGAAAGAGAGCATGAAAAAGATTCTCCTTCTGAACCCCAGAAGGGGGACAAATTCTGCCAGCACTTTGATTTTGGACTTCTGGCCTCCTGAATTGTGAGAGAATGCAATTGCTGTTTTAAACTACCCAGTTTGTAGTGATTTGTTACGGCAATGCTAGGAAACTAATACACCCTCATTTTTGGGTTTAGTTTGCTACTCTATTTTCACTTTTCTTCTATGTAAAAATGCTTTTCTTCTATGTAAAAATGCCTTCTAGGCCAGGCGCAGTGGCTCACACCTGCAATCCCAACACTTTGGGGGGCTGAGGCGGACAGGTCACTTGATGTCAGGAGTTCAAGACCAGCCTGGCCTACATGGTGAAACCCCTTCTCTACCATAAAATACAACAAATTAGCCAGGCATGGTGGTGCATGCCTGTAGTCCCAGCTAGTCAGGAGGCTGAAGTGGGAGAATTCCTTGAACTTGGGAGGCAGAGGTTGCAGAGAGCCGAGATCAGGACACTGCACTCCAGACTGGGTGACAGAGTAAGACCCTGTCTCAAAAAAAAAAAAAAAAAAAGAAAAGAAAAAGAAAAAGCCTTTTAGGTTATATATTTCTTGGCAAACATGGGGTTAGTGGCATTTTCATTGTTCTTCAATTTAATATTTGCTAATTTCCTTTTGTCCCAGGTGTTATATAGACATGTACTGTGTAATTTCAAGATATCTGAATGCTTTCTATTTATCTTGTTTTATTGAGTTCTAGTTTAATTCCTTCGTGGTCAGAGATGTTCTAAATTACCTTCCCTTCCTCCCTTCCTCCCCTCCTCCCCTCCTCCCTTCCTCCCTTTTTCTCTTTCTTTTCTTTCTTTCTTCTCTTTCTTTATTTCTTTCTCTCTCTCTCTTTCCTTTCTCTCTCTCTCTTTCTTTCTTTCTATCTTTCTTTCTTTCTTTCAAGACAGGGTCTCACTCTGTCACTCAGGCTGCCGTGCAGTGGCACAATCAAAGCTCACTGTAGCCTTGAACTCCTGGGCTTAGGTGATCCTCCCACCTCAGCCTCCTGTGTAGCTGGGACTACAGGCATAATCCATCACACCTGGCTAATTTCTTGTATTTTTTGTAGAAATGGTGGGGGTCTCCCTATGTTGCTCAGGCTGATCTCGAACCCCTGGGCTCAAGTGATCCTCCTGCCTGGGCCTCCCAAAGTGCTAGGTTTACAGGTGTGAGCCACTGCACCTGGCTATTTTTAATTTTTTGGAGCTTTTTTGAGAACTGTTTTATGGCTCAGCATAGGATCAGTATTAGTAAAGTTTTAGGAATAACTGAAATAATGTATAATCTATTGATTTAGGGCATAGTAGTTTCAGGTAAAATATGTTAATCAGATTATTTATATCTTCATTATCCTTACTACCTTCTTTTTGTTTTGTCAACTCATACATTTATTGAAGTTATGTTATTAGGTGCACACACATAGATTGATTGATGTCTTAATCGTTATGAAAAGTTGTTTCCTAGCAATTATCTTGCATTAAATCCTACATTCTTTGATACTATTCTTCGAATAGTATAGTTACTTAACTTCCTTTTGGTTGTTATTTGCTTGGTAGTACATACTTTTTTTTCCTTTTCCTTTTGACATTTCCGTATAATTATATGTAAAGTATGTCAATATATGCTATAGTTCAGATGTTCATTTTTCTAAATCCAGTGTAACAATCTTTGTTTTCTTTTTTATTGTAATATTTATTCTATCTATATCTATATATGATGATTATTCTATATCTATGTATTTCATATTCAAAAGTAATTAATTTAAAACATAAAACCTCTTCAAAAATTATAAATCTGAGGTGCTCTTTAGGTAATACTGTTAATATTCTGGAAAAGGAGTAATATGACAAAGATTTTTATTTTATAAATAATTGCAGGATTAAATACATTTTATTTACCATTTCTCTGCAAAAAGTAAATTATATTTTATATCATAATTAAAATAATAGGAGATTTGGAGGCTTCTTCCAATGATGCCAGCATACTCATCCACATTTGTAAGGCAAGAAGTAAAGAATGGTATGCATTTTCTTGTTTGAATCCTTTAAATGTACTATTGAATTCTGCCTATTTAATTCTTCCTTGGTGTATTGTGCTCACAGCAAGTTTGCTGTTATGGAATATCATTTTATTCTACAACCTCTTTAACTTCAAGTAAAAATATATTCTTTCAACTGTCTCTCTTATGTGGCAATAGAAGGAAACTAGAAGGTAGAAATTAGATAAGCAATGGATATAATGTTGAAAGAGTGCTACTGAAAGAAGAGCATATAATATTGTCAAAAAAGAAGGAATAAAGTATGTGTCAATAAATGTGAGCTCATTTTAAGACTCTCAAAAGCGCTATTTGACTGAATTAATCTATTCAGCCACTTAATTTTGGAAATATATTGTTGTACTTTTTTAATACAAATTTACAGGTGATATTAATGTAGTATTCTTTTCTAGCTGGTGATAGAGTTAATAACAAAAATCATTGTATCTAACGATCATCTACTATAATAGATGAATTGGTATAGATAATTCACATATATACCTATTTAATCTTCACAGCAATCTCATTGAAGTTGTTTAATTATACCTATTTTATATAGAGAGATTAAGTTTATAGAGGTTAAATAAATTGTCAAAGGACCAGAATTGAGAAATGGGGAAGCCATCATTGGAAATAATTGGTTTGTTTGTTTTTCTTTGAAAAATATTTCCCCGTTTCTCAATTCCTGATAGCTACTACACAGGTCATAGGTGAGATAATCAATATTCTATTCAGACTCTGAGAAATACAGGAAACACAAGAGTTTTTTTATTTTTGTTTTTGAGATAGAGTCTTGCTCGATTGCACAGGCTGGAGTGCAGTGGTGTGATCTCAGCTCACTGCAACCTCTGCCTCCTGAGTTCAAGTGATCCTCCCACCTCAGCCTCCTGTGTAGCTGGGGCTACAGGTGCACACCACCACACCTGGCTAATTTTTGTATTTTTCTGTAGAGACAGGGTTTCTCCATGTTGCCTAGGCTGGTCTCGAGCTCTTGGCCTCAAGTGATCCACCTGCCTTGGCCTTCCAAAGTGCTGAGATTACAGCCATGAGCCACCGCACCCAGCCACAAGACAGCATCGTTAGGGATGAATGTGGGAGTAATGCAAAGTAGAGTAGGATAAGTAAGTGGTCCTGGGAAGTAGTAAAAAATGCAACACTAGGATAAAGAAATTATAATATAAAAAGAAAAATTCTACTTTATTCTCAATTCCACTTGTGGGTGAATCTAGCTAAGACTCCAAGATGGAAGCAGGAGGAATCTATTCTCATGAAAGGAAGTTGTTAAAAGTCCACTGAAAGCACAAGTGTGTTTATTATGAAAGATAGTTGGCATTTCAAATGAGATGAAAATCAAGTATTAACATCTTTGTTTGTCATCAACTATTTGCTGAGCACTTACTACATGCAGGGACTCAGCTCAATAAATGGTAGAGATGCAATGGTTACTACTATGGTCAAGGAGCTTGGTTTCTCAAACTTAGATACTAGCTGTGGATGCCAGCATGAAAATGGCCAAGTCAATCAGTGGAACAAGTGTTTTGATGGAGAATTTAAAGGTGTCCAAAACCTGGCAGCCAGTGAAGACCTTATGGGCAAAGTATTGATGCACAGGGTATCTAAGAGATAAATAAGAACAAGCCTGACACAGGACAAGAGAGGATAATTGAAGAAAACAGGCCAGAGGAGAGTATTCTGGTGAAAGACAGGGACTTCACTACAGACCAAAAGAGAAAATGTGGAGTGTATTCACAGATCTAAATGTTATTCCCAATGATCAAGAGGATCAGTGTTCAACCAAAAGCAGAAAATTCAAGAAAAGTGTTTCTCCAAGTGCAAGTCAAATTTGAGTTATTTCATGTTCCCCCTGAATTTCTGCACTATTATATACATATAAATCTACCCCTCCATTCCCCCTCCCCCAATTTTTTTGATTAAAAAAAATGAAAACTCTGTTTCAAATCTGCTTTATTTATAATTTGAGAAGTTTTAAAATTTTAGGCCAAATTTAGATTTTGCTAAATGGGGTGGTAAATTGTTTATAATAAAAGTATAAAAGACATTTTATGATTATGTGTAAGCCAAAGCAGGTTTGTTTTAGGGAGAAGAAAAAATCAGTGATAAACACTAGCAAAACTAATCATTTTTTTAATTGTTCCTGGAGAATCAGCTAGAAATGACCAAAGTAACCACTATGAACAGAATATAAACCATTAGCTGGTTTATTTGTAATCTACACAAGAATATTGTGAGGCAAAACTCTATGAATACTATATACCTTTTCAATACACTTGCCCTAGTATCATCCGCTTAATTTCATAATTACTTTTCACGTATATTGAAGCTGATTAGTCCATACGTGGTTTTAGCTCAGATTTTGGTAACATTACTAGCCTATGTACACCTTATATGGATCAAACTTAAAAGTACCAAATTAAAAGTGAAGTTATAAGAGGTTTGGTTTGGTTTGCTTTTCTTTGTGTATAGTTGTGTGAATGTGTGTAAATAACCATTTTATTGTTTTGAGACTTTAAAGTGTTCACTTACATTTCATAAAAAATATCAAAAATTAGGAAAGTTCTCCTAAATATTTTATTTTAATCAAGAAAGCTTAAGTATGTCAGAAAGTAGATATTTAAGAAAAATTACGAATTCATTGGGGTTTAGTTTTAAATTTTGTAAGTGTAACTTGTCATATTGAGCTGTTAATTGTATATTAACTTTTTTATTTGCAAACTTTTACATTTTACCATCTTTACTCAAGTAGAATTACTTGCTATAAAGTTACTGAATAAACGTTTAAGATGCCAACTTTGTCAGTTTTTCCTAATTGACATTAAGTGCCATGTCTTGGTAATGCTTGAAACACCCACAGCCCAGAGCTTAATGATTCTAGTATAGCAGAAACTAGGAATATGTGAATGGTTTTGTTGATTGACCCAGGAATTAATCCTCTTCTATTTTTCACAAAGGAAGTAGATTCAGTAGGATAGGAAAGGACCATGAAAAGTCACAACAGCACAAGGAAAGGAACTGAGGCTAGAAAATGTCACATTACAGCTCCAACACCTCTCTCTATATATATCCTCTATCCCTTATCTGACTTGGAGAAATGTCTAGAAGGTTGTAATAGCTCAGATGAATCTTCGACTGGTAAGATGTAGCCAGGATAAGAAAATGGAGATGCAGCCCAGGAAGAGGAAGATGAGTAAAGTGATGTAGATGTGGGTTTCTACACAGACCAGGTTGCTTATTGTTGGAAGATACACAAGAAGAAGGAGTAATGCAAGTTAGGGGTGGTGAGGCTATCCAGGATATTCCTTATAATGTTAAGGAGAAGCATTCATCTCTCTACATTCCTCTCTCACACTCCTGTAAGACCTAGCCTCTTCTCCCCTCTCTAGAGATTGTGTTGGTTTTACATTCTAAACATTTCTCAGATTTATTTCCTGCTCTCAAGTCTCAGACCATTGCTTTTGGTCAAAGCATATTAGATTATATTAGATCACATGACCATATATCCTCATAGTACTTTCCTCTTCCTTGTGCCATATCCATCATTTCTTATTAGAATCACTCGTCAGCTTCACCAAGCCCTCCAACAGCCCAGCCTAGATCTGTCTTGCCCACCGAAATATCCCTTTTGGCAAGTACTGTTCCTTACACAGAGTGAATGATGAATAAAAATTGATGGAGTGAATGAAATCCTTACCTAAACCTTTGCAATAGTCTCCCATCTGTTCTCTTTGACTTGAATTCATCTCCTGTTTCTTCCACCCACCATCCTGCAACAACAGCACATAGGAAAAAGACCCTGCCTTATAAATAAATATCTTATATTCAGACAGAAATTTGAATGTTTATTCACAAATATTTACTTAAGAAAGATTTCTGAGTAGACTCACACATAGATGTCTGAAATGGGTGCTAAATTTTTAGGCTCTTTCAAAGAGTTATAGTTCTAATTTCTATATTTCTCTTTGTAAGGAAATTTTGAAGCATGCCCCCAAAATTTTGAACTAAATTTGCCCCTAAGTGTATTTTATTTTCTTTTTATATGACTTGTGGTAATTTGAATTAAGGAAATGACACCTAGATATTGACTGCCCTCTTAAATGTACTTAATTTTCAAAGATATATAGTGATAATAATTTTTTTTCTTTTCTTTAGCTTGAAGGGAAAAAGCACACATACATATTCCTTGTGTCTCTGAAAAGACAGATGTCAACAAATAGATTCCCTAATGAAAACAAAAGGATCTATTTCTCCTCTAGCATATTTATCCAGGGGTAATTCATTGGAAAGATATGACTCAGGGATCCTGCACCAAGCACATTTTGAATTCTAATCCTGACCATGTCACTGACTTAAATATGGGTCTCATTTCTCATGTGCCTTAATCTCTATGGCTGTGAAATTAGGATAACAATTTCCTCCTCACACACTCAGTGCTTCAAAAGCTTAATGAAACATCAAAGAAGACACTTATAATTGTACAAAGTGTCAGGACAGAAAAACAGTCTACACAATGAAGAAAGTTGCAGGGTCCTGATAAGGATTTCATTGAGACAAAGCAGCACAAAAGACCAAACATTCATCATGGTGTGCTGTGTGCAATGGCTGTGGTAGGTGGATGGATGAGAAGTAAATGAGCCATCACCTCCCCATTTTCATCTAAAAGAGGCTCATTGCTTAGTTGACCAAATGGACATATACAGATTCTTCCTTTATTCAAGGAACATTTGTAGAGTATGTCCTATGTGCCAGAGACTGTTCTAGCCACTGGGGATGTGGCACTGAGACAAAACAGAAACAAGTAATCTCTGCTGTCAATGGAGCTTCAATTCTATGAGGGAAAAAAAAAGTATGGAAATACAATAGAGTATGAAAATTTTAGTCAGGTAGTTAGAGAAGGCCTCACTTAGATGCTTTTTTTGTTAATGACTTATTTTTTTTCTTTTTCTGAGACAGAGTGAGACAGGGTCTCACTCTGTTGCTCAGGCTGGAGTTCAGTGGCTCAATCACAGCTCATTGCAGCCTCAATATTCCAGGCTAAAGCAATCCTCCCACCTCAGCCTCTCAAATAGCTGGGACTACAGGCATGCACCACCATGCCCAGCAAATTTTTTAAACTTTGTAGAAATGGGGTTTCACCATGTTGCACAGGCTGGTCTTGAACTCCTGGGCTCCAGCAATCTGCCCACATCGGCTTCCCAAAGTATTGGGATTGCAGGCATTAGCCACTGCGCTCAGTTTAGATGCGTTTTAAATAAATACTTGAAGGAAGTAAGGGAGCCAGTGACACAGCTCCTTGAGGGAAAGAAAGTTTAAGGCAAAAATGACAGCACGTGCAAGGGCCTTGAGAGTACAAGGTTTCTTGTCTGGGAACAGCAAGGAAGCCAGTGTGCCTAGAGTCTAGGACTAAAACAGTGGCATATAAAAAGCATTTTACAAAGACAGATCATGGTTGTGACAGGGAAGATTTTCTGTAACACTTAAATGAGTGTCTTTATTTTCCAAATGCCCTGGCCTGACAAGCGTGTAATTACAAAATATACCACCATTTCGTATTTATATCAAAGTGACAGAGTACCTGTGACCTTTTTCCCTGTCAGAATATCCAGATGATTATCAGACATTCAACTCTTTTAGGTTGTAAGATCATTTTTGATGTCCCAAGAAATAGGTCTCACACATCCCCTGATACTCTTCTGTTAGCTACAGTCACACTGAAACATTTGTCCTGCCTTAGCTTGCTTTTCTAATCCTTGTCCCAGTCTCCATTTGGAATGCCACTATGTGAATATTTACTGCTGAACCTGATGATGGAGAACATAAATGCACATGTGGAGAGGAAGCTTAGGTGACGTGCCAGATGGGGATGATGGGCTATCTATTCTCTCTGGCACGTAGGATCAAAGCTATGCATTTACCAGTGGTGTTAGACTGTTCTTGCACTGCTATAATGAAATACCTGAGACTGGGTAATTTGTAAGAAAAGAGATCTAATTGGCTTATGGTTGTGCAGGCTGTATAAGAAGCATAGCAATCTGGGTGCAGTGGCTCATGCCTGTATTCCCAACATTTTGGGAGGCCAAGGGGGATGAATCGCTTGAGCTCAGGAGTTCAAGACCAGCCTGGGGAACATGGTGAAACGCTGTTGTCTCTACAAAAGTATAAAAATTAGCCAGGTGTGGTGGCACACACCTATGGTCCCAGCTATGTGGGAGGCCGAGATGGGAGGATTGCTTGAGCCATGGAAGTGCAAATTGCTGTGAGCCAAGATTGCAGCACTGCACTCCTCCAGCCTGGGTGACAGAGGGAGACTGTCTTTCAAGAAAAAAAGAAGCATGGCAGCTTCTGGGGAGGGCCCAGAAAGCTTCCAATCTTAGCAGAAGGCAAAGGGGGAGCAGGCACATCACATGGTGGGAATGGGAGCAAAAGAGAGTGTAGGGGGAGGTCCCACACAATTTTAAATGACCAGACCTCATGGAAACTCAGAGCAAGAGCTCACTTATCACCAAGGGGATGGCCAAGCCATTCATGAGGGATCTGCCCCCATGATCCAAACACCTCCCACCAGACCCTACCTCCAACATGGAGAATTACTTTTCAACAGGGGATTTGGGTGAGTACACAAATCCAAACTACATTCTTATTTCACCTTGTCCCCCTCCCCAAATCTCATGTCCTTCTCACACTGCAAAATAAAATCATGTCTTTCCAACACTTCTCCAAAGTCTTAAATCATTTCAGAATTAACCCAAAGTCTCATCTTAGACAAAGAACATCTCTTTCACCTATAAACCTGTAAAATCAAAAGCAAAATATTTACTTCCAAGATAAAGTGAGAGTTTAGGCATTGGGTAAACATTTCTGTTCCAAAAGGGAGAAATTGGCTATAAGAAAGGAACTATGGGTCCCACACAAGTTTGAAATACAGCAGGACAGTCCTTAAATCTTAGAGCTCCAAAACAATCTCCTTTGACTTTATGTCCCACATCCTGGGCACTCTGGTGTGAAGGGTGGGCCCCAAGGCCTTGGGCAGCCCCACCCCTGTGGCTTTGTAGAGTGCAGCCCCAACAGGTTCTCTCATGGGTTGGAGCCGAGTGCCTGCAGCTTTTCATGCTGATGGTGCAAGCTGCTTGTGGACCCACCATTCTCAGGTCTGGAAGATGGTGGCCACTTTCTCACAGCTCTACTAGGAAGTCCCTCAGTGGGGACTGTGTGTGGGGCCTCCAATCCCACAATTGCCCTCCACACTGCCTCTGCTCTCCGTGAGGGCTCTGCTTCTACAACAGGCTTCCTCCTGGACACCTAGGCTTTTCCATATACCCTCTGAAATCTAGGTGGAGGACAAGCCTCCTTAACTCCTGCACTCTGTGCACCTGCAGGCTTAAAACCACTTGGAAGATACCAAGGCTTAAGGCTTGCATTCTCCAAAGTGGTAGCTCAGGCTGTACCTGGGCCCCTTTAAACCCGTGCTGGAGGTGGAGCAACTATGATGTGTGAACCAGTGTCCCCAAGGCTGCACAGGGGAATGGGGTCCTGGGCCTGGCTCAAGAAGCCATTCTTTTCCTCTAGGCTTCTGGGTCTGTGATGGGAGGTCCTGCCTCTGAGATCTCCGAAATGCTTTCTGGGTCTTTTTTTTTTTCCATTGCTTGGACATTAGCACTTGGTCCTAATTAGTTATGCCAATATCTCTAGCAAGTGGTTGCTCCACAGCCAGCTTGAATTCCTTTCCCTAAAAAGCTTTTTCTTTCTCCGTCACATGGTCAGGTTGAAAATTGTTCAAAGTTTTACTCTGCTTCCTAGTTAAATATAGTTTCCAACTTTAAATCACTTCTTTGTTCTACCTCTGACCATAGGCTGTTAATAGCAGCCACACCACTCTTGAACACTTTGCTGCTTAGAAATTTCTTCTTTTAGATACCCTAAATCATCACACTGAAGTTCAAACTTCCACAGAGCTCTAGGGCATAAACAGAACACAGCCAAACTCTTTGCTAAGGTATAACACATGTGATCTTTGCTTTAGTTCAAAATAAGTTCCTCATTTCCATCCAAGACCTCATCACCCTGGACTTCACTGTCCATATTACTACCAGCATTTTGGACACAACCATTTAACAGTCTCTAAGAAGTTCCAAACTTTCCCTAATCTTTCTGTCTTCTTCTGAGCCCTCCAAACTCCTCCAACCTCTGCCTGTTACTCAGTTCCAAAGCTGCTTCCAAATTTTGTGTGTGTGTGAACCAGAGCAACTCCATCTTGAGTAGGAGCTGGGTAAATGGGGTTGAAATTTACTGGGCTGCATTCCTAGATGGTTAAGGCACTCTAAGTCACAGGGTGAGAAAGGAGGTCAGCACAAAAAAACAGGTCATGAAGACCTTGCTTATAAAACAGGTTGAGGTAAAGAAGCCAGCTAAAACCCACAAAAACCAAGATGGCCACGAGAGTGACCTCTGGTGGTTCTCAATGCTACACTCCCACCAGTGCCATGACAGTTTACAAATGCCATGGCAACATTACGAAGTTACCTTATATGGTCTAGAAAGCAGAGTCATGAATAATCCACCCCTTGTTTAGCATATCATCAAGAAATAACCATAAAAATGAGCAACCAGAAGTGCTCGGGGGCTGCTCTGTCTATAGAGTCATTCTTTTATTTTTTTTACTTTCTTAATAAACTTGCATTCACTTTACTCTGCAGACTCGCCCTGAATTCTTTCTTCTGTGAGATCCAAAACTGTCTCTGGATTGGGACCCCTTTCCTGTAACACCTGAGACTGGGTAATTTTTAAGAAAACAGATTTAATTGGCTCATGATTTTACAGGCTGTGCAGGAAGCAAAGCGGCATTTGCTTCTGGGGAGGCCTCAGGAATTCTTCAATCATGGCAGAATGCAAATGGGGAGCAGTCACATCATATGGCAAGAATAGGAGCAAGAAAAGAGGGGAGGTACCACACACTTTTAAACAACTAGATCTTGTGTGAATGCAGAGCAAGGCTCACTTATCACCAAGTAGATGGCCCAAGCCATTCATGAGGGATCCATCTCCATAATCCAAACACCTCCCACCGTGCCCACCTCCAACATCAGGGACCACATTTCAACATAAGATTTGGGTGGGGAAAAGTTTCCAAACTATATCACCAATGCCTTACAAATTTTCTCAGGAGTCATTCAAGCAAATATGATCCTAACCTCCCTTCTTCTCCATAGGAGTTCAAAACTAAGACGTGGCAGTAGGGTGGGAATTTTCTCTCCCTGGCTTTGCTTTATTCAACCCACATTCACCAGCTGTAAAACATAAGCTCCCAGGTGTATTATAAGAATTGTCACACATGGCATCATGGGCAGGTGGAAGAAGAAAGAGTGAGTTTTTTATTGTTCTAATGCTATCAGTCAATCCCCAAATCTCTGCAAAACCAAAGTAGTTAGAAGATAACTAGACTGCCTTCCAAACAGAGAAAATAGTATGTGTAAAAACATTTTGGTATGAAGATATAGACATTATTTAAGAAACGGTGCTTGGGCTGTGACCAAAATATAAGGAATGTAGAATGAATCACTAGAGAGAAAGCCATAAAGGGAGCCTGGAATCACATTATAGAGACATTTAAGAGATTTGGATTCTTCTTGTAGGTAATAAATGGTTGTGACAAGAAAGAGAAATGAACACATTTTATTTTTTAGAAAAGTGCTACTGCTGCACAATGTCCTTAGGTGGAAGAAACAGGGGAGACATTGAAGTCAAAGGGAGCAGATGGAAGGTTATTGCAAAGGTTTAGGTAAGACTTTCCTTCATTCAATCAATATTTATTCATCACTCTGTATGAGAAGCTGTGCTTGCCAACAGGGATAACATGGTGAGCAAGACAGATGTAGTGAGAGCCCTTAAAAGGTGGGATGAAACTGATCAGTGATCCCAATAAGATGGGATAAATATTTTCAAGGAGGAGTAAGATGCTAGGAGAGCCTATGGCAGTATGATATAACATAGTCTGAGGATAGCTTAAGCAAAGGCATTGATCTCAGATTTGAAAGAAATAAATTCAAGAGATGTTTAGAATGTCGATTCAACACAACTTCTAGAAAGGGGAGAGAAATTATAGCAATGAGTCACCCAATTCTGCTGCATCTGCTGTATCTCTTTTCATTTAATTACAAATTGCTCTCATTCTCAAATTTTTAGATATTTTAGAGCACAAAGAGATGTCTGCTAAAATTAGAAATCTCTATCCCAGGGGTTTAGGTACAACATGTGTTCAAACTTCTTTTCTAACACATTTCTCAGTAATATCAGGTTCTACACAGACAGGCTTAAGACTTGGGATGAATATACATAAGCAACAAATGTATTTTGAGCACTTATGGTTCTAAGAATTGGCTCACAGGGAACCAAATAGATACACATCTTTGTTCTCATGGAAATTACTTTCTAGGAGGGAGGGAAAAACAGTAACAATAAGAATTAATTTGTACATTTTTTTGTCATTTCAAATATTATGAGAAAACAGAGAAAGATAATGGAAATCTGGGATGTGAAGGATTGGATTTCAAATAGAGTGGTTGTCTTATTGAGAATTTGGAATTAAAGCAAAATCATAAAGGAGGTAGAGGAGGGTTTCACCAGGGTATATGAGGGAGAGCTGTCTGATGGTTAGAAGGCTCCTGGAGTCAGCCTCCTGGATTCAGGGAATAAGGAGGAGGCCAGCAAACTGAAGCTATAAGACTGAGGGCAGAGCAGTGTGTGGAGGGGCACTGGCCATATAGGATGTTATAGGCCTAGTGCAGATTTTGGATTTAACTTTGATATTGGGAGCCATTTCAGAATTTTTAGAAGAGGAGTGACATGATGAGATTCAGTGTGAATAGCATCGCTATGGCTGCTGGGTTGAATATAATCTGCAGGGGCAAGAGTGAAAAAAGGCCAATTAATTAGGAGAAATTTTAATTACCTAAAGGCATTGTTTTCTTAGACTTCACATGCCTGGGATTCAGAAGTCTTAGCATTGTGGACTTTTCAAGTAACTTGCCATTTGTTATTAACATCAAACCTATGAAGCCTGGAATAAACGCTATAATGATATGAAGAAGCAGATACTTCATAAGCAGCTAAGCATCTAGGAAAACACGCCACAGTACAAAAATGAAATAGACATCATTAAAACCGTTTGAATGTGATGAAAAGTTATTTCCAAGTTGCTCAGATGCTTCTATATCTATTTCCTACTCTATTTTATACAATGATAAGAAGAAATATAATGACAACTTGGAGTCAGCTGATCTGAATTTTTTTTTAGCCAGTGTTTGCTACTTCATCATTTAGGTACTATCTAAACCAAATTTTTCATTCTGCAGAAAATTAAGATTTTTTTCACGTTGAAGCTTCTGTGATGCTGCAATATAAGGCAAATTCTAGAGAAAAATTACAAAAAAAGATATTATAGACTCATTAAATTTGTTACATAGCAATATAAATGTTTGATTTTAGTATTAAAATTTGTTAAGCATTTTGGTAATAGGAGTTGCATTTGCTTTTCAAAGAGAAAGAATATAAAACATATTTTACAAGTGTAACACATAGTGGGTGATTAACAAATATTTGTTCTCTTTACTTTCATCTGTTCTGGAACAGAGGAAACAATTAGTTGTCATATCAAAATCTGCAAGGCTTTCTTACTATTCCAGGCCTCTATTTTATTTGTCAGCTGTAATTTTTCTTTTCCAAAATATTTTGTGAATTCTTAAGTGTATTATTCAGAATTAGGTCTGGCTACAGATTATAAGACATCTCCAAAGAACAGTGCCTTAACAAAATAGAAATTTACTTTTCTTTCACATTGATGAAATCAACACTGTTGCATTGTCAAATAAGAAGCTCACACTTCTTTATTCTTGTTGCTTTGTCTTGTGTAGCTTCCATTTCCATTTTAACTTCATTGTACAAAATGCCTACCAGAGCTCCAGCCATTTCATCCAATTTAAAGCCATCAGGAAGTATGATGGAATAAAGAATCAGAGGCAAATCCATTTTCTCATTAAAAAGGTCCCCACATAACACTTTCATTCATAACCATTTGACTAGAGCTTAGATGACTACATTTAACTGCAAAAGAAGTAAGGAAATGATCTAGTTTCTTGGCAGCTACATACCTAGCCATAAATCAGAAGTTGTACTAATCTGTAAAAGGAAAGAATGGATGTTGGGGCATGGCACAATGATCTGTGCCAAATTAAGTAATCCATATTTTAATTTTATCTTACTTTGTTTTTGCTTTTGGTTGTAGCAACTGATCATCTGACAGATTTATCAGCCAATGAGCAACTGGAAAGGGCCCTTGAATACCTACCTGAAATTTACAGGGAAGCTTTTTGAGCCCTGCGTAGGCTCCTTGTGGACCCTTTGCTGTAAAGTGAAAGCAGAGTGGTTCTTGCAGGAAAAGACATCACACGACAGAACCCAATGCACCAGGCCACGCCCAGGCTAGAATGCAGAAGGGAACCTCTTACTGGGCATGTTAATTGTTGAAATCTTGAAAAACAGTTACATCTAGTGACACTAGAACTATGACCTTTCCATTGATCCTAGTCAGTGGCAGGAATCTCCCCAAGTTATCCATGTGTAAAACATTCTGGAGCAAAATTAGATGAGTAACTTTGCCAGTATCCCATCACAGGGAGTGCTTCTAACTAAATCAGAATGTTGTTTCTATCAGGTTTTATTTATCTAGATGGCAAAGTGTGACAGTGACGATTTTTAAATTCTTTTTCTTTTTTTATTTGAGATGAAGTCTCACTCTGTTGCCCAGGCTGGAGTGCAGTGGTGTGATCTCGGCTCACTGCAACCTCCGCCTCCCAGGTTCAAGTGATTCTCCTGCCTCAGCCTCCCAACTAGCTAAGATTACCAATGCCCAACACCACGCCCAGCTAATTTTTGTGTTTTTAGTAGAGATGGGCTTTCACCATGTTGGTCAGGCTGGTCTCGAACTCCTGACCTCAAGCCATCCACCCGCTTTGGCCTCCCAAAGTGCTGGGATTACAAGCGTGAGCCACTGCACCCAGCCTTTTTTTTTTAAATCTTATTTTCATAATAAATAAGTATTTTAGGGGAAAAAAGAGGTGTTAGTTGCCTTATTTGTATGCAATTTGATGAGAAGAAGGGACATTTTGAAAAATTTAAAACAAGTTTAGGGATACTTTGTTTTATCTGTTTCCAGAAAACAAAAGCCTTGGTCATAGTAATGAGTCTGGGGTGTTATCCTGGGCTGGGTGGATGATAAAGGAAAAACATCTGCCTGGCCTCTGAACTAATGCTTACACAGATTCAGATAGAAGCTTCCAGAGCCATAGATGGATCAATGACTAAATGCAGAGGAGATGGTTAAAAATCAGATTCACAGATATGCAGCCATTCTCAAACATTAGTTCAAGTAAAAAACGATCTGGAGTGTTTATTATAAAGTTTGGAGTCCTGTGCGGCCCCACTACCTAACCACCTGAAGATTTGAAATTGGCGTCTTTTAACCAACATGCATGGGAAAAACTATTAAATGGAAGCCCTGAAAAATATCTAAGGGGAAGTTCGTATAAGAAAAGTGAAGATACAATTCTAGGGAACTATTTAAGCCACGGGGTGTGTGTGTGTCTGTGTGTGTGTCTGTGTGTGTGTGTGTGTTCTTAGAAGGAATCCATTCTTTCTCTATCAATATCCAGTACAGAATGAGGCAGAAACTCCAAAAATTTAATAAGTACTATGTTCCAGGTATTATTCTATTAATTTATTTATTTATTATATATACATTAAAAGTTAAGTACTAATATTATCTGTAAATTAAAAATCATGAAAAAAAGAAAAAAACAAAATAAGACACCAATAAGTCAGGTCACCAACCTGAAGTCACAAACTTCACACATGGTAAATGGCAGAGCTGTGAAAAGTAGCAGCTTATCTCCAGAGCCTTCCCTCACTTGGCTATGCTGCCTGTCCCCATAGTGTTCACTAACACTGGAATTCTTGGATGTGGATGCTGAGAGTGTTAGATGTTACTGAAATTAATTTACTAGTTAATCATTTTTGACCACGTACTGATGTTAGACACTTTGCAGACACAAAGGTGAATGGCAAACTCCTTGGTGGGGAAAAGATAAGTGTTATCAGTCATTAAAGTCACTGACTGATCAACACTATGGGAGAGAATGGGGTGTGGCATGTCAGTGACATGGAGAAGGAACACATACCTCAGATCTTGGAGTACTGGGAGGGATTCAGGGTATTTACCCCTGAGAGAAGATGAGGATGGCAATTCATAAGGAATGAGCATGAGCTAGCCAGGCAGTGGATGGAGAAACCACAGAGCAGCATGTGGAAACATGTGAGAGGAATAGAAGAGCACAGAGTATTTCTGGTGCAGAGAAGAGTTAGGTGAGGCTATGGGTCTGGGAGCTTCGAGCAGTGGTGGGGAGAGGGAGAGGATCCAGAATAGAAGCAAAGATGCAGAGACCATGAAGGTCCTTGCTTTTCACAATAAGGATCTGGACTTTGTCTTTGATGCTATGGAGACATTTTAAGTGCAGATTCAATTGCAGAAAGTTCAACCTGACAGCATTGAGAAGAGTGGAACGAGAACCAGGCCTGGGGGATATTAGCTGGGAACAGCTTAGGGGTAAACAGGTCTCAGCACAAATCAAGTGAAGGATGATGAGGATTTGAGTGGTAGTGAGGATAGGGTTTATAGGGGAATAGACTACACAGTGTTTCCTGAGACTTTTCATTAAAATGGTCGTTCGATCATATGAATTTAAAAATGGTGACTTCTGCATCAAAGCTTGAAATTAAGAAATATGTTTAATTTGCATAAAGCAATATTCTCCAAATTACCAGACTACTTTTCCCCCTCTTGTCTCCTCCTCCTCTTCCATCTCCCTCACCTCTCCCTCCTCTCTCTCTTCCACTCCCACTTTCCCTTCCTCATCTTCTTCTCCTCCTCTTCCTTATCTTTTTTTTTTTTTTTTCAATTTTTCTTGAGATAGAGTCTCACTTCATCACCCAGGCTGGAGTGCAGTGGTGTGGTTACAGCTTACTGAAGCCTCAACCTCATGGGCTCAAGTGATTCTCCTGCTTCAGCCTCCTGAGTAGCTGGGACTACAGGTATGTGCACCATGCCTGGCAATTTTTTAAAAAATTTTTGTAGAGATGGGGTCTCACTACGTTGCCCAGGCTAGTTTCAAACTCCTGGGCTCAAGCAATTCTCCCTCCTCAGCTTCCTGAGTAGTAGAATTACAGGCATATGCCACGATGCCTGGCTAATTTTCTAACGTTTTGTAGAGACAAGGTCTCATTATGTGGCCCAGGCTGGTCTCAAACACCTGGCCTCAAGCAATCCTTCTGCCTCTGCTTCCCAAAGTGCTGGGATCATAGCCATGAGCCACCACGCTGGCCTTTTAAAATGTTAAATAACACCTATTTGCAAAATTCATATTCCTTGGAATACAGTAAGGTGAAAACCTAGAAATGAGGGTTATTTAGGAGTTAAAAATCTTCAGGACTTGATGACTCTCTAGTATTGAGGATGCTGTGATGAACAAAAGTGATGCTTTTAACAGAAAAATAAGAATACAAAAGGTAAATTCGGTTGTGATGCCACAAGTAGGACTCAATTTTTAACGTGCTGAATTTAAGATGCATGAACAACATATAACTGGATATACCTGAGTCTATTTGGGTGTTCAAAATATTTCATTTCAATTTCAAGAACAATTTTTATGTAATCTATTCAACTCTACCTTACAAACATACATATGCATATATGTATTTATCTGAGGCACATTCTACATGTAGGAATTCGAAATTATTTAGCATGAATATGTAAAGGGCCAGCTTCCCCAAGAACTGCTTTCTCTTGTTGTTGTCTGTGTACACACACACACCCACACACACACAATTTTAATGAAATTAATTGTTTTTAAAATTTTAAACTTCATGTGCCATAAAACCTAAAGTATAATAATAATAATAATAATAATAATAAAAGAAAAAAAAAGAGCAAAAAAAAAAAAAAAAAAAAAAAAAAAAAAAATTTTAAACTTCAATAAAGGAAAACATTTTGTATCTTTAGTAAGTTAAATTTGGTAAAATTCATCTAATAAACTTTAGGGAAATATTTTGCACTGGTAAAAAATAAAGAAAAAATACTATTTATTACCATTCCTATCACTCAGAAGGAGCCAGTAATCTGTCAGGGTGATGTCAACCATGAGAAATTCCAATTCAGAATAGTAATCTTTTGAGAAAGATAGAAGCAATGGAAATATTGGCTCAAAATTGAAATGCTCCTAAAATGCTGAAACATTAATGAGATGTATATCGTAGAAAAGAGAGTTTCACCTGAGTAATCCCAAGCGAACAGGTCAAATTGCTTATCCAGACTAAATGTAACTTTACAGCTTTTCTTGAAACAATAATTATACATATTTGTTTAGGAACCTACCTAACTCAGTAATATAACTCAGTCCAGAATCACATATATTTTAAAGTCTGGAAGATAAGGAAGAATAAGAAAAAGTGAGTAGGCTCTGAGAATAAATTTACTTGGTAATCCAGAATAGAGAAACCCTTAAAGATTTCAGGCTTGGAAGTTGAAGTTTAAAATATTTGATGCTCTTTAAAGCCCTTCAGTTCACCCCTTCCTGCCTGATCTTCTGGGATCATTCCACGCGCTCCACCTGGAGTTGACTAGCTATGAAAGAAAATATTTGAAGACCATTGGCACAGAAATGAGGCTTCCTCACAGATATATTTGAAAGAATTTAAAACACAAATATTAAATAGGAGTTATTTGGAGAGAAAGTGGGCAGTGTTATGAAACACTTTGTTTTTGGATAAAGTTCTGAAATATTTGTCTTTATTTTCTATCAATAGAGAACCTATACATTATTATAAAACCCAAAACATTAGGATAAGTGCTATTTTATTGGTTGTTAAAGTCATATTAGCTATTTTATGACATTTTCTATATCTAAGTATAGGTTAGTTTATAAAATAGTAACTTTTATTTGCAGCACTAATAAAAATGCATATTTTGGGGGTAAATTCATAGACCTAATCATAGATAAAGTGAAATACCAGAAGGCACCCTATGTCCACAGACTTAAACATGATTTCTAATCACAGATTTGTCACTCACCAAACAGTCAAATGAATCATCATTTGTCAGGCAAATTATGAAATGTCCTTGAGATGTTTTTCTCATCTATAAAGTAGAATGTGTGGCCCAGACAGAGATTTTCCAGTCTGTGCAGAAGGAATATCTAAGAAGGTTTAGAAAAATGCACATTTCCAGAAAACTCCCTTCACTGATTCAGGTGAGCTTGGAAATCTTTTTCTTTTAAATTATGGCTTAATAAATAACCAAATTTTAAAAATACTAGAACAGTTGTCAAATTTCTCCTTTCCAAATTTTACAGTGTTATCAGAAAGAGGTTCCCATTCAGACCCCAAGGGAGGGTTCTTAGACGTCACACAAGAAAGAATTTGGGGCAAGTCCATAGAGTAAAATGAAAGCAAGTTTATTAGGAAAGTAAAGGAATAAAAGAATGGCTACTCCATAGGCAGAGCAGCAGCATAGGCTCTCAACTGATTATATTTACGGTTATTTCTTGATTCTATGCTAAACAAGGAGCGGACTATTCATGAGTTTTCCAGGAAAGAGGTGGGCAATTCCCTGAACTGAGGGTCCCTCCCCTTTTTAGACCATATAGGGTAACTTTCTGACATTGCCATGGCATTTGTAAACTGTCATGGCACTGGTGGAAGTATCTTTTAGCATACTAATGCATTATAATTAGCACATAATGAGCAGTGAGGATGACCAGAGGTCACTTTCATCACCATCTTGGTTTCGTGGGTTTTGGCCAGCTTCTTTACTGCAACCTGTTTTATTTGCAACGTCTTTGTGATCTGTATCTTGTGCTGACCTCCTATCTCATCCTCTGACTAAGAATGCCTAACCTCCTGGGAATGCAGCCCAGTAGGTCTCAGCCTCATTTTACCCAGCCCTTATTCAAGATGGAGTCGCTCTGGTTCAAACACCTTTGACAATAGTGATGGTTTAAAATACAGTATAGCATTTGGAAGAGCGGAAGAGGTGAACAAGGAATTATTTTCTAGCTTACTGCTTAATACTTTCTACAAAATATGTTTAAATTGCCTTAGAATTTATCTTGAAATGTTTACTGCTAGTTGCAGTGGTTAAAACATAACTGATTTGGAGGTGAAAAGTCCTGCTCATCACTTGTTCTGGAAGCACAATGCCACCAACAAGAAGCGCACACAAATGTCTTGCATCCAATCACCTTGGATCCTGACAGCCAGAGTTGTACCATGTGCAGTTGTAAAGATATAAATTATTAGAGCCTTGCGTGAGAATAGTTTGGCAATATGGTGAAAGATTTAAAATGCACACATTCGTTGAGCAAGTAATTCCATTTGGAATTTAAACTAAGAAACGAATCAGGCCAGAACACAATGAACAGATACAATGACTTGGAGTAATTTATTATAGCAAAAAATAGTTGGAATTAAACAAAATGTACAACACAAGATTTAAATCAGTGTTTTCTAAATAACCTGGGGAGCTTGTTCAAAATAAAGATTCCTAAGACACATTGCTGGAGATTACCATATAGTAAATCCAGAATAGGGCTCATGATTTTATATTTTTAAACCATCCCCTACGTGAGTTTCATAATCTGATAAATTTTGGAATCATTACATTTATTGAATGATGTTAAGAAGTAAAATGCTATATAACAACGATGATGTTTATTTTTGTATTGTCACAAAAAGCTATCAAGCTATATAATCACTTTTTAAAAAATGGTTAAATTACGCAAGTATCCTGAGCACTTGTTTTTGTTAAATAAAGCATGTTTTTATTGGAAAGGTCTGGAAGGGGTTACAAGTGTTATATCTCGTGGGGATGAGGGAGGCATTTTTTTGTTGTTATTGTTTTGTTTTCCCTATTTACCTCTCTCAGTTGAATTTTTCAAGCAATTAACATTCATTGCTGATGTCATTTTAAAAATAAAAAGGAAGAAAAGAACAAAAGAACGGGAGTGTTGGGCTGCAGTGCCAGGCTGGCTGTTGAGTTTGGAGGACAGGGGTTAATTTTGAGTCTCATTAAATGCAGGGTAATAAGACAGTGAGCAGAGGTGCTGGACACTTCACCTTCTTCCCGGGAGTTTGCTGCAGGCTGCTCCTGCTCTGATTCTTCCATTTACATTTGTGTGTTTTCCTGTAAGGTTAGCTCTGGGTTTATCTGAAAACGCTTTTCCAGGAGCAGTTGGAAAAAGGAGTTCAGCTCTATCAAAATAATAAGGTTCAGCTTGGTTTCGCTAAATTAGTACATTTTAGTAAGAATTTTAATTTTAAGTGAATTTAATTCCTGTATGGCAGTATCTAAAAATATATTTACCTAGCCCTTTGCCGTTTAAGCCTGTTTGCATTTGCTTGGACCACAGCAGAGACATAGACTAGCCGAGCTTCACTTAGCCCTACACAAAATGACCCTAATTACACAGATTCAAAAGAATTGGGATTATAGTCAATTTCAACTGAACATTTCTTTCCTCAAGAAAGAACAGAAAGAAGCTTATTTGCATTAGAAAGAAAGGCTTTGGTGGATTTTATTTTCTACAGCCCATTTTTTTTTTTAAACATACAGAGTTATGGCCAAGAAAATGTAAAGATGAGTGAAACTCTTCTGAAATGCATCTCTCATAAAACAAAATATTTTGGCAAGTTGCTTTTAGGGTGCAGAGATTAACTACCTACTCTTTTGTGAAATGCTTTGAGGATAAAAAGCATTTTCTAAAAGCTTAGCATTATTATTCTAATTATTATTATTTTTTAAGCATTCATTAAAAGAAAAACACCACTATACATATTAACCAGCTTAGTAGCAAGCTTCTATTTCCTTCACTTTAATACAAAAATGCAGGTGACTCAGTCTTGAAGCATGTCTTTGCTCTCTACATGGAATTCCGTTGTAGCATAGTATTTTATATAACTTGTGGGCATTAGATCAGGGCTTGAGAACAAACCTGAGTACAGCTTCTATGGTAAATTTACAGTGTGTGACTCCTCAAGTTCGTTGAAATATCTCAACTCATATTCTCTGAAAGCTTAACACTTTTTAACTTCATGGTTCATTTGGGATTGGAGTCAATACGCACATGAAAAAGTTTACCTCAACATTAATTTTTAGAAGAATAAAATAATTAAGGGTCAAGGGGCATTAGTTTTAATGGAAAAAATAGAGTCCATACGAATCTAATCTGCTTTTCCTCTCTCGTAGTCAGACTAGCACACAACTTTCTTCAAGCTAATTTCTTCTCTCTGCAACTGATGTTGTTCCAAAAAATGATTTTCAGGGATCAAACAACTAGAAAAATGTACATTGTTATATTAACTACAATTAATATGGCAAATATAATCATTGGTTCCAAAATCACTAAATGAATACTGTGACCATTGCAAGGATTAATTATGGCTATCAATCAGTGTGGGGAGAGGGTGTTGGTGAAATTAATTCATACCAGGATATTTCCACAAAATACTGGAGTAGCATCAACTACAGTAATCCCAGCAAAGAACTGGACTACGCTTTTTAAGAATTCATGACTTCACTTTTTAGGTAAGATTAGAAAGAATACATTATTTTGCTCAAAGTGGACACCTAAAGAAAGTCCATTTCAACAAGCTATGGAAGATCAAAAACAACTTAATGATATTCTAGTGACCTGGCCTATAAAATTGTGATACACTGAAACATTATGTTTGCTCCACCAGAGCTCTCATGTCAAGAATCTTATGGGTTACCTCTGCTAGGATGAATTTCTCTGCATATCTCATGTGACTAGGACTAGTTGCATGATATTAATAAAAAAAATCAGTGTAACTGGCAGTCAAATAGAAAAACAAAGGGAAAATGAAGGATCTAATATTTTTAAAGTAAGAAAGGATAGCCAGGGGCGAGATGCCAGGAGAAACAAACCATTGCCTAGGTAGGGCAGTACTAAACATGGAAGTTCTACATACTTTTCTTTTCCAATATTTATTTAGTGCACATTTACTCGTGCCAGCCTTATGGTAGGACAGGACGAGCAATTGAAGATCAAATCCTCTACTTATAGTTAAGCTCATAAGAGGGACACACAAACACACACGTGTGTGTACACATGTATAAATATACTAATATATGACAAGTTTTAGAACTGAGACACAATCCCATTGCTAGGACAGTACTAAAATAAGAGGTACTAGACTCTTCAGGGAGTTGAGGAAGGCTTAAAGGGTTTTAACATTTTAGGTGACTTTACAATCTGCATAAGAGCTATTTTAAAAGTTTCATTTGATGCCTTTTTTATGCATACAGAAAACAGCACAGATTACTTGATGCATTTACAGAAAATGTACCCAACTGTGTTAAATACTACCATGATCAGGATAATAAACATTACCAGCACTCCAGAAGCCCCAAGAGTTCCCGTATATAAATGTTCCCTTTCTCCCAAAAGATAACTCCTATTCTGACTTCAATATTTGTCAGGTGGAGAAAAGAGATCAGTGGAGAGTAAAAGAATCTAGGCAGAGAAAATGCCTCGTTCCCATTTCAGTAGATAAGAAATGGAGATAACACATACTGGAAATACTGGGCATGTAATGCATGTGGCGTAGGGGTAGGATAATCCATGGGCCCAAGAACAGTTTGAAGAATATTAATGCTGTGCTTAGCAATTTTATTTATTTTATTTTAACTTAATTTTATTTTATTTTATTTTATTTTTTAGAGACGGAGTCTCGCTCTGTCGCTCAGGCTGGAGTACAGTGGCGCGATCTCAGCTTACTGCAACTCCGCCTCCTGGGTTCAAGTATTTCTCCTGACTCAGCCTCCCGAGTAGCTGAGACTACAGGCTAATTTCTTTTGTATTTTAGTAGACACGGGGTTTCACCATGTTGCCCAGGCTGGTCTCAAACTCCTGAGCTCAGGCAATCCACCTGCCTTGGCCTCCCAAAGTGCTAGGATTACAGACATGAGCCACCTCACCTGGCCAGCATTTTACTTTATTTATAGTTTATCATACAGTGAAATAGACTAATTTTTTTTGGTGAAAAGTTCTGTGAGATTTAGTAAATGTATAGATTCATGTAACAACCATCACAATTAGTATTTAAAGCAGTTTCATCACTTTCCCATACTTGCCTTACACTCTCGCTTTAGAGTCATGCTTTCCCCTGGCCTAAAACTCTTATGAATCAATGGTGAGTCCTTCACTACTATATTTTGACCTTTTCAAGAATGACATATAAGAGGAGTGTTACAGTATGCTGCCATTTGAGCACAATACATTCAAGATACATCCAAGTTATTTGGGGTATCAGCAGTTCATTCCCTTTATTGTTGAGTGATATTTCACTTAATGGATATACCACAGTTTCTTTATCCCTTCACTTCGTGGAGAACATTTGGGCTATTTCCAGTTTTTGGTGACTACAAATGGTGCTGATATAAACATTCCTGTACAGATTTCCATGGGAACATAAGTTTTATTTCTCTAGGGTAAATAATCAGGAGTGAGATTGCTAGATGATGAAGTGAGTACTTATTTAACCTGAGAGAAACAAATAGTTTTGTGAAGTTGTTTCGTCAGATCTACTTCATGTATTTTGAATCTCTGTTGCTAGGTACATATACGTTTATTATATATTAATTGTCACGTCTTTTTGTGAAATGACTCTTTTATCATTAGGCAAGAATCCCTCTGACACTAGTAATACTCCTTCCTCTGAATTCTACTTTGTCTCATATTAATACAGGGGTGTGAGCTTTCATTCAGGTTTGCATGGTGTATCATTTTCTATACTTTCATCTTTATTCTAATTATGTAATTACATTAGTGAGTTTCTTGTATACAGCCTATAATGGAGGGATTTTCATCCATTCTAATACTCTGTCTTTTAGTTAGTATGTTTAGATATTTAATGTGATTTTTGCTATGTTTACACTGAAGTCTACCATTTTATTATTTGTTTTCCACTTGTACTCTAATTGTTCATTCTCATGCCTTTGGGGAGTTATGTAAACGTTTTTTGTCTTCCATTTAGATTTTCCAGTGCATTTTTTACTGCATCATTTTATTATTATTATTATTATTATTATTGTTATACTTTAGGCTCTATGGTACATATGCGCAACGTGCAGGTAAGTTACATATGTATACATGTGCCATGCTGGTGCGCTGCACCCACCAACTCGTCATCTAGCATTAGGTATATCTCCCAATGCTATCCCTCCCCCCTCCCCCCACCCCACAACAGTCCCCGAAGTGTGATGTTCCCCTTCCTGTGTCCATGTGTTCAAACAACCCCATCAAAAAGTGGGCGAAGGACATGAACAGACACTTCTCAAAAGAAGACATTTATGCAGCCAAAAAACACATGAAAAAATGCTCACCATCACTGGCCATCAGAGAAATGCAAATCAAAACCACAATGAGATACCATCTCACACCAGTTAGAATGGCAATCATTAAAAAGTCAGGAAACAACAGGTGCTGGAGAGGATGTGGAGAAATAGGAACACTTTTACACTGTTGGTGGGACTGTAAACTAGTTCAACCCTTGTGGAAGTCAGTGTGGCGATTCCTCAGGGATCTAGAACTAGAAATTCCATTTGACCCAGCCATCCCATTACTGGGTATATACCCAAAGGACTATAAATCATGCTGCTATAAAGACACATGCACACGTATGTTTATTGCAGCATTATTTACTGCATCATTTTTAATAGTTATTTTCATGGCTGCTCTAGGGACCATAATATATAAATTTTTAACTTTTCACATTCTACTTAGAATCAATATTTTACCATTTCTATTGGGAAAGTAAAACCTTACTACAATCTGGGTCCTTTTAACCCCTCCCCTTCATGTTACATATTATATCTCTGTACATTTAAAAACTCCATGAGGAAATACTTTAACTTTTGCTTTCTTCAACTGTCAAACATATCTTAAGGAACTCAAGAGAAGAAAAATAGTCTGCTAGATTTATCTAGATAATTGCCATTTCTACTGTTCTGCCTTCATTTCTCAGGTTTCAAGTATTATTCTGGAATCACTATGCTTCTGTTTGAATAACTTCTATTAGCAATTATTTTAGAGCGGGTTTGATTTCCTTTACTGAAAGAATATTTAATTCACCTTTATGTCTGAAAGATATTTTTGCAGAATAGTGAATTCTGTGTTGACGATATTTAAATTTTATTTCAGTATTTTATAAATGTCATGCAATTTCCTTCTGAGTCATGATTTCTAATCAGAAATTTGTGGCATTCAAATCATTGCTCTCCCATAGGTAATGTATTTTTTCCTCTGGTTGTTTTCAAGTTTTTTTTTTAATTTGTCTTTACTTTTTAGCAGTTTAACTATGATATGATAAAAAGGTTTCCTTATAATGTGCATTAAATGTCCCACACAGTTCACCTCTTGATTATTTACTTTTATTTTTCTGCAATTGTTCCCTAGATAGAAATTTTGTTTTTGTAGTGAGATTTCAATTATTTGAAAATGGGAGCCAAAATTTTGTTTCTTCTTTATCACAAAACAATGTAGGTACTTGGTAAAGGCATATTGATTAGAAATAAATTAAATACACTAGCAGAATGTATCTTGGCAGAGAGAGGAGTGAGGATCTGCCTTTAATTGAACTCAGCATGGGCTGAATGAACAAAATACCCAACATTAAGACAGGCAGCAAAGTACTGGTGGCAGGGAGAGATAACAAAGCTTAAGTGTGAACCAAGCTCAAATACATGTAGAACATTCTTTTAGTAATAGAGTTTTTCTTTGACTATTAAAGGATAATTAGTCATTGCTTAGAAGATCCAAGGAACCCCAGACTGTGGCTATAGATACTAAACAGATAACACACTGGCCACTTATGTTTTACTTTGTATAGCATATCAGAGCAAATCCATCTCTCCTTAATTACTCTCAGACATTATCGTGGTACCATTAGCAGGGTCATCTTGGAACAGCAAAGAAAAAGGAAGTTGTGTGCCCAAATAGAAACTAAAGTTCTATGATTCCGTTTTTTAAAAAATTGATGCTTCTTTAAATGATATAGAAGGACAAATTTGCATTCAGCCTTCTGTGTTCCCTAGTATTTTCCCTAGTATTCTAAGTTACCTGTTTTAATATTTATTACACTGTATTGATATGATCTTTTATATTCTACCTCAGATAGTCTTTTTTTTTTTTTTTTTTTTTTGAGACAGAGTCTTACTGTCGCCCAGGCTGGAGTGCAGTGGTGCGATGCTGGCTCACTGCATCCTCTGCCTTCCAGGTTCAGGCGATTTTCCTGCCTCACCCTCCCAAGTAGCTGGGACTACAGGCACATGCCACCACGCCTGGCTAATTTTTTTGTATATTTAGTAGAGATGGGGTTTAACCATGTTAGCCAGGATGGTCTTGATCTGACCTCATGATCTGCCCACCTCGGCCACCCAAAATGCTGGGATTACAGGTGTGAGCCACCACACCTGGCTTCAGATATTCTTTAGAGTTAAGAACACCTCATTTATCTTTTTAATCTCAGCAAATAACTTAATGCCTATTAATTAATTAATTTATTGAACAAATATTGATTCAACACAAAAATGCCAAGGCACTGTGTTGAGCATTGGGATTTCAATAGTTAACTAGGTACACAATGAGATTTGGTTGAACCAAACTTTATTTCAGAATTTATCTATACGTAAAGAAGAAACAAATAATATATAAAAACACAAGTAAACAAAAATAATAATACAAATCAGAGTACTTTTCAAACAACTATGAAATATCAAGCACTAATTAAGTACAGAAGAAAATGTTATTAATTATATCAAGAGTTGCATCTTCATCATTAATATTAAAAAAGAAGTAACATTAAACTAATCTAAAAATGGAAAAACAGGTTTTCATCTTTATTTCTATCCTTTAATAAGTAGCTATTATTAAAGACAGTAGATACTGTTTTTCAAAACATGGACTCTGGAGTTAGACTGCATAGGTTTAATTTCTGACTCCCGTGTGTAATTTGTGTGACATTGAATAGTCCTGTACATTCTGTGTACCTTAGCTGTTCCATCTGCAAAATGGTGATAATGGGGCGATGGTAATAGTACCTAGCTCATAAAGTGCAGTGTTGTGGGGATGGTTAAAATGGTAATACATGTAAAGTGTTTAAAATAATTCCTGGCACATAGTAAGTGCTCTCTAATAACTTATTATATGCTAATTAATAATTTTTCATTTCTGAGTAAGTGGAAGGAAGTGAAGTGGTAAAAAATGAAAAAAACTTTTATTTTTATGTTATTTATATTTAGAAAGATTCAATAGAAATAATTAAAGCTTCTATGAAGGACAATATAGGTATAAGATTTTAAAAATAATTTTGTGATGAGGTAACAGGGATTGGATATGTGTTTCAGAGTTACCGCCAAGCATGGTGTATATTTGAATTAATTTCATATACACAGAGAGGCAATGGAGTCTCCCAGTAATGGAATTTGAGTAGTGTAAATGATTGGGTTTCATATATCTTTAGACACATCCTAGGTCTGAAGATTAATTGATGGAGGAAATTTCAGGAGAAAATTATAGGGTCCTCTGAAGAGAATTCTCTCTTAGAGAAGAACTCAACACAAGCTGGAATCAGCAACAGAGGTTGAAGATCAGAGTAGGATAATGGGTCTGAGCATTGTGTATTCATCTTTACTTGAATCAGACTCTATTTAGCCACAGAACATAGCACGCACACCCTAGAGGGAGAACAATAGGAAAATGCAAAGCTGAGAGTTCTAAAACCTTGATATCTAAGTGCTTGCCATTTCAAAGCTTTGTATAAGAGAAGGGATTTTTTTTCCTGTTTAAAGGGAGGTTCAAAGAGAGAGTATGAGCAGTGGCCACCAGTGGACCATTGATTAAATGCAGCAAAGAGAGGTAAGTTAGGAAAATGTGCCCAACAGCAAAAACCAGTGGGAGATGTCAGAGGAGGCTTCAAGGCAGGGAGTCTAGCAGTGCAGTGGCAGCTTGGGTGGAGCCACTAGAACATGGCCCCAAGGTGACAGATGGCAGCCATGTGGAGGAAGGCCAAGGGCATGTGGAGAAAGAATTTAAAGTTAGTTCAGAGGAAGAAACAGAGTGAAGGAAGCATGTCCTGGAGAAACCTAGTAACAAAATAGTGACACCAAGGGATTATGAAACATCAGCACAGAGGTCAACTCAGGCAATTTTGTAATCACTTGCAGGAGAAGGCAATACACTTGTTCATGAATGCACTGTAATTTCCCTGGGAGCATCTCCAGTTACCACACAAAGAAAGGAATCTGGAAGAGTGTGTGTGTGTGTGTGTGTGTGTGTGTGTGTGTGTGTGTCTGATCATATAGGGTACTGAGGTTCTACCTCCACAACCAATAAAAGTTGGGCATAATATTAATATTACATTATTTATGTCCACAGGCTAGAAAGTAAACGATAGAGGTATTTGGATCATAGTTAATAGATGACTAGAACAATCAATATAAGGCATAGAATGGATCATTTAATGCACATTCACGATATCTCCAGCTCAGCATTTGAATAACCCTCTGACTGGGAAGAAATCCTATGATACTTTCTGCCCCTACTACATAGGCTGATGGAAATGGTGGTGTTGGAAATACACACTCCTCTGCACCCCTGGTAACCAGAGAGTCACGTTATCCAAGCACAAATATTTAGATGCTCTTCCTGGGCTTCAGACCTTGAGATGATGTAGAAGATATAGCTTTGGTTGGAGACTGTTTCTCTGTGTGGAGGAGAAAGAGGAACAGTGATCTTTAGCCCTGGATGCTGCCACGGAGTGTTCAGAGATGACAGCACAAAAATCAAGTCTCAAACAGAGGATTCCTTTTGGCAAGGGCTTTAGCATAGCCCACCATCTTTGGCCCCTGGAAAGCTTTGTTCTCCAATCTTTCTTTTGATTTGGGAGCAATTACCTATCCAAAAATAGCCTTGATTTAATTTTGTCAAAGTTGTTATATTTTGTTTACAATAAAAAATCCAAAGTGGAGATGTATAAACCTTATGAATCACTTATTTGAGCAATTATAATAGGAATAAGAGCCCATGTCTTATTTTTTTGGCCTTAATAATCATATTAAAGGAAAAATCTAGACATATTCTTTTTTTTGAAAACAGCCCAACATGAAGCAGATAGTATAATGTAGATGAGGAGTCAGAAAACGTTTCTATATGTGATAATTAGAGCAAAATAATCAATATTTTAGGCTTTGCAAGTCACATGGTCTATGTTGCAACTAGCAAACTCTGCCTTTGTGCTGTGAAAACAATGTATCAACATAATTGTGCTCCAATAAAATGTTATTTATGGAAATAGGTAGCAAGCAAAATTTGGCCTGAATTTGGCTAAACCCTGATCTAGTGGAATAAACATGGGCCTTAAAGATGGATAGACCTATGTGATCCTAAGATTTCCTCATTCATAAACAGGCATCATAGTACTACATGAATTTCCCCTGAGGATTAAATTTAAAGAGAACACACATTTTTAACGCACTTTGCTTTGGTTTACACAAGTTGTTTCATAAACAGTATATCACGTATTAGAAGATCAATATGTAGTTATTAGAATTATAATATACCCTGGAAGGAAAAGTTAACGTTAATGTGTCCACAACACATGCACACACACATACAGTCCAGTCAAGCATTCACATTACTTCTCAAAGAATAGTGCTCTTCAGTAGAAACGACCTCCAGATAATACTCTGTATCCTAACCTTAACTGAAAAAGGCTACTATATTTTTGTTGCTGCACCCATAAATAATCCTTATAGCCTCAAAATACTACCACATGTAGTATTTCAACTGTTGGCTGGTCCAGCTATTCCAATACTGATTCTTTCATATATACATATTAACTGGAGATATGAAGGAAGATGTGAGCTCAATTTACCATACGGATGTGAATAAGGAGGAAATGTTTAAAATATGTTCACAAAAAGGGCTGGGCAACAGCAACTAATTAAAAGACTGTGGAACCTTGGGAATTCAACAGGCTTTTGATTGGCTCTGATAGTGCCTATTTTATGCAAACTGCACAACTAGAAAAATGCAGGGAATGGATCTGTGCTATTGAATGTATTGGAAAATTTTTCCTGTCTAGTACCATCACTTGTAATAGCAAATCATCAATTACATGCTCAATCCACAGTCAACAATGTCTTCCAAAATAAAATTCTAGTAACTCTCTAACACCCTTCTCCCCTGACCAGGGCACTAATGGCACAATGACTTAAAAGGATATCCAACATTTACTTAGTATGTGTGATGGTTAATTTTATGTGTCAATTTGGAGGATATTTTTGAATGAGATTAACATTTAAATTAGTGAACTTTGAGAAAGCAGATTGCCCTCCATAATATATGTGGGATAATTAGTCAAAGGTCTGAATAGAACAAAAAGGCCAGCTTCCCAGAATAAGAGAGGATTCTCTGGCAGACTGCCTTCAGACTTCGTCTACACTATTGGCCCTCCTGGGTCTTGAGCTTTCTGGCCCACATTGTAGATTTGGACTCCTCAGCTTCTATGATCACATGAGTCAATTCTTTACAATAAATCTCTCTCAGTATATGTAGATATATGTATATATAAATACACATATTATATATGTGAATATATATATCTTCTGTATATATATATATATGAAACAGAACGAACATTTTATTGGTTCTGTTTCCTATTTATCTGGAGAACCCTGACTAATACAATACCTAACAAAGAAATTTCTTTCTATGTAATCTACTTCATTTAATTTGAATGATAAACATGTACAACATAAAATAGTATTGTCATCCTAATTTTTTTTGTTTGTTTTTTATGGATGGATATACTGATGCACTCACTGGATAAACATCTGGGACATGCAGCTAATAAGATTTGGAGCTAGGATTTGAAGACAGACACTATTATTCCAAACATATCTATCCCACCAAGTAGATGTTATTGTTTTAGAAACCAGAAAGTTGAGGATGAGGAAAGATAAGTAATGTGCCCACCATCAAGCAGTTAGTAACTAGAAAATCAATGCCTTTTTGATTTCAGATTTCATATTAACCACTGAAATAGACTGCTAATGACACACTTTTAAAAGTAGAATCTGAATAAAGCAAATTTTATGTGATATTAACATGTTACATTTAGTGCTATAATATTACATACATATAATTCAATTCTGATAGTAATATAAAAAGCAAAATATAAATAAAATATTTCTATTGTTAGGTTTCAACTAGTTGTTATTGCTCTAGGCAGGTAAACATCAGAAGCCTTTGCATTCTATTGGGACATTAGTACTGTGTCCGTTTATAATTGCAGGCCTGCTGAGAAATACTGTGACCTGGATTTCCATTAGGAAAGAAGCCAGTATCTATCAGCAAAATTTTCCAAATGTCTCAATTGTTACATTACAATACTTCTGACATTGAGGTGAAGGCAAATTGTTAAGAAAATGACTTTTCTTATAGTGTCCTAATATACTTAGTGGAAAGGCTTTCCTGCTTTCTGAGTTGATCTGATTTGTGCTTGTAAACTTTATTATGTGATTTAGTGAGGGGCGCCCAGAGATAATAGAGTTCCAACAGTCTTCACACCCAGGTTCTTAAAGCTGGGGTGCTTAGACAAGATGATAAATGGTATCAGATTATAAAATCTCCATTTCACAGTGGAGATGGGTGGAGTTCTGTGTTGAAGTGTGTTCATCTCTCTCTCCTCAAAAAACATATGCTGAAGTCCCAGCCCCTTGTACCTCAGAATATGGAGTTGATTTGCAAATAGACTCTTTATAGAGGTAATGAATTCAAAATGAGGCTATTAGGGTGGGCCTTAATCCAATATGACTGGTGTCCTTATGCCAAGGGGAAATTTGGACACAGACACAGACATACACAGAAAGAAGATGATGAGAAGACACAGGGAGAATCCCTTGTGAAGATGGAGGTTTGAAACTATGCATCTACAAGACAAGGATCACAAGAGATTGTCATCAACCACCAGAAGCTAGAAGAGGAAGGGAGGATTCACCTACAGGTTTCAGAGGGAACATGACCTTGCCAATACCTTGAGTTTGGACTCCAAGCCTCCATACAGTGAGACAATGTATTTCTGCTGTTTTAAGTAACACAGTCTCTAGTACTTTGTTATGGCAGCTGTGGGGAACTATTACAGCAGGCAAATACACATTTTTCAGAAAATAAGTTCATATCATTAATTAAATTCTTCAGGGATACTGGATCCAAAAAGGATGAGAAGTCATTGTCGTTTTATTTTTTTATTTTATTTTGTTTTTTTTGTTTTGTTTTGTTTTGTTTTGTTTTGTTTTGAGACAGTCTCACTCTGTCGCCCCAGCTGAAGTGCAAGTGGCATGATCTCAGTTCACTGCAACCTCCGCCTCCTGGGGTCAAGCAATACTTCTACCTCAGCCTCCCAAGTAGCTTGGATTACAGGCACGTGCCACCATGCCATGCTAATTTTTGTATTTTTAGTAGAGACGGGGTTTCACCATGTTGGCCAGGTTAGTCTCGAACTCCGGCTCTCATGATCTGCCCACCTCTGCCTCCCACAGTGCTGGGATTACAGGCGTGAGCCGCCATACCCGACAGAGAAGTCATTGTCTTACAGCATCTGGAGAAACACCTGGCCATATACTTAAGTCATAACGTTCTTATTTTGCAAAATATTTCTTACGCCTCACTCCAAGTATCTGAGTCTGTCTGAAAGGGCTTCATTGTTGTCTGTTTTTACAAATTACAAATAATTAATCTTACAATAGGTACATTTCACAAGCGAAAGAAAGAAGCTGGCTTCTGAAGAGGCTTGCAAATAGTTAACAATTGAACAAGTAACAGTTTTATTTTAATTGTAACATCAACACATATTCATTTGAAAACATTATAAAATATAGGAAATTAGTAAGAAAGATTTATAACCACTATCAATACAGCTCTTAAACACTGTTTGCTTATTTGCATCTTAGGTTATTTCCTTTGGGATGGGGCTGGTGTTTCATTAAACAGCATTGTTTTACTGAGGTTAACTTCTGCAGGAATGTTGTTAGACTAGAAGAGTCTGGCTGTTGAGGGGATTCTAGGCAGGTGATGTGCCAGCCCCTCCACTTGGTCAAGGATGGGAGTAAAAATGACCTGCAAGGTGCTCCAGCCACAGTGTGGATAAAAAAAGGGAAAGAAGTGTATAAACTGCTGGGTACGAGGAACATGGGGAGATACAGAGAAATATCATAGAAAACGATTTATGGATTTTGTTCATGTGATGGACTGTGTGATCATTTATGCCACTTCCTATGGGAACTACAGTAAAGATCATTTTATATTCACACCTGCCCTCATTTCACCTTATTTACAAAATACAAGTCCCTGAATCAGGAATTACTGGGTCAAAGATACTAACATCTTTATGTTCTTGATACATATTTTCAAGCTGATTTCCAGAAAGATCATTCCATATTATATACCAGCATTGTGTAGAAGTGCTATTCTCAAAGTGGCTTAATCAGCATTGAGAATTCTTTTCTTTAATGTGCACTAATTTAAGAGGCAATAAATAGAATTTTGTTATCTATATTTGCCCTTTTAATTATTAGTAATGCTTAAGAGTTTAATTTTTGTTAGCCATTTTTGTTTATTTGTATACGAAATGTTATTCATCTTCACTTCCCATGTTGCTTTCTTGATCTACACTTTTAATTTTTGTATCCTTTTTTTAAATTACAAAATTATGTGTTCATGAAACACTCAAACCATATAAAAATGTGTAAAGATAATACCACTCCCTTTCAATCTTACCCCTTGGAATACCTTTTCAATAGCATATCCTTGCTCATATCTATATTTGCCTAAACATATACAGGCTGATAAAGGGGTATGTATATATGTTGTTATTTTGTTTAGCAATGTTAGTACATACACCACTCTGCAACTTGCTTTTTACACTTAATCTTTCAGTTTGATCCTTATTCTAGATTAATTACTACAGATATAACATAATATATATATTTTTAATAGCTATATATTATTTTTGAAAATAATATACTAAAATGTTTATATCATTTCTCTCAACATGGATAGTAGAATTCTTTTTCGTTTGTTCATGTATTTGTTTCTTTTGAATCATGATAAATAATGCTAAAAAATCAAATTTACCTACCCCAATATACATAGAGCACAAACACATAAACATTCTTGTAAGCACATGCATATTCTTATATATTATTACTTTTAGTTCTGTAGCTTAGGCTCCCTCAAAGTTCAGGTGTAAATAAATGATGAGGACTCACCTCACCCAAAAGCCAATGATTTGGGGTGGTATTAGGGGGCCTGAAAGGGTATATTCATTTCTGCAAAAAAAGGCAATGTTCTTTACAGATTTGAGGAAATTTGGGCATTTTGTATGCTCTCTAAAACTCATTGTTGGTGTTCTACCAGAAAACCTTTAAAGGCTAAATAGTTTAATATAATAGTGTTGTGGACTTTGATTTCTTACTCTAATCTTGGAATCTAATATGAAAAATGTTTTTTATTGGAAATAAAGTAAAAAAAGTGGCAGGAACTGGGATAGGACAGAATACAATTTTCTTCTGGTTTCACAAAGTCTGGATTTTTGGCTTTCCTTAGAACATTGATATACTGCAATGTGAAGAAAATAAATGAAGAGCATATCTAAAGCCAATTCCATCTCGTTATTTACCATTTAAATTACAGTGGTAAGCAAGCTTCCAAATTAGAAAAATGCACTTCTAATCAGAGGATAAAAGAAGGGCAGTATTTAAAAGCTGATTTTAAAATAAGTCAAAGTAGCTATGGTCTGAGCAGCTGAGACTTGACCAATTTTAAACACCAAATGTGATTATTCAAAGAAAATACTGTAGATGTTGCAGGGTAGGTCCAAATAAAAAGAGGCTACCTTCACAGAATAGTTGAATCAATCACCCCTAAGTACATCATCTGTGATTTTTAACTAGAAGTGTGCTTCGGCAACTACCTGGAGTTCTGGTGCAAAAACATGCTGGCTGAAACTCTGATTCAGTAGGTTTGAAATGGTGCTCAGTATGTATGTTTTGAAAACGCTTCTCAAATTATTGTTATGAGCAATTCTGAATTAAGAACCACAGCCTAAAATGTTTGTAGTAGTAAACTCCCCAGATTATTTGAATCAGAATCATCCTAGGGACATGCTAAAATATACATTCCTATGTCCACTTCAGATTTAAATTCAAAATGACAGGACTAAGGCTTGAGAATCCAGACTTTGTACCAAACCAAACTGTTAATGACACTGAAGTTTCTAAAACACTAGACCTGCACAATCCAAGAACAGCATTAAAGGTACTTGGCTTCACTGTTTTGGAGCAACTGTAAATGAGTTGAGATGTAACCAAAAGGCCACCAGCAAGTGTGAACACTGGTTGTAAGATTTAACAACCTGATATATCCAGTCAAAAAGAAACATTCTTAAAGGCTAAAGCTGCTTGAACATTACTGGATAGGAGTACTGTGTTTTTAATCAGTGACTCTATGACTTTACTACTTACTAATGGTCCAGCTGTCTTCATGTTAAGATCTTATCAGCATAGCTACTGGGCATCTGGGTTAAGATTCTTTTTGGTGCAAGTTAAAATAAACCTAGTCAGGCCAGGTGCGGTGGCTCAAACCTGTAATCCCAGCACTTTGAGAGGCCGAGGCGGGTGGATCACTTGAGGTCAGCAGTTCGGGACCAGCCTGGCCAAATAGTGAAACCCCGCTTCTACTAAAAAAAAAAAAAAAAAAAGAAAAATACAAAAATTAGCCAGGCCTGATGGCACATCCCTGTAATCCCCCCCAGCTACTGGGGAGTAGAATAGTTTGAACCTGGGAGGTGGAGGTGGCAGTAAGCCGAGATCGCGCCATTGCACTCCAGCCTGGGTGAAGAAGCGAGACTCTGTCTCAATAAATAAATAAATAAATAAATAAAGCAAGCTAGTGAAAAGTAATTTGAAAAATTAATTTAAAAAATTTCAGATGATGTTGAGAGGAATTAATCATAAAGATAAGAGAGTCTCCTATGGAAACTTATTCTCATGTCAAATCTCTGAGAGAGAGAATTTGGGCACGGATTTCACCCCTGATCTAATCATGTGTGTAGGAAGACTAAATTAGAAATATGGCAGCTGGGGCCATTCTTGGTAGTTCCCAAAGCAGAAGAGATGAGTTTGCTTCTGCACTAGTGATTTAAGAAATATGTTGATGAGACCCATAGCACTGTGGTCAAACTGAATGTTTACAAATGAGTGTGTGTGTGTGAACGCACACACACACACACAGGCTATAATCTGTATAACACGAGTGTGGCTTGTTATCTCAAGACTGTGTGTTCTAAGGGATTTGTATGCCCTCTTTACCATGTGCCTAGAAATAAAGTCTATATAGTGATCTCAGGCCTCTTATTTGTGTTCCATGTTGTGATTTGGTTGTGACTGTAAACGCCCCGAGAGTGGAGATTTAAGAGTGGAGATTTGGTCTTGCTTAGCAAGTACAACTACCATTATGCTCAGCACATAGGATGGACTCAAAGGTAACTTGCTCAACGATTTGGTTACAGGGTCACCCAAATTTTATCTACAAACTCTTCAGATCTGCTTAAATTTCTACTATAAGCAATTACCTGTAGCTATCAGCATTGGTATTTCATTGCCTCTTTTTGACATCTGCTTGGTGGTAGGTTCTTTTTCTGTGCTTTACTTAGTTTTCCAACAATACTTTTGAAACTTGTCTACCTTTCCTTCTCATTCACTCAAAGAACAGCTTCTAGGAGATGGCTTGGAGTGTCTGGCATGTTCTTGGGGACTGACTTGACACCATTTCAAGTAATTTCCAGAACTCTTTTTCTTTCAAGGATTTCTGCTCTCATTAACCATCTTCTCTATAATCACAATTCTTAGCCCTCCCAGTCTTCCAAGATAGTAATTTTTAAACTTTATAAATGATGGGGGAATCTTGCAAAGATGCAGATTCAAATTGAGGAGCCCCTGGGAAGTGGCTGGCTATCTGCCTTTCTTTACTTTCTTTTTTTTTTTTTTTTTTTTTTTTTTTGTCTCTGTGTGTGTGTGTGACAGAGTCTTACTCTGTTGCCCAGGCTGGAATGCAGTGGCACAATCTCAGCTGGCTCTAACCTACACCTCCCAGGTTCAAGCGATTCTCCTGCTTTGACCTCCTGAGTAGCTGGGATTACAGGTGTGTGCCACCATACCCAGCTAATTTTTGTAGTTTTAATAGAGACAGGGTTTTGCCATGTTGATCAGGCCTGTCTCGAATTCCTGACGTCAGGTGATCCACCCGCCTCAGCCTCCCAAAGTGTTGGGATTACAGGCATGAGCCACTGCACCTCGCCGCTATCCACATTTCTAACAAGCTCCCAGCTAATGCAGCTGCTGCTTGTCATGAACTGTGCTTTGAGAGTCTAAGGACTCTCTCCTGCCCCAATCTCTCCCTCTTTCCTCATCTTAAAGAATCTTAAAATCTATATATTTTGAGTGAGGAGAGTCTAACACAGCTTATTTTGCTGGACAGTGTCAACTTACATCACTGAATTTGCTTGCCATTGTGCAGTTGACTAACCAATGAATCACTTAGTTTCTTCTCTTCACACACTGTAATGGGGCATTTTTCTTAGCTCTACCTCCATCCCTGCGATCTCTTTTTCTTCTTAAGTGGGGAAAAAAATAGCCTTTGTCACAATGTATTGCTAGGAAGGCACTGCCCTTTGATAAAATAATGTTATCTCTGTGGGTTTTCCACGTTTCCCTCTTAGTCATTTGGAAGTAAATGAGATTGAGTATGTAGTTGTGTATAGAGTGCAAACCACCTCTGACTAACAAAGGAACATCACAGTGATGAATCTGTAGTGACCCCAATCACTTTATGAGCTTTTCACGTGTACGAACAGGTGACACATGGCATTAAACACGAGGGGCAGCTCTCCACTGCAGTCTTGAAAAACACAGCACATCAAAGAGGGGTGAGAGGTGTGTTCTGATTACTTTGTTAGTAATGCTAGTAAAATATATCAAACTTTGCAATGAGTTTATTTTTAAATGTGTTCCAGTGGATTCTAGCTCAGAATTGTGTCTATTGGATGAAGTCATGCTAATTAATTTAGTTATTTACTTTCTAAACCTTTCCTTGAGAATTTATTAAGAGTGGAATTTGTCTCAGACTCTGGAATCATGCATGTATGATTACCTTATGCTTTTTTGCTGTGGGAGATAAAATATAATTTCTGGTCCATAAGTGCCACACAAGTTTATTTTCTCCATTAACATTTCTAATTATTCAGATCCAGCCCACATCTGCTTATGCAACCCAAAAGGGAAAGTAGTATATTTTTCTCTACAAATATATCCTTTAAACTTTTGAGATTTTATCAGAGGGAAAGTTTCCTTTATCTTGGGCATGCTCTATCTGAACAATCATGGGTCTTCTCCAAAGTGCTTTCATCTCTATTCAATTAGATTAACATTTAGCCTTGTGCTTTATGTCAGACTCTGCTCACACCCCCAATTCATCCCAAAGACAACTACCATTTGTCTTCATGGCTATTTTGAACCACATTGATCTCTTTTATCTCTGAGTTTATAAGGTTTCACTACTTAAAATTTCCAGCAGATGTTCTATTGTTCTCTATTTGTCCTATGTTTGTTAAATGTAATTTTTCTGAATAGATGATAAGCACATTGAGGGTAATCAGGTAATGGATATGTTCCCTACTGTGGCAGGCTGAGAACTAAACCATAATGGGAACTCCATAGCTTGCAATTTATTTCGTGAATATCAAGTGACTGGAGTTCAATTTTTGAAAATGAATAAACAAAATACATATAGTTTTCTACTCAAAGAGAGTGAGCTGATTAAAAGTAAAATGGATGTAAAGGTGGCACTTTACCTCCGTTTCCTTGTTTGCAGTGTATATACTGAACTCAGGTTAATTTGATTCTTTTCTCCTCCAGTTTATTCTGTCTTCAACAGAGAGTAAGATTATTCACATGTACTGATTTCAAGAACTTCTAAAGTAATTTCTCTGACTCAAGGCAGAACAAGGAATTCAATGATGCAAAAATATGACTGCAAGTTCTATTCAATTTCTTTTATTTTTCCCATGAAGAGTATAGATAAAATTTTTGACAGAAAACTAAAGGGCCTTTATTCCTTCATCCCTCTCCACTAATTTTAAATAACACATAAAGAAGAAATTGGAAAAGTGAAACATCCCAATTTGTGAAAGAGGATATAAGGGGATATTTACTTTCAGTTAGAGAACTGTAATCTCAATTAACTCCCAAGAAATGGTTTGAAGAATTCCCAATGCTTGAAATCTTTTACAAAGGAAACATGAGTGGGGCCAACAAAAAAAGGGAGGAAGCAGAGTTGCTATTTAATGGAGAATGGCACACATATGCCTTCTAAGATGATCAGCTTCTACAGTACCAGGGAAGAGTTCCTTTGGTGTGTGATTTTTCTCTTCCTCCTATTGTTCTTCCTCCTTCTTTTGGTTTACTTTTATTTCTAGGGTAAAGGAATGACAAATGAACTCAGATTGAATGTGACTGTAACCACATGGCAAAAGATCACAGTTCACCCTGTTTATATATTGAAATAGAGGACACTTTACCACAGCAGAGTTGAAGTAACTTTCAACCATGTTCTTAACACATACAAAACTATCATTAGAACAAACTAAATTTGGGATGTTGTTTATGCGAGGAAGTTTTTCTAAATTTACTGAGTGTATCTGTTGAGTTGGAGTTGAAGGAAACCAGGTTGTCCAACAGAAATGCAGCTATGGGGCAATCGATTCAACTACTTAGAAATGTTCAAGCAATGAAAACATGAACTTTCAACAAAGCTCAAGTGTCTTGATTCAGTTTGCTTTCTAGATTACAGCATATTTCAGTTAACTTGAAGTTTAAATGTGTGCATAAGGGTATTTTCACAATTCAGCTCAAACTTGTTAAGTTCACAAAAGTCCTCTTAATGGATAGAAATGGCTTAGAGGTGAAGATGGACTATACCATTAAAAACAGGGAATTAATTTGCCTTCTCTTACGAAGAATTTTCTTTACTTCTAATATAGCTATCAGAAATATACAAATATCTTGCTTTGTGTTTGTCTTTCGTAAGGTAGGTTTCTAGATGGTCATTGGTCTATTGTTTCTTCTGTGAGCAGAAGTTTAAACCTTGTAGGAATGAAAGCTTCATTTTATATTATTTTTATGGCATAGATTACATTAACAGATAGGGTGTATGTGAGTGTGTGTTAGTATTCAATGTAAAATAAAGACTTCCACATCTAAATGCTACTGAAAGTTGTAGTATAGTAATTCCTGTCTAAATACTGGATCTCCTTGTGTACAATTATTACATCTGTATTCAAATTTTGTATATTTGGATTTGTTTCCCAAAACCCTAAGAATTTTCATTCTAACAGATACAAGCATTCTTATTTAGAGTATTTAGAAAAGAAGAAAAATAAGTAGTAGGGAGTGGTATGAACAGAATATGGAAGCAAATTTTTGAGGCATGATCAGGGTAGTCTTTTCTATAGCAACACTGGGAGAGATTCAAAGTTAAGTTGTGTGTGGCGTGGTGGCTCATGGTTGTAATTCCAGCACTTTGGGAGGCCAATGCGGGTGGATCACTTGAGGTCAGAAGTTCGAGACCAGCTTGGCGAACACGGTGAAACCCCGTCTCTACTAAAAATACAAAAATTAGCTGGGTGTGGTGTAGGGCCCCTGTAATCCCAGCTACATGGGAGGCTGAGGCAAGAGAACTGTTTGAACCCAGGAGGCAGAGGCTGTAGTGAGCTGAGATGGCACCACTGCATTCTACCCTGGGTGACAAAGGGAGACTCCATCTCACAAAAAAAAAAAAAAAAGTTAAGTTTGGTCTACAACCAAACCACCATGCTTGTAAGGGAGGAAGATGGGACAATTTTAATAAGCTCTCGGAGAGTTCAGTAGATTCTAAAATACTGGAATCGATTTCTGAGTCAGCAAACCAAAGATCTGAAACATTTAGTGGATGGCAGATGGGAAGAGTTGTCTACGTCAGGGTTTCTGCTAGTCTCTGTTTCAGGTGCTCCGTATTCATTACCCTTTTTAACCTTTCGATCTCTTTTATAAAATGGGTATTATTTCTGTTTTATATGGTTAAAAAGTTGAGTTAACAAAAATTAAATTAAAACTTTTAAGAATTTATTTGTATGTTTGAATATAATGACAGGCAAGCAAAAAAAAAAAAAAAATACCAATGACATATAAGGCCTCAGTCTTGAGAACAGGAGAATATTTTTAAAAATCATGTCTATTTGACAGCTTCCTTTTACTTTAGCATTAGTCCATTCCACGAGTCAGTGTTCACCAGGTTTCACTAACTAACAAACAGTGACTGGTTGTAATTCTCCCTTTGTTGTCATAGTTAAGAGCAGTGTTTGGGTCTTAGGCAATAAGTTAAGTTAGTTGTTTTAAAATCTGATGACTGGAAAATAGTTTCCAAATAATTAACCTTTAACATGTTAACTTTTACCTTTTAAAGTTTTTCTTATAAAGAGTTTTATTTACTATATTTTCATAAACTATACTGAAAGATTTAAAGAGGCAGAAAAGTAAGGGTACTCCTTGTATACCTCATCATGTTCTCACAAAACTAGAGATGTGAAGCATATGTCAGTATAATAAATAGAAGAATTAACACATATAGTTATTAGGTGCTGCACTATTCTAAGCACCCTACATATATTAACTTATTTAATACTCACAACACCCCTTTGAGGTAGGTATTTTTAGTACTTTAGTTTGACAAATGAGTAAATTAAGGCACAATGAGGTCAAATATTTTTTCAAAGATTATAAAGCTGGTAAGTGGCAGAGCTGTGTTTCAAACCCAGGCCATCTGATACCAGAATCTGCATTCATACCTATCATGCTATGATTTGCATCTTCTCTAAATGCATAGTAATCCTTGCCTCTATCAGATCCTCAATGGCCATGGCTTTATTTTAAATCATATTAAAATACTATGTGCCTTACTTTAATATTTAGATGAAAAGAAGAATGTGAAAATTCTCGAGAGATGAGAAAAAGTAAAGTACTATAGTTTGTAATCATATAATCTGGGAGGGAAAAATATATTTCCTTTTATGGTATTACATTCTGCTACCTTTCAAAAATAGCAAATTCTTCTCTAATCTGTTTTCTTATACCACCTAGATATGTTTAATAATGTATATCTCCAGCAAAGCAGTGATTAATTCATCCAGAAGCACTTCCTGAGCACCTCCTATTTTGCAGTTACAACTTCATATATTAATATAAGTTAGAACAGAAAAAAACAATGATTTACCAAACTGAAATTAAAAACTATGAAAACATTGGTAACAACCAGAAGATTTTACTCTAAAAAATCCAAAATAATATGTCTGTCCAAGATTAAAGTCCAAAAAAAAAAAAAAGAAAAAAGAGAACTGAAAAACAAGATGCCCTTAAGACGAGAATAAACGATGTGGTAAATCCATCAGACTGAGCATAAGAGAGATTGCTGGGCTATGATGAAAGTAATAGAAAGCCAGTGAGAGTGAGTATCTCACATTTCATGGTTCATTTAAAGCCCTAAAAGGAGACATCAGGATTAAACTAACAAATATCTTTTAAAAACTGATTGATAGAAGATATGTCATGAAATCAAGAAAGGTCAAATGATGAAGGCTCACGACTTTGATCAAATCAGCAAATTCCAACTATCCATCCATGCAACCTGAATTAGTAATTTATACTGGCATATGAATTAGGTCATTTTTACTGGCAATATAATAGTGAGTATCGTGTTATAATTGCTGGTAATAACAGAAGTCCTTTTAGGACCAGTATTTATTATTATTGTATTCACATGATTTTATAGCAAACAGTCTATTGCTTTTGATTTATCAGAGAGTTATATCTCTGTTTATCTGACTGACTAATAGAAACCTTTGTCAGTGAAACACCTTTTCTAATTAGCCCTCCTCTGGAAGATACAAGCGAGACTCCCCTCAATGGGAAAGACTGTCATTGAAACCAGTGGTAATATTTCATGGAACCAGTAATCCTGGTAGAATGTGATGGCTTTCCATTATATGCACATTTGAAGCCAAATAAAATACCTTTGAAATATATTGAATAGGTCAGATTCAGAACTAAGCTTACCAACCACCCCTGCTAGCCTAGGACTGAAAAATTTCCCAGGACAGGTGACTTTCAGCGCTAAAACTAGGACAATCTCAGGCAAATAGGGTTGGGTAGTCATGCTATGAACAGTATACTCAAGTTGATCCACGAAAGCTGTGTCCCTTCAAACCACTAATGTCATCTGTTTTTAATCATTGGTCATTGGCATAAAACTTGCATCTTTCTGTAGCCATCAGCCACAGTTTTCTTCCAATTCTCTCAGAAATGCTCAGCATTATGGTTTGTCATTGTATAGAATTAGAGAGAGAGAGAGAAAAAAAAACGTTCCAGTTATTCATAGACTCAATCATGTGGAGGTAAGAACAGCAGAAAGAGGGGAGATGTAAATGGTCAAAGTTTGTCCAATAAACTACATCAACCAACATGTGTTTTCATGACTGTCTTTTAGAATGTGAGACTGACAAGATGTAGGAATTAGGGTATATATTATCACAAGCATCAAACATTGTTAAAAGCTCATCTTCATGATTAAAAGAATTTTAAAATTGGCCAAAGATCAAGACCTGAGTCAAAGTAAGACCAATTATCTGATATGCTGCATGGTGTAGACATGGTTGTGTGGTCCCACCAGAGTACAAGCAAGCTCAGGCATCAATCAGCTGAGTAGCTGCATAAATGCTAGTGGGACAATTGTTTAGTGGCAACAAAGGCCAAGTTAAGAACCTGATTTCTCAAACTTTGCAAATGGATCCCCTTCAAGGTAAGTGATTTTTTTCACCAATGGAAGGCCAATAAATCCAATTCAGTTTTGTGCTAATATTTTCTGTTGACATTGATATAGTTAACATAGTGTGAGAAACTAATATTCATATTATGACAGTCATCATTTTAGTTTCCTCTAACAAGGAACTAGATGGCAGTGCAAACAAGAGATGTGTGTATTTCCCCTAATGGTCATGGCTCATTGTGACTGGTTACATTAGAATGCTTTGTACTTTTTTTAAGGTCAGTGCTTACACCTCAAAGAAAGTAGTAATAGAGCTCAATATTCCTATAGTAGCTTAGGGAAAACTGATTCTTATAAAGTTTCACAGGCAAGCTTAATAAAAATTGCTCTATTGCTCCATTTCCCTTTAACAGTAGAGAACATTTCTTCCATAGAATTATTGTAAAAAGGTTGTATCAGCACTTTGCAGGTTGGGATTCCAAGGTTCTAAGAAATGAGGTTATATTCAAGGTTACCTGTTTCTGCAGAATGACTAGAAGTCATGTCATTTGAATACATAAATGTCATTTATTATGCAGTAGATATTTATACTTTGGTCTCGCCTGTAACCAACTGATAGTAACCTTGATTCCAGATCCAGATTTATTATTATTAATACACTTATATGTAAAAGTACTGACTATAAAATTAAGTGGGTTAGTACTAGGAGTGTTTGACAGCCTTTTGCTAAATTCAAAAAGACCACATGGCAATATACTTCCTGCTAGACAGCTGTCCCCATAAAAAATCTGCTCTCACAAGAAGCATCCTTGTTGACCAGCTGAATGACCCACTTGTGTCTGGGCAGAAATCCATTCATTCTAGAGCCAATACATTGCTAGGAAGCAAAAGAAAAACTGCTCTTTTATACTTATACGTTACAAATAATAATAGAGACATAAAAATCTGGACTTCATTAGTTTAAATTTGATATCCTTAATCATCAATGAAACAATAAGACAAAAAAGATGTGATCATTTCTTGAACATTTTATGTGATATCTTCCATTTTTCTAATGGAAAAGAGCTTTGCTTTTGCTGGTTTCTTTGTGAAAACAGCAAATTATAAGGAATTCTCTTTGATTATTATAGATTGGTACTCTTTCTTACACAATGTAAGAATTCCTTGCCTCAGCGGAAATTAACCTTAAGTAACTGATGACAAATGGATAAAAAGAGGTAATGTCAGCCTCATTTTGTGAAAACAGGAAATAAGCAATTCAGAAAATGACAGACATGGCTAAAGAGTTGCTGTCACAGTTCTTTGCCATCCTAGAGCAATTATGCAGACTGCTCTTGGAAACTGTGTTGTCTTCCTAATTCAGACAGTTATGACTGTCCTGCTCAATAAAGTCTCTTAATATTAGAGTAAATGTAGAAAATAAGTATTTTTTTCAAGATATAGTTTGCCCATTGTCTTTTATGTTATTTTATTTTATACACCGAGGACTTTTCCTAGGCATACCATGTTACTCAGTTCAAAAGGCCTAGATGAGGAAAAGCAAACATGTTGTGGCTTGGTAAAAAGATAAGGAAGATTGCTGACCTAAATTCAACTGGCAATTCTTCCAGTTATGAGGGATTGATACTTGATATGTTATTTATCCCTTTTGCCTAGTCTTCATGTACATAAAATTAGTTAATGCTACTTCATATGGTTGATAATGATATTTAATCAGAACATGTATAGGGTGCCTGGCACAGGACCTGGTCCCAAAAATATTTGTTTTATTTTGGTAATTCACAGTTCAAATAATATAAGAAATCTCTCGACTTATTGAACCTTCTTGCCTATACTAACTTCTTAAAGATGTTTTTCCTGATGACCCAAGCAAATAAATATTTCTCCTTATTATGAATGCTTATACACTTATATTCACTTTGCCATAAAATATACTCATGATAGCCTGTCTTATATTACTGTTTTGGTTTCTTTTTGTCCATTTGAGAGTCTTCTTCCCACAAGTCCGTTTGGGGGTCACAAGAACTATAGTTTGTATTTTCACAGAAAATACCTCACCCAGCTTTCATCCAGTGTAAGATTGTTTTGTCTTTAATTGTAACATGTTTGTTGAATGAATAGTAGAACCACCATCTTAGCTTTGGCACAAAGTGATGGGAACAATAGTTGAGGAAGTTTTCACATTTTTTTATATACCCCAAAGTAATGTATATAAGCCATTTAAAAAACCTCTAAGTCAATGTAACAAAATACCCACATACAAAGGATTGTAGGGGCCTTAGAACACTTCTTAAATAGGATAGGTGGCAAAGAAAGGACTAAAGAGCAACCTAAATGTAATGCCAAAGGAAAAAGAATTCAGAAAAAGACTGATGAGTTTTTGGGATAGGGTGGTTGTAGAAGGGGCTTTATCCCCCTTTTTGTGAGAATGCAGGCTGGAGCAATGATTAGCATATTTTTTTTTCTAACTGAAAAGGTGGTAAGATAAAGTGGTACAAGAGAGATGCTTCAGGTTTCAGTAAAGATAACTTCTCTTGATGTTCATTTTAACCGTGTCTCAGAAGGGCATCACTTTCTCATTTGGGAGCTCAGTTTTGTGTGTTTCCTAGCCAGTTGCTTTTCGTCAGGCCCTAAAAATCACTCTAAAGGGGTGATTTTTTCTTCTTATGTGAGGTTTCTTGAGTTCTCCATGGAAAACTCAATATATTTAATAAGTAAATATAGCTTAAAGTGAGAACCACAAATGTCAGCTGCTTTCCTGGGAATGCATCCCAACTGGATCGTGTTCTTTCAGAGGTATTAGCAGCTCGGCATTTCAGTAGTTCCCTTCCCTTGAGCTTTTACAGGGTATTGCTGCTTTTGATTACCAGCAAGAGTGGAATGTGAAGTAAATCAGGTTGTCTCCTTAAACCAACTTATGCGGCTCTGTAGCCATTCTATTAGGTTTGGAGACAGTGTCATGTAACTAAGTACACGTAGAGCGCACCTAGGCAAACTGGCCATACAGAACAGGACCTCATGCCTCACTTCCTGTGGGGCATTGATAGAGTAATCCTAAATACTCTGATTAGTACTCTGTGCTTTCATTGGGAGGCAAGTGAAAAAAAAAAAAGCAACAAAAACTGGAAGACAGCTGCTATTCTTATGAATTTTTTTCTTTCCTCTCTCTTTTCTTGCCACTTTCCCTCCCTCACTCTGACTTTCCATATGCTTTTCTTTGAATCAGTAACTAAAACATTTCACCAGATTTTACAAAAGGCAACAAATTGCTTTTTCTTTAGAGGACTTTGCCAACTATTATCACAGCATTGGTTATAAGTTTCTTAAAGTCAGCCTTCAGATACATTGCCCTTTTCTGTCTATATCTAGAAATACATTTTTCAATATCATTGTTATTACTTGCATAATGTGCCTATGTATCAGTTACATACACTCCCTGAAAGACTAGGTATCTTACCCAAATATAAAAAACAAGTGTTTACTCTGGCATTGAAGATATTTGTTAATCTGCTTTTCATCTCTAACACAGTATTTGGGGACAACAGCTATATTTCCAATGTTAAAACTATCCTCTGGGTAATGTTAGAATCCCTGAGTAAATGTATAGACCTTTACTTTTCTTCTTTCAAATAATTGCGATATTTGGTATTTATCAAGTAGACCTTTAAAAAGTTTGTTTTTAATCTTGATTAGTTTTTACAAGTGAGTCTTTAGTGTTTGTATGTGTATGTGTTTTAAGGAATCAAAAAAAATTGAGTTCAAATATAAACTATAAATTAATAACTTTAATTTAGAAAATTCTGTAAAATTTAAATTCCTAATACCCAAATAACATGAACAGCCCTTCCTTCCTTTTAAAATTGATACGAGTATATGAAATTATGTATCTGGACTATTTTTGTAAATGTTATAAAATTCTATGTATTTATTTTTATTTTTCAGCCATAAAAAGGTTCTAAATTGACTCAACATTAATTATATTTAAAATTATAGAAGATAAATGATTCATTTCTAAGATGTTTTGCAATAACCCATATCTTTGTAGATAGATACCTACTTAATTTTCATTCAGACTTATTTTTTCTAGGAGGATACTTTTTGTCAAATCTTGTGATAGTTGGCTATAATGTCAAAAAATTATTTTGCAATTATCAAAAGTATTAATACCTAAAATTAAATACTATTTTCATCTTTACAAACAATACAGGGCGATTGTTACAGGTTATTTTGAATTACAATTTCTCATTTTCCATGCTACTATTGTCTAATATTTTCACCTCATCTTCTGTTTAAACCTCAATAGAGTCATTGTGGCTATTTTCACATCATTTTACTGTTAAGGATTATTTGGATTCATTTATATTGTTTACCAATTTGTTTGATGATCCATTTATTCGAGGAAAGATTACATTCTTCCATTTGTGTCAAATTTCTTATGTTGACAAATTTGGTGCTTGAATTATTGAATTTGTAAGAGTAATAAATCTTGATTTTTGTTTGTCCAAAAATGTCTTAATTTTACTTTCATTCTAATATTTAAGAACTTCTGGCAAGACTTTATTTAATCGTAGATCTAAGATTTAAGCAAAGATGGGGGTAGAACTTTTTTTTCCTTTTTCTGAACTAGGTATCAGGCGGGTGTCTCAAACACACATTTATTATTGTTATTATACTTTAAGTTCTGGGGTACATGTGCAGAACGTGCAGGTTTGTCACACAGGTACACACATGCCATGGTGATTTGCTGCACCCATCAACCTGTCATCTACATTAGGTATTTCTCCTAATGCTATCCCTCCCCAGCCCCCCACTCCCTAACAGGCCCCAGTGTTTGATGTTCCCCTCCCTGTGTCCATGTGTTCTCATTGTTCAGTTCCCACTTACGAGGGAGAACATGTGGTCAAACACACATTTTTAGCAAGATTGTTAGCTGTTTGGTGGGAAATTGTGCTACCAACATTTTCTCCAACATTATTAGCAACTGGAAGAAGCTAAATATTTGGAAAGTGCTCCATTAAAAAATATAAATTCATAGACTGATGAATTTCTAATACTGAGAACTGGACAAATTGTAACTGGCCTGTGTGCAGCAACACTGATTAATCACCTGGATCTTTGCTCCTTGTGGCTTGATGTTTGTTATGACATTTATATTGAGTTATAATAAGCCAGCCCAATAATGATAACTATAAAAATACCAGCATGTAAGGTTACCATTTTCTCAGCTGCTTATAAACACAGCATATGTAGCAATAGTTGGTTCAATATCAGGCTATGTCGGACTTTTGTACACCCATAGTTGTTGCAGATATATGATTGTATGACAGATCATCCATGTCAGGTCAGGCTGGCTCAAAACTTCGATATGTTGATTTAATTATTCTATCTACTTACATTTCTTGAGTGGTTATAATTGCTTAGTACTTTTTATACAGTTCATTAAGACTGTAGACTGAACAGCAGAATGAAACTCACCCACTCCCTAAACTACACATTTCCAAAGCTGCAAAACTAGCTAATTCAACATGAACTTCACTAATTCAACAGAAAATGCTGATTGAGCACCTTCTATGAGCAGACACTATTTTAAAGATGCTATATGTACAGAAATTTAATTCTATTAATCACAAGACCAGGATACCATTGTTAAGCATAATTCTCCATTTTTTTTCAGTGTTTCGTGATTTAGCAGTGGCTGATTTGAGAACTGTAGGAATCTAACATCAATTTATGGTTTTAACCCTATTTTACTGCCTACTCCAGTTTCATTAATAACTAATTTAAACATTTGTATCTGGTGGGAGATTGAGGTAAAGCGGAGGAACCCATGGCTTCATGCAATTGTTGGTATGAGATTTTACACTTACTTTCTTTTCACAAAGGAATATCCAACACCTTGATGGGGGCGAGAGAGAATTGGAGAGATGAACATATGTCATTGTACTACAGAAATGAACATTATGCTCTGATTCTTTTGATCAAACCAAATGAGACAATTCCACTTTTAACTTCCTTAGAAAAACTGCAAGTTTCAAACTACTTGCTGTGTTGTGGAATTGTTACTAGAACAATTACTTTGGCATTACAGTAGCAGTTGTCAGAGAAGCTCCTTACAAAGCATATGCCATGGATGATTCATACCTTCTGCATTTATAAGAAAAATTTTGGTTTTCCTCACAAACAGTTGAGAAAGTCCTTGAGCAGTTTCTAATTCATTTCGGCAGATGCAAGAGGCTGATTAAATATCTGAAATGTCACTTCTTTTTCTGAACACCCTTGAGAATCATCCTTGATAAACAATATCAGTGGCTGCCACACAGACTAGTCACATGGCAGAAAAGCATTTTTTACAGCTCCCTCTGCCCTCTCTATTAGAAGCATCAACGACCTAAGTTTTAGTTTTTTTCATCTCCAGGCCTTGTTGGAGCAGACAATGGCAGTTGTGCCAGAATGTATGATGGTTTAATGATGTTCAGAATTGCTTCATGGTCAAAAGTCAGAGACGATAGTCCTTGACCTGGATATACTGATGATTTTAGACTCCTAGAATGGAAAAGGGAAGGCACTGATTTTTAACATATTCCTTCTCCTTTATTCCCAAATCTCACGCTATTGTGGGTTTTAAAATAACAGTTACAGGTATTTATTTTTGAGAGGCTAAATGCTTATTGATGCTTATACCTCCCCAGATGAGGTGTACACTGGTATATATTTGGAGGATAGTGGGAGTTTTCAGCACTTTTTATAAATCTTGGGGACCCATGTTTATGTGTAGCCTGAGGCTAATAACATGGAACAAAACAATGGTGTTTGGAGATGGATCTAATTCCTAATAAAAAGGAACGTTCAGAGAAGGATTATTATTACTTGGTCTGTGATTTATGTGCATTAAAATTAAACTGATGAGTAGAGTTGTTTTTTAATTTTAGGATTGGTAGTATAACCAATTGAAAGTGCAGCCTATATTCTGACATTTAAAAATATATATATTTAAATTTTTTAGATACAGAACACATATTATCACAGCAAATTTATTTGCTGAAATTTCTTGAGGACATTTAGCATAATATTTTTGAAATACAAATATTGCTATTCATAAAAATTTGAAATAAATGTTTTATGTATTTAGCAAAATTGTAATACTTTTTTTGCCTAGAATATAAAAGTACATATGACAAAAAGTTATCCAGAAAAATGTTTAATCAAATCATATTGACAGAAATAAACCCAGGAAGTCAACAATACTTTGAGAAATGCAGATAAAGTATTGGGTAAAGTTATGCAATACATTTTTTGCAATATTGAAGCAAAAACCAAACTACATTTTTTTTTTTTTTTTTTTTTTTTGAGATGGACTCTGGCTCTGTCACCCAGGCTGGAGTGCAGTGGAGCAATCTCGGCTTACTGCAAGCTCCGTCTTCTGGGTTCACGCCATTCTCCTGCCTCAGCCTCCCGAGTAGCTGGGACTACAGGCACCCGCCACCACGCCTGGCTAATTTTTCGTATTTTTAGTAGAGACGGGGTTCACCGTGTTAGCCAGGATGGTCTCGACCTCCTGACCTCGTGATCTGCCTGCCTCGGCCTCCCAAAGTGCTGGGATTACCAGCGTGAGCCACCACGCCCGGCCCCAAACTACATTTTCATGATTTGTTTGTGGTAAGATGGAAGGCCTTATCTTTACACAAGATGAACTTAATTACCAGTTGCATTAAATGGAGAAAATGTATTATTTAAATACATATATACATATACACATGCATATATATACATATGCACACATTTGATATCAATTTTATAAATGTAAATAGGGTTAGAAAAATATCTGCAAAATATTGATATTTACTAATGGGTGATAACACTTTCAGAAACTATTTTCAGTTTTTTATATTATTCTCAAGTTCTATAATGATTAGGTATTACTCTTATAATAGCTGTGATAGAAGATTTTTAAGGTGAGCTTGAATATGAAGGTATCTCCCATTTTTATTACTGGAATATAAACGTTAAGAATGCAGATGAAATTGTCAAATGTTCACTTACAATATTTATTCTAGTCTTTAAAAAAATGTATAAGATCACACCTTATATGCCATAATTTTGAATTATTTTGATAGTTTCAGATTATAAAACCTTCTTTTAACTTTTTAATGTGAATCTTGGACAATGGACACTGATGTTTTCATCTGAACTATAACCATTTTTTAAATTTTATTATCACAGTTGTTCCAAGCACAACATCTCTAATTTTATTCAAATTTTTGGAGATACAGCATTTTAAAAACTGTGTATGATGTTGCTACTAATAATTTTTGTTCAAATATATGAATTCTCATTAGCAAAATATGCTGACATTACCCGCTCATTCACCCTGTAGTTGTATATTTGTGATCTGTGGAATGAAAGGGCTTGTATTAAAAGTAATGGCAAGAACCACAATTACTTTTGCACCAACCTAATACTTCTTTGTAAAGCCTGTTAAAAAAATAGAGTCAGATTGACATCTCATATGGAAGTCACTCCCCCAATAATTAGAATTGTTACTAAATGCTAAGCTGTTCTGAATCATCCATGCCTCTCTCTATATATGTAATGTATATACACATACAAACACACATTTTTCAGATAAACTTCATAAATATACCAAACTAATGCTACTTTATATTTTTTCTGGCAATTTTTTTTCACGAAACAAGGTTTTGTTGTCCAACAGAAAGCAATTTAGAAAGTACTATACTATAAAGACTTCAAAATATTCTCATTACATTTTAAGATACTTTTGAGAAAAAGAAGCCTTTTATTATATTTTGGCATAGAGCAAATACAAATATTATTTTTAATCTGTAATGTGCCTATGTTGTGTTTGCTTGTAAATATTCAAGCTTGCTATAGAGGACAAAAAGATAGATAGGAATAAGATGATTTAGAACAGATAAGTAGTAATTGCATAGAACATATATGTGAACATAGAAGGAGAGGAAAGGACAAAGAGATACTTAATATACATGCAATACTAAATATCAGAGGCACCTACTGTCATCAGGCATTAAACATACATGAGGCACCTAAGGCACTGAATATTTACGATGCACTAAATAGAAATAAGGCACATGAGGCACACAATGATCAGGAGGTTTTAATTAAGGTTCTCATTGGTGATCTCTAATCGGGTGCCAAGTGTCCCCTCCCTAAAAAACACACAAAATTCAGTGCTGTTTGGCCAGCTAATTGGTGAGCTACAGCTCTGACCAGACTGATTTGACTGCCTTTGTATCTCTCAGACAGAAAAAGTATATGTTGGCCAGGCATCGTGGCTCATGCCTGTAATCCCAGCACCATGGGAGGCCAAGGTGGGTGAATCACCTGAGGTCAGAAGTTCAAGACCAGCCTGGCCAACATGGTGAAACCCTGTCTCTACTAAAAGTAACAAAAATTAAACAGGCATGATGGTGCATGCCCGTAGTCCCAGCTACTTGGGAGGCTGAGGCAGGAGAATCGCTCGAACCCGGTTGGAGGTTGCAGTGAGCCAAGATTGTGCCACTGCACTCCAGCCTGTGAGACAAAAAAAAAAAGGAAAGTATGTGTCTTGTGTGTCTTTGGCTGCAAACATCCTCCACACTATCAGAGAGACAGCACATCTGAGCATTGTATATCCCAGGATGCAGGTTGTGGGACCCTTCTGCTCTGTTTGTATTGTATCTCACATATGCTAGCTTACCTCATCTTTTTTCACCTACATTATCTTAGCGTACATTTCAACTAGGTTAAATAAATCATACACAACAGCATTTTATTTCTGTCTGTTGAGTGTTTCTGTCTTGTGACTCTAGGATAGTTTGTTTGACAGTGTACTTGGACGCTATCATTGTATCAAGGTTATTTCCTACATTACAAAGTATATTTGTGTTCCAGCTCAGGTTTTACTGTCCTCAAAAAGTACTTGTATAAAAGAAATACCAAACATAGAGTTTTACTGCAATATCTCATCATGCTCTAAAATAAAAGGGAAGTATGCTTTGCAGTCTTGTTTTTCCATGAATTATAGATGCTCAAGCAAAGAAAACTTAAACTGTTTGGGATATGAAGTCTGTGTTCGTGTTTTGGGGGCGGGTTTGGGGGCGGGGGTGGGCAATGGCACCTGGAGAAAAATGAGATTCTTAGGTAATCGCCTTATAAAAATGTTCATTCAAACAAAACTAACTCCAAGAGACACTTGTATGTTTTGAGACGGGTAACTTGAAGACTGAGAGAGATGGTGATGATCCTAAAGCATAAGGAAACACAACCTCTTATATTTGAAGGGCTTGTCAGGAGGATTTAAATTTACAATTAGAGAATTCTTCTTTGACTTTTATTAGGGCTTTCTGAGAAGACTAATTGAGATCCCCTCGGGGAAATTTTATTCAGTGTCTCTACCTCTATGACACCACTACATCAAAGGTAATAGAATTTGCACACTGATTGGATTGAACAAGAGCCTCTGTTGTCTGTAAGCCAAGGTGGTGAACTTGGAATATTAACCTTTCAGGCAACACAAGAATGTAGAATTCTAGTTTCATCTCTTCTAAAAATGTAAATAGACTTAAAATATTCACCCAGGCTGACCTGACAACATGTCAGTATGCAGAATTAAGAAAAAAAAAAAAGAAAACCATTACAGATTGATGTGTTCTATTTTGGATTCCAGTGAACTCCCGGCAAGTTCTAGGGAAAACTCATAACATGCTGTAACAAGGAATTATATATCTGTAGATTGCCAACTCTAGATTCTCTTATACATTTATAAGAGGATATTTTAGAATAATCTTTCTCACGCATATCCTATTTTCATTCCAATTGATATTGTACTAATTCCTAGTTCATTGTCTGTGGTGTGGATAACAAAAAAGCTACATATTTGGATTATTTTATGCTCCTCTCTATGACCACTTGTTTTGGCTTTCAGAATTCAAGAATTTTATATGAATATTCACTTAACAATGAAGACAACCATAAGTAAAACAAATCTAGCACCCATGTTTTAAAAAGTTATACGTATCTATTTTTAGATTTTGATACTGGAAGTGTGTGTTTTATGTGTATTTGTTTTTATTTTATTTTTAAATTAAATGTCTATTACCTTGTAAACTGCTTCTTTTTCATTTCATAGATCATTCATACATTTTCATATTGTTAAGAATATTTTTATCAGTAGCAATTTTTATTATGTGTGTGTGCCTATATATGTGTGTGTGTATATATACACATATATTAAATATAATTTATGTAAGTAGTCTCTAAGATCAGAACCACCACTTGCAAAATTCTGGGAGTACCTATTTATATTACAGTTTCTGTGTATTGCTGATCTCCCTAAGGTTGAACTTAATAGACCTGCCTCAAATATATTTCTAATAATTCCACCTTTCCATTGTTAAATGACAGTATAATGAACACCTTTAAGAATAAGACACCTTGGAAACAATCACAATAAGTTGCTTGGAAAGAATTCTTACATTTGATATTGCTTGGACTAGGATGAAAATATGAAGTAATTTGATAACATTAATTTTTTTCATAAAGGGCAATTTTATCTCACCTACCAAATGTGTGACGCTTCCTTTTACCTTGAGCCTTCATTAATATATGATATTATTATTAAAATAAATGTCTCAGTTTAATAGGTAAAATAAAATGCTATTATGTTTATTATGTAGTTTGAAATTTTTCTTGTGATTAATTTTACATTTTATGACTTATTTGATAAGTCTTTCATTTATGACCTCTGGCCACTTGTCTTTCACAACTTTTTTTAAAAAATGTATTGTTTTTATTATTTCTTTAAAGTTTTTTTGTTCCAATATCTACTATATTAAAATATTTTTTCAAATTTCCTATTTTCTTTAATTTTTATACAGTTCAACGTACTCTTTTTAATCTGTGTATCACTCCTTTTCTGCACATTGGTTTGTAATCTTTTTTGAAGACTCTCAATAATATTTTACCAGATTAACTTTGCTAAGAATTCAATAAATAATTAATTGAACAATAATATGTCCTTTCTGGGCTGGGTGTGATGGCTCATGCTTGTAATCCCATCACTTTGGGAGGTCAAGGCAGGAGGATCACTGGAGGTCAGGAGTTCAAGACCAGCCTGCCCAATATGGTAAAACCCTGTCTCTACTAAAAATATAAAAATTAGCCCAGCATGGTTGTGGGTGCCTGTCATCCCAGCTACTCAGGAAGATGAGGTAGGAGAATCGCTTGAACCTGGGAGGTGGAGGCTGCAGTGGGCTGAGATTGCATCATTGCACTCCGGCCTGGGCAACAAGAGCAAAACTCTGTCTCAAAAAAAAACAATACATACTTTCTGTTTAGTGATTCCCTCACTTGCAGGAGATATGCCATTAAGTCTTTTATTATATTTAATTGTATCTAACTTTACTTCTCTATTAGTTTATTTATTTACTACTTATATATTTTATATGGTTTTTTTTGTTATCAGTTTATAAACTGTGAAGTCAGGAGATCTATCTTCATATATTTCTATAACCCATAGCTCAAAAAGGAGTATGTTTGCTAAGGATAATCACAATTTTAATAAAAATAGAGGAATAAACTCATTAACTAGCTTTAACCAAAAAAATTATTATCAGATAATTCAGAATATTTAAAGAGTTACCAAATCATGATTGGTCTTTTAATAAATTTAGTCACACAACCTATAAAAATACAGTCATATATCCACCTGGAATGTCCACCAAATCATTTTAAAAGTCTAAATATTAATATTTAGCTTACTTTTATGAAGTACTTACCACCTACCAAAAAATTCTTTGTAGGTATTTTCTCTGTTTTCAAAATGATCTTCTAAAATAAATAGTATGAACCTTTTTTTCAGATGAGAACATTGAGGATCTGAAAACTATAAGTCACTTGTTTTGTGGAGTCAGGAATCTAATCACAATGACTATATTCATTTCCACGTAAAGACTGCGTTCTCTAGTTTATCTTTATTAAAATTCCCTAAGGGGTATATATTTGAATAAAACAGTGTAACCAAAACTTTTCATTTATTTGAATATATTTTGTGGGCCTTCATTGAGGCCCTTATGCTAGAAATGATTTGAAATAACTAAAGTGAACTAGAGCTGTATAAAGGGCTTATGAATTCAAGTCCAGCCACAAAAACAATTTAGAAGCATCACAGAAAAATATCATGGTAATGAACTCCCTGGCTGAGAATGGCCCTTATTTTCTTCTCTAATGGAGTTTCAGTTCACTTTGCCCTGAAGAGACACAGAAAGTATAACTGTCACTTGGACTTTAAGCCATTCTCATTGATATTTCAATGATTAGGGAATGATAAGTGAAACCTTCCCACAGCCGTATCCCTGAAACGACCTGCTTCTGACAGCTCTGAATATTATACTTTCCCAACTGGAAATCCATTAAAATGAGACTGAATTGAGCGCATGCTGAGTGAAAATGATGTGAAAGTGAACAAGATAATAAAGAAAATCAGAAGGGTCCAGAGGCCTGTTGGAATGTCTTTTGAGGCTGCTGAATTTGTTGTAGTTGTTTGCATTAGAATTCATCAGATTCGCTAGAAAGAATGACATTTGTTTACTGAGAATTCTTCTATTTCTCAATTAAGATATTAGTAGAAACAATCTAGAGCTTTGCATTCAATTTATCCTCACTTCTTTATTTCCTATTGCTAAATCAAGGAGTTCTTAAAACTCAGTGATCAACAGAAATGCCCATGGCTTCATCAAAATGAACATTTCCAATCCTTGCCTACTAAATTCCAAAAGAAGATAAAGTGGGGCTTAAGCAATAACACTGAATATATACATTTATATGTGTACGTGTGTGTATACATATCAGTTAATTCTAGGCATTATCTCCTGTCTGAGTAATTAAAACTGGGGAGAGAAAAGGCTGCAAAAAGTTATATATATATATGTACATAACTTTTGTATTATATGTATATATGTATTATACTTTTCAGCTTCATTCAACAATTTCTGAGTATATACCATATGAAGGATACTTCAGATATAAAAATATCAAGTAGCTCACAGACTAGCAAGGAAGACAGACACAGATATTGTTCTTTATAAAAACACTTGATGAGTTCTATAATAAAAGCATGAGTCCAATACTATGGCATCATGCAGGAGGTAAATTGTTCTATATTTTAGACTAATGTAGCCTGAATAATTCTTTTGTATGGTAGCTTTCTATAAGGTCAGCCTTTATATGTGTAAGAAAAGTTAGTTAACTTCTCAGCACCCTATTCCTCTGCATTATGCTACATAAACCTTTGAACATTTGTCATAGAGAAATTGTGCAGACACTGAAGCTCTTAACTTTTGACTGGTCTTTAAATATTATGTCTCCGTATCAACTATATTTTTGGTTTCAATAACAACACAAACAACAAAAACCACACAACAAGATGTGTGAAAGTAGGAGTTTCCTTGGATTGGCTAATTCACCAGTTAGATGATGTTAGGCCCACTATCCAAGGAAGAAAAATGTAGGAGAAAAAGGAAAGAACAAGAAGGTAGAAATAGTAATTTCTCCTCACATCTTTCTTTCTCTCTGTCCCATTTCCTCTCCTCACTTTTCTTTTATTTCCTGTAAAGAAGAATAATCCTCCCAGAAGCCTTCAGCAGGCTTTCTCAAGTTTCATTTGCACCAGCAGATCATCTCTTCACCATCACTAGAAATGTGGAATTGCATGGCCAGATGAATCAAGGCGTATCATCCATGGTTAGGAGAAAAGAGAGGAGGAAGATAAGTAGATATCTTCCCTAAATACATTGCTAGTTTAACTTAAACTAAATCAGGTTGCTCTTATAAAGAATGAGCAGAATTGCACTTGGATAGACAAGAATGTGAATTACTGTAGCCCCAAACCAAAGTATTTGGTTTTTAATTGATTGGTGTAAAACAAGGGGAAACTGACTTGGTAATCCCAAATACAGGATTTAAAAAATAAAGGCTTTATTCTAAACCATGTGATGTTGTATCTGGTGCTTCTTTGCATTTGTAATTTCAGGTCGGCAAAACTTCCTTCTCTAAGAACACATCAAGAGCTAGTAAGGAGCAATGGCTTAAACACCAGCTGACAGGAAAACGAGACAAGCAAGGGCTGTATAGATTACTAACATTTCTAACCCATGGAAGCTCTAAAGAGGTCAAGCATCTGCTTTACAATCTAAAGTCTGTCGATATAATGGTACTTAACAAAACTCAGACAATATACGACATCCTGCACGTCAAAGTCTACATAAACTAGAAATTTTGATGAGAGGACAGTTTCAAAATGAAATTATTTGGCTCTAAAATTTACATATATGTGAAGTAGGTCACACCAAGAAATGACTGATTTTTGTATTGGTTTGTTTGTTGGTTGAAATGTGATCTACAAATTGACATCACTGTTTCAGAGCTTGAAAATTGAATCAGGAGGTCAGGAAGCCATCCTGAAAAGGACTACTGACACGGTCTGCAATCCTACTAGAAAAGAAAAAAAGGGAAGGGAAGGAAAGGGAAAGTAAGGGGAGGGGAGGGCAGGGGAGGGGAGGGGAGGGGACCAGGAACTTGTCGTGAACCCTTGAACTGGGAAAAACAGCCACAACCACAACATCCTGGAAAACAGGTGGATTTCACCAGTGCTGTGACTCCTGAATAGCAACAAATAATGAATTATGGACTTATGCACTATGCCAACCACCTCCACCAATGAGTGATAAGTCTTTCAAAACAACTTGTGTAATCACCCTTAGCTTTCTTTTAAAAATCCCTACTCGCTGGGCGCCGTGGCTCATGCCTGCAATCCCAGCACCTTGGGAGGCCGAGGCAGGTGGATCACCTGAGGTCAAGAGTTGGAGACCAGCCTGGCCAACATGGTGAAAACCCATCTCTACTAACAATACAAAAAATTAGCTGGGCGTGGTGGCAGGCAACTGTAATCCCAGGTACTGAGGAGGCTGAGGCAGGAGAATCGCTTGAACCCAGGAGGCGGAGGTTTCAGTGAGCCGAGATTGTGCCATTGCACTCCAGCCTAGGAGACAAAAGCGAAACTCCATCTCAGAATAAATAAATAAATAAATACATACATACCTACATAAAATCCCTACTCCCCTTTCTCTCTCTGGAACACAAGTTGGCTGAATCTGTGTCTCCCAAATGACAGTTCCTAAAACCTGAATAATGCCTTGCCTTACTGCTTTGCAGTCTGGTCTTTTACCTTTTCTTGGTTGACGATTGTTTTAATTCCTTCACGAAAGTCTGCTCAACTTCCATTAATCTTCCAGCTTGGGCTAACACCTCAAAATCTTTCGATCAGTTCTATATGGGCATGAATGTGTACACTGAAATTAATGGGAGTTCTCAGAATAGATGAGGCAGGAGCAAGACCTATTAAATTTTGAGCATCGTGTCAGTGAGGGTTAAAGAAGATTGCCTTAGACTACTGAAAAAGAGGGAAGACAGAGAAAATGGGTATCTGAATAGTGATTTATTGTTAGTAATAAACTTGGCCAAGAGACCAGCAGGCCCTAGAATTAATCTTACCCAGGAAATCGCAATGACAGTTCTCTCAGAGCTGGTTTTGAGCAAAACCAAAAGCTTCCTGAAGAGCCAAGGAGAGGTATGTTCCAAATGTAGCTATGGAAAAGTAGGCCAGTGGATCAGATGCTGGCTTTTGAAGAGTAAAACAATGTTAGGGAAGGAGAAGTGTGGCTTATGCATAAAGAACTGTTTCTATGCACTGTGGATAACAAGCAAAGATGAGATTTAATACTTATACACATGAGAATGCATATCAATGACATATCATGAAATGTAAAGACAGCACTTGTAAGTATTCGGAGAGCACCTGCTCTGTGCCTGCCATTGGGGTGGAAGTGTCAGCATCTTCTTTTTGACATTTCCTAGTCTATTAGTTCATGTTCAGCCTCAGACTTAAAACCAACATGGAAAAGACAGACTGAGAAGCTTGCCTTTACATATACAAACAGTGATATATGTTGGCACTTCGGGGCAACAACATTTGTTCTCTGTCAGCACTTCATTGACGACTTAAAGTTCCTTTATGTTGATTTTGGCAAGGAGAGGGCCAACAAAAGCTAAAACAATAGGCTGAAATGCGTAACGCATTATCCTTGATTGTGTTACTATATTTGTTTTTCCCTTGGAGTAGCCAAAGCTGCTGCAGAAGCTGAAACAGTTGAGCTCTTGTTAAGCTATCTGCACAATGCCTAAACAGTTACTGAAAAGCTAAAAAAAAAAATTGTGTATTCAACCAGTTTCTGCCTCAGGACAAACGAATATTTAGCTCATCTTTAGTATCACATTACTCCCAAACTAGAGTAGAATCTAATCAATTGCAGAAAGCTGAGTATAATATATAAATTATCTCCAAAGTTATTTAAAACAAAACTTATTACTGATTTGGAATTGCATATGCATTCATTTAATTCTATATATTGGACAAAGTTTCCTTAGAAAATAAATGATTTATTTAAAAATAAGTTTGTATTAGGTTGAAAGGCCCCTAATTCAATTTTTTATTTTGAAAATCATTAATCACATACATGTTTGCTACACAAAGTTAATATGAACATAATTAAATATCTTAATCTTTTAAAAGGCAAATAAACTATTGAGTAAGATGAATGGAACTTCCAGTATTTAAAATGCAATTGTAGTTAAGCAGGTGTTTTTCTGTCTTTGAAGAAAATTATCTTTTTTGACTCATAATTTCTTTGGCATACAAGTTATACAAATTAAATTGATGTTGCACTAGGCTTTTTATATTGTGTGTGGATTTTACAATGAAGATAACTTAAAAATAAAGGTTTTGTGTGTTCCTTTTAATACATTTGAAAAAAAAAGTTTTTAAAAAAATTAATCACAAATTGAGTCCTTCGATACTTTATGCATTAAAAGTCCCTGCTGACTTCTATGAGGTGTGAACTTATCCAGATTGTCAGCTTTGTTAACAATAAAATGCTAAAAAAAATTGCTAAATTGAAGCTTTGATTTAATAGGTATGCAAATCAGGAAAACGCAAAATGTTTAAATGTGCAAGAGCATGGTTTCCTATAAAAAGCACTAAGTTCAAAGTTACTGTCTCTTTTCTTTTTCTGGAAGTTATCATAATTAACTAAAAAGTCACAAGAAACATTTGTGGCTATAGCTTAAGCTTATTTTTCACATATCCATCACACATAATGAGCTAAGGGACTTTTCTCAAATGTTGTGATTAACATTCACCTTTTCATGAACCTTATGCTTAGAAAAATATCAAAAAAGAAAAATTTCAGGAAACGACAAAACACAACAATAGGTATTTAAAGTCCTTATATGTATAGGGACCTTAAATATATCAACAATGTGATCATCAGTGAACATTATTCCTCAGAGGATGCTCATGCTGCTTAATGGACTACGAGAAGGCTTTCAAAGAGCCAAACCTACTTATCAGCCTGGAGAAAGGTTTGCTGGGAATTATTGCTTAATAGACACAGCTTTCTCCTTTGCCAGGAACTTGATTTTTCAACACATTTGTCTAACAGATAGTGCCTTCAGAAATACACAGTTGTGTCCCACTGTGGAGGGTTGCAAAATTGTGACTGTAGAATGACATTCTCAAGTGCCACTGTGCCTCAAATCCAGCACTCAGTAAACATTTCTGACTTTCAGCTATGCCTTAGCCTTCCTAGGCAAGCATGGAAAAGAAATAAATACTAACTCACATCATATTTTAGTGTGAATGTATTCAGAATTTTTTCCTTTATTAAACAAAAGGGACTATGACACACTGGTGCTACTGAGGAGAGAAAAAGAGCAGGTGTCTGGTAAAAGAGTCAAAGTGCACTGAAAAGAGCAAGATGCGACTCTACAGGTGTGCCCTTTCCATAGTCCACAGTTTTGCAAATGGCTAACTCATAATGGAAAGACAAAATACCACATACTTATATCATGACCCTGTAAGAGAGGCAATGCACAGCTGTATATTAATGAGGATAATGCTGCTGAATGTATGAAATAAATAATAGACAATAAAAATAGCTAAATGTGACTCTCAATTGTTCTAACTTTTTTGAAATGTAATATGGATATAATTATGAACATTGAAAATACACATACCAGATCATTTTTGGTATAAGGCGTGATGTAGTTTTTCTTTTCTTTCTTTCTTTCTGTATTTTCTCCCTTGCTCTCATTCTATACAAGCAGATAACTGACTTCTTTCTTGTCTTAAGGAGAGGTGTATGGTTGGGTAAAGAACATAAGTTGGCTAAAACAGTCTTACCTTTGAAACCTGTATTTTTTAATTTTTTTTATTATTATACTTTAAGTTCTGGGGTACACGTGCACAACGTGCAGGTTTGTTACATAGGTATACATGTGCCGTGTTGGTTTGCTGCACCCATCAACTCGTCATTTACGTTAGGTATTTCTCCTAATGGGCAACCTCTGTTATTTTTAATGTATAAGCCTATTGAAAAGATCATATAAAGTGTGTTAGTGGTAAAAATAGAGACAAAAACAGGGGAAAAGGGACTAAAACAGATTTGTCCAAGCTAAGAAAAGACAGCATTGAAGGTCTCAGGTGGTGGAAACCCATGCCCTATTCCACGGCATTTCTATAGAAAGCTGATAAGCCTTCAAGCAAGAACACCTCATGAGCAGCTGACTTCCACTTCTGGTGTGTTTGACTCCGCAGTACTGCTACTGCCTCCTCAACACCCACTTACATATACAAGGTAGTTCATCTGGCCAGTCCACTGAGGAAAAGAGTGAGTTGGGTCTGGTGTATAGTCTAAAGACAGTATTGTGTGGCATGCGGCATCTGACATGTTCCAACTCTCCTAAGGTCATTCATAAAGGACAATGAGAAGAAAAAAATCATCCAGTTCACAGAACATCATGCAGAATGGAGATGTCAACTGAGTAAGCATTGACATAAGTCCATGAACAATGGCTGATTATTTCCCTGGATATTTATGTAGAAATAACAAAGGAAGAAAATAGTTAAAGGCTGGAAGACAATTGGTCTTAGAATATGAGTTTCATAATTGTGTTTTATTTAAATGTTAAACACACACATATGCACATATAAACACACACACTGAAAGCATCACTGTGGAGTGTACTATCCAAAAATCCATGTGCAAGATGAACCTCTACGAATTTAATTTCCTCCAGCCATTCAACTGCTTGCACAAAGACCTCATGAACAAATATCGCTAGTGACAACAATGGAAGTTATACATGGATTCAAAAGCATGGACTTCGAATTCACTATGGTTGACTTAGTAGGTCCCACTGCCACTGCTTGATGCTAAACGTGCCATCAACCGTAACCACTTCTGAGACCCCAAAGTTCTGTAATATCCAACTTGCCACCAAGTGGCCACCTGGTGGCAAACTGATTTCAACGAAATACTGGAAGGGGGAGTACTTTTTCTCATTAGGGCTTTGTTCTCCCTTTTTCCCTTGCTTCTGCTGCCATCATTATTTGAAGAGTTATAGGATGTGTTACCCTATTGTCATGGTATCAACACAATATTACTACAGAACCAAGGAATTCAATTTAGGAAACCATGTTAGTTGATGGACCATGGCCAGTGAGATTCATTGGTGTTACCATGTACACATTTATCAGAAGCAGCAACCTTACAGACTGGAGTTGTTCTGAAGAAGATTTAGTTACAATGTAGTTCTAAGATAATACTACACTACTACACTTGGGAATGGGATTTTTTTTTTTTTTTTTTTTCTTTTGAGACAGAGTCTCTGTCACCCAGGCTGGAGTGCCGTGGCGCGATCTCGGCTCACTGCGAGCTCAGCCTCCTGGGTTCACGCCATTCTCCTGCCTCAGCCTCCTGAGTAGCTGGGACTATAGGTGCCCTCCACCACGCCTGGCTAATTTTTTGTATTTTTAGTAGAGACGAGATGGGGTTTCACTGTGTTAGCCAGGATGGTTTCTATCTCCTGAACTCGTGATCCACCCGCCTCGGCCTCCCAAAGTGTTGGGATTACAGGCATGAGCCACTGTGCCCAGCCGGGATTGGGATGTTTTCTATTAGGAAGTAATATACGTATTGAAGTAGTCTCTGCTATACCCAGAATATAGGCCCTACAGGGTGGAAGTGAGAAGGGAGCTACACTAACATGCCCAATAACCAACATACAAAATATCTGTGGCCTATCTCTGCAGTTATAGCTGCTGCTGTGTTAGAGGTCTAGTAATCTAAGAAGGAACATTTCCACCAGAAGGAACATCTCCATTAGAAGAATAAAACAACACATCATTCAATTAAAATGTCACATAACCACCTTTTACAGTGGATTTACAGAGGGGAAAGAAAAAAGCTTACAATATAAACTAAGGTGACTGACTGAATGTAAATGTTAAGAGAAAATAAAGTTCAACTGTGTTTTACAGATATTCATAGGATTCTACAAAATGCAAAATAATAATTTGCTAACTTCATTTTCATTTTTTTATTTTTTGTCTTATTTAACTACTTCAGCAATTATGCCCAGAACACTGATCAGCTGTATCTCTGATAGTGTTCATCCTTGCTGTATTTCCTTGTTTACTCCCTGGGGTATAATTTTGGCCCATGATTTCAGCAGGAACCCCATGGTATATCAGAATAATGAACAATAATCCTACAGACCACATAATAGCAGAAGTGTCCACTTTTTAAAAAATAATATTTAAAGAGCCTTTGTTGTATTAAGAAAAGCAATGTGATATTACAAATATTTACATGTTGCAGACATTTTCTAAGCTTATTTATCTTTTACATTTGTTTGTGGACCATTTTTTCCCCAGCTCATCAAACCTACTACATTTTTCTCTCTCCATTTTAGCTTGTAACTTTAACATTATGTTCATAAAGTCTTTCTTTACCAAAAATTTATAAAAATATTTGTTTATGCTTTCTTCTAGCATCTTTCCAAACCATACAATTTCAGAATTTTTTAAATTGCCAGATAATGTGTAAAGCAGACATCTTCATTCCACACCCCCCTTTCACTTCCATTGAGTAACATAATTTGAGAAAAGTGAAAAAAAAAAAGATGGTAAGATTTAATGTGCAACTATTTTGATCGAGGTTTGTAAAATAACCACATAAAAATTTCAAAAACCCATTCCAGGAAGATATTTTAAAGAAAAAATCTGGATATCACCTTGGTTACCTGAAAATATTTTGTTTCCTCAGTTTCTACCACAAAAACTACAAAGATGTACATTTCCTCTCCATTACAGGACAGATAATCTTTTCTGCTTTGGTGAATTTGAATTGTAGGTGGAGCAGCAGATACAATGAAGCTACTGCTGTGGATAAAGAAAAGAATGTAATTCAATGTAAACCTAAGCACAAGAAATTGCTCTCTCTAGATTTACCCATGGTATTTGTGTGTGTGTGTGTGTGTGTGTTCTCTCCATCTTCTGACAAGTACAATGTGTTATACTACCCAGCTAGGATGTGAAAACCTCCATCAATACTATGCTTTTGATCAATCTTACTATATCATACCTCCAAACACATGACGGGGCAACATTCTACATGCTCTTATAGTTTAGGTTGCTGGCTTTTATTTTCCTTTTTTTTTTTTTTCTTAGCATTTGAGAAACAAGAAAGTACATATTTTTTAAAAGCGTCACTAAATGTCTACAATTAAAAAAGCCTTTTAGTCTCAGTTACCAGATATTTTTCTTCCACAAAGAAACTAAATAGTTTTGCTCCTACCTATAACCTCCATCAGTAAACACAGTAATACAAACTTCTTTACATCTTAATAATTGCCAGGCTAAATTAACAAGCTGCTAATGTTTTGATTTACAAATTGGAGGGCCCCTTTGGTTCTGCTGGCCTTCAAGAAGATTGAGCTGTCTCCTCTGTTCCCTGAAAGTAAGTAAATGACTGTTTATTCATTCCCTTGATTAGAAGGCTGCCCTCCAGCCAGATAAAAGAGGTTCCATAATAAATGTGAGACTCTCATGTTTTGTTTTGCTTTCTGGATTTAGTGCTAAACATTAAAGGGAATTGGAGATTGATTTTTGTTCGGGGACCAGTGCCAGATAAAACAAGGAGTGGGCAAGCAGACTAGTTTGCAGACATGAGCTTCTTTATAATGAGGGGAGGACTTGAGTTTTGATTTAATAGCAACTGGGTAATTCCAGGTGTATATGATGGGGTGCATGCATGAGTGCGGGTGTGTGTGTGCTTGTGCATGCTTTTCAGCCTCAGCAGGATTTCTTAATTCATTCTCTCTGACATTCTGTTGGTAGCTGTTGTCAAAGATCAAAACTAAATGCAGCTCACCCATTTCTTGAGTCATTAAACCAAAAAGCTTCAGCTGAATTTTCTTTTCTGAAGATCAGTTATACAGCAATACTGCGGGGATCAAAACACACACATGCACCCACATAAACACAATAAGATGAAAGAGGCTTCCATATATACATTATTTATGGGTATTAACATGCTTTTTTTTTTTTTTTTTTCCTTTTTCTCTCCTGCTTCCCTCCCACCTTTTGGAGGCCTGTAGGGCTCTTCCTTTGCTATGTAAGTTTGTCATTTGGCAGGACGTCACAAATCAATTTCTTTCAATTCATCTTCTTTTTCCTCTTGCCTTAGGGATGATCTTGTGTCTCCTTTGACTTGCAATGGAGCTGCCCTGCTTTCTGAGTTGCTGACAAATTGGCCAATAATGGGAGTAATGGATGCAGCAGACTCTTGCCTCCTTGAGAGCAATTTACATGTCAGGCCTAAAATGTCTCCTCTTTAGACTCCTGGGCCCAGAGGAGTACCCAGTTGCAGCTACTAATGGAGCTGCTTGTCCAAGTGCCTGAAGTCAATGGATCAATAAATGAAATTATTTTCATTGCTAAAAGTATATGCCACACTTTGAAGTATAGACAAAAGAAGGCAACAATGGGATGGACAGGGAAGGGAAAAGGAGAGGAAATAAAATGATAATGTAACTGACAGTTGATATTTGAGTTCATATTCTCCTATATTTCTAACCAGCACACCAGCTAACTGATGCACCATATGTTGTATGATATATTCAACATAAAAACAAAAAAATGAAGGGAATGTTCAGTTGAGTAAGGTAGATCTGCAGGTTTTTATTTGCTAACTCAGGCAATCTTTTATTGAGGTTTTGTTTGATTTTAGAGCAAAGGAAATTGATGTCCACAATCTTTTCCTTCATTTGCAGGAATCCATCTCTAAACCTCCAAAACTCAGTAGTTTCATCATGCTGTCTTGGCAAACAGGAAAATGGCTCAACAATTTACTCAGATTACTGAAGACACAGTAGCCACAATATAGATCTCCTATAACATGTCTATATAGAGAGAAAAATGCTCCAAGGAGGGATTCAGTTATTCATTTACTCATTCACTTGTCCATGAGATGAGAGAAATCAAGAATATAGTGATGGAGCATGGTGGGCATGAATAGGATTGGTTTCCTTTGATTTTTTATTCCATTTCTCAATAGGAGCAGGGTCCATGTTGTCTTAGCGTAGGACCATAATGTACGCATCTCAAGTCACTCAATTAACATTATGAGCCTTCATGTTTTATGTCTTATTACTTTATTACAGACATTTATGACCTCCTCCCATGAAGGCCAGGATTCATTCATTCATTTACTCATTCCATAAATATTCATATACTGTCTACTGTGTTTCTAATGCAAGGAATAGGACTAAGGTTACAGTGGCTAAAAAAAGGCAGACATCTCTGCTCAAAAGGAGGTAACTTGGAGTTGGTGTGATACTACTTGGGTGCATTTGTAATTTAGAACAACATCAGCTAGGAATGGGAAATCCAAAGATTAATGAAACTCACATCCTACCATGATGGTTAAAAGTATATATACAGATATGTAAACAAATAGTTACTTAAAAATGTGCAATAAATGCAAATCACAAAGTATACAAGACCAACATGTAATGCAGATCATCCTATTTTGTAATGTATACTTTAATCCAGTTTGTATCTCTATGTTCTCTTAAGTTTTTCTTCTCCTTTTCTTTTCATTATCTTATCATGAGGAAACACATCTAATGATCAACCGAAACGATCCTATTTTATCAATTCTCTTCACATATGCACTATCATCCTTTTGCATAATCAGTTAAACTTGAATGATAAGAAAAGGCTTTTTTAGTACATCATTCTCGAAAGTTTATGAGACTTTTTGTTAAATGATGAAAATAACTTATTTTTCTAACATTTTTTTATTGTGTGACTCTCCTACTCCTTGCCCAGCCCAGGGGTTGGTGGGCCTTTTGGGCTGCAGTGTGCACATCATTATTTTCTAACAACCTCAGAGGAGTTTCATCAGGACTAGAACGATTACAGCTCTCAGGAAGTCATCCTTCTTTTAAAGTATTAACCAAAATGCCACCTTCTGGAATCCTTCATCCAGTTTTTCATGTCAAATTCTTACCATTGTTTTTCTTTTAAAAACTAAACTACATACAATTCTATTAGACCAAATTATTATTCTTTCTTTTTTTCTTGTGGAATTTGATATGTCTTTTGGCATGTGGTAACATACCAGAAAGTTTTGTACAAATGATATTTACATACCTTTTATCAGACTTTGTCCTCATGAGGAAAATTGTCACTAGGGTGCATATTCTCCATCCAATGGTGAGTTACAATTCTCTGGGGAAAAATACTATATATATATATATATATATATATACACACACATATATATGTGTGTGTGTGTGTGTGTGTCACTGTTAAATTGAGCATGTTTCACACTCATTAATGGAAATGGTCCAAGGCCAGTAAAGATCTTTTGATAATAAATTTACTATAGAAACTTTTTTTAAAAGATCTATTTCCCAGTAGTCTGAAGTGCTATGTAATTTCTTGTTTATTGTCTCAGAACTTTCTCTTACCATGACACAGAAACTTTGAAAATATGGGTTGTTTTCATTGTTTAAGCTTCCTTACCCAATTGAATGTAGGAAATTTTTCTCACACCTAGATTCCTAGGACTTAGGACTCTTGTATAGGAAAGTCAAAGTGTATATTAGGTGATACAAATTAAGCTGGAGGCATAGCACTTGTTAAAGAAATGCTTTCTGGCCAGGTGTGGTGGCTCACGCCTGTAATCCCAGCACTTTGGGAGGCTGAGGTGGGCGGATCACCTGAGGTCAGGAGTTCCAGACCAGCCTGACCAACATGGAGAAACCCCATCTCTACTAAAAATACAAAATTAGCTGGGCGTGGTAGAGCCTGCCTGTAATCCCAGCTACTTGGGAGGCTGAGGCAGGAGAATCGCTTGAACCTGGGAGGCGAAGGTTGCGGTGAGCCGAGACCACACCATTGCACTCCAGCCTGGGTGACAAGAGAAAAACTCGATCTCAAAAAAAAAAAAAAAGAAAGAAAGAAATGCATTCCATAGGACTCCCAACATTCAATTAGTAGGAATGGATAACACTAATAAATATATGCTATGTCCCTACCCTTAAAAATCTGCCTTTTAAACATACAGAGTGAAGGTGAAAGAGGAAGAAAATAGGGAGGATGCTAGAATAGCAAGGGGTCTCAACTGAGTTTAAATTGTGACACAGCATTGATAGCAGGGCTTGGTGGTGGCCCTGTCTATGTCGCTCTTGGACTGAGTTACCATAAAAGAGAGCTTTCCATTTTCAGCTGAATGAAAGAGGACATTTCTGATGTACTGTCCTCTAAGAAGATGTATTGGAGTTTTGTGTCAGGAGAGAAAAGAGTCAGTGACAATCTCTGCTGGTGACTCATCAAAAATGCTCTATAATGACAGCAGAGTCAGGAGGGTCTTGTCAAAAAAGAGAGAACTTGGGACAATTCATAACTAATCACTGTGAGAAACCAAGAGACATCTCTCAGGGTACTGCTAGGGCACACTCTCTGGGTTCTCAGATCAGCTGGTGCTATAGCAGGAGGCTAAATAGACATGTTAATTTCAGTATTGATTTAATGTGAACCATTTGTTCCCACAGGCTGGAAGCCCCAGGAATATACACATATATGAAAAGATAGAAGGACTGTGTACTGCCAAGTGCTACATTCAGTGGTGCAGATATAATTATTGGTTTAATGAATTGACCAGCTGGCATGTTGACACTCTATTATCTGGGTGAACACCAAATAAACTTTCACCCTCTCTTCCCTGTAGCTCTAAGCCATCTCTAGACAGATTTGAGGTTTTCCATTCAGATATCAGATAAGAGCCTTGGTGCGAATCCTTGTCTATGTTATCCTTGGAGTAACAAAGTTATAACACTTCTGTCAAAGGTAACATTATAGAAAGTAATTTGATATATTTTATGCCCCCCTAATAATCCACAATTTCCACAATTAGCATCTGAGTATGATTATGTACTTTTTATTGTTTTTGTTTCTGGTTTCTGATGGAATATAAACCTTCAGTCATTAAAAGCATGAAAGCAGCAGAGTAAACTATTTTCTCAGTTAAAAAAGGGGACATATATTTTTGGAAATAATCAGAAACCTGCAGTTCTCATAGAGCACTAAATTATAAAACTCACTGAAGAAGAAGGGAGCTTGTTACTAAAGCCCCTGGTTATTTGGTCCTTTGTTAACCCTTATTTAATAATCAAGAGAATGAGACCGTAGATGGAGTTACCATGCAATGCCTCTAACTGGAAAAACCAAAACATAAAAAAAAAATGTTACAATGCCTATGTATAGACTGTCTGTGCTTTTCTCCAGCACACCTCCTAGTGTATTGCTTTGGTTTTCCAAAGGCAAACCACATTTGGAAAGCTGGTGACCCATTTACTTTTATACATTGTTATACAAGTCCCCAAAGAACTGTTATGTTTAACTGTTATTGCAGATTGTATTTTACAGTTGTCCAAGGTTGTGTTAAGGAGGGTGTTTTTGCTCTTTTTGCTCTTTGACTTGGGCATGTTCTCTGAAATATGTTATTTTACTGATTCACAATGCCTCACAAGCTGAAAGCTTTACTGTCCATGTCACCAATAAACTATATTCCTTATCAGACTTTATTACAGGTTGAAGTCCTGGACCTGAGATCTGGCTAAAACTGAGGCAGAAGAAAGATCTATTAAGTGACCATGTTTTGGTAACCTTGTGTTAAATGTTATTAAATGAACATGTACTCTCTTTTATTTGGCAAGTTCCTGTAGATTGTCCAAACAACAAATCTGTTTTTATGAAGTTAAAATATAGAGATTTAATTCTTTCTCTTGCAAGTATGGATTGAAGAGACCAAAATGTGAAAGTAAACTATTTAACTTTATATATCTTATACTAAATTCATCTGATTAAAAAGTATGGAAAATGTATATATTATTTAATACATATTTCCTTTATATGTATATTTCCTTTATATGTATATTTCCTTTATAAGTTTTTGGTAATTTAATAGGTCTTTGAAGTATACTACCAAAGTTGGTCAATTTAGTAATTCTATGAGAAAAGCAGGGTCTAAATCTGCATCTTTATCTTATACTTGATAGAAAAAAGAGAGTAAAGGTAACCATCCCATAGTTATACAAATAGTAAATGGTGAGGCTCAAGGTTAAATACTGGCCTTCACCATCCTTTTCAGAATTTTCACATTTGTATGCTGTGGATTCACGAATCTTGGCAAATGTGTTCTCTGCCCTTTGTAAGCTTACTATTTGAGGTCACAAGGTATACACTTACAAAAGCTTCAAGATAAATTTGACAAAGTGTCAAGGTAAGCTTGGTAATTCCCGCAACTTTATTTTATGAAATGTCATAAATTTGTAATTTATTTCTTCGGAAGGAGGGGAAGTACTTTTAGCCATAGTTAGTACATACTACAAATGAAATGCAAAATGGTAAATAACCTTAAAGGCAATCCTTCGAGTACTCACATTGAGACTATTGCACCTTAAAACTGAGTAGATACAAAGGGCTAAATGATGACGATATATTGCAGTACACTGGATGTATCACATACGTGCATGTAGCAGTCTATTCTGTCATTACCCAGACTTTCCTGTCCCAAAGAATACCCACACAATTTAGTTGCATAAATTTGTATAAAATAATGCAATATCTGAAATGTAAACATAAAAACAGAAGACATTTAGGAAGAGGGCCAGGACAGAATTGTTTATATTCATGATTATAGCTATCATTGTAACTAAATATCTGCAATCTAACTTTGAAAACTCGAATGACTTTTACTCTTGGCCTCCCACAGAGTCAGTTTATTTCCAAATTTGATGGGTTTTATCCATGCCCTTGTTCATGTCCACTAGCATTCCCCTAGTTTAATAATTTGTCCATATGTGATCACTGCTGTGATAGTTTCCTGAACAATCCACGTCCTAGTCATTCAATGTAAGCTGCAAATTTCTCAGATAAATATTTTTGTCTTACTATTCTCTAGCAACGGATTCTCTAATTACCGTTTATTGACAAATGAATTGCTTTCCCAAAGTTTTCATGGCATGGTACATGTAGAAAATGATCCTTATACAACATGATGGGGCAAATGAAGGCCATCTGGATGCATCTGTATGGGGCTTAGTGAAGAAATGTATTATTTTTACTTTACATAATTAAAAGGAAAATGAAATAAATCAATACAGATATTACATTTCAAATTTTAATAAAATTTTCAATATGATATTTTCAAAAGTTTAAATAAGAAACTTGAGTTGGCAGTCCCACTGTTAGGTAGTTACCCAAGGTAAAAGAAATCAATATATCAAAAAAGATACCTGCACTTGGATGTTTCTCACAGCACTATTCACAATAGCAAAGATATGGAATCAACCTAAGCGTCCAACATTGGTTGACTGAATGAAGAAAATGTGATTCACACACACACACACACAAACACACACACACAAAGAAATACTATTCAGCCATAAAAAGAAATGAAATAATGTATTTTCTGAAAACTTCAATGGAATTTGAGGTCATTATCTTCAGTGAAACAGGTCAGACAGAAAGACAAATATTGTAGATTCTTATTCATAAGTAGGAACTAACAAATATGTACATGTGGACATAGAAAGAGAAATAATAGACAATGGAGACTCAAGAGGGAGAGGAGTGGGAGGGGGATAGATAATGAGAAATTACTTAATGGGTACCATGAACGTTATTTAGGTGATAGATACCCTAAAAGCCCTTATTTGACCACTATGCAACCTATGCATGTAAGAAAGTTGCACCTGTGCCCTATACATTTATAGAAGTTAAAAAAAAACAAAACTTAAAAAAATGCTCACGCCTGTAATCCCAGCACTTTCGGAGGCTGAGGCGGGCGGATCACAAGGTCAGGAGATCAACACCATCCTGGCTAACACGGTGAAACCCTGTCTCTACTAAAAATACAAAAAATTAGCCAGGCTTGGTGGCGGGCACCTGTAGTCCCAGCTACTTGGGAGGCTGAGGCAGGAGAATGGCGTGAACCCAGGAGGTGGAGCTTACAGTGAGCTGAGATCGCGCCACTGCACTCCAGCCTGGGCGACAGAGCGAGAATCTGTCTCACCAAAAAAAAAAAAAAAAAGTAAAAAAAGAAACTTAATTTGGCCTCTGAAATGATTTATTTTTAGACTTTAACCTGAAAATGTAATCAAAATTTTCAAAAATTGGTTTCTCTAGTTGTTTGAATGTCTTAATAGGAAATTTTATTCACATGTATAGGTAGTAGCAAATGGCAAAAGATAACTTACCACCTTTTGTGCCAATTGAAATAAATATCTCTAAGTATTAACAAGATTTCAGAGTAGTCAAGCTCTAAATTGGATTCCAAATGTGAAATCACTGTTTAAATCTATCAGCTCTTTCTTTTACGCTGCTGACAAATAAAATGTCAAAGTTTGTTATAGTAATGCAGATGGATTTTGAATTTAAACATTTTTATATTTTGTGCTTCATAATATTGATAAAATCTTCAGTTTCAAGAACAATTATTCAATTATTCTGTATGATTCAAATTAAAAGGTTAACAATATCTGTGAACATTTTAAATCATACATTTCCAGAATTAAATTTTTGCTTGAAATACTTAAACTATATCAACACATAATTATATACTTTATGAAGTTTTTGCATTAAAATATGTTTATTCAAGGTGTTCCTAAATTTCACAAAAGTTAGCTGTTTTTGGAAACCAATAATTATTCTTCAGCAGTCTGCAAAATAATAATTATCCACAATAATAATTTTTCACTTTTTTCTATTTTTCGTTTTAGCTCATAAACTTTTAACATTTTTTGTGTGTGCAGCAAAAGCTCTTTGTATAAAAGAAAGTAATCTCATACTAGTTGTTAGCATAGAGCTGAAAAAGTATCTTAAGTTCTTTAGAATCACCATTCTTTAATTTCATTCAATATAGAATGAAATTTATGAGCAAGACTATGATGCAAAAGGTTTTCTCAGTGAATTAAATAACAAATTATTTTTACCTTAGACTTTTCAGAATAAATATTAGTACAACCCATATAACTAATTTTCCCAATCAAGACACTTTTGTGAGTAAATGGGTATTATTAACAGTTAGGGTACTGCAAGAGTTACAAACGAGAAATGTCTTGGGTCAACTTAATACTAATTTACTAATATAAGTAACACTTGCTAATATTACTAATGTTAATTTACATAATCCTCATAGTAATCTCTGATGTGAGATGTATTGCTTTCTCCATTTAAAAAATTAGGGGCTAAGACAAAGAAGGTAGATCACACAACAAATTAATGATAGGAGCGAGTTCTTCTCTTGGCAATCTTGAGATGTGTGTACATTAACAGGGGTCTTGGTAACTGGACTTTGCATATCCATGCATATATGCATATAACATGTGTGGTTATATGATCATTTTTTTACAGTCCTATCATCTAAAAAATGTGTATTTCCACTTGGATATTTGTCCTATGTAGTTTGATATTTCCATGAAGATAAAATAGAATCTTCTTCTAAAATATTTATCTTCATGGGTTCTAACTAGTGTAATCTTTTACTTCATTTTTTGAACCAATATTGCCATATGTCATTGAACATATCTGCAATGCATTATTCAAAATAGTATCTTTTCTCTTTCTTTGCTTCATTGGTCTGCAACACTAGCCTGGGTATTAGTTTATGCAAGATAGCAGAATAGCCACTATGTAGCATGTGAGCATTTTGGATTTTGTAATTACTTATGTGAGCTTGTGACTAGCTACTTTAGTATGATCTCATACTGCTGGAACTAATCTCATGAGAGTTATTTCTTATTTTGTACTTGCAGACACTTAAAAGGGTGAAAACTTCTTTTTTGTCCCATATAAATATTTTGTTTAGCAAGGTGTTAGGGTAGTTAACTTAGCAATATTGTTCATTTCAAAAATATTTCCAAAAAGAGTAAAAGGTTTAGACTGAGATAGAGAATGATAGTAAAACATGAATAATATATAATATTAGTATATTAATAATATAATCTTCATTATACTCTCTAATTCATAATAAACTTTTTGAGACTATTCTATACACTAGATGACTTTATAGCTTCAATCAAATTATTGCCCACTTTGGTGCTAAAATACAGATTTTTAATAATATTTAAAGTATCTATTACATGATAAAGGCAATTATTGACCTTTAAGGTTTCAAAAGATTGATTTTTCAATTCAAGTGTTTGGCAGATATCTTTGGTGCCTCACATTACATTCCTAGGGCACAATTTTGATTTTAGCCACTGCTGCAGGGGTGCATGCAAGAGAGATTCCACTTGGAGCGCAAGCATACCTAACTCAGGCAAGGTGACACCTCAAACATACCGCCTTATGGCTTTCTGCCTCAGGATCTTTTTCAAAACAAGGAAAACCGTTTAGATTCAAGACCACGTACACTGGGAAAGCACAGGAAAGTACCATTGACATTTTCCAGGGGCCATCTGCAACCAGTGGGGATTGGGGAGCAGAAGGTGATGCCTAGTCTCCCTCCTTTGGATAAGCAAGCTAAAAGGACTCTGGTGAAATGCTCGGGAGACCCTAGAAGAAACACATCTTTGCAGTCCATAGGGACAATTGAACTCCACCATTTTGTACAGGCTTGTCTCTTTGCCTGTCTTACTCTGTACACTACCTCATACTTACCTCCTGAAATCACCTCCTCTGTAAACTACACGATCTCAACTTCTTGTTTCTTTCTGTTTTTTTAAGAGTATCAAAGGAAAGCAATATATAGATAATTTTAAGAATACTGTAAATTAATTTGCACCGACAATTTTAAAGCATTAAGCATTGGGTAAACAAAATATAAAATTGAAATACTATTCTCCAATTAAATTTCTCAAAATTGTACAAAATAAAAATATGACTTATATGTACATACGATAAAGATCTTTTAATAATAAATGTATAAATTCTGAAATAGCCAAGTTCCCTTCATTGAAATATTTGATTGTATCTTTCAATCATTATTTCTGAATTAGCATTTGGTTAGTTTGGTTAGTTTTTAACAACACTTGCAAAAAAATTGATAAAGACAGATGTAAGAAAGAAGGCTAGAGGAATAAAGAGGTAGGAAAGAATAAAGGAAAGAAGGTAAAGGAAGGACAGAGAGAGAGACAGAGGAAGGAAGGAGGGAAGGAGGGAGACAGGGAGGAAGGGAGGAAGGGAGGAAGGAAGGAAGGAAGGAAGGGAGGGAGGGATAGAGGACCATTCAGAAGATAATGACTATCTTACAGCACAAGTGCGATACACTCACAGATGACAGCTGTGATGTAATTTGAGCTGTTTTAATTAAAAATAAGAACCATGCCCCAATCTCCACTGTCTTTGTCTACTCCAGTGAATGTACTCAGTTTCCCAACCTTGTCTCAAATATCTTTTCACATTATTTTATGTATTAGAACTTCCTTCTCAATCAAATTAAAATTTTATATCTCTTTGTCTATGCATTATTCTTCTCTTCCTTCTCTCCTTTCTTCTTTCTTGTTTTTGATCTTTTAATATATTTACCTTTTCATGATAAAATTTTCCTCTTCTTGTCAATTCAAACCTACTATGCATTTCAAACTCAAATTTAAAAATGATCTTCAAAACACCTTCACTCACCAAGGTTGTAAACTAATTTGAAACTCTTTTGTATTATGTATTAATCATGGTAAATTGTAATTATAATAGATACATGAAATTAAGTGTGTACCATATTCCAACTTTTGTGCTAATTGCATCATATAGATATTATGTAATTGTACCTTTGAAAATACTAGAGAGAGGTAATATTACTTTGCTATTTCAGAATGTTATGTATGCTCTTCTAGTCCACACAGCTAGAAAGTGGCAGACTAGCATTTGCATCCAGTTTCCCTAACACTAATACTCATCCATACTTATATTTCTACAGGGGTGGGTACATGGTCAATGCTAAATCTGAAGTTTATATTAGTATAATTTGGTACATAGAAAACATTATATGTGATCTATGTGTGAATTTGATGCCCAAAATTAACAATACAAATTTGTGAAATCAATGCCAAATTGAAAAGAAGATTTTTTAAAACAAAAATTCAAATTCTATACTATCTGTTTGCATTCCCTCCTCACTTCCTCTATTGGACACTAAGTCCACATATTATTTAATTCTGCATTGAGCTTTATAAAAATTGAATCAAATTGTAGTTAATCTTTTATAACTTTTTTCTATTCAACCCTATTTTAAAAAATTCTATACATGTTTTTATCTATAGACTAATTTGTTATTTACATCACTTTGAAATAGTCAATTTAATGAATATACTACAATTTATTGATCAACATTATTTTGATGGCTAGTTGTTTCTCTACAGTTTTATTCTTTCCCCTAACTAAAATAATGCTGTTAAAAATACCATGTGTCATGATATTTTTGGGTGATTTTTCTCTATTGGAAAGTATAATTCCTGTATATATACATGTTCAAGTTTTCTAGCTAAATTTCATTTTTTACTAATACCATCAGTAGTTTATGAGTTTGTATTGCACTCTATTGCTAAAACATTTAGTACTGTCAGACTTAATTTTTGCTAAACTGGATGGTTGAAAATGGGATCTCATTAATTGATTATATCTAAAAACCTGACAAGCTTTTTATGTGATAATTAATATTTAGTATTTTTCTGTGAAATATCTGTTCTTATATTGGCTCACTTTTCTATAGAATTGATTGTCATTTTTATTATTGCTATGTATAAGACATTTATTCTGAATACTAGTCTTTGATGATAAATTCAAACTCCTAATTTTAATTAGTGAAATTAATCAATATTTTGTCTAAGTTCAGTTCATCCATTAGCTTTAATTAATGTATTTTCTTATGTTTTCTTCTAGAATTTTAAACTTGGCTTTTTATACCTATGCCTAAAAATTTTGTGTATGATATGAATTATTATTCTGGTTACATATTTTAATATACTGATTTAATTTGCCCAAAAATTTATATTAAATAATGTATTTCTTTTCAGTGATCTACAATGCCACTCCTTTCATGTCTCAAGTTTTGATATTGTGTTTGGTTCTACTTCTTTAGATGTCCTACTCTATGAATTGAACAACTTATTTATCCCTGAGCCAATAACATGCCTTTTAAAATTTAAATTTTTTAAAAAGGTTTGTGAAAGGAAATATAATAAGTCAAAGCCTCTTAATAGTTAATCCTTATCAACTAATCCTTAATAATAAGGTTCACTAACAAGTCTTTGCCATTCTTAGTCCTTTACTCTTCCATATAAAATTGAGCATTGGCTAACTAATCTTGTTGGTTTCTTATTGGAATTACACTGACTCCATAGACCAATAGGCAAGGATTAGAATCTTTATCATGTTGAATTTTGGATTCATGAAAATGGTATAGATATGACTCTGTTAATTCAGGCCTTCTTTAATACATTTAAGTAAAGTTTTATAATTTTTATACAATATTTAGTTATTTCCAATACATTTATTTCTAATACATTGTGGTGCTTTGGTAAATGATCCAAATGTTTTTAATTACATCTTTTTAAAATTACAAGATGTAATTTTAATTAAATCTATTTTTTGCTCAAATGTAGAAATGCAATTGGACTTTATTGCTTCTGGATTGTGATTTTTGTCTATCTTGCTAAATTCTATTATTACTTCTAGAAATTTGTTTATAGACTTTTGGTACTTTTCTATGAAGAAAAATAATATAATTTCCAAATACTATGTATTTTTAGACAGAACACTATCCTATTTTCTCATTGCATAAAGGGTGTATACAATTATTCATCTGCTTTTAAGCATTAAGTATTTTAAGTATTTTTCTTATCTTCTAAAAAGGATAGTAAGTTCATTGGAAACACATATCATATCTTCAATTATTTTTATATCAGATTCTCAATGCATATAGAAAAACACTTTATATGTAGCAGAAGAAAAACGGTATAAAGATATAATAGGTTCCTTTACCAGCAAATTAAAGTTTCTAATATTTACCTTAGAATTCGATGTTCTCAATGATTTAACTTCAACCTACTTTTTACTTACTATGGATTCTTTCTCCATTTATTATCATATTTAACCTCAAATTAATTGTTGCTTTATGATTTCAACATTTCAACACTCCTGATTTGAAGGTTTAATATTTAACTTTCATTAATTCTCTCTCTACTTAAATTACTTCCCTGGAAATCAGATAAAACTTAATTATCTTTCTAATCATCCAAATAATATAAACCTATTTAAAGTAGCTGGCAGCAACATCTCAATTGGAGTTCATATTGATGACTTGATATAGAGGTATAACTGGCATCTGAATATTTCTAAAAAATTTGATACAATTACATATTTGAAGTAATTAGCTAGATATTAGTAAAGTAAATACCAACTACAGTTTACAAAAACACAATAACAACATGACCATCTTTTTTCTGATGCTTTAAATTTTGCAAAATTTAGCAAACAGTCTTTGTGTATCACAGCTTTGATAATTTTCAGATCTGTACTTTCATATTATTTCAATCATGAATGTGGCTTGATTTACTTAAAATATACCTACTGAATATGCTACTTTTATGATTATGTAAAGATACAAGTAAGTGTTTCATACATTTAAAAATACACTTTTTGATTGTAATATAAACCATAATTGAGACACAGCCATTTAAAGGTTAATTATTTAATATTAACAAAATGCTAAAAAAAAGCAATGTTATTCAGTGTGAAAGGTGTATTGCTACTGATTCATTGTAACTCACGCTTGAGATTATCCCACATTTCTGAGAACACATGTTATTTTCTTAAAAATGTCTTCTTCATTGTAAATATTTAACCATGTTTTATTTCCAGTGTTAATTTGAGAGTGCCATCAGGAAAATATGCAGAAAAGAAGCATGGAAGTGTTCACTACTAAAGTTATTGAAAATTTAATAAAAAACAACATTTTTAAGACACTTATTGCACTTGAAAATTTTGTCTGTATGCTGAAACCCTAACTTATCATTACTAATAAGTAAATTAATGAAACAAATAATTAAGAATAATACAGTTATAAATAAAGCCAAAGTAATAATATTTAAACATAGTGAAGAAAGTTGTGAATTTAAATTAACTTAAAAGTAATGAAAAGTCACATGTATTAATTAGTATTTGAAGGCTTAGATGACCATAAGAAATAAAGATTGCATAAAAGAAGAAATGTCTAGAAACTTCAATTTCCAAACATCGAAACTTTAATCCACAAACATCTAAACTTTGGTCTATTTATTTCTCAGAATTCATTCTATTTTCGTTAGTCTCATGAAGAAAGACAAAGACAAAATATAAAATTTGAGGGAGAAGAATCAATCTTATGGAGGTCCTACAATGCAACTTGCATAAAAAGTATGGAGATATTATCATTAAAGGGAGAGATACAAGAACCAGGCCTCATCAGATTTACGATTTAATCAAGCAATAGTCCAATACAGAAATCGAGACAGAAACAATAATATGTAGACCTTTGTCAAGTGTTCCAGGGAACTACTTATTTAGAGTGCTAGAAATGCATACAAACATTTCAGTGTTTACATAGGGATATCATTTGCCCTTTTGTCTAATAATGAAAAGGTTAAAGTTCAATGTGCCAAGCATAGCAACAAAAGGTAGTGATTATATCAGTAGTGATTATGCAGGATGGCATCTTGAGTAAGAGAGACAGATTAAAGTATTAGGCAACTATTGGGTAAATGAGGAGAGTATAGAATGAGACTGAAAAAAATAAGTAAGTAAAAGGACAAATGTCTCAACTTTAAATTTTAGTGGTATACATTTGTTTTAATTTGCACAGCCTCTCTAATTTATTCAGTAGGATGTAAACACACATATACACAGTTTTAAAAATCCTCATAGGATTTAGTGGTGATTGATAGGTCATGTGACTTTAGTCATAAAACCACATAGTCCAGGAAAAAAAGGAGCCCTTTAGAAAAAAAAAAAAAAATCAGTTTAGAATGACTTTCAAATTGACCATTCCTTTGCATGTATATAAATTCAAATAACAAATACATTCAGAGGCCAAAATGTTGGCAGAGAATAAAATCATGTTCACGTTTTTTCTGCATCTTAGAATTAGAAGGCATAAAATTAAATATGTTGAATGTAATAAATTCATCCATACAAATGCAAGTCTCCAAGTACATTCTGTACCTGCCATACAGGCTCATTTTCATGCAAATTCTTTCTAGAGCCAAATAAAGACTTAGGTGAAAAAAAAGAAGTAGATAGATCAACATCTTGAAAAAGAAATGGGGAAAAAACGGTGTTAGAAGGGTAAAAAGTTCAAGCTCTTAGAGAATTCCAAGTTCCTGGTTTCTATTACATATTTTATTATTATAATTTTTTCTTTGCGTGTATTTGGACCCTTCATAACCTCAAGAGTTAGAAAGAAAAAGAAAAAGATGTGATCTGTAGTCAGATGGGAACATCTCCCCCCACCTCACATATACACCCCAAATCTAATAATGCTTCATAAAAATATCAGTTTTCAGATTAAAACAGAATAATTTTTAAGGTCAAAAAGAACAAGTCTACTTCAGCATATTTTCTACTAAATAATTTTAAGCTGCATGAGAAAAACCATGGAAACCCTCTAACTCTTCTTCTCACTATCTTATGGCTTTCTGTTCTTTCTTTGATCTATAATGGAAATTTGGCAATGTTTACTGAAGACACTGACACTAAGAAAAACAATACCGTGTTACCAAATGCTGCCTATGTTGCTGCCTATATGATATCTGAAGGTCTTTATTTATAGTTCTCTCTTTTGCAGTAACTTTTACATTTTCAATTTTTAGCTGTTTATCATTTGTTGTTAATTTCAACTTTTTTAACAGGGTAATTATGGTTCCTGAACACCATAACCATTTCCATCATAATTTAGATTAGGAATCTGGATTAAAAGTATCAGAATTCACTTGTCCAAGGAACTGAAATGCCTTTGTCGGTCAACAAAAAGGTACTTAGAAGTTCATAGGGTTATGCCAAGTACTTGTGTTAGTACAGACAGTAAGACACATTCTTCTGTTATTAGAAATCAGCCTATAAAAATGTTCCCACATTTATCACAGAAGAAATCCTCTAGGGTCAGTTGAAAGCGGTAAGAAACTTTTCAAGGATGGATTTTATCATATAGATTCTAGCATTTACTGTTGGAGAAAACATTCCACAGTGAATTCTTCCATTCAGTTTTCCACTTCTTGTTCCAAAATAAACTTATGATGAGAAACATATACACACACACAAATGAAAAGTAATCATTCAAAGGGGTTATCTGAGTTTCCTCTAAACTTAATGAAATTTTTTGGTAAAAATTAAAAAAGTTTATAATCGTATCTAAAATGGACATTTGCTACCAAATATGCATTACATTTCAAGGAAGCAAGTACATTTATATAAGCAGCTGTTATTTTTAATAAGAATAATCCAAACATTCAGTGGAGGACTAGATGCACCGAGTAAGATATTGAGTGAAGTAGTAGGGCAACATTCATTTAAAAATAAATGCCATGCTATACTTAATTTAGTAAGGAGCATGAGAAAAATAATGAAATCACAAATATATTTAAGACATTTTGTTTATATGACTGTATAGAATCACATGCAAGTTATTCATGTATCAAAATTACCAAAACAAAGAAATTCAGATGATGTTAAAAGTAATGTTATTAAAGATGAATATAGATTCAAGACAAAATAGTAATGAAGAAAATGCATGGCTGCAGATATCATTTGTGTTTAGGTGAAAGATTTAAGAGAAGATTGTAAATTTTTGTCACACAAGTGTGAACTAGGGTGACATCAGCAAAATGGCTGACTAATGATGTCTGGTGCTTGTCCCCCCATTATTGCTAAAAAGAACCAAAACAATGAATAAACAACTCTATTTTGAACACAGTGTCTGAGGTGGGGGGCAGCAGAGGGCTAGTGGAGACACTGTGTAACATGAAAACACAGGGTGGCAACATAGACAATGGAGAGAGGCACCCTGAGGATGCTACCCGATCTCCCTAGTCAAGATCAGCTTAGAACCAGAAGGAACCTTCCTGTGCAAGGAGAAAGTAGCAGGAGGCCCCCAGCAGCTCCAATTAATGCCATGACACCTACAGTTTTTGCTCTTGGGGAATCTGCAGTTCTCACCGGCATGAGCACATTCTGGGGAGTTGTTAGGGAGTTTACATAGCTGCTCTGCTCCAGAGAAGGAGCTCTTATTGTGCCCCCAATGAGCCAAGCTGATGCTATAAGGCGCCACCTCGTCTTCTCTATCCAGGTGTTGTAGCACCTCAATGCTGGATACCTGAAATGTAGGTCCAGCAGAATAGCTGTGGCCTCAGAGCTCTACCCCCAGTGGGGCAGCACCTGAGCCAAGCCACTATTTGACCTGCCCCATTCTTCTCCTGAGTGCAGACTAGCCCAACCCCTGAGAGTAATGTCTGAGCAGAGACACAAGACAGACAACCCCCAGCCTCCCTGGATGAAGACTAGCCTGGCACTTTGCTCACAGAGTAGCAGTCCCCAAGATGAGCTGAAGATTGATGAGCCCCGTGCTTCCCTGGAGTGCAAACTAGCCCAGCACACCACCTTCACAGTAGCAGTGCTAGTGGTCAGTAAGTCCCATACTGCTTCTGAGTGCAGACCAGCCAGGGCCTTGCTCCTATGGGAGCACCAACCAAGCTGTGGCACCAGCTGACCAGACCCTCACTTCCCCAGAGTGTGAACCAGCCTCTGAACCAGTGTCTGAGCCGAGCCTCAGGCCAACCATCTCTAGACTTCTTCCCCAGAGAGCAATCTAGCCATGCACTCCATAACCGTAGAACACAGCCAGAGCAAGTTTGCTAGCCAATCAGCTCTGTGCTTCCCTGGAGCAGGGTTCAGCCTGGTGTCTTGCTCCCAAGGGGAGCAGAGCTGAAGTAGGTGGACCAGTGACACAAATCTCTGCAGTATAAGCCACTGAGGCACTTGCAGGAATTGCTGACTTGGTAATAACTGAAGAAACTGCACAGAGACTACACCATTGCACACACCCAGAACAAAACCAACACACACAAACCAGGTGACATCATAAGACACATCTGCAGGTGAAAAACTTTCCCTATGAAAACCACTCTACAAAACTGGAAGAGGTGAATGGTTCACCAGATGAATAGGTGAACAGAATGAACAGGTTCACCAGATGAATAGGGATACAGGAAACATAAAGAAGCAAGATAAGATAACACCACCAAATGAATGATACTTCTATGGTAACTGATCCCAAAGAAATAAAAATTTTGTAATTGCCTAAAAAGAAATTCAAAATAATAATCTCAAGGAAATTCAGTAAAATAAAAAAAATACAGATAGGCAATTCAACAAAATCAGAAAATTAATTCATGATCTTAATGAGAAATTCAACAGATAGATATCATATAAAAGTACCAAACAGAAATATTGGCGCTAAATAATTCAATGAATGAAATGTAAAAGACAATCAAGAGTATAAACAATAGATTAGATATAACAGAAGAAATAATCTCTGAATTTGAAGACCGGACTTTTAAAGTAATCCAACCTGTGCTCCCCCCAAAAAAAGTTGTAAGATTTTTAAGAATGAAGAAACCTTATAGGACTTATGGAATGTCATTAAGTGAATATATTTTAACATTATGGGACTTTTAGAAGTAGAAGAGATGAAATACAGCAAAAAAAAAAAAAAAAAACACCTATTTACTGAAATAATATCTATAAACTTCCCAAGTATTAGTAGTGCTATGGACATCCAGATCCAGGAAACTTAAAAGTTCCAAACAGTTTCAATTCAAAAGGATCCCCTCTGAGGTACATTATAGGCAGACTATCACAAGTCAAAAACAAAGAATTTTTGAAAACATCAAGAGAAAAGTGTCAAGTCACATATAAGGGGATCTTCAGTAGATTAAAGCAGATTTTTCAGCATAAACCTTACAAGATAGGAAAGAATAAGTGACATTATTAAAGTGGTAAAATAAAAAAAAAACTGCCAGTTAAATAAGCATAACATGCCCTGCAAAGTTATTCTTCAGAAATGAAAAGAAATAAAGTCTTTCAAAGGCAAGCAAAACCTGAAGAAGTCTATCATACTAGACCAGCCATACAGGAAATGCTTGATGAGGTCCTACATCTGAAAGCAAAATGAGAAAACTACCACCATGAAAACACACAAAAGTATAAAACTCACTGATAGAGCAGATACACAAATGAGAAAGACAAATAAATCAATATCTATCACTATAGAAAAACACCAAACCACAAAGATAAACAGAAGAAGGAAGAAACAACGTATATACAAAACAACCAGAGAACAACTAGCAAAATGACAGGAGTTAAGTCCTTAATTATCAATAATAGCCTTGAATGTAAATAGATTAAATTCCTCCATTTAAAAAAAATAAGCTGATTGAATGAATAAAAAAACAGTACCGAACCACATGCTACCCATAAGAAACTCACTTCACCTGTAAAGACTCATAGAGACTGAAAGTGAAGAGATAAAAATAATTCCATGAAAATAAAAACCACAACCACAAAAAAGCAGGAGGAGCTATACTTATACCAGATAAAATAGACTTTAAGTCAAAAAACTGTAAAGAGAGGGACAAAGGAGGTTACTATATAATGATAAAAAGGATACATTCAAATAGAGAAAAAAACTGTAAATATATATGCACCCAACACCAGAGCAACAGATATATAAAACAAATATTTGATTAAAAATGAGAAATAGACTCCAATAAAATAGTAGATGGGGACTTGAACATGTCAGTCTCAGCATTGGATAGATCATCTAGACAAACAATTAACAAAGAAACATTAGACTTAAGACTTAAACTGTACCATAGACCAAATGGACCTAACAGACACAGAACACTTCATCCAACAATGTCAGAATACACATTCTTCTTACTAGCACATGAAAGAGTACCTAGGAAAGACCATATTCTAGGCTCCAAAACAAACTTCAACAATGTTTTAAAATTTGAAATCATATCAACTTTCTTTTCTGATCATAGTGGAATAAAACAAAAAATCAGTATCAAGGGAAACTTTGGAAACTGTAAATATGGAAATTAAACAACATGCTCATGAATGAGCACTGGTCAAGAAAGAAATTTAAAAAAATAAAAACAATCGTGAAACAAAAGGAAATAAAAATATAACATACAAAACTTATGAGATACAACAAAAGCAGGACTAATAAGAAAGTTTCTAACAATAAATACATCAAAAGAGTAGAAAGATGAACTACCTAGTGATGAACCTCAAGGGACTAGAAAAGCAGGAAAAAAAGCCAAAATTAATACAAGGAAATAATAATTATCAGAGCAGAAATTAACAATATAAAAACCAAAAAGTATTACAAAATATCAATAAAACAAAAAGTTGTTTCATGAAAAGAAAAAATTGAAGAATCATTATCTAGATGAACTAGGAAAAGAAGACACAAAATCTGTAATGAAAAAGCAGACAGGACAATTGATAACACAGAAATACAAAAGATCATTAGAGACGATTATGAACAACTATACACAAACAAACTGAAAAACCTGGAAGAAATGGATAAATTTTTGGACATGTGCAACCTATCGAGGTGAAAAAGGAAGAAATAAAACATCTTAACTGATCAAAATGAGTAATGGGATTGAATTGGTAAGAAAAAGTCTCTCAAGATACAGGACTGATGTCTTCACTGGTGAATTCTACCAAACTTTTAAAGCAGAACTAACAGCAATCCTTCTCAAAGTATTTCAAAAAACGTAAAGGAAGGAAATTTTTTCAAGCTGATACCAAAACCAGACAACGATAAAACAAAACAAAACTGCAGGCCAATCTCCCTGATGATCATACGTGCAAAAATCTTCAACAAGATACAATCAAACCAAATTCAACAACATGTTAAAAATATTATATAACATGATTAAGTGAAAGTTATCTCTGAAATGCAAGAATAAAATCAACATACACAAATCAATAAATGTGATCTCACATCAACAGAATTAAGAACAAAAAATGTGTCATTATCTTAATAGATGTAGGAAAATAATTTGATAAAATTAAACATTCCTTTATGATAAAAATCTCTCAATTTGGGTATTGAAAAAAAGTACCTAAACATAATCAAACCATATGAAAAATCCATATGCAATATCATAATAAATTAGAAAAAGTTGAAAGTTTTCCCTCTAAGAACTGGAACAAGAAAAAAGTGCCCACTTTTACCACTCTTCAACACAGTGCTTTAAGTCCTAGCCAGAACAATCAGACAAAAGTGAACAAAGGCATCCAAATTGCAAAGAAAAAAGTCAAATTGCCCATGTTTGCAGACAACATAATCATATATAGAGTAAAAGCTAAAGATTACCAAAAACTCTTAGAACTGATAAATACATTCAGGAAAGTTGCAAGAGACAAAATCAATGTAAAAAATCAGTAGTGTTTCCATATACCAATAACAAACTAGCTAAAAATGATATAAAAATATAAGTCCATTTACAATAGCTCTCCTAAAATTAAAATACCTAGAAATAACTTTAACTAAGGAGGTAAAAGACCTTTACAATGAAAACTATAAAACACAGATAAAAGAAATTGAAAATAACACATACATAAAAATAGACACCTCATGTTCATAGATAGCAATAATAAATATTGTTAAAATAATCATTCTATCCAAAGTGATTTATAGATTCAATGAAATGTCTATAAAATGTTAATGACAGTCTTCACAGAATTTTTTTTAAATTTAACATTTGCATGGAATTACAAAAGACCCTAAATAGCTGAAGCAATCCTCAGCAAAAAGAATAATTCTAGATGCATCACACTACCTGACTTCAAAATATACAATATAGCTATAGTAATGACGACAGCATGATATTGGCATAAAGACAGACACATAGATCACTGGAATTGAATAGAGAAATCAAGAAATAAATCCACATATTAATGGCCAACTGATTTTTGACAAAGGTGCCAAATACATTCATTGGGGAAAAGACAATTTCTTGAATAAATAGTGCGGGGGAAACTAGATTTACATATAGAAAAAATAAAACTAGGCCACTATCTCTCAGCATATATTTAAAAAATGCAAAATGGATTAATGACTTTAATTTTAGACCAGATACACCAAAACTACTGGAAGAAAACATACAAGAAATGCTTTAGGACCTTAGGCTAGGCATAGATTTTACGGTTAAGATGTCAAAACACAGGCAACCAAAACAAAAACAGACAAATGGGATTATATCAAACTAAAAAATTTCTGCACAGCAAAGGAAACAACAGAGTGAAGAGGCAACATGAGGAATGGGAGGAAATATTTGCAAATATTCATTTGATAAGGGACTCAAATCCAGAATACACAAGGAACTCAACTCAATAACAAAAAACAAATAATCCAATTGAAAAATAGGCACATGATCTAAACAGACATTTCTCACAAGATGACACACAAATTGTCAACTAGTATAAGAAAGAAATGCTCAACATAACTAATTATCAGAGAAATGCAAATCACTACAATGAGGTATCATCTTGCCCCAATTAGAACAATTAGTATCAAAAATACAAAAATTAACAAATGTTTTTGAGGATGTGGAGAAAAGGAATCTCTTGTATACTTTCAGTGGAAATGTAAATTACTATCACCATTAGGAAAACAGTACAAAGTTTCTTCAAAAAGCTAAAAATAGAACTATCATGAGACCTAGCAATATCACTCCTGGGAATTTATTCAAAGAAAAGAAAACCAACATGTCAAAGAGATATCTGCACTTCCATCACTATTGCAGCACTACTCACAGTAACCAAGAAACAGAATTAACCCAAGTGTCCATCAGCAAGTGAATGGATTAAAAAAAATGTGGTAGATACATAAAATGGAATATTATTTAGCCATTAAAAAAATAAGAACCTGTGTTTTGCAGCAACATGGATGAGCCTTGAGGACATTTTCGAAGTGGAATGAGCCAGGAACAGAACCAGAAATACCATTTGACCCAGCAATCCCATTACTGGGTATATAGCCAAAGGATTACAAATCATTCTACTATAAAGACACATGCACAAGTATGTTTATTGCAGCACTGTTCACAATAGCAAAGACTTGGAAACAACCCAAATGACTATCAATGATAGACTGGATAAAGAAAATGTGGCACATATACACCATGGAATACTATGCAGCCGTAAAAAAGGATGAGTTAGTGTCCTTTGCAGGAACATGGATGAAGCTTGGAATCATCATTCTCAGCAAACTAACACAGGGACAGAAAACCCAACACTGCATTTTCTCACTCATAAGTGGAAGTTGAAAAATGAGAACACATGGACACAGGGAGGGGAACATCACATACTGGGGCCTGTCCGGGGCTGGGAGACTAGGGAAGGGATAGCATTAGGAGAAATGCCTAATGTAGATGATGGGTTGATGGGTGCAGCAAACCACCATGGCACGTGTATACCTATGTAACAAACCTGCACGTTCTGCACATGTATCCTAGAACTTAAAGTATAATAAATAAATACATAAATAAATAACCAACAACAACAAAAA